>NC_134212.1:61435790-62065597 GCF_965140235.1 Caretta caretta | reverse complement strand
TGCTGTGAGCATGCCAAACAGGCAGGAGTGGAATTGGCATGTGGCATCTGGAAGGAGGCTGCCCACACTGAGAGACAGTGGCCAGTAACAAGTGAGGCAGCACCTGGCACCAGAAAAGAAGGGATGCAGTAAGTGGGGTGCAAGCAGCCTCAGTGACTGAGTTGCATCATTGTAGGGGCACCAGGAACCCAACTGAAAAGGGAAAAAGTCCAGTTCAGCGGAGCCGGGAAAGACGGAGATAGTAGGAACAATAGGGATAGTCACAAAAGAGGCAGTACCTAGAAAAAGGAAAGAGTGGTATAAGGGGAAAGAGGAAATGTTAAAGGAACAGTACAGTTAGACCAGAGGAAAAATAACTGAAGTATCTCAAAGTAATCTAAGAAATAAAAAAAACATTGCTAGAAAACAGTGAGAAAAGTAAAGCAAGAATTAAATAGAAAGGAAATAAACTGTAATAAAATATGTCCGTTTCTCTTTAATTACAGTTTAAGAAATAAGAAGGATGTGAGCTGTAGTAAAAATAAGAAAATAGTAAGGACTGCAAAACAAAACACCCAGACAGCATCTCAAGGTATACAAGGTGAAGGGACACGAATAGAGAGTGTCAAAAGAGCAGAGACTAAACCAGAAAGGAGTGGAGGGATAATTGTTCAATCAAGAAACCAATACATTGAATCAAGGAAAACATGTCTTTATTTATGCAGGAACTCAAATGCTAGCAAGAGAATTGCTCAACATATAAACTAAAATCCTAAGAACTTTTCCTCCAAATTCCGGGCTTCCAGAGACTGAAAACTGAGAAACCGAAAAGGGAATATATAATGGTGGGGTCTATTCTAATGCATTGTATTTTCTAATTCCAAATTCTGTATTTCATAAATGTAAACTGTTACCTATAAAGTGAGTTTTATTTAGTTAACAGTAGTTAATATACAGCTGGTAACAGCAATAGTTTACAGTGTAAATTTAAGTAGTAGTTCCTACTAAAAGTAACTCATTGATTTGCTTGTGATTTATTTTTCTACCTAAGTGATTTCTACTTTACCCTCAACTGACTGAGAAAACATAATTTGGCCTCTGTAGTAGTTAGATTGCCTCTGCCTCTCCTTATTGGTCTGATTCAAAACACCCCACCATCAGGCTTGTTACATATGTTTTCAATAATTAATCTAAAAAGACTAGGACAGTGAGCATGAGGAATGTCTGTGCTTGCTTGTCCATTTTTTCCAGAGTGCATCAGCTACTCTTTAAATAGATACAGTCAGAGATCCCCTGGGATTTTTCGATGCTAAAAAGCCTAACGGAGATATATTGAAAATCTGCTACAAAGGTGCATTCTCCTTCCCATTTGCTGAGGACTATCACCAATATATGTGGTTAAGCCCAATAGATATTCAAAAACAAATCAGACTTAGGAGTCCAGAAAAAAAAGTTTAGACTTATCAGACACAAAGATTAACAAAAATGTTACTTTATCACACTATTTAGCACCATTGAGCTTGGTAATTCCATTTATCCATTGCTTCAGATGGGGTTTACCAAAACAGGAACCAGAGAGAGTAACTGAACTGCTTTAACAGCAGCGAAAGTACTATTGTCTTATGTCAAGTAAAATTTCTGCACTGTCTGTTACGGCCAGTCACTTGCAAATTCTGAAAGAGTCTGTTATCTCCTACATTGCAGGGAGAGAGAGAGAACACTAGCATAAAGCTTAACATGTAAGATCATGCACTTTATTTTTAGCACTATA
The DNA here is from genome assembly GCF_965140235.1 of Caretta caretta. Classification (NCBI taxonomy): domain Eukaryota; kingdom Metazoa; phylum Chordata; order Testudines; family Cheloniidae; genus Caretta; species Caretta caretta. Next base: position 62,063,847 of record NC_134212.1, on the reverse strand, counting down.
AAAGAAATAAGTAGCCTGTCCTAGGCTCTATATGCCAGATATTTCTTTAAACAAAAAAACTACACCACACAGCATAAATATAAATCCAGTAGACAAACCTCCATCTAAGCCAGACATTACCAACTAAACTAGTATAAAGTCTTTTTTGAAGTATACACACATCATCCACCCCAAACACGAGTCCTTGGACATCACCTCTGTTCATTAAAGTCCCAGTAAAAAAAGAGGGGCTCTGCAGCATATCCTGATAGTCACACAATCTCTTGCCCCACTCAAGTTCTGCCTTCATACTCTCTCTTTTCTGTCAATCATGTGCCTGTGTTTTCCCCTCACTCTTCCCCCTCTGCTACCTTATACCTCTACAGCACCTCAACCTCTGATGGTTAGAAAAATAGACAGGAAATCAGAGAGCACGGAAGGAATAACCATTTTACTTGATGACACCCTGGCTTCAGTGCTACTGGAAACAATGGGAGACGTCTTTGCTAGGGGCTGCCTCATCCACCTGCAAAGGTCGTAGGAGAAATGACAGCCATCTTAACTGAAAGTAGCCTGTGTATTTACTCTCCCCGAGAATAATGGGAAACGGCAATCATTTCGACTCTAGGAAAATTCAAATTTATGTCAGCATACAGATGGATATTTTTAAACATTTTAAGGAAAATTCCATATACTAAATCTTAAGACTCTTAAAGTCAGGAGAGTTTCACTGATTCAGGCTAGGAGAGTTAAAAGAATCATGAGTAAACCCTCAAAAATGCATGAGGTTTTTAAAAATTATTTAAAAAAAAAAGATGGTTTTTGGTCTATAGCCTTTTTGGAAACAAAGCAAAAACATATCTCTGCACAAACAAGTGAAGGTCACTTTGTTGGTTGTTAGAGGGAGATGCCACTTATTGTCTCCTAACTTCTGGGATTAAGAAGCTCCCATACCCTCCCTTATCATTATTATCGTCTTCCACCCTCCAAGCCCTTGGCCCCCAAAGCCTCTTGCCCCCATCGCCCTGTCTCTGATCCCTCAAACTCTCCCCCCATTTCTTCTCAAAAGTTGTCTACGTTATGAAAGTTACCTATTGCTCACTAATGCAGCTGAACCAGTGTTGAATACAATTAAAACCTGATAATGTAGACATGATTAAAACCTACTAGTATAACCAGGGTTTCATTACCCTCCCGTTCTTCTCCCCCTTCCCTGTCTACTTGATCTCATTTCACGGCTGGACCACACACTAATACATCACCACCTCCTTTCAGGGCAGCATGAATTCAGACCTACTAAAAGTGGGAGACTGAGTCTGCCCCCATACAACCCTTGTAGATAAAAATCGGAGCTACTCAACTAAGGACAGTCAGAGACAACTCAAAACGACACAGGAGGGCAACTGTGGCTTCAATCCCATTACTGTTAATAGGACATAAAACATTTTGAAGATCTTTACCAGCTGGAAGCCTGAAACCAAAAGATTATGAGAAGCCTTTAATAATTGAAGCACAAGCATCATAAGACTCTGGTTCCAAAGCTGAGGGGTACTCGTACACTATAGTCTCAAGAGCACCTCTCTTTTAAATCTGCCATACAATGTGTGGCAGTATCATACAATGATACAACCAGGTTCTCACCTTAGAATTCACCTCAAAAGCCACAATCAGTCAGTGCAGCTCACCAAGCAATTGTGCACTGTGTGCACAATGACACAACCAAGTCAACGTAATTTATTTCCTTCAATTAAAAAATTATTATTCCTATACAATGACACATTTAATAAGGGAAGCTATTATATTCAAGAAATATTTACTAAAAACTTATTGGCCAAAGATGGCATGGAGTCCAGAAGCTAGTATCCTTTTCCATTAACCTGAAAGATTCAGGGCAATTTGTACATGACAGTGATAAAAGGCCCAACAATGAAGGTGTACTTTCTGCAAATCCAAAACCTGCAACAATCAACCTGCTATAGCTGCTGGCCACCTACAGCAGAGGAGTCAGTGTCCAGAAGAAAGCACCAGGCATTCACCTAGGGAAAAGTTATGGCTGCTTCTAGATTGGTTTCACAGGAATCAGTACTAGGCCTGATGCTATTCAACATTTTTATGAGTGATCTGGAATTAAATATAAAATCACTGCTGATAAACTTCATAGGAGATACAAGTCTGGCAGACTGGTAAATAATGAGGTGGATGGAGCAGTCACAGAGTTATCTGGATCGTTTGGTAACCTTGGCCCATTGAAATAAAATGTCTAAATACAGCTAAGTGCAGACACACAAATCTAGGTACAAAGAATGCAAGTCATAGCTACAGGAAGGGAATGGACTGTACCCTGAAAAGCAGTGGATTCTGAAAAGGATTTAAGGATCACAGTGGATAAGAAACAACATGAGTTCCCAGTGTGAGGCTGTGGTAAAGCGGTCCAGTGCGATACTTGGTTATGTAAACAGGGGAGAAGCGAGTAGGCAGTCAGATTAGATGATTTTACATTCCCTTCTGGCCAAAAAAAAAACAAAAAAAAAACCCACTGTAAAAGATAACCAGGTAACTGAATAATATGTCCAACAGAGAAGAAAGCTAAGTGCTAAGGAAACACGCTGGGGAAAGAAGAAGAGGAGTAAGAGTGACAGAAAGGAGATCTGAAATTAAGAGCAAAAGGAGAAAGGGGATATCTTTGTCTTCTTTAAAAAAAGCTGTATCATGTTAAAGAGGATTGAAAATTAATGCTTTCAACATTACCAACTGCTGCAGCTGCCTCAGACAAGTTATGCAATTGTGAATGGATACAAGAGGTGGTCCATGAGGTTGATGATCTCTCTACTATGATGTGGTCACACTAGGAAAAAATGGAGCACTCCTACCCCTGGCAGTGAGTTGGGTTTGGTACATTAAGTGGAACCATATCTTCAAGCAGTGTTTGTGCTTGTCAACAGGTACCTTCATAAATAAAGACATTTAAACTCAAGGCAGAAATCCAAAGTAAGGTAGTTTTACTCAAGAAGATTCCTAGACTTGAAATGTTGCTTTTAGGATATGACTGCTTTTAGTTCTGAAGAAATTGTAAACACACTTTTCAGTACCTGGGCTGGAGGAGTTTCTCATATTTTGATTTTTTCAGCCACAGATTTTTAATAACTCTTATGTGCCAGTGTGGGTGGAGGCTTATTTGGCCTGCAACAGGCCCAGAACATATTTAAACATTCTTAAAAAATAACTTTTAGAATTTCCCTCAGCGAAAAAGGCCAACCAATATTTTCAGCTCATGTCCTTTGCACATTTTTTCAGTGGGTTATTCGTTTATAATATAAAATCACTAATTCTGAATTTTAACATAGTAGTAATCTAAGGATTATAAAACTACGCCATCTGTTATTTGAAAGTTATCTGTTCCCTCGGTTTGCAGTGAGGTCTCTGAAGTCTCACACCATGGATTGTTTTAGCATAATTAGGATACCAAATCCTCACATGGGTAATGGCCACTAATAAATTTAAGCATTGCTGGGGGTAGGCTTTTGTTGATCCAACATTATCCTGCATAGTTTTGTTTTCCAACAGCCCATTCAACCAAACAGTCAGTGGGGAATCTGTGTGTTTGGAAACCAGGATGTTAAGCAGCTATTAATATTGTAAGACAGATTTAAAGGGCTTTGGAAATTAAAGTCGAAACAATAATAGGTTTAAATGATTAAAATGGATTACAAAAGAAAGAAAAGTTCACAGCTTGTTAATCACCACACTGAGGCACGCGCTATGATGCATTTAATTTGCCCTATTGCTCTGGATTGAAGCATACAGTAAGAGGCTTGTCAAAACAGTTTCTTATAACCAAACCAGAGGATCAGAAATTACAATAAGACAGGTAAGCACTTTAAGTATTTGAAAAGGAAAGTGTGCTGAAAAAATTGAACTGTTGGCATATGCAACTGTACAAGATTCCTCCCCTCTTCTAAGAATCGTTCTTAGAAAGTTATATCTAATGCACTTTATATTCACCAAACACATTCACTATGTTTAGCACAATTTTCAACAGATGCTCTAGATTCTATGCTCTCCTCACTTCTAGACCTTACTTCAAGTTAGGCTTTCAATATGCAAAAATTGTGCAACAGTTGTATAAACATATTTATAACACATTTAATGTTTTGTGCAAGCCAATTTCAGCCTATTGACAGCTTGAGCTCTTTGCATATTCCTTTGAATAATATTCCTTTGAGTATTTAATATCTGAGCTGTGTCATTAATGATTTAAGTTGTTGTATTGTTCCTGTTCAAGAATAAACTAACCTTTATACACTGTTTTTGCTTCCACCAGCAACAAACTTGTTTTGTGGTTAAATGAGTTTCAGCTTTGGATGTAAAGTTAATTTTAGAAACATCAGTACAAAAACAAAACAAATCCGATAAAAACAACACACTGTACTCCCCGAAATATTCACAGAGAAGTAAGTACACAAAACCTAAACAAGAGTCTATTTAGAAACCGCTGAAATGTTCATGAACCCTCTCTCTCACTGTTTAATCAGATCTACTTGCCAGCATCATTTGCAAAAAATGTTTTGTTAGGCTCTGTCTGCCAACACAAATGGCAACTTCTCTCTCTAGGAGTGGTTGAAAAATCTGGAGCTAAGTGACAGTGATCCTCCCCAGCTAGATATCCTGCTCCTCCATAAGAATTCAGACTGTAACATACTTTCCTCCCCTCCCTTCAAGATGAAGTTCCCTTAAAGCCTACTTGCCAAAAAGTGTGGTTGCAGGGTTTTCGGGAAGCAATCTTGAGAATCCTCCAGCTAGACTTGACGAGTATTTTGAATGGCTATTCTTTATCTGCCATAGTTTAATTAATCATTCAAGTCAACACATGGAGCATCTTAAAGCCTGGAATACCATGACTTTGCATGTGTTTTTTTTAAAAGCAATGTTCATAAGGTATTGGATCCAGCTCAATATATACACTATAGCTCTATAGTTAAAGTCAAGAGTTGATGCCAGGAGTCAACTAAGAGTGGCAGTGATGCTGTAGTACAGTAAATTCATTACAATAGTCTTCATCATCAAAAAGAAGAATCTTAGAAATGGAATTAGAGCCTTGTCTAGATATAAACTAATGCTTACTACCCATCCACCGTAACAGGAAAATTAAAATAGAGTTCCTGAATGCATGACTAACCCTCTCCACTATACAAGTCAAGTGACAAATATAAGTAAGGCAGTCAGTTCAGAATAGGAGAAAAACCCAGTAGCTACTCCCTAACCAGAAATTGGTATTCCACAAGTCAGTCAAGAAAGTTATTTTCCAGCAGTAAACCACAGTGAGGTTGTGTAATGGAAGTGCTGACTGTACAACCTTGAAGATTACTATTGGTATTGCACTGCTATAAATAGGGGTTTTTTTGGTTTGTTTATTTTTCAAAACCAGAAGACAGACCTTTCTATTATTTATGCAGTAGAACCTCAGAGTTACGAACCCCAGAGTTACGAACTGATCAGTCAACCACAGACCTCGTTTGGAACTGAAAGTATGCAATCAGGCAGCAGCAGAGACCAAAAAAGAAAAGCTAATACAGCAGCAGTCGGCAACCTTTTAGAAGTGGTGTGCCGAGTCTTCACTTATTCACTCTAATTTAAGGTTTTGCGTGCCAGTAATACATTTTAACGTTTTCAAGTCTCTTTCTATAAGTCTACAACATATAACTAAACTATTGTTGTATGTAAAGTAAATAAGGTTTTTAAATTGTTTAAGAAGCTTCATTTAAAATTAAATTAAAATGCAGAGCCTCCCGGACCGGTGGCCAGGACCCGGGCAGTGTGAGTGCCACTGAAAATCAGCTTGCGTGCTGCCTTAGGCGCACGTGCCATAGGTTGCCTACCCCTGCAGTACAGTATTAAACATAAACTACTAAAAAAATAAAGGGAAAGCAGCATATTTCTTTTGCATAGAAATGTTTCAAAGTTGTATGAAGCCAATGCTCAGTGTAAATATTTGAAAGAACTATAATGTTTTGCTCAGATATGACATTTCAGAGTTATGAACAACCTCTATTTCCAAAGTGTTCGTAACTCTGAGGTTCTACTGTAGTTATACAGAAGAAAAATAACTTAAGCTAGGTATTTTTAGATTCTAAAAGATTGTCCACACATAGAAGTTAACCTAGAGTAAGATAAAGGGTGATCTTAGAGCAGATCATCGGGAATAGTTTAACTCCATGTGTGGATGCTCTTATTCTGGAATAAGAGTACCTTATTCTGAATTTAGCTTAATCCACTTCCAAATGGATTAAACTAATTCAGAATAAGGCACTCATTCTTGAATAGGAGCATCCACACATGGAATTAATCACAAATAATTCCCAGTGTGGACAAGCAGGGGCGGCAGGTTTGTAGAAATTTTGGTGGTGCCCAGAACCAGCGCGCTCCCCCACCACACCTGCCTAAGGCTCTGGGAGGGAGTTTGGGTGTGGGAGGAGGTCTGGGGTGCAGGCCCTGGGCTGGGGAAGAGTGCAGGCTCTGGGAGGGAGTTTGGGAGCAGCAGGAGTGAGAGGTTGGGCTCTGGGAGGGGGCCTGGGGTGCAGCCTCTGGGATGGAGTTTGGGTGCTGGGGTGGGGGTGCAGGAGGGGATGAGGGGTGCAGGCTCTGGGCTGCATCAGGGGGTGTAGGAGAAGGGGTTGAGGGATGCAGGCTCTGGGATGGAGTTTGAGTGCAGGCTGTGGGTTGGGGCAGGAGGGGGTGAGGGGAGCAGGCTCCAGGCTGGGGCAGGAGTGCAGGCTCTGGGAGTGAGTTTGAGGGCAGGAGGGGCTGTGTGGGAAGGAGAGGGGGTGCGTGGGAAAGGGGTGGGGCTGCAGGCTATGGGAGGGGGGGTGGGGGTGCAGCGCTTACCTGGGGCTCCTAGGCAGGGTGTGCCAGGGGGCCTCCATGGCCTGCTATTCCCAGGCACCGCCCCCGCAGCTTCCTATTGGCTACAAGGGCACTTGGGGCGGGAGCAGGGCGCACAGACACAGGCCCACGCTGCCCAGGGGCCAGCAGCCATGTGGAGCGAGCAGGCAGGAAGCCGCTCAGCTCTGCTGCGCCTCCCTGCAGGTGGTGGGTGGGGACCCCGGGCCATTTTAAATCACCCAGGAAACACGCAGGGGGAACACCTGGGGGGTGGAAGGCAGGGCCAAAGGAGAGACCCGGCCTCAAACATTGCTGGAGCCAGGCCCTGGGCCAGAAATATTCCTGGTGCCCAGGCACCACGGGCCCATATAACTCGCCACCTATGTGGACAAACCCTTACTAAGGTTCACTTGCCAGATAGCAGGACATATTTCAAGGTTTAAAAAGCCTAAAATTTTTTACTAATTTTGCTATTAGACAATTTAAAGTATATTTTGTTGTTTGGGCTAGTCAGGTGATGTAATGATATCACTAATCACATGTTATTACCATCTAAACAACAACCCTGAGGCACTAGAAAACCCAACCCTCTCATGAGCATGTTAATCATAAGTAAGGTCAAGCATACCTTTTTCACTTCTAAGGGAAATTGATCTAACTTTGAAGTAAGATTGTCAAGCAGTTGATGGGCCTTTATTTATTTCCCCCTTGATGTAGGCAAGTGACCAGCCCTCCAAACACAAGGATTTTCATCTGTCCTGAAATTCCAGCTATGCTAAGTGAACTTAAGGAAGCTACTGTTGGACACTGTGCTTGCTGGGACCATGCATGCAGGGGATGAAATCCATATTTATCTGTTTCCAGAAGTTTTGTTCGCGTGAGTTAGCATAAGTTTGAAATAGATGATACCCTTCTGATCTGGAAGGATGGCACATTTCTCTCTGTATTGATTGGAATTATGATCTTTTTATCTATACATATTAAATCTTGCAATTTCCTGCTTGGAGAAATGAGGGGAAAAAAAGCCAGCAACCATTCAGACATTCTTGTACAAGGGAATAATCTGGAGTCAACATTTTAGGCAAAGCAGAAAGCTAACTTTCACCCTAAGCACCCTTTCACCCCAGCTTCAATAAACTTAAATCTTTAGATAGTAAAATCAGCTGAATAAAACCAAACTATAGAAATAAACTGTGTATGTTAAAACATGCCCCTACCACAGTAGCCACTACAAGAAAAATCAAGTGACAAATCATCCAAAAAGAGATTGCTAGGTTCCTTTAGAAAAAGGGAAACTCCTAGTAAGCAACAGTCTGAGTGAGGATGAACTCCAGTACCAAATACTAGTAGCACTGAACTTCTTAAGTTCACAGATATGGAAAGTACAACAGAATTCTTTTATGTAGATCAGTTAACAGCCTATTTATTTTGTTGTGATTATTAAATTTTAGCATGTTGCAGTAAAAGATTAAAATGTTTAGTGTGAGGAACAATCCTGCACTGGCAGAGAAACAGACTAATGATCTAAATGTTCTTTTCCACCTCTGACTTCTATGAGAGCACAAAGATGCAACAATTTTAGTGACAAAGCCTACAGGATGCAAATGCCTAAAAATGTTGTTTTGTTTGGGTGTGTGTTGAAAGCAATATTAAAATTCTAGGAGATCAAAGTAAAAATGTGGAAAACAGTTATACTGAAATTAAAAGATTAGAAAAGTTACTGTATTTCCCACTGATTAGAACTTGTCAATTGGATAATTCATTAGTGCAGCAACTAATAATTTCAATTGAAAACACATCCTGACGCATTAAGACAAGAGGAAGATCAGAAATGCAGCAGAAGAATTTCACAGCATTTCTTAGGGAAAATATGCACTCCAAGATCCTGGAAAAGATAGCAGAGAGAGAAAATTCACCTTAAAGAACTATGACTATCTGCAGTTATCTGCGTTTCTGGCTGCAGCTCTGACCTGGTCTTCATACAGGTCCTCCAGCTTTTCAATTTCACTTCTTCCTGCTTCAGTATTAACTTTAAAATGTTATACATGTCACAGATATTTTAAAAGTAGTGACTAAATGTTGGGAAGGAATTTTCCTCTAAGTCAGATTGGCAGAGATCCTGTGGAGGTGGGGGGGAGGGAAGACTGGGGAGGGTGTCACCTTCTTTGGCAGTGTGGGGCACAGATTGATCACTTGAGGGTTTTAACTAGAATGGTAGACTCTGTAACTTGAAGACTTTAAAATCAAGATTTGAGGACTTCAGTAACTCACACAGAGATTATGGGCCTTTTACAGGAGTGTTTGGGGTGAGGTTCTGTGGCCTGCAACATACAGGTCACACTAGATAATCATGCTGGTCCCTTCTGGACTTCAAGTCTTTGAGCCTAATGTTTCATATTGGATTGACTGGAAACACAGTAAACTGCAGACAAAACACCACTAGGTCAGAACATAATAGAGTTCTAACTGTAGAAAAATACTATCAGTTTTTTCATGGCATTAAAATCAGATTTGAAAATGTAGTGTAAAGTATGAGACTCTACAAGCAGCAGAATTAAATTTCACTCATTTTTACTTCATGTGTACCTATACATTAAAAAAAAGCTAAATGTTAAACCATATTCATGATGCTTTAATTTTAAAAACCATCTTTTAATCATTTGAATTTTCTCTGAGGAAAGAAATTCCTCCAGGCATAATCCTTACATAAAAAGATCTGTTGAAACAACAAGTAATAATAATGAATTAAAAGCATTCTTTTCTCCTATTCTGTTTCCAATACAACAGACATACAAGCACATAAACTGATAATATAAAATTCAACTTTTAACAAAAGATACGAATTCTAATAAAAACATTCATGCTCAGCATTATCTAATGACAGCTGGGACTCAGCCTACGAAAGACTGTCTTTTTCTCCCAAGCAGCAATGTTCTTGTCATATACATTGAGTAAAATGCCTCTCTAGTTTGTCATGAGGGTGAGGCCAAACTACACACCGGCACAATCATGTTTATTACCCAAGATGTAAGTGCATGTCTACTATTGAAGTCATTCTTTTATATGTTTCAAGTAAACTTGAAGAAAATTAACGTTGCGCTGATTTTATGCGACTGAAACCAGCTTTTAAACAAGATGTCTCTGGAGCAGAAATTAAGAACTTTGATCTCTCTCAACAAACCCAAGTTGGTTCCATTCAGATTCCATTTTTTTTACTCCCAGGCCAGGAACACTCAAGAGGCATGCACTCAAGTGAAGATCAAGGTAAATCATCCAATCATTTTTTTTAAGCTTGGAATTTACCTGTGTTCAATGTTGGCAGCATTTGTTCAAAAGTATCACAGATTTTACTAAGGATTTTCCCCACATTTTCTTGCAAAATATTTTTCAGTTTGAGTGCTGACAACAAAAAAGGCAAAGACCCCCAAAAGAAAATCACTTTCACTTTTGAGTCAGACCCTTTGAGGTTTGAAAGAGCTGCCAGAGGGGATATTATCCTTGTAATCACCGAGTTCTAATGGATAAAGCTAAGGGCTAGAATTTGAGATCTCCTGGTCTCTATTGCCAACTCTGCAACCAACTAGTTGTAATATTTTGTACTCCATACTTTCCAAACTAAAATTTAATCACCAGCAGCGTCAACTCAATTTTGACCCCGGTCCCTCTTCCTCAGATTGCTGCAGCTCTTTGGATGCTTAATAGGCAGAGACTGAGAATATGCAGAATCATGACTCTAGCAGCTCTTCTGAAAAACTGGGGAAGGTGTAGCACAGTTATGCTGAAATGAATACATGTATTTACACCTGCTCCTGTATTGTCCACTCCATGCATCAGAAGAAGTGGGCTCTAGCCCACGAAAGCTTATGCCCAAAAAAATTTGTTAGTCTCTAAGGTGCCACAAGGACTCCTCAGTTTTTTTTGTTTTTTGTTGTTTTTTTTTTTTAAGAAAGCTGTGTCATCATGAGTGGACAATAAGAATTAATAGCTGCATGAGACGAAGAGCACAAGCCATTAAGATGAAAGCATTTCAATAACCACCAAGTGCTATCCTTGATGGGCTGCAGTGTCTTAACAACCAGGAATAGAGCAGTTGCTGCCTTCTTTGATCTTATGATCTCAACCTTTCCAGACTACTGTACCCCTTTCAAGTGTCTGATTTGTCTTGCATACCCCCAAGTTTCACCTCACTAAAAAAATACTGGCTTACAAAAATCAGACATAAAAATACAGAAGTGTCACAGCACACTAGTACTGAAATATTGCTTACTTCCTCGTTTTTACCAGGATTATAAAATAAATCTGTTAGAATACAAAATTGTACTTACATTTCAGTGAATAGTATATAGAGCAGTATAAACAAGTCATTTTTTGTATGAAATTCTGGTTTGTACTGACTTCGCTAGTGCTTTTCATGTAGCCTGTTGTAAAAGTAGGCCAATATCTAGATGTACACCCAGAAGAACTCTGCGTACCCCAAAGGATTGAGAACCACTGTGCTGTAACTCCTAACAAAGAAGGCTGAACCAGTATCTCTTGGCTGGACTGGCCACAAAGCTCCAATAATTATTGCCTTCCTTGCTACCAAGGGAGAATACCAGTTTAAGAGAAGGGAAAGGAACTCTCCACACCATTAAGGCCAAAAGGAGCCCACAACACAATGTTAAAAATTCATGGTTCTAGAGCCTATCTTGCTGCAGGTGGCCCCATTAGGCATTCTTGTGTCCAGTCAAATTAAATATAAACACAGAAATCTTAAATCTTTTTGTTCCTTCTTTCAAGTTGAATGGTTTTCTCTCAGAGAGGGGAAGAAAGGGAGGAAGGGAAGAGAATAGCATCATTTTATCATGCAGGAGACAAAGCAGCTTAGGATTCTGGAATAGCAAGCCCATTGTCTCCATCAGATGACAAGTAGGAAATCTAACAGTCAAAATGCCTGCGTATTGAAGAATGGAAAGACCTGCTTGGTTCTTTATTATTATTAATTATTATTATTTCTACAGTAAATCAGGTAGCTTACAGGAATGCAGATCTGTTCCAAGGATGCCATTATTAAATTGCAGCAATAAAAACAATATATTGAAGGATAGAGGAAAATAATATTGAAATATAGCTTCCACGTATACCTTTTTATCAACATTGTGCTAGATCTTCCAATGCTATTAAGTCAGAACTAATGATATATTGGTACACACATTTGCTGCAATATCTCGACACAAAAGTTCAGCTTTAAATAAGGTAGTAGGTTCCAAATGTTTTCCAACTTAGAAACCAGAGAGGGAAGAAACCAAATTTTTTAACTATTCTTCCTCACAATTCATGCATCAAGATGACACAGGATACGGTGCCTAACTGAAATCATATACAATATAGAGTGACTAAGGAGCAGTGTCACATTGATCCATCTGATAGTCACATTTTCAAAGCTCTTTTTGAAGAATTAACTGAATTCCAAAATACTAAAATAAAAAGGCTAAAAAAAAAACAACAAAACACCTTTCCCTAAAAATAACTTCAGTTACAAATCATATATATAAAAAATTTCATCATGTCCCTAGTTTCTCATATATGTGCCTCTTTATTATTATATTGCTATCGGTGGTAATTCCTGAGCAATCAGACTGGTTTACTTCATTACCTTAGTAACTAGGATCATCCCTCTATTCTTTCCTATTTGTTGTTGTTGTTGTCGTCGTCAATACTGGTTTTAGAAAGGGGACAGGGAAGAGAGCATAAAGCCAGACTTAAACAGTAGGAAATGTCTACAACCATACCAAAACTAAAAGTCATGTTTATATATAGCAGATTCAGTCTAAAAGAAAAAAACAAAAACAAATATTCTTGGTATACTGGGCATAACAATCAATCTTTTGGATGGAGAACAAGCCATCCTAATTCACAGTGAATTGAATGTGAATACAAATTAAGACTCTCTCTTGTTTAGGGGCAAGTCCCATGCCACAGAAGCCAATGCTCTATCATTTGTTTTGCAAGTACTGGGGGGAAAAACCACCACAGGAAAAGCAAGAAGTTTAATAATTTTTTCGTAAGTTTTGTGAAAACAATTCTCTTAAGTAAGTTGTGAGCTTAGACTACCCATGTGCTGCTTTAGATTCCATGTAAAAAAAAAAATTCAAACTATCAATCCAAAACCAGCCATCTTCTACTTTGACAGGTAGTGTTACAGAGCACACTCACCTCAGGTGAGCACCCGCTGGCGGAGTGTATGAGTGCCTGCAGTTTTTTCTCAATTTCTCTGCTCAAAGTTCCCCTGTGGCTGCTGCACTCATCAGGTGGGTCTTTGGTGACTCAGCCCTCCAGCCCAGTCACACACAGTGTGTGTGTGTGAAAACCAAGAACTCCTTCTGGGTATATGGTCCAACTGAGACTATCTCAATGTCCTCAGTAATGTCCTGAAGCCCCTTCCCCACAGCTCAGTCCATTAACAGTCCAACAGGGCCCATCATGAAACCCTTCTGTTGGCAACGTCTCTGTAGCCTTCCCTGGACTCAGTCCTTAGTCAGTCTGTCAACAGGCCCCATCACAGTATCCTCCATTGGGGTCTGGCTACCTGGCAAAGGTTCCTGCTCTGGAATGGAGCAGCACATCCAGGGTTTCTTCCCTGGAGACTCTCTGCCGTCACTTGAGTCCTCAGTGACTACAGCTCTCCCACTGACCCATTATTCTTAAACTCAGTTCACTTACCCCAGCTGAGACACAGTCTCAGTTCAGCCCCCTTCTCAAGGTATGTCTACACTATGAAATTAGGTCGAATTTACAGAAGTCGGTTTTGTAGAAAGCATTTTTATACAGTCGATTGTGTGTGACCCCACACAAATGGTCTAAGTGCATGTAGTCGGTGGAGTGTGTCCACAGTACCAAGGCAACCATCGACTTCCGGAGCATTGCACTATGGGTAGCTATCCCACAGTTCCCGCCGCCCATTTGAATTCTGGATAGAAATCCCAGTGCCTGATGGGGCTAAAATATTGTCGCGGGTGGTTCTGGGTACATACCGTCAGGCGCCCCTTCCCTCCCTCCCTCCGTGAAAGCAAGGGCAGACAATCCTTTTGCGCCTTTTTTCTTGAGTTACCTGTGCAGACGCCATACCACGGCAAGCATGGAGCCCACTCAGCTAACCGTCACCGTATATCTCCTGGGTGCTGGCAGACGCGGTACTGCATTGCTACACAGCAACAGTTTATTGCTTTTTGGCAGCAGACAGTGCAGTATGACTGGTAGCCGTCGTCGACATAGTCCAGGGTGCTCTTTTAACCAACCTCGATGAGGTCAGGGGTGCCTGGGCAAACATGGGAGTGATTCAGCCAAGTTAGTTCCCTTTTAAGTTTCATTTCATGGCGATTCAGTCCTACCAGCAGTGCTCTGTCCTCTAATCTGCAGCCAGCAGAAGACGATGGCCAGCAGACATACTGCATGGTCTTCTGCCAAGCACCCAGGAGATGAGGATGGCTAGTGGTCGTACTGCACAGTCTGCTGCCAGCAAGATGTATAAAGACAGATGAAGTGGATCAAAACAAGAAATAGACCAGATTTGTTTTGTATTCATTTTCTCCTCGCTCCCTCCGTGAAATCAACGGCCTGCTAAACCCAGTTTTGGGTTCTATCCTTGAGGTTTTGAGTTCTATCCTTGAGGGGGCCATTCTGTTTCTCACAAAGCCACCCCCTTTGTTGATTTTAATTTCCTGTAAGCCAACCCTGCAAGCCATGTTGTCAGTCGCCCCTCCCTCCATCAGGGCAACGGCAAACAATCATTCTGTGACTTTTTTCTGTGCAGACACCATACCACGGAAAGCATGGAGCCCGCTTAGATCACTTTGGCAATTAGGAGCACATTAAACACCACACACATTATTCAGCAGTATATGCGGCACCAGAACCTGGCAAAGCGAAACCGGGCGAGTAGGCGACCTCAGTCCGGTGACGAGAGTGATGAGGACATGGACACAGACTTCTCTCAAAGCATGGGCCCTGGCAATGTGGGCATCATGGTGCTAATGGAGCAGGTTCATGCGGTGGAACGCCGATTCTGGGCTCAGGAAACAAGCACAGACTGGTGGGACCGCATAGTGTTGCGGGTCTGGGACGATTCCCAGGGGCTGCGAAACTTTTGCTTGCGCAAGGGCACTTTCATGGAACTTTGCGACTTGCTTTCCCCTGCCCTGACATGCAAGAATACCAAGATGAGAGCAGCCCTCACAGTTGAGAAGCGAGTGGCAATAGCCCTGTGGGAGCCTGCAACACCAGACAGCTACCGATCAGTCGGGAATCAATTTGGAGTGGGCAAATCTACTGTGGGGGCTGCTGTGATCCAAGTAGCCAACGCAATCAAAGATCTGCTGATATCAAGGGTAGTGACCCTGGGAAATGTGCAGATCATAGCGGATGGCTTTGCTGCAATGGGATTCCCTAACTGTGGTGGAGCCATAGACGGAACCCATATCCCTATCTTGGCACCGGAGCACCAAGCTG
The DNA here is from genome assembly GCF_965140235.1 of Caretta caretta. Lineage (NCBI taxonomy): Eukaryota > Metazoa > Chordata > Testudines > Cheloniidae > Caretta > Caretta caretta. The sequence continues at coordinate 62,048,502 of NC_134212.1, read as the reverse complement.
GTGAGTAAATAAACCGAAAGGGGTACTTTTCAATAGTGCTGCAAGCACTGGTGGATCACAAAGGACATTTCACCAACATCAACATGGGATGGCCGGGAAAGGTATATGACGCTTGCATCTTCAGGAACTCTGGTCTGTTTCAAAAGCTGCAAGAAGGGACTTTCTTCCCAGACCAGAAAATAACTGTTGGGGATGTTGAAATGCCTACAGTTATCCTTGGGGACCCAGCCTACCCCTTAATGCCATGGCTCATGAAGCCATACACAGGCAGCCTGGACAGTAGTCAGGAGCTGTTCAACTACAGGCTGAGCAAGTGCAGAATGGTGGTCGAATGTGCATTTGGACGTTTAAAAGCGCGCTGGCGCAGTTTACTGACTCGCTTACACCTCAGCGAAACCAATATTCCCACTGTTATTACTGCTTGCTGTGCGCTCCACAATATCTGTGAGAGCAAGGGGGAGATGTTTATGGTGGGGTGGAAGGTTCAGGCAAATCGCCTGGCTGCTGGTTACGCACAGCCAGACACCAGGGCGGTTAGAAGAGCACAGGAGGGTGCGGTGCACATCAGAGAAGCTTTGAAAACCAGTTTCACGACTGGCCAGGCTACGGTGTGAAAGTTCTGTTTGTTTCTCCTTGATGAAACCCCCCATCCTTGGTTCACTCTACTTCCCTATAAGCTAACCACCCTCCCCTCCTCCCTTCGATCACCACTTGCAGAGGCAATAAAGTCATTGTTGCTTCACATTCATGCATTCTTTATTAATTCATCTCACAAATAGGGGGATAACTAACAAGGTAGCCCAGGAGGCGTGGTGGAGGAGGGAAGGACAAGGCCACACAGCACTTCAAAAGTTTTAAACTTTAAAACTTATTGAATGCCAGCCTTCTGTTGCTTGGGCAATCCTCTGGGGTGGAGTGGCTGGGTGGCCGGAGGCCCCCCCGACCGCGTTCTTGGGCGTCTGGGTGAGGAGGCTATGGAACTTGGGGAGGAGGGCGGTTGGTTACACAGGGGCTGTAGCGGTGGTCTGTGCTCCTGCTGCCTTTCCTGCAGTTCAACCATACACTGCAGCATATTAGTTTGATCCTCCAGCAGCCTCAGCATTGAATCCTGCCTCCTCTCATCACGCTGCTGCCACCTTTCAGCTTCAGCCCTCTCTTCAGCCCACCACTTCTCCTCCCGGTCATTTTGTGCTTTCCTGCACTCTGACACTGTCTGCCTCCACGCATTCGTCTGTGCTCTGTCAGTGTGGGACGACAGCATGAGCTCAAAGAACATTTCATCGCGAATGCGTTTTTTTCGACTTCTAATCTTCGCTAGCCTCTGGGAAGAAGAAGATCCTGTAATCCTTGAAACACATGCAGCTGGTGGAGGGGAAAAAAAAAGGGACAGTGGTATTTAAAAGCACACATTTTACAGTTATCCTTGGGGACCCAGCCTACCCCTTAATGCCATGGCTCATGAAGCCATACACAGGCAGCCTGGACAGTAGTCAGCAGCTGTTCAACTACAGGCTGAGCAAGTGCAGAATGGTGGTAGAATGTGCATTTGGACGTTTAAAAGCGCGCTGGCGCAGTTTACTGACTCGCTTACACCTCATTTTATAGAACAATGGGTACACTCTTTCATGGTAAACCTTGCTGTTAACATTACATACATAGCACATGCTTTCGTTCCAAGGTCGCATTTTGCCTCCCCCCACCGCGTGGCTAGCCCCTCATCCCTCCCCGCGGCTAACAGCAGGGAACATTTCTGTTCAGCTACAGGCAAACAGCCCAGCAGGAATGGGCACCTCTGCATGTCCCTTAAGAAAAATACCCTGTTTCAACCAGGTGATCATGAATGATATCACTCTCCTGAGGATAACGCAGAGAGATAAAGAACGGATGTTGTTTGAACGCCAGCAAACATATACTGCAATGCTTTGTTCTACAATGATTCCCGAGTACGTGCTACTGGCCTGGAGTGGTAAAGGGTCCTACCATGCTGGACGGAATAAGGCTGCTCTACCCAGAAGCCTTTTGCAAAGGCTTTGGGAGTACATCCAGGAGAGCCGCAAATGCCAGGGCAAATTAATCGTTAAACATGCTTGCTTTTAAACCATGTATAGTATTTTAAAAGGTACACTCACCAGAGGTCCCTTCTCCACCTGGCGGGTCCGGGAGGCAGCCTTGGGTGGGTTCGGGGGGTACTGGCTCCAGGTCCAGGGTGAGAAACAGTTCCTGGCTGTCGGGAAAAATGGTTTCTCTGCTTGCTTGCTGTGAGCTATCTTCCTCATCCCCAAAACCTGCTTCCGTGTTGCCTCCATCTCCATTGACGGAGTGAGACAACATGGCTGGGGTCGTGGTGGCTGAATCCCCTAAAATGGCATGCAGCTCATCACAGAAGCAGCATGCTTTGGGCTCTGACCCAGAGCGGCCGTTCGCCTCTCTGGTTTTCTGGTAGGCTTGCCTCAGCTCCTTAAGTTTCACGCGGCACTGCTTTGGGTCCCTGTTATGGCCTCTGTCCTTCATGCCCTGGAGATTTTGACAAAGGTTTTGGCATTTCGAAAACTGGAACAGAGTTCTGATAGCACCGATTCCTCTCCCCATACAGCGATCAGATCCCATACCTCCCGTTCGGTCCATGCTGGAGCTCTTTTGCGATTTTGGGACTCCATCATGGTCACCCTCTGCTGATGAGCTCTGCATGGTCACCCTCTGCTGATGAGCTCTGCACTCCCCTGCAGCTTGCCACGCTGGCCGAACAGGAAATGAGATTCAAAAGTTCGCAGGCCTTTTCCTGTCTACCTGGCCAGTGCATCTGAGTTGAGAGTGCTGTCCAGAGCCGTCACAATGGAGCACTCTCGGATAGCTCCCGGAGGCCAATACTGTCTAATTGCGTCCACAGTACCCCAAATTCGAGCTGGCAAGGCCGATTTCAGCACTAATCCCCTTGTCAGGGGTGGAGGTTTTTTTTTGTTTTTGTTTTTTTTTAAGAGCCCTTTAAGTTGAAAAAAAGGGCTTCGTTGTGTGGACAGGTGCAGGGTTAAATCAATTTAACACTGCTAAATTCGACCTCAACTCCTAGTGTAGACCAAGGCTCAGGGTAACAATTCCATATACAGCCCTTCCCTGGGCCTGTTTAAACTCCCTTGCTCAGGGCTTAGCCACTTCCCCAGTGGCTATTTGGGGGGCATCCTCTAAGTAGCAGTCACATGGAACATCCCTTTAATTAACTGCATCCCAAGGCCACTTCCCCACAGCCCCGATCTTCCTCAAGTCCCAGCAGCCAGCCACGAACACCTTCCTTGCTCCCCTGGTCCCTACCAGCAGACTGAACTTACTCTGTCCCTGCACCTCCTTTTATACAAGCCTGCTCGACCCTGAGAGGCTGCAAGGAAGCAGTCTCTTTCTGACTGGCTGCATTCTAGGGTACCTAGAGCAGCTGCGTGGAGGACTCACCTCCTTTGTGGTAGGGCTGCAAGGCCTCCAGCAGGGGGCCTCAGGGTCTGGAATACCCCATCACACATGGTTAGATCAGCATATCTGATGCAGCATTAAAAGAAAGTAGTAGCATTTTAAAGATTTATCTATAGTACATTTACTAGGCAAACATTTGGACACACCATTTCTGAAAAATAAAAATAATTAAGACAACAGTGGTAAAGAGGAAGGTAATAATAGAAGACAGAGCATTTCACATTCATGAACATTCTACCCAGACTTCAAAGCGTATACAGTTACATACAAGCTTCCCCAGAATGAATACTCAGTAACCTCAGGATGACCTTAAAGATTTAATACCCTGGTGCTGAAGGATTCTCTTTTTCAAAGTCATATACAACAAAATTGCCTTAACCTCTACCAGCAGAAAATAAAACTTGTGCCAAACTCCATCATTCATTATTCAGTAGATTGAAAATGTATCAGTAACTAAGGCCTTGTCTACACTGCCACTTTACAGCGCTGCAACTTTCTCACTCAGGGGTGTGAAAAAAAACAACACCCTTATGCACTGCAAGTTTCAGTGCTGTAAAGTGGCAGTGTAGTCAGCACTCCCAGCACTGATAGTATTCCTCTCGTGGTGGTGAGGTTTTTTTTTGGTGTTTTTTTGTTTTTGTTTTTTTAAATATAGCCCTGGGAGAGCTCTCTCCCCCAGGACTGGTGCCACGACTACAGCGCCATGATAAAGCGCTGCCGAAGCTTTATCATTGCTAGTGAATACGTACCCCTAGTGATGTCTGCTAAGTCACTAATTAAAATTAGTTTAGCACAGTGGATGCAACTCAAAACAAAAGGTTACAATAAAAGCTTTACTAGTTAAGATACTCAGATCCTGGACCAAATCAAGTGATCCTAGGGTGTGTTTTTGGGATCCAGTAGCCTGTCTTTGGAATTATAGAGACAAAGGATTTTCTGTATCTAAGTCACCTTCAAAAAAGGAAGGGCCGCAACTTTTAGGCCAACCATAAATAAAAAGTTTCCCTTTTTTACTGAGGACTGTTGGTACGTTCTGCACACCATACAGAAAGAGGAAGACAGCTCCAGACACAAAATTACATTGTAAGCCAGGGGTAGGCAAACTACGGCTCCTCAGGGCTTCCTCCCGTTGTGCTGCGGGCCCCGCGCCACTCTCAGAAGCAGCTGGCACCACGTCCCTGCAGCCCCTGTGGGAGGAGGGGCAGAGGGCTCTGTGCTTTGCCCTTGCCTCCAGGCACTGTGCCGTTCTCTCCCCCCCCTCCCTCCCGCAGCTCCCATTGGCCGGGAACGGGGAACCGTGGCCAATGGGAGCTTCGGGGAGGTACCTGAGGGCGCAGCAAGGGCAGCGCTCCAAGCCCTGTGCCCCCCCCACCCCCAGGTGCCGCACAGGCACTTGGTGCCAGACATTCCCCGGAGTGGCGTGGGGCCGGGGCCGGCATGCAGGGAGCCTGCCCTGGCCCCGATGCATGCCACTACCACCCCGGAGCTGCTTTAGGTAAGCGGCGCCGGGCTGGAGCCTGAACCACTCCAGCACTCCGCACCCCCCCCCCCCGCACCCGAACCCCCTGCCCTGAGCCCCCTCATATACCCCACACCTCTCTTCTGCCCCAATCCCTTACCCTGAGCCCCTTACTGCATACAGCACCCCCTCCCACACTCTGCACTCCCGCCCCTTGCCCCAGCCCTGCATACCATTTCCCCACCCAGATGTGGCCCTCGGGCCAAAAAGTTTGCCCACCCCTGTTGTAGACTGCTGGCTCATATCTCCAGCCAAGGAAGAATTAAAACCACACTTAGAGTCCATTTCAGGCCTTTTCTCAGAGATTCAAGCTTTATTTTTTCCTTCTGTATAAAACTGGTAACAAATTCCACATCTCAAGCCTGTCTCTTCCTTTGACTCAGGGACTTCCTGCTGGACCCTCCTCACTCCCGGCAGCTCTTCCCCAGTACTCTTACAGGCCACCTGCCTGAGAGTTACCATATTCCATGACCTGCCATAGGAGCCAACCTGCTTCCTCTAGCTTTCCCCACTGTCCCAGGATCTTCCCAGCTGGGCTTCTTGCTGCTTTTACAAATCAGCTGATCAGTCTCTGCTGGGAGGTAGCTTAAAAAGTCAGGGATAAGGCTGAATTCCAACTCCCCTTAAAGAGTCAGCCCCCCCGGGAGAACAAAATATCATTTGGATTAGATAGTAAATATTTTTAAATAGCATTGGTTGCATGAACTGATGAAGCCTTATCTGCTCAAGATGACAAATATTTGGGTTGGGGATTGTGTTTACAAACTTATGACTTAATTTGGACATGAAACTGGTGTAATTATGAATGAAGAACAAAGAATAGCAAGGATTACCTGGGGCAGCTAGTGAGAATCATGCTGGTGCCCATTAGTTTGCAACAACGGGGATGTAAATTCTAACACACCACCTCGACAAGCCCTAGATTCTCTTGCAACCCAATGAGCAGTTCAGTCAACCGCTTATAATAGTGTTGCTTTCCCAAAGCAAGCCCCAGTACAATGCTCTCCCATCATTTCACTGCTGTGGCATATATCCCAAAACAATTCTTAGGGTCTCAGTTTAATAAAGGGTTTAAAAAAATAAACCAAAAAAACCCGAAACATTTTCTGAATGGTTTTACAAGTATTACAATGGACACTTTATTGCTTGCACTAAACGAGAATGCAGTAAGTTTTATTTATTTAACATTTATAAGAGTTTCAGAAACCCTTTTAGGAGAATTCAAAAATTTCATACTTTGAGTGATTCACTTCCAATTCTATTGCAGTCTTATCTCTAAGTTATGTCATTCAGGCTCCTTATCAAACTTACCTTTAAATTATAAAAGCTTTAAATACATAGTCATGTTTGTTTTCTATCATTAAGATGAATAATTTGTTTTTGTTTTTAATCTTAGCAGAGCAAATGAATACAAGTATAAAAAAGGCAGAAAAGTTTCATAGGAAAGCAAGAGAAATAGCAGTGAGTTAGATGAGGATAAGAAGTCAATGATAAAACTGTAATTGTTCTTTTTCTTCCTCTGATTCTGAGTCCAATACTTCCATTAACAACCGAGGGGAAAGAATGGATATAACACTGAATGTTAAACATATTTATACAACATGAAGTCAAGAATAAATTGTGACTACTTGGAACGATACGACTAACCCATTCACTTCTCACTAAAAACGAAACAAAATAGAAGCGAGAAACAGCAGCAGCTGGAAGGAGCTCAATTTATGTGGAAGTATCCAGGGAGACAGCTTGGTGACTGGAGCACTATTAATAGCTGAAGCTTTCTAAGCCAGGTAATGGGAGAGCTGAAGTTGCACCTGCTACTTCACAGCACGAGGAAGCTTCATGCCACCAATGGGACAAAGGTGGTGTCACTAGTGGTAAAGTGGCAGGCCTGTTTGGAGAAGTTGTGTAAGCGCTGCAGAATCCGTCAAGAGGACAATCCATGTGATTAAACAGTTTCTGCTCTTAAGTAGCACATCAGAACTACATTAAATACCACAAGCCAGAAAATTAAAGAAACGGGCCAAACAAAAATCCATTAAAATATGAACTGGTTCCCAAAGAGAGGAGGAAAAAATCCATGAAAATGCAATACTGGACTATATCAGGGGTAACATATGAAGAAAGACAAATATTTGTTGTACATGTAGCTATCTGCTTAGGTAAACATGAAGAAATCAGAGGGGAGCAACAAGTGACGAAGTTTGGAAAATACAAAAACTTTAAGGTTAAGGGAAGAGAGGATGTACAGCCTATATTAGATAACAGATAGTTACCATCAAATATGTAAATAGATGTGATAGAGGACACTGTAATTGTTCTCAGTCAGCAAGGGCTGAAATAAGCCGCACCATGGTGCTGGGAGAATCAACTCAATGATGCATTAGCCATCTCTTTTGGCATGAGACCGCAATACTAAAAAGGATAAAGTTAAGTACTTGCGTTAAGCAGGTGCTTAATTCCTTGTTGCTTTTCTAAAATTTCTAGAATTAATCTCAGCAATATTTAGGAAATTAATGTGAAAATATCTTTATACTTACTTGTCAAGGAAGTCCTTGTCCACTACCGCACAAATATCAAGAAGAGGATTTCCCATTCCAAAAAGCACGTTTTCACTACAAAAGAACCAAAGTTTTTCAAATGTAGTTTAATGTTTCTAGTCTAACATTATATTGCATTGACAAACAGATTAGGACAAAACTAATTTTGCCCAACCATGGGCTTCATGGTCAATTTGCCTGCAATCCAGACAGCACAGCTAATTTGAACAAAATGCAAACTTTTATTATCTCTTAGTGAATTGCGTACAATACAAAAGTCTCAAACATGCACATTCATTTAAGCAACCCTTCAATCAGAGAATGAGCCATGCATGCTATAATCTAGTTTCTAAGAGTTCCACTTGGGTTGCATTTGCAGGTCATATAAAGTGGCAATGGTGGACGAGATTGTAGAGTTCCATGAGCCAGATTTTGTTGTTTATCTGAGCAGTCACAAATATAACCTTATAAAAGTAATTGTTAAGAGCAGTATTTAATTCTACACCACCCCTTAACTATCCTTACAAACAGTATTTGGATGAGCTATTGCCAGCAGGAGAGTGAGTTTATGTGTGTGTGTGTGTGTGTTCCCCCGGGGGGGGTGAGAAAGCCTAGATCTGTGCTGGAAATGACCCACCTTGATTACCATGCACATTGTAAGGAGAGTGGTCACTTTGGATGAGCTATTACCAGCAGGAGAGTGAGTTTGTGTGTGTATGGGGGTGGGGGAGTGAGAAAACCTGGATTTATGCTGGAAATGGCCCACCTTGATCATCATACACATTGTAGGGAGAGTGGTCACTTTGGATAAGCTATTACCAGCAGGAGATTGAGTTTGTGTGTGTGGTTTTTGGAGGGAGGTGAGGGGGTGAGAGAACCTGGATTTGTGCAGGAAATGGCCCACCTTGATTATCATACACATTGTGAAGAGAGTGGTCACTTTGGATGGGCTAGCACCAGCAGGAGAGTGAGTTTGTGTGTGGGGGGGGGGGGGGGGGAGGAGGGGAGGGTGAGAAAACCTGGATTTGTGCTGGAAATGGCCCAACTTGATGATCACTTTAGATAAGCTATTACCAGCAGGACAGTGGGGTGGGAGGAGGTATTGTTTCATGGTCTCTGTGTGTATATAATGTCTACTGCAGTTTCCACGGTATGCATCCGATGAAGTGAGCTGTAGCTCACGAAAGCTCATGCTCAAATAAATTGGTTAGTCTCTAAGGTGCCACAAGTACTCCTTTTCTTTTTGCAAAGACAGACTAACACGGCTGTTACTCTGAAACCAAACAGTATTTGTTTACTGATAAAATCTTGACTTTTTTAATGCAGAAAAAAAATTACTAAACATGCAATGTATGATGCAAAGCAGCAAGTTACCAAAAGGCATTATCTAATGATCAAGTATTTTTATAATAATTTTTTAAAAATTAGCATATTCAGTCAGTTATCTTACATATTTCAGTGATACAGTAATAATTAAGAACTAGATAACACATGACAGAGGCAAATGGTAGTGAATGCAGCTGTTCCAACTAGACTTTCTAATACGAGATTCAAATCCATCACATTCCCGACCAAGCCAACACCTGCTGGCTCCAACTGGCAGGTTAAACACCCATAGCATCTGGCGACTGAAATCATTTCTGAAAATTTAACAAAGAAGCCATCAAATATACACCTTCTTCCCCATCAACTGCTCATTTTTCAAGGATTTTCATTAGGCCAATATTCTCCAAAGCACTACCACAGGATTTCAGCCTTAAAATCTAAATGCTCAAACAAAGCCAGGCAACAAAGTAACTTCATGTGGCTGTCTTTAGCTTTCAGACCCTTCCTCAACTCTGCGTTAGGTCACAAGTGAAGGAGTTTCCATGGCATTTTGACAGGTCGTCAGATATTAGGACCCTGCATGGAGGTATAGCTGTTCTGCCTGCACCGCTTCCCCAGCTCCCATTGGCTGGAAACGGCAAACCGCGGCCACTAAGAGCTGAGGGTCTCCGTGCCTGCGGACACTCCAGGTAAACAAAACATCCCGGCCTGCTAGCAGCTTACCCTGATGGGCCGGGAGCCAAAGTTTGCCGACCCCTGATCTACAATAACAATGTATTAGATATTCAATTCAATAGAGCTTAAAATCGTCAAATTTTGGTGTACACCCGTTGACAAGCCAACCCCTGCTTTTTGATGCTTCACTTTTTTACCAAAAAAATTTGGCTTATGAATGAGTATATACGGCAGCTATATTGGCAAAGCCTTCCCAGTTTTGATCTGGCTTTGCTCTCCACCTGCTCCAGCAATTCTATTACCTCCCACTCTCTTGGCCTTGTCCTCACACTCCTTAACACGTCTCTCCCTGCTCTGGAGCTCTCCTAATACAAGCTTTACACCTTTTGCTATCCTCAAAAAAAGCCAACCCTGGTCCCCAAATACTTCTCCAACTGCCCCATATCCCTTCAGCTACAAACTCTTGAATGTGTTGTCTACAATCATTGTAAGTGGTTATTTGTATTACAGTAGCACCAAAAGGATCCCACCAAAATGGAGCCCCCATTGCAATAAGTGCTGTACAACCACATGGTCCTGACACCAAAGACATTACAGTTCAAGGACACAAGACGAGAAGGGGTGGGAGGGGAAACATAGGCAGAGAGAAGTGACTTGCACAAAGTCACACAGCAGAGCTGGAAGAGAACCTAAAACACCTCTCAGTCCAGTGCCCCATTATCTTGGTTTATGAATATACATGTTTAAATATAGAATTTTTCAAATGATGACAAATGTTGTGTTTTTAATAGGACCCAAGATTAAGTATGTTGTGCTGTGAAGTATATTTGTCCTTGGCTATATACAAAAAAGCCTGGATGGTGGGTATAATACCTGATATTCCTGTTTAGGTCAAGGTACTTTCAATTATAAAATACTTCTCCCAGTTTCTCTTTCACCTCCATCCTGGATCCCCTCCAATCCATGTTCTGTCCTCCTATTCTATGAAGCTGCTCTTTCACCAAGATCTATATTGACCCTCACCTGGCCAAATTTCAGGGCTCATCCTACTCCTCGTCTTCTGCTTCTTGACATTTTATTCAACTGAGGCTTCTGCAGCAACATCCTCTCTTATTTCTCCTCCTTCTTTAGCAGCCCTTTCAGTAGATCCTCCTCCTCATATACCATCCATGGAGGTCCCATAAGTCTTTTACTTTTCACCCTTCCACTCCTCTTTTTACACCCTTTCTTTGGGAGATCCTAGCTACTCTCACAGCTGCATTCACCATCTCGACCTCAATTACTCAAATCTACCTTTTCACTCCTGACTTATCAGGAAAGTGCTGATATATGGGTTTGGCTGGATGAAGACATCTCTTGGGTCTCTTGCCATCAACTCAAGCTTAACTCTCCTCTTTCACCATTACCACCAGCATCCTCCCTTTCACTCCAGCCCATAAACTAGGAATCATGACTATTCTCCATTGCCTCGCACATCCAGTTGCTATTCAAGTCTTACCATGTCCTCTTCCAAAGCATTACCAAGAGGCTACAGTTAAAAACTCATCCAGGCGCTAACATTTCCCATCTTAAACTCTGGGGCTACGAAATTATATTATTTAACATGGTCAATTACCACCTTGACTATGTATTTGCCCCTGACAACTTACTCCCCGTTTCCAGTTTTTTTTTCCTTGTAATCTGTACAAGAAATAAATAGACCGTGGTTTCCTGTACTACATTTTGAGTAATTCTATTGGAAATCAGCAATAAGTCTCAGCGGAAGCACCCAGTACTGGAATAGATATGCACTACCACGTTTTCCTAGTATACAGGTATTTCTGCATGCATCACCCTTGCCCACTACCAAAGGCCATAAGCTTATCATAGAATCATAGACTATCAGGGTTGGAAGGGACCTCAGGAGGTCATCTAATCCAACCCCCTGCTTGAAGCAGGACCAATCCCCAATTTTTGCCCCGATCCCTAAATGGCCCCCTCAAGGATTGAACTCACAACCCTGGGTTTAGCAGGCCAATGCTCAAACCACTGAGCTAACCCTCCCCCCTTATATCTTTAAGCATCAAATTCACACAAACGAATTTACCAAGATAGAGCTAAAATTCTGCTAGAAGTTGGCCCAATATAAAGTTAAATTAGAATTTGGGTAATTCATAACCCTAAGCAAGCAAAAACCAAATGAGAATTGCTGATTTTTTAGCTGACTGATAAACTGAAAAACTTCTATTTCAAGTTTCTCACTTTCTTTTATGATAGCTTAATCATAAAATAGAAGTTTTATAGTATGTTTCAGTAAATATGGCAGTTAATAGCCAAGAATGTTCAATTTACCAAAAACACTAAGAATACAAAATAAAATATGGGGTTGTGTCACGGAGTCACCGGGCGATGCTCTGGAACTACTCTGTACGAAGCCAGTCAGGACTCTGCGGAAACATGCCTCCTCTCTGTGAGCAGACTGTCTCCAGGGTAAGAAGCTTACACAACTTCGGCATTCCTGGGGCTGACCTCAGAGCATTCAGCATCCCCGTTTACACCATGTGCTTCCCACAGCGAGTCCGCACCGGTGGGGCTCCTGGGGAAGCCAAAGGGCCCTGCACGCCAGCTCCGCAGTCAGATGTGACTCTCAGCCAGCCAGTAAAACAGAAGGTTTATTAGATGACAGAAACATGGTCTAAAACAGAGCCTGTAGGTACAGAGAATAGGACCCCTCAGTCAGGTCTGCCTTGAGGGGCAGGGAGCTCAGAGCCCCATCTGCACCTCCCTCCATTTCCCCAGCCAGCTCCAAACTGAAAACTCTCCTGCCCCTCCTCTTGCCTTTGTCTCTTCTAGGCCAGGAGACCACCTGATCTCTTTGTTCTCTGGCACCTTTGCAGAGGAGGGGCCCAGGCCATCAGCTGCCAGGAGACAGGGTGTCTGCCATTCTCTGTGCAGACACCATCACGCTGGCCCTCTGGGGCTCTGCAACAATCACACACCCTTATCCCACGACCTAGATACTTAAGAAATGCCTAGGGAAACTGAGGCACCCACACAGTATTCAGAGAAAACATTAAGAACATTCTCACTTCATCACAGGTTGTGACCAACTAGAAACTGACAATTTACAGTAAGGGGAACTAAGAATCACTGAGTATTTTGTGTGTGAGTGAAACAGTTAGATCTTTAGAATATTACAGGACTAAATCCTCGTTTCAAAAATAATTTTGCAGACTAGATCTTAATATTCATAGATTCCAAGACCAGACGGGACCACTGTGATCATCTTCTCTGACTCTTGTATAATACAGGCCATAGAACTTTCCCAACATAATTCCTTGAGCATATCTTTTAGAAAAATATCCAGTCTTGATTTAATAATTCCAGTGATGAGAATCCACCATGACCTCTGGTAAACTGTTCTAATGGTTAATTGCCATCACTGTTAAAAATGTATGCTTTATTTGCAATCGGAACTTGTTTACCTTCAACTTCCAGCCACTGGAGCCCATTATTAAATATTTGTTTCACATGTAGGTACTTAAACTGTAATCAAATATCTTCTCTTTGTTAAAGCTAAATAGTCAGACTCAAGGAGCTCAATCACTATAAAGCATGCTTTCCAATTCTTTAATCATCCTCAATAGCTTTTCTGTGAGCCCTCTCCAGTTTATCAACATCCTTTTTAAAATGTGCACACCACAACTGGACACAATATTCCAGCAGCAGTCACACCAGTGCCAAATTCAGAGGTAAAATTCCCTTTTATGCATTGCAGGATCACATTACCCCTTTTGCAAAAAGAAAAGGAGTACTTGTGGCACCTTAGAGACTAACCAATTTATTTGAGCATAAGCTTTCGTGAGCTACAGCTCACTTACTCTGAAACCTGTCATTACCTCTTTTGGCCACAGCATCACACTGGGAGCTCATGTTCAGCTGAAAGAAAAGGAATACTTGTGGCACCTTAGAGACTAACCAATTTATTTGAGCATGAGCTTTCGTGAGCTACAGCTCACTTCATCAGCTGATTATCCACAACAACCTCCACATCTTTTTACCAGGATAGAGTCCCCCATAGTGCAAGTATGACCTACATTCTTTGTTCCTACATGTATACATTTAGCCATATTGTAACACATATTGTTTGCCTGAGCTCAGCTTACCTAGTGATCCCGATCGCTCTGTCTGAGTGTCTTATCCTCTCTGTTATTTACCACTCCCCCAATTTGAGTATCGTCTGCAAATTTTATCAGTGATGATTTTGTTTTCTTCCGGGTCTTTGGTATTTCACCACTTTTTGAGCCACAATATTTTTAATATCCATATTTATTTTATAGTCTGAGAATTTGTTTATTGTAGAAGGCTAGATATAGTAAAGACTTTAAAAAGTAGGGGTTTTTTTGTGTTAAATCAGTGATTAATCTGAATTTATACAAACGGTGGAGAAAAGCCATAATATTTGAAAGTGTTGAATATGAGTTTGCCCAAGATTCCATATGCCTACATTTATTGTCCACTCAGCTGCTACTTATATGCTGTAGAGAGAGGTATAACAATCGTACAGTATCTGAGTGATGCACTTTGGGATCCCTGAAGACGAAATGCACGATACGTGCTATTTCCAGTTAACATCTCAATCAAAACTGAAGTATGAACAGACAAGTGTCAGTGTTGTATATGGGATATTAACAACTGCACATAAAATGCCAAAAAAAATTTTAAAAAAAGTCTCAATGCAATGCAATTAAACGTACTAGTTTCTCTCCGCCTCATGGTCCAAGGGCTTCTCTACACGGCCCCACAGTACTGCACTACCACTCCTCTGTGTGGACGCTGCTGATGCAAACTAAAAAGTATCGTGTTCACAAAGTCCTCTTTCAAATACAGGTGATATTTGGGAAAATATTGCACAGTGTGCCCCTCACTACCACAAGCTGTCTGATGGTAACATCATGGGAAATTCTTCAATAACTGCAAGTCACCATTGGACTTGTTGACATAAGCATTAATGAAGATAAGAGAAACTAAGAGGACAGGCTATGAAAAGATGGGAATACCAACATTTATGCAGTGTGGATATCCAGATCAGGAAAAAGGGGTTGGAACCCTCATGCATATAAGAGTTATCAATGAGAGTAATACAAAATAAAAGTATGAAAAAGGAAGGAGGAATTCATAAGGAGGCCTTCCACAAATGACGACCTGTTGAGCGATACTGGCATCTCCAAGGGGACTACAGAGATGAATGTATGAAATCATTGATGCTAGTGTGACAAGGCACCTCCTTCGTCTCACCAGACTTTCCACATCCCCCCTCTAGTGATGGCAGGCCTGAGGTAAACCAGCCCCACTCTGGGCAGTGTTGGCCTTCCCCCTTCTGTGCTCCTTTGGTTGTGTTTTCAGGGTAGGCCCCAGGGTCAGCCTGATGGGTGATTTTTCACCAGACAAAAAGGAAACTGTATCAAACACAAAAACAGAAGGGAATACCTTTCCCTGCCTCCTCACTGGGGCAGGGAGTCGCCCTGTTTCTTGCCCTGGGGTGTCAGTCCTTCCCCTAGCATGCACTCAGATTTGGCTGTTCCCCTGTGGGAAGGAGTACAGGCTCTCAGCCTGAAAAAGCTTGTTTCCCTGCTGCCACTAGCCTTGCAGTAGCTTGTCTCTCTCTCTCCCTCTTTGCTCTCTCCAGAGGAGGAGTTGATAAAGGCCTCAGGCAACCCTTAATTGGATTCAGGGGTCTCTAACTTACACAAGATAAACGCGGTTTTTCCTACAAGCTGAGAAGAAGTTAACATCCTAGGCCTAACATATCAGCCTTCCAGGACCCTCTTGCAGCTGTCCAGCCTGACTGTAACACTAGATATCTTAAAGACAGGTTTCAGAGTAGCAGCAGTATTAGTCTGTATCTGCAAAAAGAAAAGGAGGACTTGTGACACCTTAGAGACTAATTTCAGAGTAACAGCCGTGTTAGTCTGTATTCGCAAAAAGAAAAGGAGTACTTGTGGCACCTTAGAGACGAACCAATTTATTTGAGCATGAGCTTTCGTGAGCATGCACACACTCACATACATACACACAAAAAACAAAAAGTATCAAATTGTCCACAGTAAAGACCAAGGCATTTTATTGACTTTGCAATTACTACAGAACCTAGTGAAAATAACTGGTAGTCACAAGCTTTTAAGTTATGTACATTATTAAATATAAGCCATGTTCTGCTAATTATGTTGGGGGGGGTAGGTTTGTTCACTAGAGAGATTAAATTTCCACAAATAGCCAATGATCTTTCCGAAATGTTTTGGATATTACTCTCTCATTATCACAATTAACAGAAGTAATGAGGTGCAGCCAACATACCAAAAACAAAACAAAAAAAAAACCCTCTCTTTTGCTTCTGAATTGACTTCCACTTAAGTCATTTTTATAAATGTCAAACTAATCTTAACCGACCGTACTTTGCGAATATGCGTTTAATCTTTTTATGCAATCTTGAGTACATAATATTACTTGTTTTCAAAATTAGATAAATATTTCTTCTTTCTATGCAACTCCAAAATTGGTAACCAGACACTAGTAGCACTGATTTTAATCAAAGTATTTCATCTTCTCACACATCTATCTGCACTTTAGCACAACAGCAGTGTGAAAGAGTGACATCAAAACAGGAATGGAAGTGTATCAGTGTCCAATAACATACGGGGGGAAAAAAACTTCAGTCTTTTTGCTTAAAAAATATTTGAAAAATACACACTGGATTACACTGGGGGGGAGGGATAGCTCAGTGGTTTGAGCATTGGCCTGCTAAACCCAGGGTTGTGAGTTCAATCCTTGAGGGGGCCATTTAGGGATCTGGGGCAAAAATTGGGGATTGGTCCTGCTTTGAGCAGGGGGTTGGACTAGATGATCTCCTGAGGTCCCTTCCAACCCTGATATTCTATGATTCTATGATTTTTGCAGCAGTTATGACATTTGGAAACGTCAAATCCAAGCAGCGATCTGCACTGCTCATTAGCAACCAGTAGAACCTCAGAGTTACAAACTAACCAGTCAACCACACACCTCATTTGGAACCCGAAGTATGCAATCAGACAGAAGCAGAGACTCCCTTCCCCCCCGCCCCAAAAAGGCAAATACAGTACTGTGTTAAACATAAAGTACTAAAAAAGGGAAAGCAGCATTTTTCTTCTGCATAGTAAAGTTTCAAAGCTCTATTAAGTCAATGTTCAGTTGTAAACTTTTGAAAGAACCATAACATTTTGTTCAGAGATACAAACGTTTGAGAGTTACGAACAACCTCAATTCCCAAGGAGTTTGGCAATTCTGAGGTTCTACTGACCTACACTGTCTAGACAATAGCAGCAAATAACTTATTTTACTATTAATTGATCGTTGTATTTTATAAGTCTACAAAAACAGCTTTGCTGGTCATTGTAAAGTATGTATAAGATCGGAAGTTTCCCTCGGTAGATGGACACTCACTTTTCAGTGACCAGATAGCTTTACAAGAAAAGTAATGTTTGCACTGTTGTTGCAGCCATGTTAGTTTCAGGATATCAGAGAGAGCCAAAGTGGGTGTGGTAATATCTTTTATAGAACCAAATTATCTTAGTGAAAGAGACAAGCTTCTGAGCTCCACAGAACAGACCCAAAGAAGAGCTCCACAGAGCTCTAAAGCTTCTCTTTTCCTCCCCCTTCTGCCCCCAAGAGAAGTTGGTCCAATAAAAGTATTACTTCACCACCTTCTCTCTCCCAAAAATAAAAATGTCCGAATACTTACAACATGGTTTGGCCTGTTCCTGTGTGGAGCTAAAGGTATACTACAAGTTTGCTACTAAACCATGCTATACACCCAGTCTTAAATTTATGAAGAGATAGCATATTTCATGAAAAAAACACTGGCGTTTAACATTTCTATAACACTTATGTAAGACCCGTTCTCAAAAGCAAATCCAAACAAGCCACTATATAGAGACAGACTTGTACACTGTTCAGTTAGGACAGGGTTTCAAGATGTAATAAAACAGCTATGCATATTCATTCACAGAAACCCTTTTAAAATCTTGCTAGCAACAACACTGCTGAAAGCTTTTGTCCAGTACAGTTCTGTTCACAGCCCAATTACTTCTACAACACAAAGATCATTTATCCTTCACTGTAATTAATCTGAGACCAGAGGCACTTCAGTGCTAGTTAGGGGTGCTGGAACAATTTGTATAGTGGGGGTGCTGAGAGCCATTGAACCAAACTATAAACCCTGTATATGATGGAAACCACTTCAAGTGGGGGTGCAGCAGCACCCCCAGCACATTAGTTCCAGCACCTATGGTGCTAGTACTCCATAGGTCTATAAAGTTTAAAGGTCATTTCAATTACATCTCCATTAAGTAAAGCACTTAAGCCTAACTTTAAGCATGCAAGTAGCCCCACTGAAATCAAAGGGCTATTCATATGCTTTGCTGAATTGGGGCTTTAAAGAAATGAAGTTAACATTTGGCTAACACATTGCATATTTACACACAGGGTTAATGCAGTATCTTCAATACGCATTTCACAATCCTCTGAAAGACGTAATTTATTTTAGATTCCAAGCACTTTAAAGCCAAGGCCTGTAGGAACTAGGTCTGTCATACTAATGAACACTGTTCTACCACTAGTGAGATTTTAAGGCAGTTGCATTAGCTCAGCATAACCTGGCAGCTGAATAGCATCATGTTGTGGAAGAGTCACTGGTCTCTACTCCTTAACTGGAGACAAGGTGGCATCTGATATACTGCATGGGGGGAGGGAATGGGAGAGGCAACTTGAAATGATAATTAAACTCAGCAACTTTAGACAGCTCTTCAGGAACTATTGGACTGATCAGTATGTATATAAATATATATGATAAAGGTCACCAGTTCACTTGATAGTACAAGTCCATTTAAGAGAGGAGGGTCTTTAAGAAAAAACTAATTATACAAAAAAAGAACTCACACTACTGCATGTTAAGCTATAAATTTTAAATCTAGTCACTGTAATCATTACCCATCTGTGACCCTGGCATAATAAATGTGTTGAGGGTCTTAAATTTTATCGTCCTCAGCATTTGGGATTGATCTAAACTGAGCTTAAAAATGTAGCAAATATTAAAACTGGATCATAATGTTCATCTATTACTACAAGATTATGCAAGTTACTGCCATATTACTGTAGTTGCTCTTTCCCCACAATTAAATGTGTAGCATAGAGAGGAAAAAGGCTTAGCTCCAAACCAAACTTTAGAATGGATAGTCCTGCCAACATTATACACCAAGAATGATTTTAGAACGGTCACAAATATATGCATCTACTTCTCGTCCTTCATCAATTTCACATTGCCCCACATTTGCCCCGCATTACAGCAGTTCGATAGTCCATCACTTTAAAGTCAACATACTCCCAAATGATTTTCCTGGAAATGCTTATCATGGCAGGCCAATGACAGACAGATCCCTCCACACATCCTAATTTGAGACTTGCATTTCAACCCAGATGCCCTCATGCCTCCCACGTTAGTGCAACACATTATTAAACACTGCGAAGATTTAGAGCAATTTCAGACTAAAAACCACTTTACTTTGCCAGCTAGTGTCCAAGAGAAAAAGAGCAAGAGGATGTAAAGAGGCAGGTAATTCGCTTTCATATTGGACAGGCTTTTAATTTTGTTTCAACCAAACCCTGTTAAACCATAGGTGGGAGTGTAATAGACAAGGGAGCAGCTCAGGGCAGGGTACTTGTCTGTAAACCATCCAGTACGCTCATGGTGCCACATAAATAATAAGCATCCATAATATTGTATATTTTTTGCAACGTACAGATAATTGCCATCTGATTTAAAGATAGCACTTACATAGTTAAAGTTGCAGGGAAGGGGTCCCAGTGGGACGGATGTCAAACACCAAATGAACTGGTTATGGAGGGGGCGGAGGGGGGGAAGGGTGGTGAAACAGCACAGTTCCCACCCAGAACCCGAGAAAAAGGGAGGGGAGGGAAAGGAATGGGGAAACGGAGCCACCCCAAGCCCACGACCCATCGGAGAAGGCAATAAAACTAAGCCATCCCAAGTCTAGGCAGAGGTAGTAAGTCAATGCACTGCTCAGATAGCAACCCGTTGCCTTAAGGGACGCGCTAGGGGGGCAAGCCACAGCAGCATCAACGTCTATGCGCTACCTGAGAACTGGCATGGTTCCCTCCGCACCCTCCTGGAAGGAGGGGTCCCCACTCGCAGCAGCGGCCGTACACAACACCCCCGCAACAGCACCGCAGCCGCCGCTCAGCTCCTCTCCTCAGCTCCCTCTACCTCCCCTGAGCAGCCCGGCCGCTCACCCTGCCCGTAGCCCCGCCCACACACACACGCGCGCCGCGATCGGCTAACACCCAGCTGGTGGGCGTCGCCCCTGCGAGAAGAAGAGACTGAGGCGAGGGGGAGCCAGAGTCGCGAAGCGGCCGCAGGCAAGTGGAGGGCTCGCGCCTTGGCTCCCTGAGGCGCACGAGACCAGGCAGTTACAGGACCTGGAATGCCATGCTCGCTCCCTCTATCCGCCATCTTTCCTGTGGGCACACACACCCTCACGTAATCTGTCACCCAACTTTAAAACCCACACCCAGTGCACCATGTTAAATGGGTTGTTTTACAACGATCTTTCTGCCCATATTAAAGATGGCCACAAAGTGTTTGAAGGGGACCCTCACAATTACTGTGCCTCACTACACTCTCTGAGCCTGATCATCTTCCCTCAGGGGGCTGCCCTACTGCATGCACAAACAAACTGCTGTGGTGGGGGAAGGTACAGCAGTAGCTGCACCTGTGTACATTGTTGAGGTCCTGCCCTTACTTCCAAAAGCTATTTATGCCCCACAGAATTGCCAAGCCTGAGTGTTCCCTAATCATGAGGCAGGTCCGTCCCACAACTCATCAGTGTGGCCTTAAAATAATCAGATGGATTTTTTTTCTTTTCCCCAGTACAGATTGGGTTATTTTAATTTAGTTGCTGGGTTTTGAGCCTTTAAGATGCACTTAGGTCACAGTGTCCAGCTTTCCTCTGCAATGGTGACCACAAGAGACATTCATTTCTTTCAGCAACAAGCAGGTAATCAAGAAGTGAAACATCCAAGCAATTTCAGAATCTGGGGCTTGAAGAAACTACACCAAATACTGTCGGAGTTAGCAAGACTGATTTCCCGCTCCAGAGCCATCCCTTGGGTATGGCGAATCAGGGCAACCGCCCTGGGCCCTGTGCTTTGGGGGTTCCCACACTTCGATAAAATCGTGAGGAGGCGGGCAGGGAGGTGAGGTGGGAGGGCAAGTAGGTGAACAGGCAAACAGGGAGGCAAGCGGCAGGGAGGTGAGGAGGCAGGCGGGAGGGTTGACAACAAGGAGAAGAGCGACAGGTGGAGGGGCAAGGAGGAGCCCCCCTACCAGAACCTCCCCCTTCTCCCAGTGCCTCCTGCCCACCAGCAGGCCCCACCCATCAGCACCTCCCCCTCCCTCTCGGCACCTACCCCACCGCAGATCAGTTGTTTTGCAGAGTCAGGAGGTGCTAGAGGGGAGGGGAGCGAGGGCACAGCACACTCAGGGGAGGGAGCAGAACTGTGCAGGGAAAAGCCAGGGCGGGGCCTTGGAGGAAGGGATGTAGTGGGGGGAGAGCCTGGGTGGAGCACCCCAAAGCAGATTAGAATCTTGGAGCCTATGTCCCAGGCCCTGCACCCCTCTAGGGACAGCCCTGCCCACCCCCACTCATATTCAGAGCTGGAGGTATTTTAGTCACCTCTTGC
Organism: Caretta caretta; assembly: GCF_965140235.1. Taxonomy (NCBI): domain Eukaryota; kingdom Metazoa; phylum Chordata; order Testudines; family Cheloniidae; genus Caretta; species Caretta caretta. The sequence goes on along the minus strand of NC_134212.1, from coordinate 62,027,214 downwards.
TGAGGTGATTAGCGTTCTCCCCTAAGATGAAACTAATGGCCACACGATTACCCACCCCTTCACAACCACCCTGGAGGTGGTGGCTACTTGCAACCCTGTTTGACCCCTGGGAAGTTGGGGCCCTGCACACGTTAAGGTTGACACCACCTTGGGGGATACGAAAGAGTGGCCTTAGTCATCTAAAATGACTTGTGCCCCTCATCACACATGGGATGAGCCTAGACAAGTGCTTTTTCAGTAGAAAAAGGCATTAATAGCCCCAGAATTTATTGTTCTTCTCTCCCCTCCGTTATCTACCTCTCAAATTCTTCCTTATTTTACAGCTAAGAGTGCTCATAACCTACATAGATTTGGCATTTGTTTATTGTGTGAAGTTACTGCTACCAGAAATACTGAGTCATGAACACTGATGTCACACACGTTATTTATGCCAAAAAATGTCCTGCTTAGTATTTCTGCAGTACTTTCTATCTAAGAGTGACAAAATCATTTCTCCTCAACCTACCTCCCTCAAACAGGGAGAGTAATTCAGACTGCCCACTGCCCTTTTAGAATTTTAAATGACTGTGTGCGTATTTGCATTTGCAACTTCTAAAATTACCTCCGCTGGGGAGAAGTTCATATTTCTTATTCCAATCATAAATGCTATAACATTTATCTGCCAATAATTCTGTATTAGAGAACTACAAAATGTTGTGTTCTAACTTTCCATTGCAGTTCTACCAGCACTGCTTTTCTGACAACAATTTTATGGACCACATGTTGTACTAATAAAAGGAAATCTGTACAACTAGTTGAGTTTTCATCAAATTGCAGACAGTAGTCTACACTATTTTTATCATTCTGCTCTTCCCTTTAGAAGTCAAAGGGCCAAATCCTTGAGCCCACTTTATGCCTCTGACTATGCCAGGCAGCCAGAAAGCCAGCCACTGGGGGGACGGGTGTTCCCTTGTGTAAACAGAATCCTGAGGTGGCTTACAGCTACCTTCACACCTCCAGGCATAGGACCCAGTTAAAGTCTCCCGTCCCATCTAAAATAGCTGAGAGGTAGTTTCATACAGATTTATAAACTTAGTTTATCTATTCATAGTTACCGTCTCTATCATATAAAGTGTGGATTACTTCAAATAGAATTTTTTTCTGTTTAGAATTGCAACAATTCTGTGTTTTCCTTCTTACAAAAGGCAAAATGCATCTCTCTAATTCATCTTTTTTAGTTTTGATGGCTCTTTATGAAGAGATGAGTTGTTTATATACATCTTAGGTACAACTTTTGAAAGTTAGTTCAGTATCTATTACACACCAAGAAATACTTTGTGTGGATTGGTTTCAGAGTGGTAGCCGTGTTAACAAAAAAAACGAGGAGTACTTGTGGCACCTTAGAGACTAACAAATTTATTTGGGCATAAGCTTTCGTGGGCTAAAACTCACTTTATCGGATGCACGAAAGCTTATGCCCAAATAAATCTATTAGTCTCTAAGGTGCCATAAGTACTCCTCGATTTTTTTATGTGGATTATTATTCAGGAATAATAGGAGAGCGACTGAAACCAAAGTGTGCTTTATTTCTTTAATTACAGTATCTGATAGCAGTTCAGATACCACAGTGAGGTGAATGATATTTTATCAAGCTGAGTGATTGCCAAAGAAGAGAGGAATAGAGAAAAAGAAGAGGGAAAGAATAGAAAAAAAAGAAAGTGCATCCTTTACATATTTCTTAGGTATACTCAATAAAGGGGAGAGGAATGGAGAGAGGGTCACCTGCCTCTCTTCCTTTCTTTCAAGGATAAATTGAATAGTCATCTCTCTCAACTAGAATTGTGTGAACAACAGGGTTTTTTTTTTGGTTCGCTAACACTTTAAAAAAAAAAAAACAACCAGTTTGAGGTTAACGGAAACATTGTTTGATGAAAAATGAAAAAGCTTTGATTTGACTGAGCCTTTTTAAAATAAAAACAAAGGAAATTAGTACTGAAACAAAGATATTTCAAAAATGTGAAAGTCTTGCCAAATCTGTATTTTTGCTGAAAAAAGTGTACACAATTTTTTCACCTAGCTCTATTCTCAATTTTCATAGTTTGTCTCTTTATCTAGGATTAAAACAAACAAATAAAAATGCAAACTTTGATCTTACAGAAAAATAACCCACAACATTTATATAGGATACTATGGTGATGAGGGTCAAGTAAGTATCAGTCTCCAAAGTCCTAACCCTATAAAGACACACACACAGTGTGTACTCAGGGGGGCTATTCACATACATAAAGTTAAGCAAATGCACCACTTTCACAGAATGGGGACCTTCAGAAAGAATTTTCTTCATATAATCAGCTTGTTACTTGGTTGCATGCAGGCATAGGAGGAAAAAATATTTTTGAAGCATACCTAACCTGCATATCCTTATATCAACATTTGTAAAGATATGAATTACTCTGTATCAAAGTATCTAATTTATGGTTTTCATTAAAAAATCAAAATACGGAGGTGAGTTTTGTAGGGGATGCCTTATAATATTCATATACTCCAGTGAGGTTAATACTAATCAATTTCAACAGGATACTGTTTTCCTACACTTCTCTAGAAATGTCAGTTGCTTTTGTTAGCAATACATTCCCCAATCCTACAATTGGAACCACACAGCAGACCCTTAGCCCTGGTCTACACTAGGACTTTAGGTCGAATTTAGCAGCGTTAAATCGATTTAAACCTGCACCCGTCCACACAATGAAGCCCTTTATTTCGACTTAAAGGGCTCTTAAAATCGATTTCCTTACTCCACCCCTGACAAGTGGATTAGCGCTTAAATCGACGTTGCCGGCTCGAATTTGGGGTACTGTGGACACAATTCGATGGTATTGGCCTCCGGGAGCTATCCCAGAGTGCTCCATTCTGACCGCTCTGGACAGCACTCTCAACTCAGATGCACTGGCCAGGTAGACAGGAAAAGAACCGCGAACTTTTGAATCTCATTTCCTGTTTGGCCAGCGTGGCAAGCTGCAGGTGACCATGCAGAGCTCATCAGCACAGGTGACCATGATGGAGTCCCAGAATCGCAAAAGAGCTCCAGCATGGACCAAACGGGAGGTACGGGATCTGATCGCTGTTTGGGGAGAGGAATCCGTGCTATCAGAACTCCGTTCCAGTTTTCGAAATGCCAAAACCTTTGTCAAAATCTCCCAGGGCATGAAGGACAGAGGCCATAACAGGGACTCGAAGCAGTGCCGCGTGAAACTGAAGGAGCTGAGGCAAGCCTACCAGAAAACCACAGAGGCGAACAGCCGCTCTGGGTCAGAGCCCCAAACATGCCGCTTCTATGATGAGCTGCATGCCATTTTAGGGGGTTCAGCCACCACTACACCAGCCGTGTTGTTTGACTCCTTCAATGGAGATGGAGGCAATACGGAAGTAGGTTTTGGGGACGAAGAAGATGATGAGGAGGAGGTTGTAGATAGCTCACAGCAAGCAAGCGGAGAAACCGGTTTTCCCGACAGCCAGGAACTGTTTCTCACCCTAGACCTGGAGCCAGTACCCCCCGAACCCACCCAAGGCTGCCTCCTGGACTCAGCAGGCGGAGAAGGGACCTCTGGTGAGTGTACCTTTTAAAATGCTATACATGGTTTAAAAGCAAGCATGTGAAAGGATTACTTTGCCCTGGCATTTGCGGTTCTCCTAGATGTAGTCCTAAAGCCTTTGCAAAAGGTTTCTGGGGAGGGCAGCCTTATTTCGTCCTTCATGGTAGGACACTTTACCACTCCAGGCCAGTAACACGTACTCGGGAATCACTGCAGAACAAAGCATTGCAGTGTATGTTTGCTGGCATTCAACCAAAATCCGTTCACGCGGTGGGAGGAGAATCATAGAATCATAGAATATAAGGGTTGGAAGGGACCCCAGAAGGTCATCTAGTCCAACCCCCTGCTCAAAGCAGGACCAATTCCCAGTTAAATCATCCCAGCCAGGGCTTTGTCAAGCCTGACCTTAAAAACCTCTAAGGAAGGAGATTCTACCACCTCCCTAGGTAACGCATTCCAGTGTTTCACCACCCTCTTAGTGAAAAAGTTTTTCCTAATATCCAATCTAAACCTCCCCCACTGCAACTTGAGACCATTACTCCTCGTTCTGTCATCTGCTACCATTGAGAACAGTCTAGAGCCATCCTCTTTGGAACCCCCTTTCAGGTAGTTGAAAGCAGCTATCAAATCCCCCCTCATTCTTCTCTTCTGCAGGCTAAACAATCCCAGCTCCCTCAGCCTCTCCTCATAACTCATGTGTTCCAGTCCCCTAATCATTTTTGTTGCCCTTCGCTGGACTCTCTCCAATTTATCCACATCCTTCTTGAAGTGTGGGGCCCAAAACTGGACACAGTACTCCAGATGAGGCCTCACCAATGTCGAATAGAGGGGAACGATCACGTCCCTCGATCTGCTCGCTATGCCCCTACTTATACATCCCAAAATGCCATTGGCCTTCTTGGCAACAAGGGCACACTGCTGACTCATATCCAGCTTCTCGTCCACTGTCACCCCTAGGTCCTTTTCCGCAGAACTGCTGCCTAGCCATTCGGTCCCTAGTCTGTAGCTGTGCATTGGGTTCTTCCGTCCTAAGTGCAGGACCCTGCACTTATCCTTATTGAACCTCATCAGATTTCTTTTGGCCCAATCCTCCAATTTGTCTAGGTCCTTCTGTATCCTATCCCTCCCCTCCAGCGTATCTACCACTCCTCCCAGTTTAGTATCATCCGCAAATTTGCTGAGAGTGCAATCCACACCATCCTCCAGATCATTTATGAAGATATTGAACAAAACCGGCCCCAGGACCGACCCTTGGGGTACTCCACTTGATACTGGCTGCCAACTAGATATGGAGCCATTGATCACTACCCGTTGAGCCCGACAATCTAGCCAGCTTTCTACCCACCTTGTAGTGCATTCATCCAGCCCATACTTCCTTAACTTGCTGACCAGAATACTGTGGGAGACCGTGTCAAAAGCTTTGCTAAAGTCAAGAAACAATACATCCACTGCTTTCCCTTCATCCACAGAACCAGTAATCTCATCATAAAAGGCAATTAGATTAGTCAGGCATGACCTTCCCTTGGTGAATCCATGCTGGCTGTTCCTGATCACTTTCCTCTCATGCAAGTGCTTCAGAGGAGGCAAAATGCGACCTTGTAACGAAAGCACATGTGCTATGTATGTAATGTTAACAGCAAGGTTTACCCTGAAAGAGTGTAGCGACTGTTTTATAAAATGTGTCTTTTTAAATACCGCTGTCCCTTTTTTTTTCTCCACCAGCTGCATGTGTTTCAATGATCACAGGATCTTCTCCTTCCCAGAGGCTAGTGAAGCTTAGAAAGAAAAAAAAACGCACTCGCGATGAAATGTTCTCCGAGCTCATGCTGTCCTCCCACACTGACAGAGCACAGACGAATGCGTGGAGGCAAATAATGTCAGAGTGCAGGAAAGCACAAAATGACCGGGAGGAAAGGTGGAGGGCTGAAGAGAGTAAGTGGCGGGCTGAAGACAGGGCTGAAGTTCAAATGTGGCGGCAGCGTGATGAGAGGAGGCAGGATTCAATGCTGAGGCTGCTGCAGGACCAAACCAGTATGCTCCAGTGTATGGTTGAGCTGCAGCAAAGGCAGCTGGAGCACAGACTGCCACTGCTGCCCCTCTGTAACCAACCGCCCTCCTCCCCAAGTTCCATAGTCTCCACACCCAGACGCCCAAGAACGCGGTGGGGGGGCCTCCGGCCAACCAGCCACTCCACCACAGAGGATTGCCCAAAAAAAAGAAGGCTGTCATTCAATAAATTTTAAAGTTGTAAACTTTTAAAGTGCTGTGCTTAAAGTGCTGTGTGGCATTTTCCTTCCCTCCTCCACCACCCCTCCTGGGATACCTTGGTAGTCATCTCCCTATTTGTGTGATGAATGAATAACGAATGCATGACTGTGAAGCAGCAATGACTTTATTGCCTCTGCAAGCAATGATTAAAGGGAGGAGGGGAGGGTGGTTAGCTTACAGGGAAGTAGAGTGAACCAAGGGGCGGGGGGGGTTCATCAAGGAGAAACAAACAGAACTTTCACACCGTAGCCTGGCCAGTCATGAAACTGGTTTTCAAAGCTTCTCTGATGCGTACCGCGCCCTCCTGTGCTCTTCTAACCGCCCTGGTGTCTGGCTGCGCGTAACTAGCAGCTAGGCGATTTGCCTCAACCTCCCACCCCGCCATAAACGTCTCCCCCTTTCTCTCACAGATATTGTGGAGCACACAGCAAGCAGTAATAACAGTGGGAATATTGGTTTCGCTGAGGTCTAAGCGAGTCAGTAAACTGCGCCAGCGCGCCTTTAAACATCCAAATGCACATTCTACCACCATTCTGCACTTGCTCAGCCTGTAGTTGAACAGCTCCTGACTACTGTCCAGGCTGCCTGTGTACGGCTTCATGAGCCATGGCATTAAGGGGTAGGCTGGGTCCCCAAGGATACATATAGGCATTTCAACATCCCCAACAGTTATTTTCTGGTCTGGGAATAAAGTCCCTTCCTGCAGCTTTTGAAACAGACCAGAGTTCCTGAAGATGCGAGCATCATGCACCTTTCCCGGCCATCCCACGTTGATGTTGGTGAAACGTCCCTTGTGATCCACCAGAGCTTGCAGCACTATCGAAAAGTACCCCTTGCGGTTTATGTACTCGGCCGCTTGGTGCTCCGGTGCCAAGATAGGGATATGGGTTCCGTCTATAGCCCCACCACAGTTAGGGAATCCCATTGCAGCAAAGCCATCCACTATGACCTGCACATTTCCCAGGGTCACTACCCTTGATATCAGCAGATCTTTGATTGCGTGGGCTACTTGCATCACAGCAGCCCCCACAGTAGATTTGCCCACTCCAAATTGATTCCCAACTGACCGGTAGCTGTCTGGCGTTGCAAGCTTCCACAGGGCTATCGCCACTCGCTTCTCAACTGTGAGGGCTGCTCTCATCTTGGTATTCATGCGCTTCAGGGCAGGGGAAAGCAAGTCACAAAGTTCCATGAAAGTGCCCCTACGCATGCGAAAGTTTCGCAGCCACTGGGAATCGTCCCAGACCTGCAACACTATGCGGTCCCACCAGTCTGTGCTTGTTTCCCGAGCCCAGAATCGGCGTTCCACAGCATGAACCTGCCCGATTAGCACCATGATGCATGCATTGTCAGGGCCCATGCTTTCAGAGAAATCTGTGTCCATGTCCTGATCACTCACGGGACCGCGCTGACGTCGTCTCCTCGCCCGGTATCGCGTTGCCATGTTCTGGTGCTGCATATACTGCTGGATAATGCGTGTGGTGGTTAATGTGCTCCTAATTGCCAAAGTGAGCTGAGCGGGCTCCATGCTTGCCGTGGTATGGCGTCTGCACAGGTAACTCAGGAAAAAAGGCGCGAAATGATTGTCTGCCCTTGCTTTCACGGGGGGAGGGAGGGAACGGGGGGCTGACGATATGTACCCAGAACCACCCGCGACAATGTTTTAGCCCCATCAGGCATTGGGATCTCAACCCAGAATTCCAATGGGCAGCGGAGACTGCGGGAACTGTGGGATAGCTACCCACAGTGCAATGCTCCGGAAGTCGACGCTTGCCTCGGTACTGTGGAAGCGCTCCGCCGAGTTAATGCACTTAATGCACTTAGAGCATTTTCTGTGGGGACACACACACTCGAATATATAAAACCAATTTCTAAAAAACCGACTTCTATAAATTCGACCTAATTTCGTAGTGTAGACATAACCTTACACATGGGCAGGGCAGGACCCTGGTGGGAAGGCTCCAAGGACAGTTGAAGATATCTGTGAACCATCGCTGTATAAGTGGACAAAAACCCCACAAACATAGTTTGTTTCCTCCTCACCCCCCAGTAACTCAAATTCAATATCACAACCCTCAATCACAAGCTATCACTCTCCATAATACAGTTATGCACACTCTATAAGCAAATAATAAAAAACAGAGTAAACCAAAATTAAGCCCTAGATCCAACAGTTTCTTTTACACTCCCAACTTGTCCACATTGACTCTCCAACAATTTCCACACAAAAGGGGGAAGAGGAAATTCTCCCCCCCCCCCATTTCCAGTTACCTTACAAGTTTATTTGTAGGTAAGATCAGCTGACCTGATTAGATGAGTAATGCTACCCAGCTGCCGTCCTTCTGTCCCAGACCAGTTGGATAGAAAGGAACTCACAAAAGACCTGGGAAGAATCCAATTGAATTTCAGAATTCATTATCAAACCTGCATATTTGCTGGGAACAGTGAACCCAGAGAGACAATGTAGACAATGAGGGGACATACGGATGGTTATAGCCCAAGAGAGTTCTTTCCAGTGACCCCCAAAGTGCTTGTATACCCCTTCATACACTGCATGAAATGAATACATTATTTAAATAAACAACAAAATAAATAGGTCTCTGTTCCAATCTGATAATGGACAAGAATAAAAACTGCACTGGGTAATTTTTGTTCTGGCAACTCAGGCATGATTACTTCAAGTTTTGAGCAATGACATGTGGGGCCCTAACTACTAATTATAGAATTAAGTAACTACATAAGGTGAAACAGATCCTTCATCATTATAATGCTGGCATTTTTCAGTTGGCCAGTCAACTAACTGCTTTGGAAGATATATATTTATGTCCCAACAGCAGCCAGGGGAAAGTTTGTTGCTCATATTCCCTCATAGAATGAAACCAAAGCACCTTTGTGCTCTGCTCATCTTTCTAAAGAGAGAGTTTTGTAAAATATTACTCCCTAAATTTCCACCTGTCAACAATATACTTATTGGTTTTATCTGTCTTTCAGGTTTGATCCATCTTTCAGGACCCAATATTGCAAGCTAATACATACAGTCACACATCTGCATCGAGCCACGCTGAAGTCAGTTCCCATGTGGCCAATGAGAATACTCATATGAACAAAGTTATGCACCTGCTTACCTGTTTGCATAATTGGGCCCTACAAGGGGATCTGGGAAGAAAAAAGATGCACAGATCTGAGGGGGTGAAAACAAAGGACAAAAATAAAAGAGAGTAGGGTGAAATGAAAAAAGCAAGAGAAATGAAACGAAGTGAATTGCTCACTTCTAGATGGGAAATTTATTGGAGTTTATTTAAGATACCAATCTAGTTTACAGTTGAGTTTATTTGGATTGGTAGCTGAAAGAAGACACAATAAAACCTCTTCCCTAAAATTGTGCAATCTTCCTTTACTTGAAAGAAGTCTGGAAAGGGAATAATTTTAAAATGCATGAAATACTAGTAACTTAGCAAAGAAGCTAACTGTAAAATAACATGAATAAAAAAAACTTTGCATTTTTTTTAATACATCGATAAATAGACCAGGGCCCAAATTCAACTTTAATTATGAGCAACAACTCTTCCTAAAAACCATTAACGATTGTGTGCTTGATAACTTAGTCTAAGGAGAATAAGTTGCCTAATACTAATAGAGAAAGGAGGATATTGTGCTTTGTATTTTTAGTTTAAAACACCAACTGCCAAAATTCAATGCTTACCTATTCTGCATGTAGACAAATCAATTTCTTCAAACTGCCATCTACATCATGACCATCCAATTAATATAAGAGATGCAGAGCATCCACAGGAAAATGATAATGTAGCTGAAAGGACTTTATAACAGGAAAAAATGGCATTTGCTAGAAAGAGCTCCCAAGGAAGTTGTTCATTTGCCTGTTCCGTATATACATATAGAGAGAGAATTTTTTAGAGAAATTGTCAAATTATTTTATAATCTCAGCAATAATTTATGCAATGACATATATTGCAATTTATGCAATGACATAACATCTTCTGTATTAGCCTCTATCCCTATCCTTAAATAACCTACCGTTTTGTTTGCCCCCCTTTTTTTTTTTAAATCACAGCTGTACAATGAACAGAGCTCTTCCTTGAGCTGTCCACAGTGATGCCCACGTCCTTTCCCTGAGCTGGTAAAGTTAATTTAGAACCCAGTAAGGTGTATGAGTAGTTCACATTTTTCCCACCCATGCAAACTACTTTACATTTATCAACATTGAGTTTAATTTGCCATGCCATCATGCTGCCCATTCACCTAGCTTGGTTACGTCTTTCTGAAGTTCCTCACAGTCCTCTGTAGACTTGGCTAACCTACACAATTTTGTGTCATCTGCACATTTTACCATCTCACTGCTCAGTCCTTTTTCCAGATCACTGATAAATATATTAAGCTACACTGGTCCTACAATAGAATCATGTGGCACCACACCATTAACTTTCTGCCATGATGGCAATGGACCATTTATTTGTTTTCTGTTTCCTAGCCAATTTTTGATCCCTGACAATATTTTACCTCTCACCCTATGACTACTGTGTTTCTTTTAGTAATCTGATATGGAGGAGCTTAGTCAAAGATCAGACGACTGGAGAGTCTAAATAAATAATGTCATCCATTTTTGGGTATCAGCTAGTTACTGACAAGTTCAAAGCATTCTAAAGTTTAGTGAGGCATGATTTTCCTTTGCAGCAACCATTCTGGTTAGATCCTAAATACTGCTAAATACAGGTTTCAGAGTAACAGCCGTGTTAGTAAGTATGCATCCGATGAAGTGAGCTGTAGCTCACGAAAGCTTATGCTCAAATAAATTGGTTAGTCTCTAAGGTGCCACAAGTACTCCTTTTCTTTTTGCTAAATTACAGTTTTTGTTTGTTGAGTTTTTTCTATTAACTCTCCTCCCTCCCCTCCCCCCGAAAAAGACAACTTAAATCATCATCCATCACAGGCTCCGGGTATCCTGAAACCAATGAAAAGCACAATGTAAAAAACAACAAAAAAACCAACCACCACCCCAAAAATAAAACAAAAACAAACAAGCAGTTATTTTCTTCTCCCCATCTCCTACAAAACACTCCTCAGTCAGAAGACCTATTAAAACTCCAATCCTACACAGCCATTCCAGACCCAACTAAGAATCACAATTGAAGCAGTATGTCACAGGGAGAGAGTCTCTCAAGTAGGTCCCAGATCATTTAAGACTTTATTATGTCATAAACAATGCCTTTTACACACTGCTGAGAAGTCAATTGGCACCCAGTGGAGATCTCAGGGCAAAAATGCAATATCCTTATCACAAGATACTGTGTGGGCATTGCTACACTTACGAATTAGAGCACTTTAAAGCAGTCCAGTGTGCTCTAACTCATGACGCGTCCACACTAGCAAGGCACGTAAAGCGCTCTGACTCCGCGGCTAGAGCACTCCTCTTACTCCACTTCGACAAGTGAAATGATGTTTGATGCACCCCCGCTGGAGCACCGCGGCGCCAGTGTGGACACCCTGGTATGTTAATCCATTCTGATCGGCCTCCAGAAGTGTCCCACAATGCCTGTTCTAGCCACTCTGGCCATCACTTTGAACTCTACTGCCTTGCCCTTAGGTGACCAACCATCAGACCCGCCCTTTAAATTCTCTGGAAATTTTGAAAATCCCCTTCCTGTTTACTCAGCAAGGCGTGGAGTGCTCTCAGCGAATCTTTCCAGGTGACCAGGCCTCCACGTGCCAGGTGATCCCCAGTATGGAGCAATGGCAAAGTGCTGGACCTCATCAGTGTTTGGGGGGAGGAAGCTGTCCAGTCCTAGCTGCACTCCAGCCGTAGGAATTACAACACCTTCAAGGGACATGATGGATATCATGGGACATGATAGAAAGGGGCCATGACCAAGACGCTCTCCAGTGCGGGGTTAAAGTGAAGGTGCTGCGGAATGCCTACCGCAAAGCCCGTGAGGCAAACAGCCACTCCGGTCCTGCCCCCACGACCTGCCATTTTTACAAAGAGCTGGACACAATACTTGGGGGCGACCCCACCTCCACTCTGAGTACCACCATGGACACTTCAGAGCACAGTCCAACAAGGGCAGGAGGAGGAGGCGGAAAGCAGAAGCGAGGGTGCTGAGGAGGAGAAAGACACCACAGCATCCCTAGATGCATGCGGACAAGGAGCTGTTCTCAAGCCAGGAGGAAGGTAGCCAGTCGCGGCAGATGATGCTTGGGGAAGGACAAACACCAGAGGAGGTTCCCAGTAAGCAGCTTTTATTTTGGGAAGTAAGTTATTCGGTGCAGGCTCTTGGGGCAAGGAGGGTTAAGGCTGCATGGATGCCTCGATGCAGAATAGGGGGTTGATGTGCTCTCTCACATCATGGTAATCGGCCTCAGTAATCTCTTCAAAGGTCTCATCCAGAACTTGGGCAATGTGCTTGTGCAGGTTTCATGGGAGAGCCACTGTGGTCCTTGTCCCAGTCAGGCTAACATGTCCGTGCCACTGTGCCGTGACGGGCACGGGGAACCATTGCTGCACACAGGCAAGCTGCATATGGATGGGCCAGGACAGAAGCCGCACTGTAGTAGAAGACCCTCCCTTGCTTCCCAGGTCACCCTCAGCAGCGAGATATATTCCAGGATGAACTCCTGTGGAAAATGTGGGGACAGTGTTCAGAAAAGGGCCCCCCTTGCAGCTGTTGGCTCTCTCCAAGGCACAGAAACCCATAGGACAGTACAGCCATGAAAGAATCAGTCCCCCTTCACCCTGTGCTTACTCACCATTTTGGGGCTCCTGTGGGTTATGTGCACTTGCTTTGGGACGGGCAAATTATGCTATTGTGTAGACTGTGCTTGCCCTTAAGTACGGGGGAATCATTCCTCTCTCTGTTGTGAACAATTCTGCCTCTGTTAAGTGTTGCATTTTGCCTTTACAGATGCAACCCTGAGATCCCAGCCATCCATGTTATCACTGGCCGAGAGGCTGCAAAGAATCAGGAAGAGGCCATGTAGAAGCAAAGAGGACATGCTGCATGAAGTCATGCAGCACTCCCTTCATGAAAATCAAAAAGCGCAGGAGTGGCGGGAGAGTGGAAAGAGGGTCTGCCAGCAGAATGTGGATTGCCGGCACCAAAGCACAGAGCGGCTGCTAAGCATCATGGAGTGCCAAGCCGACTCCATCTTGGTGCTCACAGCCATGCAGGCGGAGCACTACCGCACCCTCCTCCCCCGCAGCCCTTGTCCCAAAACTCTTTCCCTTGTGCCCCCATGTTACCTCTAACCCACTTTCCCCAACATCCGGGTTCTTATCAGCACCAGCTGCCTCCAACACCGGTAGCTTCACCACCCAGCCCTGAAAACTACGACCCTTACCCACTGCACTTATCCCCCATCACCATGCATTTTACCCAGCCTGAAGTGCAGCACTCATTGCACAGCACTCCAAACAGGAAGGCTGAGTATGATAACGGGACAGACGCAAACCTGTAATTGTTTCGTTTCCCACCCCACCCCCTTGCCCTTTGTGTTTCCCAAGCAGTTCTGTTTCTTTTCAAAAAATGAATTTTCTTTTCATTAAATGGATGTTTTTGCTTTGAAAACATTCTTTATTATTGCATAAAGTAAACAATACCTTAGCCCAGGAAAGCAACAAGCACTGCAAGTCAGTGTATCATAAGTAGCAAACACACAATGTTCCTACTAACATTGAAACCACTGCACTTCACTCCCGTGCAGGGCATCAGACATTACTGGTGGCTTTCAGCCTCAAATTGCTCCCTCAAGGCATCCCTAATCCTTGCAGCCCTGCGCTGGGCCCCTCTAATAGCCCTGCTCTCTGACTGTTCAAATTCAGCCTCCAGATGTTGAACCTCCAAGTTCCCTGCCTGAGTGAATCTTTCACCCTTCCCTTCACAAATGTTATGGAGGGTACGGCGCGCAGATATAACTGTAGGGATGCTGTTATCGGCCAGGTCCAGCTTCCCATACAGAGAGGCCAGTGGCTCTTTAAATGGCCAAAAGCACACTCCACAGTCATTCTGCACCGGCTCAGCCTGTTGTTGAACCGCTCCTTGCTGCTGTCAATGCTCCCTGTGTAGGGTTTCATGAGCCACGGCGTTAAAGGGTAAGCGGGGTCTCCAAGGATCACAATAGGCATTTCGACTTCCCCTACGGTGATCTTCTGGTCTGGGAAAAAAAGTCCCGGCTTGCAGCTTCCTGCACAGACCAGTGTTCTGAAAGATGTGTGCGTCATGCACCTTTCTGGGCCAGCCTGCGTTAATGTCAATGAAATGCCCATGGTGATCCACAAGCGCCTGGAGAACCATGGAGACATAGCCCTTCCAATTAACGTAGTCAGAGGCTAGGTGGGCTGGTGCCAGAATAGAAATATGCATGCCATCTATCGCCCCTCCGCATTTAGGGAAACCCATTCGTGCAAAGCCAACCACAATGTCATGCACGTTACCCGGTGTCACAGTTCTTCTGAGCAGGATGCGATTAATGGCCCTGCAAACTTGCATCAACACGATTCCAACGGTCAACTTCCCCACTCCAAACTGGTTAGCAACCGATCAGTAGCTGTCTGAAGTTGCCAGCTTCCAGATTGCAATAGCCACCTGCTTCTCCCCTCTCAGGGCAGCTCTCAATCTCGTGTCCTTGCCCCTCAGGGTGGGGCAAGCTCCTCACACAGTCCCATGAAAGTGGCTTTTCTCATCTGAAAGTTCTGCAGCCACTGCTCGTCATCCCAGACTTGCATGATGATGTGATCCCACCACCATCCCGAGCCCAAAAGCGCCGTTCCATAGCGGTGGGCATTTCCGTGAATGCCACACGCAATCTCATGTCGTATGCGTTACTTGCGTCGATATCATCGTCGGAGTCCTCACTGTCACTTTGGATCTGCCAAACGTGACGTGCTGGCGAGACTCATCAGCATATTCCTCAGCAGTTCGGGCTCCATTCCCGCAGACCAAAAGGAAAGATAGAGTGGGCAGTACAAAAACATTGAAAGATGGCACCAATTGTGGCAGGAAGCAGAGGGATTGCTAGGATACGAACCGATGCATCACGGGGCGTTGGGACAGAACCCAGAATGCCCCACACCCTCCCCATAAGCCACAGTGCCAGAATGGGAAGAGGTACTCTGAGGGATGGCTGCCCACAATGCACCGCTCCCAATGCCGCTGCAAGTGCCGCAAATGTGGACATGCCAGAGTGCTTGCAGCTGTCAGTGTGGACAGACTTCAGCACTTTCCCTACTGCGCTCTACAAAGGCTGGTTTAACTCAGAGCGCTCTACATCTGCAAATGTAGCCATGCCCTGTGTGTGTCAAGCAAGCTGCTGTTTTATGTAAATTAGGGCCTGGCTACACTTGCAGCTGTAGAGCACTGAGAGTTAAACCAGCCCTCGGAGACCGCAGCAGGGAAAGCACTGCAGTGTGTTCACACTGTCAGCTGCAAGTGCACTGGCATGGCCACATTTGCAGCAGTTGCAGCAGCATTGGGAGCGGTGCATTATGGGCAGCTATCCCGCAGAGCACCTCTTCCCATTCTGGCGCTGTCCTGTCCCAATGCCCCGTGATGCATCGCTTCGTATCCCAGGAATCCCTGTGCTTCCGTCCACATTTGCAGTCGAGTTACTCCTTAAGCTACAAAGTGACAGTGAGGAGTCCGAGGATGATGTTGATTCGCATAACGCTTACAACACTAGATTGCTTGTGTCATTCGTGGACATGCTCACCAGAGTGGATCGCCACTTTTGGGCTCGGGAAACCAGCAGCGAGAGTTGGGATCACATCATCATGCAAGTCTGGGATGACGACCAGTGGCTACAGAACTTTCAGATGAGAAAAGCCACTTTCATGGGTCTGTGTGATGAGCTCGCCCCCACCCTGGGGCACAAGGACACAAGATTGAGAGCTGCCCTGCCGGTGGAGAAGTGGGTGGCTATTGCAATCTGGATGCTGGCAACTCCAGACGGCTACCGATCAGTCGCTAACCAGTCGCTAACCAGGTAAAGGGCGACTGATTGTTTCACAGCGTACTGTCCTCTGGGGTTCTGTGCCTTGGAGAGAGCCAGCTGCTGTAGGGGGCCCCTATGCTCAACACTGTCCCCACATTTTCCACAGGAGTTCATCCTGGAATATATCTCGCTGCTGAGGGTGCCCTGAGAAGCAAGGGAGGATCTTCTATTACAATGCGGCTTCCACCCTGGCCCATACACAGCTTGCCTGTGTGCAGGAATGGTCCCCCCACCTGTCACGGCACAGTGGTGCGGACATGTTAGCCTTACTGGGACGAGGAGCACAGTAGCTCTGCCAAGGAACCTGCGCTAGCTTTTGCATGAGATCTTTGAAGTGATCACTGAGGCCAATTACCGTGATGTGAGAGAGCATATCAACGCGCTATTCGGCGTCTAGGCATGCATGCAGCCCTAACCCTCCTCGCCCCAAGAGCCCACACCAAACAACTTCCTTCCCAAAATAAAAGCCGCTTACCGGGCACCTCCTCTGCTGTTTGTCCTTGCCCAAGCACTGGCCGCTGCGACTGGCTACCTTCCTCCTGGCTTGAGAACAGCTCCTGGCTGCATGCATCTGGGGTTGCTGGGCTGTCTCCTTCCTCCTCAGCACCCTCGCTTCCGCTTTCCTCCTACTACTACCTTGTTGAGCTGAGCTCTGAAGTGTCCATGTTGGTCTTCGGAGTAGAGGTGGGGTCACCCCCAAGTATTGTGTCCAGCTCTCTGTAGAAACGGCAGGTCGCGGGGGCAGCACTGGAGCGGCGGTTTGCCTCACAGGCTTTGTGGTAGGCATTCCGAGCTCCTTCACTTTAACCCTGCACTACAATGCGTCCCGGTCATGGCCCCTTTCCATCATGTCCCTGGATATCTGCCCAAAGGAATCATAATTCCTACGGCTGGAGCGCAGCTGGGGACTGGACAGCTTTCTCCCCCCAAACACTGATGAGGTCCAGCACCTCGCCACTGCTCCGTACTGGGGATCACCTGGTGCATGGAGGCATGGTCACCTGGAAAGATTTGCTGAGAGCACTCCACGCCTTGCTGAGTAAACAGGAAGGGGATTTTCAAAATTCCCAGAGATTTAAAGGGCGGGTCTGATGGTTGGTCACCTAAGGGCAAGGCAGTAGAGTTCAAAGTGATGACCAGAGTGGCTAGAACAGGCATTGTGCAACACTTCTGGAGGCCGATCAGAGCCCACTAACAGACCAGGGCGTCCACACTGGCGACGCGGTGCTCCAGCCATGGCACAGCAAGCGTTATGCTTCTCATGGAGGTGGATTACCAGGAGCGCTCCAGCCGTGGAGTCAGAGCGCTCTACGTGCCTTGCCAGTGTGAACGTGTCATGAGTTAGGGCACCCAGGGCTACTTTAATGCACTCTAACTTGCAAGTGTAGCCATGCCCCAACTTCAGCTTCTGGTTCAATTTAAGGTATAACCACCCCATATATAGCATGCAATAGTCAGGTCTATAGGCACCCTTTAATTGTAAACAATGAAACAACTATTATGGACTTTATATCTTGTTTTGGGACAGCATTAACGATGATCCACATTGTTTCTTTACTTGGCTTATTCTGTAGTTATTTCTTTTTATATGTCTCTTGAATTAATTCTGTTTTGGAAATTAAGGATAGCAAAAATAATGACTGATAGTGACTGACTGAGGAGGGAAATTTTAAGTTTGATAGACAACAACTAACCACAGATGGATGTTAAAGGGGAGGTGAGGGAGCACCAGAGTCCAGAGAAAGCACCATTTGGGGGAAAAAAAAAACCAACATTCCTTTTGAGCTTCCCACTTGATAGTGGCCTTGGACCATGCTGGGAGAGGTTTCCATCTTTCCTGCTGACCTCCAGCTAGTAGCTGCCTGGTAAATTTTCAACCCTTCTTGGTTCTGTGTTACATCCTTTGATTCTCAGTCACAACAGATTGCCCCCTCAGTTTTTTTAATATATTTTATTACTGAAGTGTTGGATTACACGTGCTATGGTTCATTTTAAAATATAAGTGTATCTACTTTAACTTTTTAGGTAGAACTTGATCTGATTAAGATGCAGTTCGCTGTGTTTGGCTATATGAGCAGAGTGTTGGATTCCTGCTCTCTCTTCATGCTAAGAACTATTTTAAGGACACTGGCATTAACTGTAGTTTTTTTTTAATACAAATTTATATTTTTGCTTATAATAATATTTTATTTGCTTGGTTTTGGTGGTTTTCTTGTTGGTTTTGGTTTTTGCAGTGCAGATATTTTTTCCTCTTCCATTATCCACAATTGTCAACATCACCTATTATTAGACTTCAAACAGTCATTCATCTGCCAAAAAAACAAATCACTGAAATACACCGATTTCTGCACTGACAAAAAAAATGCCAAGCTTAATTTAGGAGGAATAGTTAATCTGTGACTTTTTATCATGACTGTTCTCATCCCAGTGTTAAAAGTACCTTTGCTTAATGCTGCATTTTTTAAAAAAGGATTAGTTACCATTGGACTCTAAGCCCCTTCTGTCAAGCCATGTTTCAAATTGTTTATTGCTTTATGATGTTCACTTATGCAATACTGTAACCAGATCAAATTCCAAGATGATTGTATTCATATGTGGTTATCTACATGCTCCTGTTTTGAACATGCTTCCTGCTTTGAACTAATTTGTTCACCTGCACATCTACCAATGTGATATGTCATGTGCCAGCAATGCCCCTCTGCCATGTACATTGGCCAAACCGGACAGTCTCTACGCAAAAGAATAAATGGACACAAATCAGATATCAAGAACTGTAACATTCAAAAACCAGTAAGAGAGCACCTCAATTTCCCTGGACACTCAATAACAGACTTAAAAGTCACCATTCTTCAACAAAAAACTTCAAAAACAGACTTCCACAAGAAACTGCGGAACTAGAATTAATTTGCAAACTTGACACCATCAAATTAGGCCTGAATAAAGACTGGGAGTGGTGGGGTCACTACAAAAAATAATTTTACCTCTGTTGATATTCACCCCTTCTTGTCAACTATTGGGAATGGGTCACACCCAGCATGACTGAATTGGCCTCCTTAGCACTGACCCTCCACGTGGTAAGGCAACTCCCATCTTTTCATGTGCTGTATATTTATACCTGCTTACTGTATTTTCCACTCCCTGCATCTGATGAAGTGGGTTATAGCCCACGAAAGCTTATGCCCAAATAAATGCGTTAGTCTCTAAGGTGCCACAAGGACTCCTTGTTTTTAAACTGAGACAGACTAACACGGCTACCCCTCTGAAACCTGTCATTTTCCCTCAGATAGAATCATAGAATATCAGGGTTGGAAGGGACCTCAGGAGCTCATCTAGTCCAACCCCCTGCTCAAAGCAGGACAAATCCCCAACTAAATCACCCCAGCCAGGGCTCTGTCAAACCTGACCTTAAAAACTTCTAAGGAAGGAGATTCCACCACCTCCCTAGGTGAAACACTGGAATGTGTTACGACCCTCCTAGTGAAAAAGTTTTTCCTAATATCCAACCTAAACCTCTCCCACTGCAACTTGAGACCATTACTCCTTGTTCTGTCATCAGCTACCACTGAGAACAGTCTAGATCCATCCTCTTTGGAACCCCCTTTCAGGTAGTTGAAAGCAGCTATCAAATCCCCCCTCATTTCTTCTCTTCTGCAGACTAAACAATCCCAGCTCCCTCAGCCTCTCCTCATAAGTTATGTGTTCCAGTCCCCTAATCATTTTTGTTGCCCTCCACTGGACTCTTTCCAATTTTTCCACATCCTTCTTGTAGTGTGGGGCCCAAAACTGGACACAGTACTCCAGATGAGGCCTCACCAATGTCAAATAGAGGGGAACGATCAAGTCCCTCGATCTGCTGGCAATGACCCTACTTATACATCCCAAAATGCCATTGGCCTTCTTGGCAACAAGGGCACACTGTTGACTCGTATCCAGCTTCTCGTCCACTGTAACCCCTAGGTCCTTTTCTACAGAACTGCTGCCGAGCCATTCAGTCCCTAGTCTGTAGCAGTGCATGGGATTCTTCCGTCCTAAGTGCAGGACTCTGCACTTGTCCCTGTTGAACCTCCTCAGATTTCTTTTGGCACGATCCTCTAATTTGTCTAGGGCCCTCTGTATCCTATCCCTACCCTCCAGTGTATCTACCTCTACTCCCAGTTTAGTGTCATCTGCAAACTTGCTGAGGGTGCAATCCAGATCATTTATGAAGATACTGAACAAAACCGGCCTGAGGACCAACCCTTGGGGCACTCCACTTGATACCTCCCCACACAGCTGTGAGGAAGTTACCTCCGCTCAGAGGCTTAATAGTAGCACTCTCCTTCCTGGCACCCAGCAGCTGTGTCCTTATCAGTCATTGAATGAACTAGCAGGGACTACTTGTGGCACCTTAGAGACTAACCAATTTATTTGAGCATGAGCTTTCGTGAGCTACAGCTCACTTCATCAGATGCATACCGTGGAAACTGCAGCAGACTTTATATACACACAGAGAATATGAAACAATACCTCCTCCCACCCCACTGTCCTGCTGGTAATAGCTTATCTAAAGTGATCAACAGGTGGGCCATTTCCAGCACAAATCCAGGTTTTCTCACCCTCCACCCCCCCCCCACAAATTCACTCTCCTGCTGGTGCTAGCCCATCCAAAGTGACAACTCTTTACATAATCAAGTCGGGCTATTTCCTGCATAGATCCAGGTTTTCTCACATCCCCCCCACCCCCATACACACACAAACTCACTCTCCTGCTGGTAATAGCTCATCTAAACTGACCACTCTCCAAGTTTAAATCCAAGTTAAACCAGAACATCTGGGGGGGCGGGGGGGGTAGGAAAAAACAAGAGGAAACAGGCTACCTTGCATAATGACTTAGCCACTCCCAGTCTCTATTTAAGCCTAAATTAATAGTATCCAATTTGCAAATGAATTCCAATTCAGCAGTTTCTCGCTGGAGTCTGGATTTGAAGTTTTTTTGTTTTAAGATAGCGACCTTCATGTCTGTGATTGCGTGACCAGAGAGATTGAAGTGTTCTCCGACTGGTTTATGAATGTTATAATTCTTGACATCTGATTTGTGTCCATTTATTCTTTTACGTAGAGACTGTCCAGTTTGACCAATGTACATGGCAGAGGGGCATTGCTGGCACATATCACATTGGTAGATGTGCAGGTGAACGAGCCTCTGATAGTGTGGCTGATGTTATTAGGCCCTGTGATGGTGTCCCCTGAATAGATATGTGGGCACAATTGGCAACGGGCTTTGTTGCAAGGATAAGTTCCTGGGTTAGTGGTTCTGTTGTGTGGTATGTGGTTGTTGGTGAGTATTTGCTTCAGGTTGCGGGGCTGTCTGTAGGCAAGGACTGGCCTGTCTCCCAAGACTTGTGAGAGTGTTGGGTCATCCTTTAGGATAGGTTGTAGATCCTTAATAATGCGTTGGAGGGGTTTTAGTTGGGGGCTGAAGGTGACCGCTAGTGGCGTTCTGTTATTTTCTTTGTTAGGCCTGTCCTGTAGTAGGTAACTTCTGGGAACTCTTCTGGCTCTATCAATCTGTTTCTTTACTTCTGCAGGTGGGTATTGTAGTTGTAAGAAAGCTTGACAGAGATCTTGTAGGTGTTTGTCTCTGTCTGAGGGGTTGGAGCAAATGCGATTGTATCGCAGAGCTTGGCTGTAGACGATGGATCGTGTGGTGTGGTCAGGGTGAAAGCTGGAGGCATGCAGGTAGGAATAGCGATCAGTAGGTTTCCGGTATAGGGTGGTGTTTATGTGGCCATTGTTTATTAGCACTGTAGTGTCCAGGAAGTGGATCTCTTGTGTGGACTGGACCAGGCTGAGGTTGGTGGTGGGATGGAAATTGTTGAAATCATGGTGGAATTCCTCAAGGGCTTCTTTTCCATGGGTCCAGATGATGAAGATGTCATCAATATAGCGCAAGTAGAGTAGGGGCTTTAGGGGACGAGAGCTGAGGAAGCGTTGTTCTAAATCAGCCATAAAAATGTTGGCATACTGTGGGGCCATGCGGGTACCCATAGCAGTGCCGCTGATCTGAAGGTATACCTTGTCCCCAAATGTGAAATAGTTATGGGTAAGGACAAAGTCACAAAGTTCAGCCACCAGGTTAGCCGTGACATTATCGGGGATAGTGTTCTTGACGGCTTGTAATCCATCTTTGTGTGGAATGTTGGTGTAGAGGGCTTCTACATCCATAGTAGCCAGGATGGTGTTATCAGGAAGATCACCGATGGATTGAAGTTTCCTCAGGAAGTCAGTGGTGTCTCGAAGGTAGCTGGGAGTGCTGGTAGCGTAGGGCCTGAGGAGGGAGTCTACATAGCCAGACAATCCTGCTGTCAGGGTGCCAATGCCTGAGATGATGGGGCGCTCAGGATTTCCAGGTTTATGGATCTTGGGTAGTAGATAGAATATCCCAGGTCGGGGTTCCAGGGGTGAGTCTGTGCGGATTTGATCTTGTGCTTTTTCAGGAAGTTTCTTGAGCAAATGCTGTAGTTGCTTTTGGTAACTCTCAGTGGGATCATAGGGTAATGGCTTGTAGAAACTCGTGTTGGAGAGCTGCCGAGCAGCCTCTTGTTCATATTCCGACCTATTCATGATGACAACAGCACCTCCTTTGTCAGCCAACAACCACATACCACACAACAGAACCACTAACCCAGGAACTTATCCTTGCAACAAAGCCCGTTGCCAACTGTGCCCACATATCTATTCAGGGGACACCATCACAGGGCCTAATAACATCAGCCACACTATCAGAGGCTCGTTCACCTGCACATCCACCAATGTGATATATGCCATCATGTGCCAGCAATGCCCCTCTGCCATGTACATTGGTCAAACTGGACAGTCTCTACGTAAAAGAATAAATGGACACAAATCAGATGTCAAGAATTATAACATTCATAAACCAGTCGGAGAACACTTCAATCTCTCTGGTCACGCAATCACAGACATGAAGGTCGCTATCTTAAAACAAAAAAACTTCAAATCCAGACTCCAGCGAGAAACTGCTGAATTGGAATTCATTTGCAAATTGGATACTATTAATTTAGGCTTAAATAGAGACTGGGAGTGGCTAAGTCATTATGCAAGGTAGCCTGTTTCCTCTTGTTTTTTCCTACCCCCCCCCGGCCCCCCCAGATGTTCTGGTTTAACTTGGATTTAAACTTGGAGAGTGGTCAGTTTAGATGAGCTATTACCAGCAGGAGAGTGAGTTTGTGTGTGTATGGGGGTGGGGGGGATGTGAGAAAACCTGGATCTATGCAGGAAATAGCCCGACTTGATTATGTAAAGAGTTGTCACTTTGGATGGGCTAGCACCAGCAGGAGAGTGAATTTGTGGGGGGGGTGGAGGGTGAGAAAACCTGGATTTGTGCGGGAAATGGCCCACCTGTTGATCACTTTAGATAAGCATCACTTTAGATAAGCTATTACCAGCAGGACAGTGGGGTGGGAGGAGGTATTGTTTCATATTCTCTGTGTGTATATAAAGTCTGCTGCAGTTTCCACGGTATAACATCTGATGAAGTGAGCTGTAGCTCACGAAAGCTCATGCTCAAATAAATTGGTTAGTCTCTAAGGTGCCACAAGTACTCCTTTTCTTTTTGCGAATACAGACTAACACGGCTGTTCCTCTGAAACCTAGCAGGGACTGGCATTTTCCTCTCCACTGCAGCTCCTACTGTCAACTTCCTCAAGAGGACACTATTTCTTTCACTGCTGTCTGCTGGATTCTTAGTACGCTTTGATCTGCACTTTGCAACCATCCCATTTTCCCCTATTCCAAATACTGATTGGCCTGAAATGATAGGAAGAACCTAGGTGCCCTTACTAAGTGCCTAGGTACTCATGCCTAAAGCGTGTCATGGACGGAC
This sequence comes from Caretta caretta, assembly GCF_965140235.1. Lineage (NCBI taxonomy): Eukaryota > Metazoa > Chordata > Testudines > Cheloniidae > Caretta > Caretta caretta. The sequence continues at coordinate 62,003,490 of NC_134212.1, read as the reverse complement.
ATCATCTGGTTCTATATAAAATCCGGTTACACGTGACAGAAAGAAAGTGTAACGATCCTCTTCCCCCTCATGGCACATGACACAGACTTTCTATTCTCCGCCAAATGCATGGAGTTCAGAGCAAGACTGCAGGCACCATGTATGATACAACCACGTGTAGGAAAAGATATTGCAAACCCACAACTCCTGTGTACCGAAAGATAAACCCGACTGCTTAAAACAAAGTTCTCATTGTTCTTTATGCTGCGATTTTCAACTCACTGACATTTGTCTCCTGGATTGGAATACTTTATGCAATGGCGATAAAATGAAGGACTTGGGGGGCTTGGCAGAAACACCCTCCCCCCGATAGCAACCTAAACAATCCAGCAACATACCGGTACCTACTCACAGGGGGAGGAAAAGAATTAAATATTCTACCAGCAACACATTAACGACTGAACCCTCCTCCCTGGGACGATCTCAGCATAACCCTAGGTTAGTGTCAAGAGTACGCCGGTCCGCAGCCACAGGTAACGGGTGTAATTAAAGAATCCTAGAAAAACATACAAATCCTATAACGACATATTCAACCGTTACAAACTACCTCAGGGTTAGAGTGCCTGTGCTGGATATACTGCATTTTCTAGAAAGCAACCCAGGAACTGACAACGTGCGCCGGCTGTAGAGAAGCCGGTAACTGTACTACGCACAAACACATTAAATTGTTCGATTGTATTGTCGCACAGAGGCTGCCCAAGTACCCCCCAGCTACACGGTAACACAATAGCCGTTCTGTTCTACTGGGTCTGTGCACGCCTGCTGGGGGTGACTTTCAGGCTGCACTTCAGTTGAGCAGCACGTGTTAACCTTTAGCCGGGGCAGAGTGAGATTGACAACAGACCCCTTTAATAGCAAACACTCCCTGCTGCCCCTTTTCATGCACGCTCTCGGGGTGAAGCTGACGTTCATTCTCTCTCGCTCGCTCTCTTTTTATTTGTTACCTAAGTTGGTTTTGTTCCAGCTTGGGCTTCTTGGCTTGTGGTTCCTCTGCTGCCATCTTCATGCTCAGTGTACCCAGCAGGCGCGCAGCCCCGGCCTCGTCACGATCCCCTTGTAGCAGCGGCTCAGCTTCCAACCCGGGCAACAAGCAGCCAGCAGCAGCGGGGCGCGGAGCTGAGTGGGCTACAGAGCGCCTGATTCAAGAATTGGTCAGGAGCGGGGTACCCACTTTTAAAATAACGTGGCAATTGCTGGATCAGTGCAACAGCCTTTATTGCTGGAGAATCATATCGCCTTGGGCATCTGATACAAATCCCCTCCTTCTTTGTTATGCAAATAATGACCAGGCTTAAATTAACTGGCCACCGAGGTCAGATGCCCATGCACGGCTTGCCAAACTCAAAGCGGCTCCAGCGTGGCGAGATTTCTTGCAGATTCACAGGCGATTCAAACATACAGTCTTGCACGGATGAAGGCAGTCGCATAGACGGCTGTGCGTGCGTCTGGGGGAGGAGGCATGGGCTGTGGGGGGTCCTCGCAGCCATATTTGCCACTGTTTCTGGGGGAGCGGGGTCCTTGTTCTGAGTGGGAGCGGTGGCTCGGGGAGCGGCAGGTGAATATGTCTTAGCCCCGGAATTCGGGGGCGGATAGTCTACTGTCCTGGCCGGGTTTTTTAAAGTTAAAATGTTATTGTGATAGCTGGAGGAGCTGATACTTCTGGAAAAGAGATTGATGGCTCTTTGTTCTGCATACATTTGTGCGACCGTGAAAGTCCCAGGCACTCATCCCACTCCTGTTCCTCAGAATTTATTACTTTTATGTTGGTTAATGTTTGTGAAGTGCTAAGAATTTGTGTTAACAGAATCGTGGCTGTCGTCCAGCCAAATAAGGAGTGCTGAGGTGGCGGGTTTTTTTGTGGGAAGAGAGAGTTCGGGAGAAATCGAAGGTGTATTATGTTGTGTGTGTGTGTCAGTTTCTAGTTCTTCCATTCTTGCTAGGTAATAGTTCCTGTCTGGTTAAATTCATTTTAATGAAAAATTCTTAAAAACCCAAAGTCTGACAGAGACCCAGTTAAGTTTCACAAAGCAACTCCTTTAACTTTACAAAATTTAAAATACATTTCAGTTAATGTAACTGTTCCGGTCTCCCCTCCATAAATTGTGCTGTAATGAGATCTAATATCTGATTCTGTTTTAATTTGCTATGTACTGAGCCTTTGGTTTTCAGATTGGATTTTACTCATAAGAACTATCTTTACTACTGTACTGATTTAGCTTTGGATCTTGGAAGCTTTCTTTGCTGTAAGAGAAAATGAGTTGTTACTGTCCTAATACGTCTTAGATCTTCTACTTCAATCATTGTATGAAACCTTTTCCCCCAAGAATAGGCTTGTTTCAGAGTTTAACTGTGATATAATTTTTATCATATTCAGGTTCTCATTTATTATAGATTTTAAAAACTATGAGAATAGGAGTATGTGTATATATACACATTCACACTCTAAATTTGGGGTTAATTTTCTTAACATACTGTAAATTCAGAATCTCTGATTTTAACAACTAAGTTAGAAATAAAAACACTAGACTTGTGTGGGACAGAAGTACATTTTGGTTTGCACTGTGTGCTTAAAAGTTCATTTGAGAGTTATGTGGAGTGTTTTGTTTTTATTGTCTGAACTGAGAAATAAATGCATAGAAAAGCAAATTCTAACTGAGTGAGAAGTAAATGTGCATAGAAAAGCAAATTCTTTCAATTTTAATAGTCTTCAGAATTCAAGTAAGGACTTTCTCAGAGAAAGGGTCAGTTTAAAGACTTATTTTTAACAGCCACACCCATGTGTATTTCACAGAAGTAGTCACATAATCTTTCAAAAACAGTGCAGTCAAGAAGCTTGATATTAAGGCAATGTAACATTATATTAAGCAAAGTGGTCCGTTATGTCAAGATCTGTGGTGAAAGTTTATTTTATCGTTATTTATAAAGCACCTAAGTTTTCTAGGCCCATTATAAATCACTAAATACATGTCCTTGGCCCTGCAAAGGTTTTAGTCTAAATTTTATATACATCTGAATAAGTGATCTGAGCAATGCTGTGAGAACAGGAAGATGGGAGAGGAGTTAACAATAGTATGGTCATGTGGTTAGCTAGGTTTGTTACATCTTTTTAGTGGTTCTAAATAACTTTTTGGCTTTGCCTTTAATTGTTTATGAACAGTCAGGGGAACAATATCTTGTTGGTAACACTTGGTTTCTCTGAAGCTTTTTCTATTCTAGGAAGTTTAACAGTTGCTGATAATTTGTCAGCAATTGGTGCAGTTGAACTAGTATTGAAAGTAGCTTAACTGCAAATGGATCTTGTATACGCCTGGGGAAACTTTCTGATGGTTTCCCATCCTTACTAACATTGGTTTAATTGCATTGATGTTGGGAGCACTGGTATATACAGCTCAGTTTTTAGCAGCCCTTTTCAGGACCATGAGACGCTTGCTCTGAAAAGATTTAATGGATGGATGTAAAAGAGCTGCTAGCACCTTGCCTTGTCATTAGTGTTCCCAGCAGGGCAGTCTTCACCAGTGGTAGCATCAGTAAGAATTTTTTGTAAGAGTCCCTCATGTGTACACAGCCTTAATACTAGTTTCAAAGTCAGCTCTCTGTGTTTAGTCCCTTTTCTGTTATTGCTTTGTGTTCCATCCCAGTAGCCCCAACTGGCTCCAGCTCAGAGTGGGTACCTGCTGTACTCTGAGCTGAATGTGCAGCTATTGAAACAGTTGCTCATCCATAAAACTTACCATCTCAGAAAAAGGAGGGGGGAAAAATGATTGATTGATTTCCTATATTATACACAACTGAGGTACTAAGTGACTTGCTGACAATCAAACAAAGTCTGTAGAAGAGCTGGGAATGGAACTCGTGTTTCCTGAATCCCAGAGCCTTAACCACAAGACTGTCCTTCCTCCGTTTTGCTCTCAACAAGGGTTACTTGTTTTAGTAAGCAGCCATGTTATTGTCGGTTACTATAACATAAGACAACAGCCAACCCATTGTCACTTTTTTTTTTTTGTCATGTACTTTTTTTCTCCCTCTTCTTCTGTTGAGCTGAATACACCACAGTTGTGATTCTCAGTAGTACTCATCTTTAAAGTGGTAGTGAACCTTTCATCCCAGCTATCTACTTAAGGGGTTACTCTTACTTGGTCTAACTAATTAAGAGAACAGTATTAGCATGCAATGTAGTCGCTTTTGGTCTTTTTGTTTTGTTGGGTTTTTTGTTTTTTAAAAGGAGTTACAGCTGCTCCTGAGTCTCCCTGCCAATTTTTAGTTTTTGTAATGTTTTTAAAGTGAGTTATCTCCCCTGTTTCTAGGCCCATACAAATAAAGATAAAAATTTACTAGTCAAAGTACTGCCCTGTGCACAAAGTAAGCAAAGTATGCATTAAGATGACTAATAGAATTATCAGTTGTTGTTTCTCAGGTGTTACTTGTAGCAAAATAGTAGGGCTGTTGATTTAATCGCAGATAAGTCACATGATTAACAAATTAATGATGATTTTAAAAATTGCGATTAATTATAATGTTAAACAATATAATGCCAATTGATTTTATTAAATATTTTTGGATGTTTTTCAATACTTTCAAACATTGATTTCTATTTCAACACAGAATACAAAGTGTACGCTGCTCACTTTATATCTTTTACAAATTTGCACTGAAAAATAGTATTTTTAGTTCACCTCATACAAGTACTGTAGTGCAATCTCTTTATCATGAAAGTGTAACTTACAGTTGTAGATTGTTTTGTTTTTGAGTGCAGTTATGGAACAACGTAAAACTTCCGAGTCTACAAGTCTACTCAGTCCTACTTCTTGTCCAGTCAACCGCTAAGACAAACAAGTTTGTATACATTTATGGGAGATACTGCTGCCTGCTTATTTACAATGTCACCTAAAAGTGAGAATTGGCGTTCGCATGTAACTTTTGTAGCCAGTGTTGAATGTTTAGCATATCTCGTACATACATACCTTGCGTTTGCCCCTTCATGCTTCGGCCACCATTCCAGAGGAATTACTGCCATGCTGATGCTTGTTAAAGTGCGTTAATTAAATTAGACTATACTCCTTGGGGGAGAATTGTATGTTACCCACTCTGTTTTACGTGCATTATGCATATATTTGTTTACAACAGTCTTACATGATGATCCAGCACATGTTCGTTTTAAGAACACTTTCACAGTAGATTTGATAAAACACAAAGAAGGTACCAATGTGAGATTTCTAAAAAAAAGCTATAGCACTTGACCCAAGGTTTAAGAATCTGAAGTGCTGTCCAAAATCTGAGACCAACAAGGTGTGGAGCATCTTTTCAGAAGTCTAAAAAGAGCAGCACTCCGATGCAGAAACTACAGAATCCGAACCACCAAAAAAGAAAAATCCACCTTCTGCTGATAGCATCTGACTGAGATGATAATGAACATGCGTTGGTCCACTCTGCTTTGGAGCATTATCGAGGAGAACCCATCATCAGCATGGACATGTCCTCTGGAATGGTGGTTGAAGCATGAAGGGACACATGAATCTTTAGCACATCTGGCATGTAAATACCTTGCTCTGTACACTTTGTATTCTATGTTGTAATTGAAATCGATATATTTGAAAATGTAGAAAACATCCAAAAATATTTAAATGGTATTCTTGTTTATCGCATGATTAATTTATCACGTGATTGATCGTTTGCCAGCCCTAAAGTCTTTTAAAATGTTGAATATAAAGCAACTTAACAGTAAGGAAAGTCTTTTTACTGAATCATTTATGTACATGGAGAGAAAAATGGAACCTTTAAGTTAATAATTCATTTGTATTACTAACCATTTAAATGCAATGCACTATGAATTTTATGAAGACAACAAGGTTAGCCCAAGAGCCAAAAACCAATTCAAGAGGCAGGCTTTTTCTCTCTCTCAAAAAGCTTATGGAGGAAGAAGTTGGCTGAGTGCAGGATACATAATAAAATGCAGATACCTATAGAAATATAGGTTCATACAAAGTGGTGTAAAGTATTGGAGGAAAGAAAAGCTACTCTGCATGCAAAATAGAAGTAAAACAAGTAAATTACAAGTGCAACCACTAAAACTGATAGGAGTGATGTTGTACAAAGTGAAAGGAAGACTTGAGATGTAACAGAAAAATAATCTTGATTACAGTAACAGGCTAAGAACAGTATACAACCTGTTCCATTTACCAAAACAGAACTCAAATGGTTTTGGCTACTAAAACTCAAGGATTTAATCTGTAATATGCTCTGTATTTTGTCACTGAAAATACTCAATCTCGGAAAAGTGGCAAAAGCAGATTCTATCTGTACGTAGATACATGAAAATTCCACATAGGCATGAAAAAGTGTTTTTATTTTTAATCCTGCGATCCTAAGTCCTACTGGGTGAAGTCCACTGGTGTCCGGAGGGCTAGAACAAGATCTATGCACCATGTGAATTCCACTTCGTCCCTCAAAAGACAACTCACTTCAGTGGCACCGTGGCTTTTTACTGTCCTTTCTGCACAGCAATGGACTTCATCCACAGAGTAATGCCTCTAAAAATCAATAGGTCTGTAATGAGTACAGTGCTAGTCAACATGAATAAGGGTGACAGAAGCTTGTCCCTTTGATACTGATAGCAATGCTATTAAAAGTGGGAGAAGTTGCTAAAAATCTAATTGCTGTTTAAGCTGTATATTTATTCTAACTTTAGATGAATAAGTTTCTAGTCCATTTCAGGTTCTTATGAACTAGCCACGACACAGCAATGTTTCAATTATAAACACTGTAGGTAAATGTTTAAAAGAAATGAATCTACTAGCTTGGCATTGGAGGTGGGGAATGTGTTTAAGTATTTACAAAACCTAAACCAAAAGTTGGCATTGTCTCTGCAACATCTGGTTTATGTGCTGAAAAAGTTATGGAAAGAATAGTCACTTATCCAGTGGGTTTGTGCATGGTAAATATTCTGTAATACAGTGCTTAAACTATGGGCAATTGAGCATTGAGAGGAGCCTGATGCTAACCTTTTCCTTGTGGTAAATGTTAATTTTCTGCTTCTGGGAGCATTATGGAGGAATGGTAGATAGAAACAAAAGACCTGTCCCTGATAAGTGGGTCCGAAGATGGTTGAGAATGGATAGCACCTCTGCAGGAGAAACTAGGGACCTTGTAATTTTGAGCCCAAAATGGAGGTAGTGAGAATTTGGGGGGGGGGGGGGAATAATGCTGACATATTACATCCCATGCAATATTTTTGAGGACCATATTGTATTAAGTTGACAATCCCTGGCTCAGAGTGATACATATACATCTCCAAAGGGAGGCTTAATCACAGCTCCAGGAACTGGAGACAGGGAAGGGCAATTGCATCAGTTAGGTTGTAAACACCTCCACAGAGGTCCCGCCCCTGGCAGAGGCTGCATGTACTGGTTCAAACTTGATTCCACGTAGACCAACAGACAAAGGAAGGGCTATTGGCATAAAAGGCTGTATTTAAACAGACTCCTAGTTTTTCCTTTTAGCAAATGGACGGGACTTTGTCTCCAAGGGCTCCCTCCTTCCCCCCCACCATTGCAAAGGGTTGGAGGGACCGATGCGTAACAACTCCTGTTGTGTTTAAATCGGGGTCTCACTGTGTTGTCTCAGTAATGCTTTTTTACCTTAAGAGTAAATGTGTTTGCTTAAAAAGAGCTGTGTGGTAACTGCTGGCAATACATTGTTCATAGCACTCAGAGAAAAAGCGAAGCACAAGTGTTGGCCTTAGGCAGATTAGCTTGCTGGGGATTGTGACTTGTTTGGTCACAGAGATCCCCTTGGGACTGTCACTTGATGTGCTGAAATTAACTTTGGGTCCATTTTCCCTGCCAGCTTGAGACTTCCAGAATCTGGTCTTGTTGAGCCAGACACACTAGCCTGCTGCAACACAGACCCAGGGTCCGGATCATGCCCCCAAAGCTGCAGACTTTAAGTTAAAACAGCTCAGCAGGTTACTTGTCTCCAGCACCTAGACATCCAGTTCCCAATGGGATCCAAATCCCAAATAAATCCATTTTACTCTGTATAAAGCTTATACAGGGTAAATTCATAAATTGTCTGCCCGCTATAACACTGATACAGAGAGATGCACAGCTGTTTGCTCCCCTGGATATCAATCACTTACTCTAGATTTATTAACCAACAAAAGTGATTTTATTAAGTATAAAAAGTAGGATTTAAGTGGTTTCAAGTAATAACAGATGGAATGAAGTAAGTCACAAAAGCAAAATAAAACCAACTTGCAAGTCTAAGCCTAATACATTAAGAAGCTGATTACAGGTAATATCTCACCCTTAAAGATGTTCCAGTAAACTGCTTTTGCAGACTAGACTCTTTCCTAGTCTGGGCCCAATCCTTTCCCCAATACAGTCTTTGATAGATCCAGCAGACATGTCAGGTGGTAAGCAGGGGTTCTCATATGACTGGCTGCCCCTTTCATTGTGCTCCACCCCTTTTTATAGCTTTGGCACAAGGCAGGAATCTTTTGTCTGTGCTTGTCCCCATCCCTGCCTCATCAATGGAAAAGTACAAGGATTAAGATGGATTCCAAGATCATGTGACATGGTCACATGTCACTAAGACTCGTAGTCTCCATTTTTTCTGGGGGTGGCCCACAAGTACACAGGAAGGCTTGCAGGTAAATAAACCATTTACAACCAATTGTCCGAGTCACTGGGAGCTATCAAGATTCTAAACCACCGTTAATGGCCCACACTTTGCATAAATTATAATAGGACCTCAGAGTTATACTTCATATGTCTAGCTTCAGTTATAAGAATGGTACATGTATACAAATAGGAGGAATATATTCAGTAGTTTATAACCTTTGTTATGCCTTACAAGAGATCTTTTGCATAAAGCATATGAGTGTTACATCATATTCACACAAGCATATTTCCGTAAAACATATGGAGTGCAACGTCACAGGGAGATCAGTGTAAGGCAGGGAGCTGTGCAGCCTTTTAAAACTCCCCAGTCAAAAGGGAGTGGGACCAGGGTGCCTGCCTGGAGACAGGTGACCGCTTGAGACCTGACCAGGGAAAACAGGTGCAGTTATCCTGAAACTCTGACAAAGACATTTAACTTTCTAGCCTTTTCATGCTTACTAATAACTGAGCAATTACATACTCTTATTGTGAGATTTCTATTTGTGGGAGAGAAGGTGTGGTCATACACATGGAAAAGTATGAATGCCAGATAGTAAGTGCTGGTGTGGCAATTGGCTGATATTCATAGGAGCAATATCTGGTAGAAGCCAGAATTAAAACTTCCCCATTTAAAATGGTGCAGTTTTCCCTCTTGTTCTCCCTTTACCCCTAGCCTTGCCCATTTAATAGAATATGCAGCAAGATTTCACTTCCATACATAAACAAAGTGGAACCTGTTGAATACAAAGTTGGTTTTGGACTGACAGATTTACAGAGGGACAAGGTGGGTAAGTCAGTATCTTTTACTGGACCAAATTCTGTTGTGGAAGGGAAGCTTTTGAACTCTACAGAGTTGTTCTTCAGGTGTGGGAAAGGTAATCAGTGTTTCATGGCTAAATATAAGGTGAAACAGTGTTGAACATAAGGAGTTAGCACATGTTGCAAGAAACCACTCAAAATGAAGCAGGCAATTACTACCTCTGCAGTTGTAGGACAAAGGAGAGTTAGTGGGTTACAGGCTTTTGTAATGAGACACAAAATCATTGTCTCTATTGAATCAATGATATTTGGTTATGAATATAAGCTCCCAGGCTTGTTTTTGAAGGTGTTGCACAAGTTTCCTTTGAGAGGTTAGATATGGAGTGATCATTTACAGGGTCTCCTTTTAAACACTTGAAACTGGCATGCAGCAGATGAAATCTTTAATTAAAAAAAAATTGAAACAGCTTTGGCTCTGGTAAAAGACACTGATTAAAGTTTCAGAGTAACAGCCATGTTAGTCTGTATTTGCAAAAAGAAAAGGAGTACTTGTGGCACATTAGAGACTAACCAATTTATTTGAGCATAAGCTTTCGTGAGCTACGATGAAGTGAGTGTAGCTCACGAAAGCTTGTGCTCAAATAAATTGGTTAGTCTCTAAGGTGCCACAAGTACTGATTAAAGTGAATCAGATGGATATTGGAATTCCTGTTAGTCTGTGGGACTTGGGATGTTTAATGTTGTTTACAATACAAGATCAGGAAAATACATCTTAAAAATCCTAGACACAGTCTTTACCTATTTGCAACTCAATGAGTTTTAAATCCCATTCAATTTAATATGCAAGAACGTTTTCTCCCCCAGAAAACAAGCAACCCACATCACCTTTTAGAACTACTTACTCCTTTATTTTGTATTTTTCTCCTTCCTTTTGTGTTTGGAGGAGAAAAAGGAATAGGTTAGTTAGACTTCTGCAGACTGTGGGATTATTCCCCATATTTTGTTCAAAATCCATCCCCTTCTATCTCCATCCAAACAGGACTCCTTCATACAGATCTGTCTTTACCACATCCATAACAAATTCCTTCACAGATGTCATCCCTGTCCTTTCAGTACCTGAGAAGGTCTCTTAGGTATTAATAGACACTGTAACCTAACTCAACTGTTTTTCTGCTTGGACTCATTTGTGAATACATCTTAGAAACAGATCCTAAATGCCTCCCAGTTACAACCTAGAAACTTGTGGAAGACTAACTTTAAATCAGCATTTCTTATGATCTCTTGGCTGCTTTTCCCCACCCTTTTCCCTGGAATACTTTTTCCAATCACTTCATGTCTCTGTTTTTATTTTTTAAATAAAGGGATGTATCAGTGGGTAAACAACCACATACTTCTAACAAATCTCTCTTCTAAACACTGGATCTTTTAAAAAGGTTTTAAAAGTAAGGATTCTGTTGCTGTGTCCTTTAGATCTCTGAAATTCTTTTCCAGGCAGCCCTATAGTACTAGATGTTATTGGTGTGGAAACTTGATTTCAGGCCCAATGCTTAGATACCTGCACAGATACAAATTTATATCTGTGGCTATAAATCAGTATCTGCTGAACCACAGGGCTCTGGCGGGAACCGCAGCAGTGAAAGGAGCTGAACGTGGGGCCACTGCTCCCAGGAGCCAGCACCCCATGCTGGCAGTTTCTCCCAAGTGACTATACCGCCCCCAGACCCACCCCCATCTCTTCCACACAGCTGTCTGTGTCTCCTGTCTGGGGTCTGTACAGCCATGCCAGAGGACAGGGCTGGGGGCAGATATAAATTTGTATCCACGCAGAGCTCTACGAGTACTTCTGCCTCTGCTCATGTGAGCAGGAGTGCCATTGAAACTGGTCAGAGGTCCAACGTGTGCTGTGCCTCATGGAGGAAGGAGGTGGAAGTGCTTTTATTTCACCCTTGCACCGCTCAGATTCTGGGATGGCTGCAGGCCAGCACTATTTCTTGGCATCAGTTAAAGCAACTCCCAAAGCTGCTCTAACTTACCACAGCCTCCCAATGGCTATCTATAGACTGTTGTACTGCATTTCAATACTTTGTGGCTTTTTGGCACTGTGCAAACACATCCCTTCCTGCTCTCAGACTGTCCCTTAGGAAGGGAGCAGCGTGGGGCTGACTAATAGGCCCCACATTGCTCTAGTGCTTTTAAGGCTTCTGAGTGTTAGCTGGGCAGTGGGGAGAATCTCCCAAGGGCTACAAGACCAGATTTCTGGCTTCCTTATGGCCAAATCTTGTTAACTGCGGAGTTCTCTTAATGGTCAATGGTACTGGTGCAATTTGACACTACTTGGCATGCTGCATGATTGGTCCCCAGTTCTACAAAGAATATGAAAATCTGTTTGATAGATAAGATCTTGGGAATACTACTGTCTAGTTAGTTCTCCAGTACAATATCTGACCTGTTTTTTGGATAGTACATTTCCTCAGACATTCCCACAGCATTCTTTACCAGACTTCCTTGGATGTAACTTCTATTTAAGATGCAGTTCCATTCACATTTTCCAGGAATGTGGAACTAGACATGAAGGTTTTTTTAAATTCTGTTTCCAAATGAGTCACTTGGATTTCCAGCTTTAATGATGAAACTTTCTATCCTCTGCCCTCAAAGGAAATGTGATTATTCCACTGCTAATACTGTAATGATCTCTGTAATTGTGTTACTCGGGTCCGGGCAATTGTGTTAGAGTCTTGCCAGTGATGGAGTGAATCAGGTCTGGAAACAGACTGAATTGAGGCTGCATGTAAGTACTTTATAAAAGGCCTGTCAGTTGGTAGATGAAATACTGTACAAATCTCTACTTCAAACACAGGTTATGATTTCCATTATGGAAAAACAAGACAGATAATGGAAAGGGTTGTTTTGCACACTAAATTACTGATTAACAACAACTTCAAAGCATCCTTAAAAATACAATTTATTTAAAAAATTAAAGCATCTCAAAAGGTGATTACCAATGGGTTTTAAAAAATGCTAATTAAATGTTGAGGAACACATGGGAACCAGGAACTTTTAAAAAAAAAAAAAAAAACTGTATAAAGCAATGCTGGTTAAACATATGACTCAAATCTATTGCAGCTGTCATTCACGCAGAAGCCCTTCTTAATCTCACTTATACCCATTCTGGTTCTGGGAGTTTCAGGTGAGTAAAAGGGATGAGTCACTAGACACTAAGCAGTTATGAATTGACTGCATAATACATTTGTCCTAATAATGACACTTGAATTCTGGCTTTTAAAAGTTTCTGAATATCAACAATCCTGTTTTGAAATAAGGAATGTTAATTAAAATGACAATGCTACAAAGATAAGGTTACAGAGTAATTGTACTTTTATAAGATTGAATCTTGGAAAAAAGAATGGTTCCTTACTTTGTAGGAACTGTGGCTCTTTGGGATATTCTGTATATGTGGATCCTGCTTATGGTATCCACGTACCCCCACACAGGAGTTCAGAATGTTTTCACTAGTAATGTTCAGGAGGAGTTGTGCATGTACCTTTTATGCCCTTGAACTCCCGTCCAGCCCCAAGGGCTTAAATAGCACAGCAGCTCCAACCACCACTTAATTCCTTTGCCCCCCAGCATCTTCATTTAGAAGACTCCAAGTTGTGGGGACAGAGGGTAGGTCATGGGCTCTACATGTGCAGAACATCTTGAAGAACCAAAATTTACTCTAAAGTTAAGTAATCATTGTTGTTTCTTCACTGTAATTTTGGATCCCGCATATGGTGATGAGCCAGCAGTCACCCGCTAGGAATTATCTGGAAAAAAAATCACAAAACTTCCCTTCAGAAACAGGGTCAAATCTTGAAGCGGTTGCTAAAAAATGTTTCCTAAATGTATAAGCTGAAGACCAGATAGCTGCTCCACAGATTTCCAATATTGCAATTTGTCTTAGATGTGCTACTGATGTGACTTGTGCTCTGGTGGAGTGGATTCAGATGTTTGGAGGATGACTACTTAATATCATAAGCATTTCTAATACAAATAGATACCCATTGTGAGTTTAAGATGAAAGCCATCCCCTTGGATTTATTCCCGTTAGCAATGTCAAGTCTAAGCTTAATGAAAAGATCTGTCTAAATAAATAAAATAGCAATCTTCTCTTACTTCATTGTCTGAATTTAGATTACATACTCCAGGTATGAGGTTTTGGAAAAAAGGCTAGTAAGTTAATAAACAGATGGGTATGGTCTCATACTTACCCTACCCATATGAAACTCTGCAAGGAGGATTTATCAATAAGGCTTGCAAATTGATTATTCTACTAGTTGATGTAACTGCTACCAAGAATGCCACTTCCATTGACAGATGAATTGGACAGTTTGATAAAGGCTCAAAGGGAGGATCTGTAAGTGAAGAAAAGACTATATTTAAGTCCCATGGTGTAGCTCTCTCACAGAAGTAAAAATATGAACAAGCCCTCTCAAATCTAGTCACTGACTGGGGTGGGGGGGAAAACTGAACTTCCCTCTGTTTGAGTAAGAAATGCAGATATAGCAGCCAAGTGACTTTGACTGAAGCAATCGATAATTCAGAGTGCTTTAAAAATAAGTAATCTAAAATAACTGGACTAAAACACCAATGTGGAATGTAACCCTCTTAAGATCGCACCCATAATGAAAATGGTTTGCATTTTGCAGTATATGTGGATAACTTCCTGTTCTGAAGAGGACTTTTTACCAAGGACATATAGATATTATCCAGGATGTGATATTCAATGAGGCTGGGTTTGGGTAAAGAATTAGACAGTGATATCACACTTCCAGTTCATAAAGGTCATGATAAATTTGACAATAGCAGTAGGTCTGAGAACCAAAACGGATTAGGGTAAAGTAGGAGCGACCAATACAGCTCAAGCTTTTTCTTGCCTTATTTTCCAAAACACTCTTTGATTTAGTGGAAACAGAGGGAAAGCATCCATCAGATGGTGTGACCAACAAATAATGACGGCAACTGCTAGAGATCCTGGATTCTTTCCTGCTTGAGAACAAAATATCAGACACTTCCCTGTTTTGATTTGACATGAATAAGTCTCTGTGGGGAAGCCCTCTTATTGGAAAATTCAATCAATTTTTTAATTCCCACTCATGGGACAGAATATTTTCCTGCTTAGTACGGCCACTAGACTCCTGGGAAGTGAAGAGCTGTCTACACTTCTGAATACTCCATTCTCAAAGTTTATGACTTCCTGACAAAGAAGGTCTAATATCACACTTCCCTGCCTGTTTATAGAATAGGCCCCTGTGAAATTGTCTGAGACCCCTTGGATTGAAAAATCCTTGAATATAGGTAGAAACGCTTTTAAGAGGCATGAGATTAGCTTGCAAATTCTAGCACATTCACGTAAATTGTGTATTCTCGATGAGATCTAAATTCATGAGGCTGAATGATCTATTTATGCTTCCCAACCCATCTTGGATTAATCAATTAGAGTTTTGGACACAATCAGAGAAGACAATCTGAATTCCTGCACATACATTTCCTATCATTCACCATTCCATAGAGGTTAGAATTGAATCTGGAATCCGCACATTTAATGACATGTGGAGTCTTGATTTGCAAACTGTATTTGATTCTAGCTTGAAGTGATCTGAGACACAGTCGGGCAAATGAAGTTATGAACATATATGAAGCCATGTGGCCTAGAAGTTTGAGACATATCCTGTTTTTTGTTTGAGGCCAAGTACAGAAGTGGAGGATTAGTTGTTGTTGTGTTTTGTTTTGTTTTTTTTAAAATGAGGAATCTGTCCAGTGGGAGGAATGCTCTCGCTGCTGCTGAATCTAGCAGAATTTAATGAACTTTATAGATCAGGATGGAATCTGATTCAACTTTAAGTTGATCCTCAAATCCAGGATGGCGGAGGGGGGAAGAAATCACTTTCCTTGTGGTTGCTATTACCTGCATTTGTGATTTCCTGTCCCTACACCTTCCCCATGCACATGCACAAGCCAGTTAGAGGTTAAATGTGCAACCCTTGTCCGTGTAGATGAGCTGCTATTACTGTTAGGCACATTGTAAACACCCTTGGGTGATAAAATTCTGAAACACTGTTAACGATGCAGTGGAGCCATAAAAGTTAAGAGTGTGAGTGTGTATATATTTGACACATGAAAATGAGCATCCTGCAAGTTGAGGGGAATGAACCATTCCATGGGACCTACAGCAGGAATAACTGGAGTTAGCAAGCATACAGAATTCGACATGTAGTTATTGGGGTTCCTGAGATATAGAATTGAATGCAAGCCCCATTTTGGGGGGGGCAAGGGGGTGAGGAAACTGAGAATAGAAACCTTTCCCAACATACTCCTGAGGCACTCTGTCTATTGCACCTAACTTGATTTAGGTGGTCTGTTTTCTCATACAAGTGCCATGCATTAGACTGGTACTTGGGAAGAGGGTGGGAAGGAGGCAAGGTTTGAAATTGAATGGTCCCTGATTTGAAGGACTCATTGATCTGTGGTGATCGCCATCCAAGCCTCCTTGAAATACAACAGATGGGAACCAAAGGGTGGAGTAGAAGGGTATAAGATTAGTCCATTGTAGATTAGTCCAAGGGTAGTGGAACTGGCTTTTTCTAACATCTAGATCTTTATGGATTGCTCAGTTATGAGAATGTTTCTCTTCATATTGGAGTGTTTCTCTGTCTGTACTAGAGAAGGAAGATTGAGGATAAAGGTTTTTTTCTGAACATAGGATTATATAAATCGTATGATCTGAGAGTGGATCTCGAGTCTCAATGAGGAGACTCATCAGCCTTAATGCTAAATAAATTCTGACCATTGAATGGTAAATAGCCAATGGTTGCTTGCACTTCTCTCAGGAAAATTGTTACAAAGAACCATGGTGAGCATTGCATCACAGCACTTGGAGCCATTGAACTAGCATCTAATGCCGCTGAGAGAGATTTTAGCACTCAGTAGATCCTCTTTACAGATTTAAACTTGTTGGAGGTGTTTTATATAGGGTAGTACCACAACACTAATTTAGCCATAAATTCCTTTATTGAATAAACAGGCCAAATGGAATTTATGCAGTTCTAAACATGCCTAAATAAGCAATTTACTACATCCACCAGTAACAAAACATTTATAAGCATTTGATCAAGATACTTATAAATGTTCTAAACCCAGGGGTGCTTAGTCTCATGTTGGTCATCCCCAATGTGGTCAGGCGGGTATTAGCCACAAACCCTTCAAGAGTTTAATTTTTATATCCTTTAACAAACAAGTGATTGTCAGTTACTGACTTCAGCTAACGACCAATTTTGAGAGAGTTCATCCTTATTTCCCATCTTAATCCAGATTATATTTACAACCTCCTTTCTCCCCAAGGCCTTTCCTCCCTGCTGACCAACAGATTTTCTTGCGTCAAAGGGTTTGCATAAGCTTTACTTTTAAGATAACACTGGCATGTGTGGTGGAAAGATCCAGCTGGTTCCTTCAAGACCGATTCTTTGTGTTGTTTTAAAACCATTTGCAGACACCCCTGCTGGTTAGAGGCTTTTTTGGGAGAGCGGTGGGGGGGAACCAGACTAACAGAATCTCCAAGGTGCAGCCTGGGACTGTGGGACCGTTGTGCCCCATTAACTCTCCAGCCTGGGTTGTCTCTCACAATACTGGGCTAGTACCGAGCAGGAAACCGCTCCAGGCGCTGTTATCGCTCAGCACAACAGCATGTGGAGACCCACACCCAGCTAGATTGAATGAAGCCACTCATGAATGAAGCCACCCAGCTAGATTGAATGAAGCCACCCAAAGCCACTCATGAATCACACAGAAAGGCACCAGCCAATCCTGTCCCCCAGCTCCCAGCCTTGTACCTCAGGAATATACCGTCTTGCACTGCTCAAGACAAGCAGTGCAGGTTTATTCGTTGGTTCCCCACTTCATCAGTGGAAAGTGGATATACACTGGCCTTTGTAAACCTGAGCAGATTTACCAAACACTTCAGGCAAACTCACTGCTAAAGATAAACAGTAAAGCAAGTTTACTGACTACGAGAGAGATTGTAAGTGATAGGCAACAAGTCAGAGTGGTTACCAAAATAAAATATATAAGCACGCAGTCTAAACTCTGAACTCCAGTGGACTGGGCAACATCTAGATTAAGCAGTTTTTCTCACCCCACTAGATACTGCAGTTCATAGTACACAGGTTTCAATGTTGAAACCTGTGTACTGTCTCCCCTGTTGGAGGCTTCAGTCTTCTCAGTCTCCTTGTTGCTTGCAGCATTGGGGTGGGGGAAAAAGGGGGAGAAAAAGCCAAGCATCAGGCCACTGTGTTCTGTTTTATACCCTTAGCCCATGTGCTTGGAGAACAAGTCCAGGCATGTCTGGTGGGCAAGGTGAAGCAATACCCAGGTATGTATCCTGTGAGTGAGTAATGGAATTGTAACTCCTCTACTGGACAATGGCTGGTGATGTCTGTTCAGCATCCACCTGGGCGTTGGTTACCTCCCTTGTCATGGTCTCTGGAGAGCTAGTATCTGGGCACTTCCCAAACCCACAGCATATTTTAGTGAAAACCATACAAGATGATTATTTTTATATGCATTAATGATCCACACATTTAGCTGGAACAATGAGTTTCAGCAGATCATAACCTTTCCCCAGTACCTCACATGGCATGTTTTATATGCCATATCAAAATTATATATAGATGAGGAATATGGGGGGTTATCGGGCACTCCCCCGAGGTATAGTGTCACAGATATCTTCCATACTCCATTCCTGCTGGCCTTATAACTCACTTTCGAGGCCTGCTTCCTACTTGCTAGTCAGGGCCTTTCTTTATAACACATTTCCTTAAGATAACACTTTAATTCTACACTTGTCTTAAACGGAGGGTAATTTGTCCTTAATCTGACAGTCTATCCCATTGCAGATAATCCTTACTTAGCATGGTTTGATAGCTTGCTGTTCTGATATGCAGAGCAACCGAAGAGTAGATTTTTCTTAGAGATCCAGGCTTTTGGGTGCTTTTTCCATGGGAGTTGATTTCCTTGACTGTTTTGATCTCTCACTGGTGGCAATGCCACCAGTGAATATGGAGCTAGGGTATAAAAATACTCAAAACCTTTGACAGTACTTGGTTTATATAATATATATATAAAATCAGCACATTTTGAAGTAGCTGAAATGAAGGCAGGATCTTCTAAAGAACTTTGCTGCCTCCAATATCCCTTCACTAATAGGTAGAGCAACTCTGCTTTGGGACGTTGGTTATAGAATATAAACAGCTGATAGGCTTTTTCTGAATTGTATCCAAAAGAATGTCCGGGATTGTGCTTTCCCCCATGCACTTCAGTCATTCGAGTGAGTTTTTTTAAAATCAGCTGACACTAGTGTAGCCTGTGGAAGGGTTTCACTGGGTACCAAAGAACCAAGTGGAAGATCCAAGAATTCTCCTGGTGAACATGTATTTCTACATCATTTGGAATTTTTTGTTCTTCTGTTTGCTGAACTTAATGAGGAGAGTGATTATATGCAAGTTCTCATGAATCTTGCGTATGGGTGATACATGTTACAGGAGAACTTATCCTTTACATTGTGGCCATGAGGGCCAATATGGCCATGGTTGCAGACCATACGGGAAAGGGATATTTGACCAAATCCGAGGAAACCAAGGAAAGTTGTGAGAATTAACATCCTCGGGTCCAATAGGAGGGTCTTTCCCGTATCCCTCTCTAGTCTTGTTTTCTTTCCTTTTTGGTGGAAGACTTGTGTGAGGGTGAAGAGGAGTCAGCCTTTTGGATGAGGAAATCTCTAATGCAGGAGCCATAATAGGAGATTGAAGGATGTGTATGGGACTCGCATCCTTAATTGTACTTTAATGTTGATTCAGAGAACTTTTCATCACACAAACCCTTGCTGCTTTCTGAGGAGGGCATCAGTCTGGCACCAAAACTGAGGTGACTTCCAGGATTGAAGACTCTGGTTCTCACCAGACCTCAGGGTCATTCCAGGACACTAAGGAATCTGTTTGTGATGAAGTGGGAGTTTTCTGTAGTAATCCTATGATTCCCGTGTGTACTGTGCATTGCTACTCAATGGAGGCAAAAAGGTTAACACCGCTTTTGGAACAGCCCAGGACACACGAGGTACATGGGTCAGCTAACTGTCTGGGTGAAATAGCTGGGGCAGTAAAGAACGGTCTGAAACTGACCCAAATCAACAAAGGATCCAGCAAAACACCCCCTTTCTGTTCTCCCCAGTGACTGAAGAGTTGACACCTAAAAGCAGGAAAACCTGGCAGTGGGATATGCAAACTGAGCTGGAGAATAAAAGGGGGAAAAATTACCTTGTTTTGAAAACACTGTTGCTGCAAATACCTGCTGAGAGCATTTCACCCTGAAGGGGGAATAGTACAAGCCTCCCACAGGAGTTTGCTGTTGGGAAGCTACAGCAAGGGACAGGGATTGATGGAGCCAAAGGCCCAATCTTGGAGACCATAAGCCTACCCTGGTGGGACTGTGTAGGTCCTTTGGGCCCAACCAAAGGCGGTGCTAGCCCCTTGAGCTGCTTAGGGCCTAAGCAATTGCTTAGTCTGCTTATGCCTAGTACTGGTTCTGGGTCCAGCACATTAAAGGGTCATTCTCAAGAGACTGGTCACCAGCTGGGGCAGAGGTCAGACCCTGTGGATCTCTTGATAGCTATAAAATTATTGTTAAACAGCATCTGTGCTAAGGGTGCTGTAGCTGACCTCCTCCATACTAACAGTTTGTCAGTGACTGCAGCTGCTTATGTAGAGGAAGATTTAGCTAATGCTGCCAGAGCTGACAAAGGAGGCGCTGAGATAGCACCAGCGTGCTCAGGAAACTGAGAGGGACTGTGCAGATAAATCTGGTACTGAAATAGGATGAGAGATGCATCCTTGCCCTTGAGCTCTTTTTGGCAAAGATATCATTTGTACTGGCCCCTTGCTATGGTGCAACACCAAGAATTCCACTCCAACTTTTTCCTGTGCCAACAGCTCCTTTGAAGAGCTCTTCCTTGTGCCTGGAAAAGGAGACATGGCTCAGTGCTGGGGAACTGAACTGGAGTCAGAGCCTGTGTCCTTGGACAATAGGGATCTGTGACTGTCCTGATGGATTTGAGTGTCTCTAGGCTTCCTGATTGTTCCCGAGCTCAGTGTTACATCTCTGGTGACAAGAGCATTGCAAGGATGAATCAAATGAAGAAGTCTCTGTACCAGTGTGACATGCCAGGGTACAGTCCAGACTTTGTGGGGATTTGTCTCCCTGCTCTTGAACCTTGGGTGCCTTACAATGTCTTGCTGTAGTAGCTCCCATCTGGGCTGCTCACAAATAGACTTCCAGCATGGAAGCCACACCTTGAGT
The DNA here is from genome assembly GCF_965140235.1 of Caretta caretta. Taxonomy (NCBI): domain Eukaryota; kingdom Metazoa; phylum Chordata; order Testudines; family Cheloniidae; genus Caretta; species Caretta caretta. The sequence goes on along the minus strand of NC_134212.1, from coordinate 61,982,650 downwards.
CTGTGTGTGACCACAGCCAGCCAGCTCTACATCCTGGCTCTGACTAGCCTTGGTGATACTGCAGGGTGACCCCCACCCCCACCCCCAACATACCCAGTTTTGGATTTTCCCACAGAAATGTATGTCTTGAACTGCCCATCCCTTTTCCAGACACTACAAGTATATTGTTTATTATTTCTTTAAGGCAGCTGCTCTCAAACTGTGGTCCGTAAGCTCCATTCAGGTGGTCCGTGAATAGTTCCCTCTAAGGTGCACACCTGGGTAGCTGCACACAAGAGAATGAAGGGCTACCCATCCAGTTAGTGGAGCCACACAGGCTTGGCTCCACTAAATAGGTGCCTGGACCTTGGAGAAGATGCACATGGAGGTGGTGGCCTTGTGGGGGAATAGGAGGTAGGTGGGAGGCGGTAGTGGGCTGAGAAGAGGGGGTGGCAGGAATTTGGGACGTGCAGGGCTGCAGCAGCCGGAGAAAGAGGCTACTTTCCCCAGCTTGGCCGTGGCAGTGGAGAGGCCCCTCACTCCTTCCCAGCCCCAGCTCGGGGGCTGCCGCAACAGGGGAGAGAGGGTACATCCATCGCATTAGCAAGACTACTGATGCTAAAATATGAATTGTGTGCTTTTATTTGTAGAACAAAAAAAAATTATATAGCATTTTTTATCCAAAGCGCTTTACAATAGTTAGCTAATGGTACAAATATTTGGAAAGCTCATTAAAAGGTCCACCGAGACCCTCGGCAAATTTCAAGTGGTCCGCGAAAAAGGAAGTTTGAGAACCACTGTTTTAAGGGAATAATGTGCTAGTTGATTACTTTAAATAGTTACCCAGACACTTCAGTTTATACACACTGGGTTAGATAAAACTGTAAAACTAAGACTTTGAGAGCATAAGTAATGACGCATAAGAGTCAGAAATGGTTAAGAAAAAAGTAAGATTCTTAGTAATATCTACTTAAATTATTTTAGGTGCAAAGCAAACTTTCACCCCATGCTCCCCCAGATTACTGACCAAGCTTTCAGGTCGGAACCCCTCCCACAGAGTCTAATGACCATTTTGTCTTCTCAGGTGCGGAGAATGAGGTGAGGGGGTGGGGGTGTTTGTCCCTTTTTTATAGTTTCAGTTCCTCTCTTGAAAATCATTCCCAGCTGAGACCCAGGAGACAAAGCATATATGTAGGATAGTCCCTGCTGGGTTTTTTCCCCCACCTGTTTGAACCTCCCTTCTTTTCCCTCCCTACTTGATGACTGTTTATTCCTTATGCAAATTAAAGCAAGCACACATTCCTTCCTTTCGGACAGACCTGACTTCTGCCTGGACAATGCTGTGGGGTTTGGAACTTGTTTTAATATCATACAGGGGAATCCTATAACTTCACATATAACATTGCCACACATTTTACCAGGACAATACCAGCAAATTGAGTTTTCAAAGGATACCTCACAAGGCATGCTTTGTACCTAGATTAGAATAGCGTGAAGGGTGGGGAATACAAGGGTGTAATCTCTCACCACCAGGTCTGTGTTCAGAGTTTACCAAAGCGGTTACGGATTTTTTCCATGAGGAAAAAGTGTCAGTCTGGACTGTGTCTCCTTGTGTGTTTTTGCTTCTTGACAGACTTGCGTTTAAGCACACTTAGAGATTATACTCCTCCCCCAAATAGCCATGGGTGTCCGCCCGAGGAATAACCTCAAGGAGGGCCATGGCTTGAAGCCAGGAGATCTAGGCTCCACCATTAGCTCCATTCTGTGCTCTCTTATTTTATGTTGTCTTACTGCCAGTAAGACAAATGAAACAGCAACAATTACATTAACCACAAACATTAACTGCTAGTCTAATGACTAAGGAACAAAAACCGGGGGTCGGGGGGGGGAAACCACAGAGCAGGACACTGTTGTTGGGATTGCTATGTCCTTTGTGCCCTTGGGGGAAGAGGGACTGTGAGGGAACACAACTGCTACTGGACAGTACCAGTGAAAGTGTTCCCAACTCCAGTGCTGGGGCACACTCCCACATGTGGAGTAACTTGAAGAAGCAGCAGTTAGACTTCTAGAAATATCGGAGGTTCAGTTTTATGTGTTATCAGTACCAATGTCTATGATTGATTGTTAGGATGTGTCTGATAATTCAGAGGATCTGTTACTCTGGCTCTATTATTGAATGTAACCAAAAGCTGTGTGGTAGAATTGTCCATCGTATCTGCTTTGTGAGGAGCAGCGTATTCATCTGTAATTAGTGTGTGGTATTTGACTGAAAAACTAGGAGTCAGAATAGTAAACAGGAAAGATCTGGGAGTCATCAGTGTCATAAAGTTCAAGTATGTCCAGGCTTCAAAAAAGAAAACACTTAACACTGCCTTTGCTTTGGCATGACCAGCCACCCTGCAGTTTAACATTAAAAACTCATCTGTAAGACAGGATAAACATTAAGAGAACGGGGGGATCTTTTTTTTTTCCAGTTAAGGATCGGTCATGGCGGTTCACTCACCGGTAGAGCGCCTCCTCTTGGCTGCTCTGGGAGATTAGCTCTCTCCAGGTCCCATGTCCCCTTCTGCAGCTTGTTGTGCACCCTGCCACTTCTCTCCCCAAAACTCTGTGACTCCCGTGTGCTCTTTCTTTCTGGCTTAGCCCTCTAGCCAGGTTAGTATAGTCCTTACCCCAGAAGAGGGAATCAAAGCCTTTTTGTACAAACTGTCTCTGATAGTCTTTCCACTCATTGCCCAGACCGTGCTACCTCACCAGTGGCTGGTAAGGTAACCTGGGTCCGCCCTTTACTCCATGATCTACCTCAGGCATCCTCTAATCAGCAGCAAAGGTCTGCACCATCTTAAACCTTGTTTCCATTTTCCTGAGCCTTTTTGTATACCTATTCCCCTAGATTTATTTCCATCCTTCCTTCTCTAATGGCCAGAGCATGGCTATAGACTCCTCCAGTGCACTCTCCTTCTGTTGCTAGCTTCCTGGCTCTCTACTACCCCCACCTGTTCCTTCTCAACTGGGCATATTATAATTCAGGGGATTATTTAGGCCACCTTATTCCCCTCAGATGTAGCCTATCCAGTTAATTGGCCCTTCTAGGCTAGTGTCAGGTGAACACCCCATCACTGGGCCAAAACTTCATCACCACAGAGGCTTTGTGAACTTCTGCACCTGAGCCCTTACAGAACCTAATGCTAATCTGGGACATAAATAAAATCAGAAGGCCACATCTGGCCAGATCTTAACATCCCTCCAATAAACCACTAGTCAGCATTGATGGAAGTGAGACTTCACTGGCCATGTTCATGAGCCCTCTGCTGTTAGTAAGGGAGAGGAGTGTTCTCTGTCTGTGGGTAGCAAGTTAGCTGTCAGATGGCTTGACCATTCAGTGGAAATGTGGGATTTTCAAAGTAGCTTAAGGGAATTCAGCACCCAAATCCCACAAATCAGTAGGAGATGGGAATCTAACTCTCAAGCTCCTGTGATAATACCAGCTTTCGTGCTTAAAAGCGTAAGATTGGGTGGGAGTAGCTCAAAGCCCTACTACTGACTTCTGAGATGCTGGACAAGTCACTCTTGTGACCTGTAAATTGAAGAAAGTTTCTCCATGTCACAGGGTTTCACCTGCTTCCTGAGCAGCAGGACTGAGCAAGTCTCTGGATCACTTGGTCAAGGGGTTAATTGACATTGTGTCTGCCCTTTCTCCGCAGCATGAGCTGCTCATACCACTTTTTGGTGAAGCTCTAGGGAATGTGGCGAGCAGTGAGGAGAGATGTGGAAGGGGTTGGAGGAGTGCAGGGAATGAGTGGGAACTCTACACCTTTGCTAACGTTCGCTGCCAAGGGCTGTGCTCCGAGGGACCAGCAGAACCCGAGACCACAACCCTTAATGAAGTGTAAGGGATCATCCAACCACTGTTTTGAAAACCCAGTTCAGTGACTAACGCTGTGGTGGAAAAACTGGGTTTCCAAATATGTAACTTTTCTACAATCTCGGTGAATAAGGGGTCATCTTCCAAGGGACCTTTGGTTTCTGGGAGCTCAAAAGCACTAACAGAGCAGAACCAGTGGAAGGGGGGTACCTTTCTGTTCTGTGACATACTTGAAGGGGAAGGGAAATTGAGTCAGCTGGGCCATCTGCCACTGTTCTACAGTTTATCTCTCTCCATGCCCTTATTCAACATTTCTTCCCATGGCTGCTCAACCAGGGCAAAGGAGGGAGTTTAGGGCCTCCTCTTGCCTCAACTAGTCCTTGATCAAGAGAAGGAACCCAAATCTTCCTTTCCCATGCTGCCTCCAGTAATAGGGAAGGGACACTAGGCCCAGCCTTCCCCTTGCTGCTGCTGCTTCTCAGGGAAAGGGCAGTTCAGAAGAGCTGTGGGGAAGGAGAATGGGTTCAGCTGTGTCCTCCCTGACTCTGTCAGTCTCTGCACTGTTTCTACATCCTCTTCCCCAGCTTCTCAACCCTCGGGGAAGAGGGCTGGGGAGGGAGGATCAAGCTGCTGGACAGGCACAGAGATGCTGTGGGGGCAGTGAAGGGGCTGACATACAGCCAGTGATTTCTGTGGCTCAGATAATCACTGTGAAGGAGCACGGAGATGCAGGGAGGTGTTTTTTTTGTTTGTTTGTTTGTTTTTTACAAGGAAGTCAAATTCCCCCCAAAGTTTGTAACACAGAGTTAAAGTTGTCTGATGCCTGGTGCGCTTCCCAAATGTCAAATTCAGCTACACTCAAACCTCCACATATCAAGAACTATAGTTAAAGAACACCCCATGCCCAAAACACAACTTTAGCTTTTCCTTCTTCAGGTTATACCCTAACATGTCAACAACACATATATTAGCACTCTAGTCTCAGGATGGCACATAACACTAGGAGCAGAGCACCGTAGGGCAAAGTCTAACACTCCTATGTTTTGCCTTAGCAAAAAGGATTTAGGTTAGGAGGAGCAAACAGGAGCTACCTCCACCTGACACAAACTGATGCAATCTTACAAAGTGTTATCACCTCTTCACCTTTCCCCTGAAGATTCCTGCTGAGATTGCTTTCACTGAGCCCTGGGGAACATATGCATACATGCCACCAGACTGCTGACAATCCCTAAGAAGTCTCCTGTGCCCTGCTACTGACACAGACCTCCTCACTGAAATGAGGCATACTTGCTCCCCAGAGTTACACCTGCATCTTTCCTCATATTAGTGAAACCTCTGCCAGCCCTTTGCTACTAGTCCCACCATTCAATATCTACTCCTGATACTGCAGCTGGACTGTGTGCAAGTAAACACTGTAATTGAGATCTGTGGAACACAGGACAAACCGGCATATTTTTAGTCATCCATGGGTACTTATTATGGCAGACCCCTTGCTGAAACCTTGCCCGGGGGTTAGTGCCAGCTGCAGAGGGCGGAGCTAAGGTAGCACTGTTGGAGGGTGATGCGTACTTTAACTCTTGGTTTCCTGCTTTGAGTGTAGCTGAACTCAACTTTCTGGAAGGACACAGGGCATCACTGGGTAACACTGTACTCAATACATTTTTGGGGCAGATAATGCCAGCAAAGGATAGGCATGCTCCCTGAGTGATTGCCCCTACGTTACTTCCTTACCAATAAGTACCACTTCACAGGGGCAGCAGGTTTGTAGAAATTTTGGTGGTGCCCAGAGCCTGTCCCCCCAGATTTCACCCCCACCTGCCCAAGGCTCTGGGAGGGAGTTTGGGTGGGGAAAGGAGGTCTGGGGTGCAGGCCTTGGGCTGGCGCAGGGGACTGGGGTGCAGGAGTGGTGCAGGCTCTGGGAGGGAGTTTAGGGGTGGGAGGGGGTGTGTGGCAAAGAGGTTGGGCTGCAGGCTCTGGGAGGGGGTAGGGGGTGTAGCGCTTACCTGGGGCTCCTAGGTAGGGCAGGCTGGAGGGCCTCCACATGCTGCTACCCCCAGGCACTGCCCCCGCAGCTTTCTATTGGCCATAGGGGTGTTTAGGGTGGGAGCAGTGCACGTAGACCTAGACCCACCCTGCCCAGGGGCCGGCAGCCACATGGAGCGAGCAGACAGGAAGCAGCTCAGCTCCTCTATGCTGCCGGTGGTGGGTGGGCGTTCTGGACCGTTTTAAATAGCCTGAAGGATGCATGGGGGGGAGCACCCAGGGGCAGAAGGCAGGGCTGAGGGAGAGATCTGGCCTCAAACGTTGCTGGAGCTGGCTCTGGGCCAGGACTATTCCTGGTGCCCAGGCACCACGGCCCATAGAACTCGCCACACATACCACTTCAGTCCAGTGAACTTCCTCAGACTTTCCTCTAGATTTTTCTTGTGGCCAGGCAACAAGAAAAGAGTGAAACTGTAGAATCTGGATTTGATCAAAAGTTGAGAGAGAGAGTGAGAGCGCGCGCTATCATCAGCATATTGAAGACACATTGGACAAAACCACGTCAGTTTCCGGAGGGCAGGGCGGAGGGTTCCTCGTTCCCTTGGTATAGGAAGGGTGACCAGAAAGAACCCAGTGGGATCTCACATAGCTGAGCTTTTGACAAAAAATGAGCAGATAGTCTCTGCAGCCTCTTGGAGAGGAAGGAGTAAATGAACTTACTGAAGAACTGCTCCCCCAAGCCTTTTATGATCCCCAACAGTCTGGTCAACAATTCTTCAATACCGCCAGTTGAAGGCTGCAAGTTTATTAAAATAAGCATGAATGACTTGCCCTGGGCTATTGTCATGAGTTAATCATCCATGAACGTCCACAGTCTGTTCCTGCATAAAGGTCTGAAAGTAGAGATCCAGGAGATCTGTGCAGTTTAAGGTTCTCAGGCATACCCTCTTAACACTTTACATATTGAACTTTTCTACTACCTCCTTTAACTGCTGTGGCCTAGTGTTTTACAAAGCGCTCTTTGGGAAGGTTATCCATGAGCTGCTGTGGAAATACTCGGATGATTCTTTGATGGGGTGGGTCGCTGTATATGTGTAATTTCTAGGCTTTGATCCAGGAACTTTACCCTCAGAATATCCCAGTTCTAAAAATACTCTGCACTGTGTGACTACTGGTGTCATTTACTTGACCTTTTGGTGTAAAGATTAATTCAGTCTTGCTTTTTAGTGGCTTCACTTATGCTCTGATGTTAAGAAGTACTTTGCCAAGTAGAACAGGCCTGGTCTGACTCTCTCTTTTTTTTTTTTTTTTCCTTGCAAAACTTGAGCTCTGATTCTGGACAGATCAATAACTAGAGATAAGGATTCAGCATTTAAATGGTGGCTGCATGGCCTAATGAAGCTTGTATACCAGAGCAGGGGCTCGCAAACTTCACTGCTCCGCAGCCCCTTCTGACAACAAAGTGACTATATGACCCAGGGGGTGCAGAGCCTGAGCCCCACCCCTCCGGGTAGGGGTGGAGCTTGGGCTTCAGCCCTGGGTCCCAGCAAATCTAATGCTCTCCCTGGCAACCCCATTAAAATAGGGTCCTGACCTAGTCTGAGAACCGCTGTACTAGAGACTATTGTAAATTTCTACTAACTAAGGCTCTAAAATAGCAAACAGTAAAATAACAATCCAATGATCCATGCAGTAAATATTTAATGAAGGAAGCACATAATTTGCTAACCTCTTTTTAACTTATGATAATCGAAATGCCAGCTGTTCAATGCCCTATGTGAAATAAATCATCATTCTTAATCCAGTTTGTTGTAGATAAGTGTCCACATCACCATTAGCTCTCCTTTGTTGACAGTAATAGCAAAGAGGCCTAGGATTGAATGGGAGGCAGAACTGCCATTTTATAGACATGGTGGTTCTTCCAGATCAGGAGTGTGGGGGTCACAATTGCCTATGCACCTCTCACGAGGACTAAATTGGGGCTGGGGGCTGTGAGAGAGAATGTCCCTTTGAAGGGAACCCTAAAGCTGGGATTGAAATAGTAAAGCTATTTTGGAAAGTCAGAGAAATTGTAAGTTTAGAAATTTGCAAACGCTGTCATAAAACTCAGCGGTATTTATGGAATAAAATAAACACCTATCCAGTTCGCAGTTGTAAGGTTCATAACCAGGGTTTGTTACCTCCGCTGTGACAGCAGTAATACAGTCAATTTGAAGGATGATCCAGGAGCACTTGCTAGGGTCAGAATTTAAACAAATCAACGTTTAGCAGTTCAGCATTTCAGTATGAGTGATGCATGTTTATAAAAAATGTAGCACATGCTGGTCCATAGAATCTGTGGGCTTTAACAGCAAGACAATTTCTAGAGTTTAAAAATGCTCCATGATTCAGACATCTGATCCAAAGACCTTTTGCAGTTCATGGGAATCTTTATAAACTACACTGGGCTTTGAATCAGGCCCTTGTAGAGATGAACTCTTATTTCCGTAGCCAGATCCAGAGCTGCTTGTATTGAAACTCTCCTGTGCAACTTTGTTTACATTTGCTGTGAATTGGGAGTTGTCTTTATTAACAAAGAGGCTATTGTATCCACATTAAAATGCATGCAAGAACTATTCTAAGATTTCATAGCTGATTACTTTCATGTGTGTCTCCTGTGCTGGTGTGGAACAATACTGACAGTGGTTGATTAGACTTATCACACTTGTGTGGCCATCTTGAGAGACTTTGTAGAGATTTAATGTGCAGTACCTGCTAAATTCAAGACAAGGTTGGTCAAACTGGATTCAAGTGGTTATGTCCAGGCTCTTGTGTTCAAGAACACTTAACTCGTTTTAAAAGTTGCCCAGTTTTTTCAAATTCTGTTGCTGTTCGAGTAACAACTAAATGTTGGATGAGTTAACCCTATGTATGCTCAATGAAGACTTGCAATAGTGTTAATTTCCAGGATGGATTGATTTAAATCAAGGGAATGTAAAACTTCAAGAGGAAAGCTTTGATTGAAATCCGAGTTTAATCAACTTTTTCATTTATACTTTTTTTCTTTAAAAAGGGTACATTCTCAGTGGTTGATATAATCATTAAAACATGTTGATTTACAATAAAATAGAACCTTTATACTAGATTTGGTACATCTTTTTGCTGCTTAGCAGGGTACACTAGAACTATATACATTTTATTTAAGCAATATCTAGTTCAGTATTTTCAGATTATTATTAAAATACATTTTTAGTATGAGAAACTGTTGCAGAATATTTTTTATTTACTAGATAACTAACTTTCTGCTCATGATTTGTCATGAAGCATTATGATGGTAACTTGGAATTTATTTACACACACAGCATATACAATTTATTTTTATTTAACAAAACAACCTTAAATGTTTTGCATACATAAACTTCTCTTATCAAAACATTTTTCACATTTACAGCTAATTGATTTATTAAACAGATGGATTAACTGTAGTCACTGAATTAAATTGATTATTTCAGGTTACCTTGGAAAAAAAAATTCATATGGCTAATTGACTGGAGTTTAAGTTCCTACTCCTCTAAATATCTTGAAGATGAAACAGTTTAAGTTACGTAGGCTGACCTGTTGTGCCATATATACAGCTTGACCTCAAAAGTTAGAATCGGGGGGAAATAGTTAGAAATAAAAAGGTTTTGATAGAGGCTCAAGATTCAGCGCATTATTTCATTTTAAATGTTTAGGGGATTATAAATTTAACATATATTATGGGATAGTCAGATTTCATTTTAAAGAGGTTTATTTTTAAAGAAAAAAAATTTTTTTTAAATCCATTTTTATCCACCCTGTTAATTTCTAGCTTCAATGTCGTCTTCTCCTCCTGCAGCTATGTACCATAGATGATTACTAAGTATCCTCTTCTAAAGTTCCATCTTGAGTCAATGGGACTCTTAGCCTGTATAAGGGCCACAACATGTGGCCGGTTTTTCTGCTGCTCTTTGCATCTTCACTAGGAAAAAAGATGTTTTTAACTTCAGTTAGCTAAGTCGAAGTAAAATCCTAGTGAAGACGAGACCAATGTGTTGGCTACAAGGTTGAGGGTTTTTGTGCTGACTTCCCTTGCACCCCTATCCCCACTCCCCTCTGCGATGGAAACATCAGTCAACTTTTACTCAATTATCTTACTCAATAAAATAAATCTTACAGAACAGTAACCTTGTCTCTCTCTAAAATAAAAAAGTGGCTGTTTAACAGATCTCTTCAAACTGTATTTCAGGTACAGGAGTGTCTATACATGCCACAACATCTTGTGTTTTGTGTTTTTTGTTCTGTTGGGGGGGGCTGTTGAGAAGACAGCTCTTCTGCCATAAGAGTAACCCTAAAGAAACCATGGCATGCAGAAACCCTCAGTGCTGTGCAGATGCAAGCATATCTTTTTTTTTAAAAAAAAAAAAAAGGGCAAACAAGTCAATGTTCAAGTGTTTGTGCTTTCTAGTATTGCAGCTTTTACTTTAGAAAACTACTGTATATCTTTTCTGACCAGTTTGATGGATGAACCTATTTTGCTTTCATTTTTTGGTCAATACCTAAAAGCCATGTTAGAGCATTGCAAGTGACTTGGAAACTCAACGAAGTGAGAGGACGCTTGAGTTTTGAGAACAGCAGAAAGTGTCTGGAACTAAACACTTTTCCCAGTAGTCTGACAAGTCTCAAGCATAGGGTATGTTAGGGAGGACAGGAAGGGAGGGGCAACTTTGTGGGTGAGTCATTAAACCTGGAGGTTTCAGGTCTATGTAAATATTTTTGTGGCTGAGTTGTGTTTCTTAAGGAATAAGAGAAATAAGATGTGCCATTTCACATCTTGGACAGACCACCCAGATTAATGAAAATACTTCTTTTCAGTGGCTTTTCCTGGATATATGAAGCTGCTGTTCTCTCCATCCCCAATGCCCTAGAAACTGATACAGATTAACTATGTTGGTTTTTCGCAACAGAGTACCCTTGTAAAACTCAATACAGAAGAACCAAGGGTTATGTTGTAAACAAGACGCAAGAAGTAATTCTTCCACCTACTGAGCAGTGATAAGGCCTCAACTGGCGTATTGTGTCCAGTTCTGACCACCATACTCTGGGAAAGATGTGGACAAATTGGAAATCAACAAAAATGATTAAATGCTAAGAAAACCTGACCTACCAGGAAATACTGGGGGAAAATGGGTTTGTTTAATCTGGAGAAGAGGGAGGGGGGAGATAAACTGTTCTCCTTAGCCACTGAGGACAGGACAAGAAGTAAAGGGATTAAATTGCAGCAAGGGAGATCTAGTTTAGAGATTAGGAAAAGCTTATCAAGGACCTTTCCAGTCTTACATTTCTATGATGCTTTGTTTTGACTTTCTGAAGTTTGAACTTAACTGCATGTTTAAGTGCAGTTTTATGTTTTTATCAGTTGACAGTTTGTGCAGCTGGACAGAGTAAATACTGTAGCTTTAATACTTTGAACTTACTTAGCTATTCTTAAAGTGTGGGTGCCTTGAATTAAAAAAAAATTCTAAGTACTTACTACAGTGACAGCTTACTGTCCTTGTGGGTATTTTCTTTTATTAAGTAGAGGAATTGCAGCAAATACTGCAGTAATGCAAAATATGATGCAGTAACTTTAAAAAAAAAAATTCACAGTGCATGTTGGTACAAAGCCAACACCCAAGTGAAGGGAAGGTGGGAGGAGAGGTAATGTCAATCTTCAAATCACTTCCATCTGTATAACATGTGTGAATGTGTCTCCAACAGAAAATGATCCACAGTCTGTTTCTTATAAACTGTTCTGGTGATATATTCTTGGAGAAGCACTGGAAGAGCGTTGTGAGCCAATCTGTGTGTGATTATTTCTTTGAAGCTCAGGAGAAAGCAGCCGATGTTGAGAATGTGCCTCCTGTCATCTCAACGCCCCACCACTACCTCATCAGCATCTACCGGGAAAAAATCTTCTTTGTGTCTGTCATACAGACAGAAGTGCCACCGCTCTTTGTAATTGAATTCCTGCACCGAGTAGCAGATACATTCCAGGTCTGTCGCTGATAAATTCTTTGAATTTTCAGTTTAGCCAAGTGTGTGTGTCTCTTGCAAAAGTTGGGGGGGAAAAATAGTAGCAAACCCCTCCCTGTCAATAATCTGATTCCCCTTGTGATCTGTGATTTTTTTTTTTAAGCACAGTTTTGCTTAATAAAGCACAAAGTCACAAAAGGTTTGCTTTGTTTCTTTACTTGTGGATATTCACTTGAAGCAAACTTACACTTCAAACAAAACAAATACTGACTTACAAAAGCTTCAACCTTTTGATAAGATTGTGTATTCTTGTTATACTGATGCATCTGGTGTAATAAAACTGCCAGTTACAATTGTAATTTTTGTAATACAGTTTACCATGTTGCAGCATAAAGCTATTTGACAGATGCAATGAATAGCACTGAAGAACCTACATGGTGGTGTATTCAGAATATTCCTTGAACTGAAAACTGAACAATAACCAGAGACTGTACCCATATTTGCACTGGACTCTATAATAGTCCTATGATTCAAGACATGTCCAGAAATGCCCTTGCTAGCATTATTATTAGTTTGTTTTATAAGCAAAATAACTTTAAAGTGTTTTTATTATGAATAAAAATCCTTTCCCTTTGTAATCTCTGATTTGTTTAGGATTATTTTGGAGAGTGCTCTGAGACTGCAATTAAGGACAATGTGGTTATTGTGTATGAGCTTCTAGAAGAAATGTTAGACAATGGCTTTCCATTGGCAACAGAATCAAATATCTTAAAAGAGTTGATTAAACCTCCCACGATTCTGCGCTCTGTTGTCAATTCCATCACAGGTATGATTAAAACAGCCAGCTAGCTTTGAAATTTTTTAAATAAAATTAATTAACTACTCTCTGGGAATATCAATGGTTCACAGTCAAGCTGGAAGGGCATGTCGAGTGGGGTCCCACAGGGATTGCTCCTAGGTTCAGTTCAGTTCAATATCTTCATCAATGATTTAGATAATGATATCGAAAATATACTTACACTTTGTGGATGATACCAAGCTGGGAGGGGCTGCAAGTGTTTTGGAGAATAGGATTAAAATTCAAAATGATCGGGACAAAAACTGGAGAAATGGTCTGAAGTAAACAGGATAAATTCAATAAGGACAAATGCAAAATACTCCATTTAGGAGGGAACAATCAGTTACACCAGGGGTCGGCAACCTTTTAGAAGTGGTGTGCCGAGTCTTCAATTATTTGCTTTAAGGTTTCGCATGCCAATAATATATTTTAATGTTTTTTAGAAGGTCTCTCTATAAGTCTATATTTTCTATAACTAAACTATTGTCGTATGTAAACAAGGTTTTCAAAATGTTTAAGAAGCTTCATTTAAAATTAAATTAAAATGCTGATCTTACACCACTGGCCTGGGGTTCCTCTCACCTAAGCCGGCAGCGGGCTGAGCGGGGCCTGCAGTCAGGACCCCGGCTGGCAAGGGGCAGGCAGCCAGAACCCCAGACCGGCAGTGGGCTGAGCGGGGCCGGTGGCCAGGACCCCAGACTGGCAGCGGGCTGAGTGGCTCAGCCTGCTGTCAGTCTGGGGTTCCGTCTGCCAGCTCCTGCCAGCCAGGGTCCCGGCTGTCGGCCCCGCTCAGCCCGCTGCCAGTCTGGGATCCCAGCCTGCCCATGTAGAGTGGGTATCTGCCTTCTCCCTGGTTCTAGCCATTCTCTCTCTTTCTCTCTCTGCACTGAGATGAGGGTGGGAGTGTGCTGAGAACAGGGCTGGGGGTGAAGGAGCAGGCTGGGGGTTGGGGTGCAGGGTCTGGCCAGGAGCTAGAATGAGGGAGGGGGCTCAGGTTTGGGGCAGGAGATTTGGGTGTGGAACGGTTACCTGGGCAGCTCCCATTTGGTGCGAGGGGTGCAGGTGGGAATGTGGGGGGGGGGAGGGTGCAGGAGCTGCCGTTCAGTGCTCAGGGTGGGAGTGGGGAGGGTATGTAGGGGGCGTGCAGGAGTCAAGGCAGGGGGCTGGGGGTGTGAGGAGGGTGCAGGAGTCAGGGCTGGGGTTGGGGGGGGGTGGAGGGGTCAGGGCACAGGGCTGGGGTGTGAGGGGGGTGCAGGGGTCAGGGCACGGGGCTGGGGGTGTGTGAGGGGGTGCAGAAATCAGGGCAGAGGGCTGGGGGTGTGGGTTGTGGGGGTGCTCCCAGCCCCCTGCCCTGAGCGGCTAACGGCAGGGGACTGGAGGGGATATGCCCTGATTCCACCCTCTTCCCCAAGGTCCCTGTAGCAAGGGCCATCAGCTGATCGGCCACAAGGAGGGAGAGAAGGAGAGGCAGGAACCCAGCACGCTGGGGGAAGAGGCTGGGGGAGGGGGAAGCTTGTCCGCCCTGCAAGGAGAGAGCGGGAGCGGGGGGGTGGAAAAGGATGGGCCGGGCAGGGTTTTTAATGGCACGCTGCTGTCTGCCCAGGTCCGGCAGACAGCAGCATGCCATTAAAAATTGGCATGCGTGCCATAGGTTGCCAACCTCTGAGTTACACACATACAAAATGAGAAATGACTACCTAGGAGGATGTACTGTGGAAAGCAATCTGGAAGTTAGTGGATCATAAGGTAAATATGAGTCAATACTGTTACCACTATTGCAAAAAAAGCAAACATCATTCTAGGATGTATTAGCAGGAGTGTTGTAAGCAAGACACGAGAAGTAATTCTTCTGCTCTATTCCATACTGATTAGGCCTTAGCTGGAGTATTGTTGCCTAGTTCTGGGTGCCACATTTTAGGAAAGATGTGAACAAATTTAACGAAGTCCAGAGAAGAGCAACAAAAATTATTAAAGGTCTAGAAAACACGACCAGTGAGGAAAGATTGAATGAACTGAGTTTAGTCTGGAGAAGAGAAGATTGACAAGGGACATAATTTAAGTACACAGAAAATTGTTACACAGAGGAGGGTGAAAAATTGTTTTCCTTAACCTCTGAGGATAGGACAAGAAGCAATGGACTTAAAATGCAGCAAGGGAGGTTTACGTTGGACTTTAGGAAAAAACTTCCTAAACTATCCTGACTGTTAGCACTGGAACAAATTGCCTAGGGAAGTTGTGGAATCTCAGTCTTCGGAGGTTTTTAAGAACTGGTTAGACAAACACCTGTCAAAAATGGTCTAGTTATTACTTAGTCCTGCCTCGAGTGCAGGGGACTGGACTCGATGACCTCTCTATGTCCCTTACAGTCCTATACTTCTATTATTCTATATTTACCTTTAAGGTTAAGAACCATTTTTCTATCCAAATTTTGACTACGAGAGGGTAAAATATTCAAATGTGCCTTAAGCGACTTTGGCTCCTAAATCACTAATCCTGCATTGTTGTTAGCACCCTAAAAGCTCCTGCTGACTCAGGTCAAATATTTAGAGGTGCAAAGAATGCAGAGTAGAGCACTGTCAGAAAGGACTCTTTCAGAAAATGTGACTCTGGATCATCCAATTAAGGAAATCCTGATATTTATAATTTGTGGTTCCTGGGTTTGTCTTATTCTGGTGCATAACTGTGGGATCTGGAAGAAACCTTCTAACGGATTGTTTGTTTGAATTGTCTGCATTTCCCAGGCAGTAGCAATATGGGTGAAACACTTCCCACTGGACAGCTGTCCAACATTCCTTGGCGCAGAGCAGTGGTAAAGTACACAAACAACGAAGCCTATTTTGATGTAATTGAAGAAATAGATGCAATTATAGACAAATCAGGTAAGATGTCTTGTCAACGTAGATGTGCTTGTCAAAGGACATTTCAACATTCTGTTTAGCTAGTGCTGTTTAGAGAGAATTCAAGCAGTCTAACTGGCTGCCTTATACATAACAAATAAGTTATGTTGCCAGTTTGAAATACCGTGCACAAACCTATTTCTTTAATCTCATAATAGCAATATGGCCTGGGCCACTTACTCGGCAAGCTTTTGATTTGCAAGAAGTATCTGCATCTAGATAATTATGGTTTATCTATTGGTACCTTCTTACAGTTATTAAAGGAAAAATATTTCTTTAAGGCCAAAGCTTTAGCTGGTCTGTGATCTTTATGTCCACTATTCTTTTATGCTAACAACTCATCCTTATGTTCAAGGCTCCTCACCGTATGAGCAGGACAAAAGTTGTCACTCTCCAGCTTCCCCATTATCTGCCTCTGTGTAACATTGAGAGAATGTTCTTTTCCAAGTAGCCAGGCAGTATGAAGGCTGAAATATTGAATGCGGGGGCATGACAGTCAGAATACCTTGATACATAATATGGATTGCACCTAATTTGCTCAATACCATCCAAAAAATATAATAGGTATACCCAGTTAGTAATGGTATAACAAAACTGCCACCTGTACTTCCATTATGGCTCCCTCTTCCAGCAAAGTCTGAGACTATTTGAATCCTATGTTGTTTCACTAGTACTGAGCAGTTCACATTCCCTCCCCCCCCAAGATCATTTGACTTGAGTTCCTCAAAGGATCTCACTTTCTTGAGAGACTCCTAGACTTCATTAGAATGTATGCAGCTGATAAGGATCCTTCCATAGCATAGGACGTTGCCTCATTTTACACAGAGACTCTCAAATCATGTCCATTTGAAATGGTATCTCTTCCTCTTCAGGCACGTCACTAATGTAAATATTAGCCTAAGTTGCCTCTCTTCTGGCCCCTTTCAAAATGAGTGAACAGTAGCTTCTGCATTGCCGCCCCCCAATTAATTCTTCTGTTTTATGGCTACATAAGCCCAGCATTCCATTAAAGACTCGAGACCTTTTTGTTCCCGTGGGGCATTTAAGGAAGCAGTTGCTTGCTAGATAAGAAATCTCATGGTCTTGCCTTGTCTGTCAAGACATGACAGATGTAAGAGACTTATTTCACTAAACAGTGAGAGTAACCCACAACATGGCAATCTATGAAAGCCAAGGATAATCCAGGCAAGTGTTTCCTGACAAGAGCTGATCACCTGTGCATATCACATGTGTTTTTGTCTTGCTTCAGCCTCCATATACAACACTGCACA
Source organism: Caretta caretta (assembly GCF_965140235.1). Taxonomy (NCBI): domain Eukaryota; kingdom Metazoa; phylum Chordata; order Testudines; family Cheloniidae; genus Caretta; species Caretta caretta. The sequence continues at coordinate 61,965,805 of NC_134212.1, read as the reverse complement.
ACTTATTAGGAGTAGAATGGTGGGGGGAGAAGCTTTCATATGTGACATTACCCAGGGTACAATTTCGACTGTTGAACAGCTGATCCCATCAATTCTCCAGCCTCTGGCACCTTTTACAGTGTTTCGCTATGAGAGCTACCACTCTTGGTCTCCTCATACACAGCTTCCAGCCAATAAATCACTCCCAGTTATACTGTCTGAGTGCTACAGCCAACCGCTCTTGAATTACCAGCTAATTCCCAGTCACAGACTTTCCCCAGAAATGTGTATCTTATACTAGCCAGCCCTCTCCTGGATGATACAAGCTCATCTAAAGTCCATCATTTTTATTTATAGACTATGATATTCACAAATCCTGTTATCCCCAATGGAGTTTCCCAAACACTTCAATCCAAACACACTAGTTTAGATAAAACAAGTTTATTAGCTACAGAAAGATAGTTTGTAAGTGATTACAAGTAATGAGGCATACAAGTCCAGAATTGATTACAAAAAAATAAAAAGTAAGAACACAACTAATATCTAACTTTAGCAAGCTAAGTGAATTCAAAGCAAAAAGTTTCTCGCATGTTCTATCAGACTGGTGGCTGAATTTCTTTCATACAGGATTCCTCCCTAAATCCAAAGCTGTTTCTTTGTTCTTCAGGTAGTGGTATTGCCCCAAATCATTTCTCCCTTTCTTTCTGCCCCATCTGTTCCCCATTCTTTATACTTACCCTTTTCTTTGAGAATCCTCTCCAGCTAGGGTTCAGGAGACAGTCTATGGGGACAGGAACCTCCAGCTGTTTCTTTGCCAAGATGTAAATTTCTTGCTCACACCCTTTTTCCTGCCCAAAAATGGCCAATTAACCAGGTGATGGTCTATTTAATTTTGTTGACATCTGGCTGAGGCATCAGTTTGCCTTTTGTCACTGAGGAACTGGTTTGTAACTGCTTTTAGTAATATCATACAGTAAAATCTTATAACTTTACATACAGTGTTGCCACACATTTTACCAGGACAGTTATGATCAGCAAATTATGAGTTGTCAAATGATACCTCAGAAGGCATGCTTCAGACAGAATTTATCAGTCTTGTAAACGAGGTGAACATAGGGTTATAGATTGTCACAACATTCTCAAACACATATTGGCCACTGCTAGGGACAGGATGCCTGTTTAGACACAGCAATGTTCAATGTAGCAAATCCTGTGTGATTAAGCAATAATCAACTGGGGTGGGACCTGAACAATTGTTTGCTGCAGCTGATATACCCCAGCAAGCCTTCTGTGACACATGTGACAAGAATGATACTTTGTTTGCATAGCTGGGTGCTAAACCTAGTGATATCTGCACCATTGTATATGATGCATTTATGTCCTCTTTAGTGCACCTCCTGTTATATTTGGTAAGCTGACCACAGTATACTAAATCATCTCTCTCACACTACTTTTCCAGGTTCCACAGTCTTTGCAGAAATTCAAGGTGTCATTGATTCCTGCATTAAGTTGTCAGGAATGCCTGATCTTTCTCTTTCGTTCATGGTAAACTTAGCAGTGCAATTGGCCATCTAAATGTAACTGTTTTGTGTTGTATTTCTAGCAGAGTTAGAACCCCCGCTTCTCCCTGGCTGCCCCCCACCGCCACCCTCCTTCCTGACTTCACCCCCCCCCCACCCAAGACTCCTGCCCCATTTAAACTCACTGCCCTCTGACCACCCCGATCCCTATACACATCCCCGCCCTCTGACCACCACCCTGAACTCCCCTGCCCTCTATCCAACCCACCCTGCCCCCTTACCACGCTGCCTGGAGCACCGGTGGCTGGCGACGCTACAGCTGCGCCGCCCAGAGCACCAGGACAGGCAGCCGTACCACCCGGTTGGAGCCAGTCACGCCACTGCGCACCACAGAGCACCAGGTCAGGCCGGCTCTGCAGCTGCGCTGCCTGGAAGAGCTCGCAGCCTCACTGCCTAGAGCATGGCACCGGCGGTGCAGTGAGCTGAGGCTGCGGGGGAACAGCAGGGGAGGGGCCAGGGGTGAGCCTCACGGGCCAGGAGTTCAGGAGCTGGGCAGGAGGTTCCCCGTGGCCATAGTTTGCCCATCTCTGGTCTAACACCTCTCTGCAGCAGCAAAGCTAGGAGGCTGGAGTGGGAAGGAAGGAATAAGCCAACTGATATCAAACCTTCACCAGATGTGGGAGAAGCTTACATCTGTCTTGCTTCCTGTAGAACCCAAGGCTTCTGGATGATGTCAGTTTCCATCCCTGTATTCGGTTCAAGCGTTGGGAGTCTGAAAGAGTGCTCTCATTTATTCCTCCAGACGGCAACTTCAGACTGATATCCTACCGTGTGAGCTCCCAAAAGTAAGTTTTTTGTGTTCGCTATCCAGCCTTCACTTAGGACTTGTCTGCACAGTGCGTTAGCCCATGCAAGAGGGGAGCAAATTCTAGTGCGGACTAGGATGTTGTGCACTCAATTGCCTGTGTGGACCCTGCTGGCATGCACTAAAAGTTTCAAACAGGATTTATTAATGTTCCCTAGGGAGCTTTTAGGGAACCAGCAGGTGCCACATGGGCCATTTAGTGCACACCATGGTAGTGCACACTGGAATCCACACCCCACTTGTGGGCTAATGCACCCTCTAAACAAGCCCTGGAATAATCTCATGAACATCTCAATTTGCTCTGATTTATGATTTAATGACTAGAATTCTCATTATTGCTAAATGCATGTTCATGGGTAGCTGTCTGAGATTTATTTAATCTGATGCTCTGTCACAGTTTTTCTAACATAAATAAACCCTTCTTGGCAGAGATGCTGATATCATCTCAGCTGTGATTGTTCAACGGGGCAGATCACTAGCTTGTAACGGAAGATTTAACTCCTGATGTTTCCATTGCTAGAAACTGCTCTGTAATTAAGACGCTATCTCTCTGTAAAAAGAAAAGGAGTACTTGTGGCACCTTAGAGACTAACCAATTTGAGCATGAGCTTTCGTGAGCTACAGCTCACTTCATCAGATGCATACCTCCACTAAACTGCAATTATCTTCAAGCTTGGTTTCATTTTAATGTAGGCAAAAGTGAGAATGTGTCCAGTCAGATTGCTTGTAAGTACCTTTTTGTATGATTGTTGTAAAACTGTTCACCACCACTAGAACTTGCTATTGCATTACAAACCACTAACTTGAAGGACTTTGATTCCTCCCCCCCCCCCCCCTTTGGATCTTTTTTAGGAGAGTATTACTTTCTGCTTTCAAGAGAAATTGGTTTTGATTTATCCTACCAACACCATGATAGATATAAGAATCCTCTGCAAACTGTACTTTTATTTGCCCTAATGTATCTGAAGTAGTCTTTTAATTCCCAGTTTCTGTCTTCAGCTTGGTAGCAATTCCTGTGTATGTGAAACACATAATCAGTTTTAAGGAGAACAGCTCTTCAGGGAGATTCGATGTTACAATTGGACCTAAACAGAATATGGGGAAGACAGTGGAAGGAGTCATTGTGACGGTTCATATGCCAAAAGCTGTACTAAACATGAACCTTACTTCCACGCAAGGCAGCTATACATTTGATCCCGTCCTTAAAGTAAGTCTTGAGCTGTTTTATTTCTGTCTTTAAATTCAATGCAGACAAAATTAAAGAAATCAAGAGAGAGCTTCATACTCTAGAGTGCTTTACGTACCCTAGCAAAAACACAAACTTAACCATTCAGTATAGTTTTATGATGATCTAAAAAACTTCTGGTTTCATTATTTTTTCTGGTAAATTTTTAAGGGCCACAGTCCTCTTTGAAACCACAGTTTGTATCTGTGTTACCATAATTCTAAAAGGGACCACAGAACCACATACTTCCAGTTCGTTTAATGCATGTTCGCACTTTGTGTCAGTTTCACTGGTGGTGCCTGCCCTTCCCCCAACCTCTGTGAGAAGACATTTACTTGTAACTGCTGCAGCAGAACTTTAAACTCAAGACAGCAAGTACCAGGCGGGCATTAGCTGCAACAGGCAAAATGGTCAGCAAGTAGCAGACGAGGGGGTGGATTTGGGTATGTTTGCTGTTGCTCTCATGCCACCCAAAAAACCTATGTAAACAAACAGGGAGTGTAATGGAAAACAGTTGACCTATAATTTTGCTTCTCAGAACTATGTTGGAATGATATATTCAAACTTATGACTCTTGCACATGGGGGTTGACACCCAGAACTCAAAGTTTTCTTTGAAGCTTAAGAGCAATTGTAGTAGGATGGGGTTTGGGCCAAGGCCCACTACTGTATGTTTCATGTCACTTCCTGGGGCAGCAGTAAGCTCAGAAAGTTGCCAGTTAGCTCTTGCTTTGAGCAAGAAGCAACAGTTCCCCAAAGAAACAGACTGATTAAAAATGAAAATAAACTACTGAATCAAAGTGAAGAGACCCCAAGGCAGAAAAAACATACTAGAACTTTCCCCAGGTGAAAGGGAAGGTGGGCGAAGGAGCAAATAGCCCCAAAACACAAGTAAAACCTACTTACACATCCAGCTTCTGGTTCTTCTCAAGTTGGTAAAATCATGCAAATGATCAGTGTCCCTTTCTACCCTCGTTCAGGAAAACTCATTTGGGAAGAGACAAAATAAAAAGTAGGGAAGAAGACAGAAAATTTTGCTGTCTTCCCCTCACTGTAACACCTTGTTGTGTATTAGTACAGAGATACATGAAATTGTGTCCAAAGGACTATGTATGGCTTGGAACCAAAACTTGATTTACCTTAATAGTCTGCTGGCCTATCATGCACCACAGGACATTTGATCTGCCCCTGTAGAGCCAGGAAAGCACACATTGTGTCCATTCCTACCTCCTGTTGAGTTCAATGTATGATCAGGCTGCAGTCGCAAAACCCTGTTCCTACAGCTCTGCTGACTTGTGTCTGATGCCTTTTGCCAGCATGGTTTGTCCTGTTAATTTTGGTACATTAAAAGCTTTAATGGAATGGAGAGAAGGGCCAAATGAGGGCTTTTGTACTAATCTTTCCTTCTAAAAGAGTAACAGTCATGTGAAACAATTGAACCTATAAAGCCCTGGTGATGCAGATGGTCTTCTAACTGCAAATCCCTCCTCTTCCTTCTCTCCACCCCCTCCAATTCTCTCCTACCTGGGTACCTGCTAGCTTTATGCTGCTTCCCCTCCTATCTCTCGTGCCCTGTTGACTTATCTGAGTTATTTATCAGGCACCATTGCTAAGGAAATGGGTCCCATTAAGGGTTCCTGACCCCTGGTCATTGCTCTTATCTGGCAGCAGGAAGGCAGATTCACTTTGGATTTAATCCAGGCAAGGGTCCTGCCCAGACCTGGTGTCAAGCTGCCAGATTTTTTTCTACAGACTAGCTTCCCTGCCCAACCCACAAACTAGCAGCTGGATATTAACTTGACAAAGTATTTGCTAAAATTCACTCACTACTTTTTTTTTTTTTTAGGTGTTAACTTGGGACATTGGCAAAATTACCCCTCAAAAGCTACCAAATCTTAAGGGCATAGTGAATCTACAATCTGGAGCCCCCAAGCCAGAGGAGAATCCCAGCCTAAATGTTCAGTTTAAGATACAACAACTAGCTATTTCAGGTGAGATAGCTGCATTAATCAGAACTAATACGGTTGGAGGAGGTAGGAATAGGGGTCTCCTAGCATTGAATTGGAGCTGCTGACCCAGTGAATCTGCAGAACACAAAGCAGAGTTCATTCAAACAGATGAAGTTACCTTGAAACACTAACAGTTTCATCTTGCAAGTAGAAGATTGTGAAATCTTGATGATTTGGATCATTTCTCATGGCCTTTCCAGGGCAAAATAGTGGGCATTTCACAGGCTTCTGCCTGGAACATACATGAACTTCTCTGGTGCAGGGCGAGGAAGAGTTTAGTGTGCGGTAGTATGGTTTTCCTTAGGTCTTTGACTTCTGTGGGCCTAGCACAAAAAACCCATCCTGATTATCAGTGACCATTTTATTTTGGGAAATTATTTCTCCTCCTAACTCTGGTAATCATTGAAAGTTCTTAACTGCCTCCATCAGCTTCAGAGTAACTCCCCTAGTTTCAGAGCATGAAGGCTACAGGGTTAATACAACCATGGAGGTGAAAAATTAAGCCTGCAGGCCCCAGTCCTACAAACAAAGTATGTGAAACCAATTGGAATTGTGTAAAGTTACTCCCATAAGCAAGTGTTTGCAGGAACAGGGCCTCAACCTTAACTCAGGCGTATTCTATATATTTGATTATACACTTGCAGAAAACATTACTTACAACCTAATGAGGTGGGAATGAGGATCAGTGAGGGCAGTGGGTTAGCAAGGGCAGAAGACAGTGGTAGTGTAAGCACCTTCTCCCTGGGGAGGTTCCAGAATGCTGTGGTGGTCAGGTGTATAGCAAATGACCAAACCTGGCAACTCAGGCACAGCCTCTGGAGCTGCAGTGCAGTTGGAGGCCACTCACCTACTGAAACACTGCTCAACTTGCATTGGCCTATCCGAAGGACTTTCTAGATTCCACAGTGCTGACCTCGAAGCTTACTGAACGGCTGAAATTTGTGTTGCCAGCCAAAGCCCTTTTGAGACATACACGTTCCCTCTCTATTTTGAGCTTTTTTCCATCTCTTGTACCTGTGCTAACGTGTGTTTGCTAATGACCGCATGCTGTATAGTGCTTATGTGAATAACTGGAGACTTGAACAAATCCGGATTAATGGCCTCAGTTCTGAGGAAAGACTTTCAAAAAGGTGTGATTAACTTCAGCTTGGAAATAAGTGCAAACTTATAACTGTGAAGGTAACTAACCATTGCTGGCATTGACCAAGGGCTGCTGTAGTTTTCCATCAGTTGAAAACTTTTAAAGCAAGAGTGGATGTCTTTGTAAAAGCTCTGCTATAGTCCAGTGGCCTATTTAGCTGAGAGGTGGAATTATTAGGTGTAGCTATTGTACAGAATGTGCTATGCAACAGGTCAGAATGGGTCTGTGTACCAGGATCTCTCTCTCTCACTTAGCAATATAGGAGAGATGGGGTGGCCGCACTGCCAGGTTAAGAAGCCCTAGCCTAGAGGAGGATTACAGTCATCCCTTCTGGCATAAAAATCAACTGAGAAAGAAAGGTTAGAAGAGAAACCAATTCAAACTGAACAGTAGTGCTTGCTAGATGGAAGAACTAAACTCCTCTGCTCACGTCATTTCCAAAGCAGATTATCCAGACTTCAAGGGGAGGCGAGTGTGAAAATGTAAACTCTTGCTCTTCATGTTCCCCTTTGTGTAGGATTGAAAGTAAATCGCCTTGACATGTTTGGAGAGAAATACAAGCCTTTTAAAGGTGTCAAGTACATCACAAAAGCAGGAAAATTCCAAGTCCGGACATGAGAAGATGCTCTATTTGCCAGAGCAAGTAGTACTATTTTTTCCTTCAGATTTGGAAACTGCGACCACTTCATGACATATGTTGCTATGAGGTGCCAATTGAGTAATAATGCACACTAATTAATTTGGGATCAAAGCATTTCTGTTCACAGCAGCAATTCAAATGAAAGTGTAGTCTGTTTTTTATAAACATGGCTTTAAACTAGGTTGATTTTTTTTCTAACATAATTTCACACTTTTAATAAATTCTTTTGAACAAGGATTGTTTGAGGATTCACAGAATGCCGCTAACACACTGTCAAATAAGATACCAAAGCCAGAATTGCAGGTGGTGAAGCACACTGGCAAAGGCCATGCAACCCAGCAGGACCCTCTTGTGATGGCAGGTCTTACTGCTGCAGGGTGAGAGAATACTACCCTTTCTCAGAGCCTGCCATGAGTTAACATTTCACAGTGCAGCATGGTATCTCTTCAGAACTAGAATGCAGCAGAAAGAATGGGTCGGCTTCCAGGTGAGCATGGGACATGTCAGATTTGTCACATGCCTTGAGACCCTTTCTGATGAACAGAAAAATCTTTTGCTCATGTTTACAAGATACTGCCTTAGGAAGTGTTTGCCTTACTCAGCTTTCATTTGTGCCACCAACAGATGAGCTGATAAAATAACCTTCTGCATCCAAACCTGGGAGTGATTGTTGCTTCAGTACTCTGCTTTCTTTTCACTTCTCACCTTACTTTGTATTTTTTTAGAAATACAGTTAAAGGAAAATCTATTTTTATGTAAAGCCTCAGCTTTGATTTAGAGGCACTTCCTCTTCGAAGCAAATGCCTCCAGACTTGTGTGCCATGTGTACATTGGAGTGTAGCTTTTAGGTAGCACAGTAGAAAATGTAAAATGTACGTAAAGATTGTATGCTTTATTGTAATTAATTAAAATAAAAGGGAACTTTGCTGCAAATATCTCCGCTTGTAAAAATGTATTTTTGCTTATGACCTGCATATCTCCTGCTCTGGCAAACAGCACATGAAACTTTCTTATACAAACAAAGCAACCACCAGTTACAGCTACCCTTACCAACTTGCTCACCTCTCCAGTGTGAAGGAATAAGTACCATCACTAACAGGACATGGAGGTGATAAGCCATTCACTTCATTTAGCTTTGTTGCTTAAAAAATATTGAAATATATAACTGTCAATCACCTTCCTAACACTAACCACTGGGTCTTCTCTAAAGCTGAGAACAAAACCACTTATTAGGCATTGGCATTGTCTGGACTGCCAGTTAAATGAATGTGCCATGAAATAGACTGAGGTCCAACATTGCCTCATTGTTAGGAGGAGCAAGGAATCGGGACACTGCAGTTAGTGTCCCTACTTTGCCACTGACTTTGCTGCTGGACTTGTGCCTATTTACCTGTAACAGGGGTAAGTAGGTATTAAGACCTGACCTGAGAGGAAAAGATTAACCAAAGCAAAGGTCCGCAGCCTAAACTTTCAAACCTGGATAGTAAAACTAGCTTTCTTAATTCTTATTTAAGCACTTAAAAAAAAAAAAAAAGCCTGACTGAGCAACTCCAGCTTCCATTGACATTAGTGCAAGTTGTAGGTGTTCAGCTTGTCTGAAAATCTGGCTAATTTTATTTAGGATGAAGCGTAACTTTTGGTATCCACACTTATATTTGGAACACTGATCATCTTCTAGGTACAATCAATGTTGCAATCAACATTCTGAGAGAGACCGAATAATTACTACTTTTCAACCAATGAGGAATTAAATATTTGCATGTGTTCTCATTGGCCGGGAGTTAGTTGATTATATAGCAGAGTAACGCCTCTCTGTTACCTTGAGCAACGAAAAACTTCAATTCAGCCCATAATTCCTCAGTCAGGTGTTATGGATAACAAGAATTTTCCCTTAAGGGCCACTGGAAGTGCATAGTGATTTCCAAGTGCTCTAGAAAAAACGATCATTCTGTAAGAAATGTGCTGTAAATCTTTGATCTCACAAGTACAAGCAATGAACAGCTAGAATTTCAAAATTATAGAACATTACAATCTTTGAATATCCAGTTAAAATGTAACTGCTACCCTCAATTCCCCAAGGAAAACTGTTTGCATGACTGTATCCAATCCATCCGCCGTGCAGATTATACTAACATCCTACTGAGGGCTTTAAAGTTAACAGCAGATTTAACAAGCTTAAAAATAGGAGAGACACTAGTTACACCCAAGGCCTCGTACGTTCTGTGACAGGCTCTCCTCACCACACTCTATATCGCTCCAGTGCAGCAGCCTGGAAATGCTGCAGCAGCTTCATTTAAAACTGGTAGCTCCATGGAATTAGAAGTAAAAATGAATCTTATTAGCCATACTGGAGCTCATGTTTGATACTCCAGTGTTATTGAAATGTCCTACGCTGTGAACAAAGCTACCCTAGACAGTGTACTTCAGTGTCTTACACAAAGTCATGCAATGAGCCACACAGAGTTCATAGATACTAAGGTCAGAAGGGCCCATTATGATCATCTAGTCCGACCTCCTGCACAATGCAGGCCACAGAATCTCATCTACCCACTCCTGCGAAAAACCTCCCACTTATGTCTGAGCTATGTCTGAAGTCCTCAAATCATGGTTTAAAGACTTCAAGGAGCAGAGAATCCTCCAGCATGTGACCTGTGCCCCATGCTACAGAGGAAGATGAAAAACTGCCAGGGCCTCTTCCAATCTGCCCTGGAGGAAAATTCCTTCCCGACCCCAAATATGGTGATCAGCTGAACCCTGAGCATATGGGCAAGATTCATAGGGGCCAGATACCCAGATCTGCTTTCCTAAACTGGAGTATAGTGTCCAGTTTCAAACACTGAACATATTCAGCACTGTTATGAGGGTAAAGTCCTGATTTTGAAGGAAAAGGGTACGCAAAGCTCCTACATCTGAAGGGACTGCTGTTCACATTTTCTCCCACGAGATGTCATTTATCTACAAAAATTCCAGTAGGAGCAACCTACACTATGCAATAGACTGATGGAAAAATAGGAACGAACATCTAAATTCTGACTTCACCTAAGTGAGAAGCTCAGCTTTCATTTTCAAAAAGTTCCTAGCCCTCATTCTTGCAAAGAAAAAATCGAAGATGTGAAAGCAAAAGGTTCAGCTGGCAAAGGAGAATACAACCTGTTTACAATCATGGCTCACAATTTTTTGAACAAGGTTGGCAATGCTGGAATGACTCATGTCATACTGTACCTAGAGCTGTCCTCTGCCAAGTGTCTACTTTTCTCCAGCATCCTATATGAACTGAGAGCCAGGTTCCTCTCTCACATTAGTAGCCCCCAGATCCTTTCCTGAACTGTCAAACGATATTGTCTCCTTATGGAAGGCAGAGGTGTTATTTAAGTAGGACCACAGCTTTAGTGCATCTTAAGGACCTTTTGACAACTTATTCCCAATTGCACAGAACATTTTGTTTCTGAGCTGCAGCAATTGTGTACATGGAACAGTATTAGATGCCTTTTGTACTGAGGCCATGGCTACACTACAGACCTCTATTAGCATAACTACATCACTCAGGGCTGTGAAAAATCTACATCCCTGAGCGACCCAGTTACACCAACCTAATCCTCCTGTGTAGGCAGAGCTACCTGGGTGGGAGAGCTTCTCCCATCAACATAGCTGCTGCCTCCTCGGGAGGTGGATTAACCATGCAAACAGGAGAAGCTCTCCCATCGGTAGAGGAGTGTCTTCACTGAAGCGCTACAGCAGCACCGGTGCAAATGTGCTGCTGTACATGAAGACAAGCCCTCTGTCTGGCTCTGTTAATCACACTTCATTTTACTCTCCCTTTCCAAACATTGGTTTCTCTCTGACAGCAATGAGGAAGAGCCAGCAGCAGCCCAGTCGCTGCATGCCAGTGATAGCTCACGAGCATTAGTTTGGGAATGTGATTTAGATTAGATCTTCAGGGCACTTAAGATGTGCTATTTCCTCTAAAGTACTTGGCGAAGTTACAGCATGGTGTGCTTCAACAGGTCGTGGCTTGGATCCACAGAGAGGCCCGTACAGCATGCTGCTTTGCCTACAGACCTTGTCTTTGCTCCAGCCTATAAAAATATCACAGAATGGATGAGCACTATACAAAATAAGCCTGTTTGATAGGTTTAATGTGCAACACTATGTTGTAAGTACCAAGTGGCAGGTTTCCATCCCTTAAATTCCAGCTGACCTCCAGTCCTGTTGAAAATCTAGCTGCTGTCAATGCATTGTTGGTTTACTCAAAGCCATGGTTTTTTCCCTCTTAAAGTTTACATGGACAACCAAACCCTTGACTGCCTCTAAAACAATGATCTACGTCAAACCTAGCTCTTAGCGATAAGTAAAAAGTACTATTATTTTAGTGGGTATCGTCACTACAGTACGAGTCTAACCCTCTGCTAGCACACTGCTCTTCACACACTCCTATTGCCTGGCTGTCTCAGTGAAGCCCACCCAAGCTTTTCTCCAGCGGCAGCTACCAGCCCACAGCAGAGGCTACAACAGTGGAGGTGGCAGGTAAACTTCTTGCATGTCTCATTTATTATGGGTACAGTATAAATAGTTGCCCTGGACTTACTGTAGCAGATATCATACAAGTGGATGCAGCCTGGGGATGGACCTTTAGTCAATGAGGATTGATTAGCTGCTTCCTGGCAGCAGGTGGATTCCAGTTCAGAGCTTGGTTCCTTCCCATCAGACCAGCTTCAGCTGGAGATTGAGGGCAGCTCCTAAAGAAAGGCACAGACTTTTCCACTATGCTCTCTTGCAAAGAAATCCCATCTCCTGCTGCTACTCCCAGCTGAAGTTGCTATTCTTAGGATCTGAGGGCCAAGGCAGAGAGCCATTCCTTCTTCACTCCTAGAAGCTCTCATTCTTGTTCGCCTGCTACTGGCTCCATTGTTAAATTCCAATTCAACCTAGTGCCTGTACAAAGAGGGAAGCTGTGCCGTTTATCTAAACCAGAAGCTGTGTTAATTTTTTTTATTTAAGGAATTATTTTTAAATAGACTGAAAATAAATTAAAGGGGTCTGCCCTCCACTCTGCTCCAACTGCCAATCTAAACCTTCCCTCTGCTTGAATAGGAAGCCTAGACACACCTTTTCCTTGCACCACCAAAAGAGCTTTACAGCACCAGCCCTTCAACAGAGCCACTCTGATTTACAGACCTCTTTTCAGGTGCCCAAGTCACTTGATTCCACCTAAATGCTGGCAATGATATCTTGTCTATGGGGCACCTTCTGGTTTAAGACGTCAACTGCAACTAGGGTAGGAAAATTCTAGGCAACAATCATTGGTGCACTTGTCCCGTCCTAGGCAGAAAGCAACATGAGGCCAAGCAAGCTTGTTGGGCCTTACTGAGAGGCAAGTGCACCAGATCCTTTTGTAAACACACTAATGGCTGTCCCTGCTGTATGGAGCAACACACAAAAACATTACTCCAAGGGGATCTTGTCTGATTACATCCATGCTATTGCACCTCACGTTCCCTGAGGTTTCCCTGCCATTTTGGAAAGAACACAGCTTAATTAAACCATGAACATGCTTCACACCTAGTTCAATGAAATGCAGAGAGGCTGGCTGGCTGGCTGCCCACCAACGCCATCTTTTCCCTATTGTTTTTCTGTCCAACACGACTTGTGTCTTCAGGCAGCTACAGAACTCCAAAAAAATCCTGAGACCTAAGCCACACTCAAAGGCTTGGAAAGGCAAAGGTGAGTCAGGCTACCAGGCAACTTCAAGGGGTCCAACACTAACACACCAATCCTAGTGGAGCTTTATGGGAATACCATTTTTCAGGATGATGAGGGATTTGGTACCTGAAGCACAAGACACCCCACCCTAAACCCTTCCATCTATTTTAAGGGTATCTTTTATATACCTTCTGATGTGAGTGAAGCTACCAGCAGAAAAAGGCTGGCAAAAAGGTCCTTTCCCTTCATCTCTCACTCCACTGTCAAAATGGCAGTCACATGGGAATAGGGCTTTGTTAGTTAATATGAAAGGCTGACCAACTGCTAGACTTCTCCCAAGGCATTACTTGGAGAAGGGCAAGCCCGTAGGACGTGCGTGTTCCTATGTAGCTATGAATGTTTTAACTCATTTTTGGAGTACAGGGCAGCTCCTCTTATGCCCAGAGAGGGTATAATTTAGACACTTTTGAAACTTCCCTACCAGACTCTGTTTCCCTAGGCCCTTAACAAACTTACCTGGCACTGAGCTGGAATCTGACCAGAAACTAGATCTCCCTCATAATAGAGAAAGCAAACTCAAAGTTGACCTTCCTTACCTCCAAATCTGCCTACTGACCTGTTGGCACTTGCATGCAGGATGGCCACGTCCAGCACGGTCAGTGGTTGCTTGATGAAAGTTGACAGCAGCCTTCCACCACCATGTGACTATTGACTCCAAAACCATGGGGTAGTCTGGCTGAGTGGAACAGGGATTTGCAGGGACTTCCATGGTGTTTCCTTGTGCCCAGTAGTCTCTTCTCCAAACTCCAACGTAACCACTCTGACTCTTCGGGCTAGACAGGTGTGCACCCAGAAACTGCTTGATCATAGGGTTCAAGCAGGACTTAGCACTTCTGAATGCTGGCTGATGAATTTTGCCCATATGCTCAGGGCTTAGCTGATCGCCATATTTGGGGTCGGGAAGGAATTTTTCTCCAGGGCAGATTGGAAGAGGCCCTGGAGGTTTTTTGCCTTCCGCTGTAGCATGGGGCACAGGTCACTTGCTGGAGGATTCTCTCCTCCTTGAAGTCTTTAAACCATGATTTGAGGACTTCAATAGCACAGACATAGGTGAGAGGTTTTTTGCAGGAGTGGTGGGTGAAATTCTGTGGCCTGCATTGTGCAGGAGGTCAGACTAGATGATCATAATGGTCCCTATCTATGAATCTATTAACTATTTCCTGTATGGGCACCAGAAATTTGTCCTACAAGGTAAGTGAACAGTCTGCACAAAGTACCAAAACATTTAACCTCCCCCACCCCTCATTGCAATGCTTTTTTCACTTTGTACGACAAATAATAGTTATGTCAGAGTCCTCTATGTATTAAACTCATAAGTGTTGACTCTTTCAGATAACTTGTACCAAATCAGAGCCAGAAGCCCACGTAACTGATAGAAAGATAGAATCACTACTCCTATTCTGAATGTATAGAAATTGTTAGGTTACCTATTTAAGCACATTGGGGGTGCATAACTATTACTCAACATACAATTGTTTTATAACTTTTTAGAAAATAATTAACCCTCTAAATTCATATTTCTGGTGTGCTGACCTATGTTCTTTCTGCAATTAAAGAACATTCTTACTATTCAGTCCCTGTAAATGTTCATAAAGTGACATTTATACAAATGCATTTTTATTTTGTTTTAACAGAACAAAAAGAAAAGGTTGAAAATATTAGACTATACAACAAATTTTGATTTATAAACAAAGTATTAGTGGTAAAACATTTCTAACCAACATTCAAGGTCTTTAAAATTTTGCTTCATTTTAGGTCTGAAGACCAATAGTCTTCAAGAAAGCACAAATTGCATAAGGTGTACAGTATTTGAGATCCTACAAAACAGTTTAAGAACTAATAGCAAACATTCTGAAGAAATATCAAAGGCAAACATGATTCATAACTTTCCCGAACATTCCTTAATAAAACAAAAAGTGATCTTTGGCATAAACAATCATGTATTAAAGGCATTAGTAATATTGCATTAATATCAGTCAAGCAACTAGACAGTGATGCTAAAAATCTCAGAGTACGTCTACACAGCAACTAGACGCTTGCGGCTGGCCAGTGCCAGCAAAGTTGGGCTCAGGGGACTCACCTCCCAGGGTCCTGAGCCCAAGCTACAGCCCAAGCCCAGAAGTCTACACAGCAACAAAACAGCCCTGCAGCCCAAGCCCTGTGAGCCCAAGTTGGTTGGAATACGCCAGTCGTGGGCATCTAGTTACTGTGTAGATGTACCCACAGAGAAGCTTGAACTATTTTGAAAGCAAATACAGGAAGACTATTCTGAAGACCCTCAAGAGTCCCCTCCTATTCAGTGTTTACTATTAAATAGAAATGACTACATTACATAGTGTTAAGGGTCCAATATAAGCCAACCAAAGGCAAGACATTCTGCTTAAGGCTCTGTCCCACTCCTTCATCCTTCCTGGTGTGGGTAGTTATTGGAGGAGTCTGAGAAAAGACCCTAAGTACCATGTATTTGGCATTATCAGGAGAGAAGGAGTGAATTAAGGATGAACAAGGGCTTTCTCTTGCTAAAATCAGTTTGAGGCAGATTATTATAATGTAGTTTAAATATGTAATTTCCCTTTTTGATAACCATGCAGGCGAGAGAAGAACAAAGTGTAGAGTAACTGTTGTCTGACGCTGTACTGCACAGCTTGCCTTTGCTGTTACTGTGTGTCTGATCAACGGGCAGCAACAGCACATTAACAAAGGTGGCTTGAGCATGATCATTGTGACAATCCGTACCAAACGGAAACTAAGGAGCCACTATTATGTCAATGCTGGCGTACATAATCAAGTTAGCAAAGGTTTTTGCACACAAAGGCCGTTTCTAAAATTTTAGCAATCTAATTACTTTTCATTTTAAATGCCAAAAAATATTATTGAACAGCTATCATAAGCATGTTAAAAATGAAGGCATGTAAGAAGTATGGAAGTACAAAAACCATCCCAAGTCTGTTTTCTTAACACGATTGGAAAAAAATAATTTATCTAATTCCGTTAATTGCTACTAAGCTTTAAATGTGTATATAGAATTTCAGTCTAGAAATCATTTTCATGGCTCATTAAAGTTATCTGAACAACAGATTTACATTGGGAACACCAACAGACTCCATAAATTGAGTGCCTCTACTTTCCCACATGCTCCATCATTAGAATGAAGGGCAGTGAGGCACAAGCATCATTAAACGGAGTGTAATTTTCCCCTAAAACAACTCTGAAGGAAGTGTGCAGAGGTGGAGTGTGGGTGTGCCAGGTTTCAAAGAAAAGGAGATGGAGCTTGATTGTGTTCTATCTGAGCATTTTTTTTCATACAAAAAGTTGCTTTGAACATGATTGACTGACTAATGCAGCTAACTCGATGGATTCCAAATTTTTAGCTCCGTATTCTACCAAATTTTTACTGGGGGGCAGGGATGGGAGTCTGTGCTTTTCTAAGGCCTCTGAAACTTGAACAGTCAAGCTGTCATTATTTGTGACAAACATCCATCGCCAACCATTTTAGTATAGCACAAGAATGCAGATTCTGGAATCACTACAGGTGGCAATGGGAAGTAAAGAAGACAGCTCAGTATTTCCTGACCTAGGATATCATTGCCAGACAAAGTAACAGCAGCATAAGAGACTATTTTAGCAATGTGATTTCCCCCTCTCCCAAAAAAGAGGGGGTCACTTCTGATGTAAATGAACTTCACTACATATACCTTGTAACACTTTTGTGGTGTGAGAACAGCTAACTGAAAATGTCATTAAAACAATTCACCTTTTCAGTGTCATTGATTGTCTCCCCAAAATAGCTACGTAACACGGTTAGTATTCCAGACCTCCAGTTCAAGCTTGAGCAAAGTCCATGTGTCATACCACCATATGGAAACTACTGAAATATACAGTGCATAAATGAGAAGTGTGTCTCTGGGATTACAGAATTAATGAAAAGAGAGAATCTTCAAAACCAAAAAGAATAAAAATTGTCAATGTGTTGGAAGCAATTTTGAGATGCTTTCCGAAGATGTTTAAATGCATATTTTTATAATTAATGCCCTTAGAATGGGGCATTAGCATAAGCTAATTTTAAGCTCATGTTAACAGCACATTTTGCTGTTAAAAAATTCTCTTCTGCTTCAAAAAGGCTTTTTATGTTTCAGAAGATTGTTATTTGGCAGTTGTTTACTGATACCAAGGAGTCTTTCTAACCCAGCGAAGAGTGAATCCAGCATCTGTTCTAATCTTAATAGACGCTGCTTCCGCTTCTCTCACAGTCTCCTTTACAGATTGCATAAGGTTCTGGGCATTGTGAACCAACATCTCAGTAGCCTGCGGACAAAGGAAAGGTGTTATTCTTTCAAGTTCTTAAATATCCATAGTGGTAAAACAGTGTTCACATTCAGATGAGCAATTGTTTAACACAGAAGCATAAAATCCCACCCTGCCTGGGGCCTCACAACAGGAACATGATGTTACGTCATTCTCGCTAATGTATGTTTCATGATAGTCAAATGTAAAAAATGACCTGTTCCATAACTGGGAAGGCTACCCCGTCACTCCAAGTAGCAAGCGATTCTCTCATTCACAAGAAGGAGAGGTTACACACCTTATGCCGTAACTGGAGTTCTCTGAGACATGTCCCCTTATGGGTGCTCCACTTCAAGTGTGCCTGTGACCTGCAACTTTGACAGATTTTTGGTAAGGATGCCTATTCAGCCTGTGCATGCACCCCACATATACTTGTGCCCCGTACCAAGGTTACATAGGGCTATGTGGATGTACCACCCTCAGTTCCTTCACCACCACCAATTCCCACAAGCGAGACTCCGAAGCAGAGGGAAAGGAGGGTGGGTAATAGAGCATTCACAGGGACACACATCTCGAAGAACTCCAGTTATTGCACAAGTCGTAACCTCTCTTCTGTGGGTGCTCAACTTCAGGTGACTCCAAAGGTGTCCTAAGAAGGTGGATGGTTCAGACCAGAGTCCAAAACAGAAAAAAGAACTGACCTGCCTAGCTGTAGGCACCATGGCATAAATGTTGAGAAAACACACAAACAGAGGACCATATGGTCATTCTATAGATCTCTGCAATTGGTACATCCTTAAGTAAGGCTATAGACACAGTTAGTGTTCTTGTCGAACGTGATATCACTCTTGAAGTGGGCTGAACAAATCTTAATACAACTGGAGATCCTCTTTGATAACCTGTTTTGAAACTGCCGAACCCTCGTTTCTGTCCGCAATGGATACAAATAGTCTAGGAGATCTTCTAAATGGTCTGGAGCTGAGTGAGAACACAGAAACTCTGGTTCCATGGCAGGGACATAATATTTTCCCTCTGCCCTCTTGCAGGTAGGAAGTGCTGTACATAGTGTTTGCCGAACAGTCTTAGCAGGCTCCATAAGAGCTTCATTGCCTCGAATGGTGAGCCTCACAGATGTCAAAGTTTGCAAGATATCCAGGAGTTTATGGTGGGACACCTGAAATACCTTAAAGAGAATCCGCAGCATGCCCGCAATTCACTTCATCAGTTCTTGAAACTGCCTGAAGTCATCTGCCATAGGAGGAGGTGGAGGCATCACAGCTTCATCAGGTGATGAGGAAGAAATATTAGTAAGAGGAGTCATCTCCTTATCCCCCTTTGCTTTCTGCTCCTCACAGGTCTCTTCTCTGGCATAGGTGGTAGAATAGGAGGTTGGGGAGAATGGGCCCTTTCCTGCTCCCTCTTGTGGTGTGACAATTTCTTTGTAAATTGTTGACAAGAGAACGCCCATAGGACGCAATGAAGCCATGGATGGGGGCCAAATAGCATAGGTGGAGGCATCCATGTGTGTTCCTGCCATGTGGGTGTCACCTGAGGTTTATTCTCCTGTATTAAGTCAGTGGAGGAGGGACAGCGATGTGTCCTAGACTCGACTGGGGAACCCTGCACTGATATCTAAGAGTTGGAAATATCCTCTTCCATGTACTCCAACGCGGGGAAAGGGGTGGAGGGGCAGTGACACAGCTGTCCGGCTTGCAAAGATGATGAGGGCAAGTATGGTACTCTAGGCGATACAGGAGCTGGTGACCAAGAGAGAGTCTTGATGCTGACAAACCCCCCATGCTCATTAAGAGACAAGGCACTGGCTTCCAAGATACTAGCAGGTCTTTAGGGTACCTATGACCTTGTAGTACTGATGGTATAAAAGAGAGGGTTGAGCAAGAACCTGTGGAGGACGGCTCTTTACCCATGCAGCTGGTACCAAACATTTAACATAGGAGTGAGTCGACTCAGATTCCATTGGTACCACAGGTAGCCGAGCGGTCTTTGTTGACGTTCATGCTACCGATACTCAGTGCTGCTCAGGGACAGGCTTAGAACTTTTTTCACCAGTGTCTCTGCCACTCTGGGTATGGGTACCTGAATTCAGTACCATGTCTGTCTTAGACAACTGCCTCCTATTCATCTTTGTGGTACCAGCATCACCCAAAGCCTACATGGAACTCCATTGGGACCCGAGGTCTCCGTAGTCGTCATCTGCATTGGTGATGAAGATTTTCTTGGAAATTTACTCCTTACCACTTTCTGCTTCGAGGCAGATGTTGAGGTTACCTCTATGAAGGACTTCTGCACCTTAGATGTACTAGTTGCTGCGGTGCCGCCTCTCTCTTTAGGGATCTCTGGTGACTGAGATCTTGATGTGAACAGGGCACTAATGGTACTGGAAGTCTGTGTGCACAGGGGTCCTCCACTCCTGGAGCTGAAGCTGGTTGTTAAGTTTGTGCCATCTGCGCGAGTTTTAACTTGATTTCCCTATTTTTTGTGGATCTCCCCTTGAAGGAAGTACAGATCTTGCACTTACTGGGGATGAGTCTACCTCCCAAATAGCAAACGCACACGGAGTGTCCATCATTGATGGCAAGCACCTCACCACAGGAGAGACACCTTTTGAATCCCAGCAAGCCTGGCATTCCTGCATAATATAACAAAGAGGACCCCTAGAAGGGAAAAAGCTCTTAACTGTTATCTAAGTCTACCTAGCAATAAAATGTTGGGGGGTTTTTTTAGTTAAAGGGGAAAAAAGGGAATTGTTCCAACAACTACATACACTATAAGGTAACTAACTAATTATCAAATACTATGGCAAACAGGCACACAGTAGACGTAGTCTCTGGCCAAAGGCGGTTGAGAAGGAACTGAGTCCTGTTGGCCTGTGCAGTCCCATATAGCCTCGGTGCAGGGCATGAGGGTGTGTGGGTGCATGCACATGCCGAATGGGCACTACTACCAAAAATCTCTGATCAAAGGTGCAGGCACACCTGAAGAGCACATACAGGGACACTACTCAAAGAAGAACAGCACTGGCTCCTGTTCCTCATGGCCTACCTTTTGAAAAGCTGAGTGCAAGCTAATGTCTGAACACAAGCTGAACAGCTCACTATTCCTAACACATCCATCTACCAAACAAAAGCTTATGCTCAAATACATTTGTTAGTCTCTAAGGTGCCACAAGTACTCCTGTTCTTTAGAGAACCTACAGGAATTCTAGACCAAAAACGTAACTAAATATACCCAGAGTCATTGAAGGTAGCTGCAGAAGTCGAAGTTTCACAAAACAAAGATGAAGTTGCTGGTTAAGAAGCAGGGAGAGCTGAAACTAAAAAGGTTTTAAATGATTGCCCGCTTTAGTTACAATATTCTTAAACTTGTATTCATTGGAAACCACCAGAGGGTGCTGATGAATAATCTCCTATGCCAAAAAAACAGCTCTACGTTTTTGTTTTGGACTGTGGATTGTTTTAAAACAAGAGGCAATATCAGGTTAGAAGCAAATTAAGTCTTCTCTATGAGACAGAGCAATGTCCTATTGTTAACTGCAGAATATATACCAAGGTGTAATGAAATTAACACATTTACTGGACACTGGGTCAGATTTACTAACTCTCAGTATCTGGGACACATCTGATTATATATAGGACACAGAATATCAGGATTGGAAGGGACCTCAGGAGGTCATCTAGTCCAACCCCCTGCTCAAAGCAGGACCAAGCCCCAATTTTTGCCCTAGATTCCCTAAATGGCCCCCTCAAGGACTGAACTCACAACCCTGGATTTAGCAGGCCAATGCTCAAACCACTGAGCTATCCCTCCCCCCTCTGAGTAGCCAGAAGAAAAGATTGCAGCATCTCACCAAGCCGATAGGAGGCACTCATGGGAGTCTAGATAATACTTAGTCCTGCCTCAGTGCATGGGACTAGACTAGATGACCTATCAAGGTCCCTTCCAGTCCTACGATCCCATGATTACTCTTGAAAGAGGAGGCTTTGACCTGACCTGACACACACACCTGACCTCTCTCTCCCGCATCAATGAGCGAGCAGGAGTTTACATTAAAATCAATTATGCAGCTCTTACCTGTTCTGACTCCTCATCACTGATGTTTGTCCTGCCCAACATGGTAGCTTTAACAGTGGAGAGGATTTTGAGTTGGGTGCTGATGGTTGGGATTCGCTCACACACCTAAGAAGTTGGGAAGGTGCATCATTTTAGTTTTTAAACTCGAAACAATTGATATCCCATTTTTAAAGTAAAACTAAGATTTTGCTTCACTCTACAGCAGTTTCTCTTTGCTGATGGCTCAGGTACAAGCATACAATGTACATGTAAACTTCAAGGGTACCTTGCATGATGTCACTGAAGACATGTTTATATGAACACTTACTGCACGGCAAGTTGGGTTGGAAATCTACAGCGCTCCAGCATGTTATGCACTAACTCACCATGTGGACCCTGCTGCCGCACACTGAAAGTTCCCTAGAGCGCGTTGATGTACTGTGGTTTTAAACAGCACAACGTCAAAGTGCACACAGGATCTTTTAGCAAGCAGCAGCAGGAACCACCCGGACAGTTAGTACGCAGCACCCTGGAGTGCTGTAGATTTAGATTTGCTGTGCCCTAAGTGTCTTGTGTTCATGACCTAAGGCACTGCAATTTAATTCCCATTCCTTCCTGATAAGCTTGGGTGACCATTCTAGCAATTCGCTAAAGCAGAATTCACTTTTCCTTTGCCCAGTATTCCTTCAAGAGTCTGTTTCATCAGGAATGGAGGATGGGATTCGGGGATGTATTGGTTTATGCTATTGCCAATACCCTATGACTTGATAAGGCTGACTATGTGGATGGCCAAGGTGATATAGACATTGCTAGACTGGTCTCTTGACATTCATGGAATTTTCAAAGGCTCTCTTACAGGACACTGACATGTCTTCTCCCATCTGAATAAAAGGACCTGAAGTCACAAAGTGGGAGTTGAAGAAAATCAACATTTCACATACTTGGGCCTCAAGACTCACAAAAGCTGGGATAGGGAGCCAAGGGGATCCACAGGTGATTCTCAGCCAAAAATAAACTCACTCTCCAGCCTTGAGCCATACTGAAGGAGCAGAACTCAGGAAGGAAAGTGGTATGTGTATTATTTTAAAGTCAGCCCAGGTTATTACCTGCAAGAGGTTTGTTCGAATGCGCTTGTCGGTGCACTGCTTTGCCACCTCCTTAGCCAATCGAGTCACTTCATCTGACGCTTTTGCGATATCCTTGGCACACTGAATAAGGGCACGCTTGTTTCCACTGACACCTCTTACTAGGCGGGACATCTCTGCCATCAGCAGAGCCATTCGCTTCGCAGCAGCAATTATATCATTACCCTGCAGGGAACAAATATAACAATGAATGTTAGACATGGCAGTGTTAGGCCAGCAGTCACAAAAAATTACATATATAATATAATTACACCTGAACTATAATCCACACTCACTAGCAAACCCTTTCATTAAGTCAAGGAAGAACAATTCAAGTCTATTGAAAAAGATTCTTCATAAAGAGCACTGAAGATTTGTACAAATGTCTGTGAAATACTTTCCCCTCCAACACTCAATGAAAAAGTTTCAAAACTGGAGGAAAAAAAAAAAAAAAAAGATGACCAAAATGTTAGTTTGTCCATGGAAGTGGAAGTGACGAGGCTGCTGCCTGGATTTTAAGAACAAGTGTGTTCAAGTGTTATAGACATTCTAGATTTCCCCAATAAAAGCAGCATTACTGAAAACACAAGTGCCAATTAAAAAAAAGTAAGTTAAATCAAACAGTACCAATTCTCTGAACAAAAGAACATAAGAACGGCCATACTGGATCAGACCAAAGGCCCACCAAGCCCAGTATCCTGTCCTCTGACAGTGGCCAATGGCAGGTGCCCCAAAGGGAATGACAGACAGGTTATCATCAAGTGATCCATGGCCTGTCACCCAATCCCAGCTTCTGGCAAACAGAGGCTCGGGACACCATTCCTGCCCATCCTGGCTAATAGCCACTGATGGCCCTATCTTCCATGAATCTATCTAGTTCCCTTTTGAACCTCGTTATAGTATTGGCCTTCACAACACCCTCTGGCAAGGAGTTCCAGAGACTGGCAATGCGTTGCATGAAAAAATACTCTCTTGTGTTTGTTTTAAACCTGCTACCTATTAATTTCATTTGGTGGCCCCTTGTTCTCGTATTATGAGAAGGAGGAAATAACACTTCCTTATTTACTTTCTCTATACCACTCATGATTTTATAGACCTCTATCATATCCCCCTTTAGTCGCCTCTTTTCCAAGCTGAATAATCCCAGTCTTATTAATCTCTCCTCATACGGAAGCCGTTCCATACCCCTAATCATTTTTGTTGCCCTTTTCTGAACCTTTTCCAATTCCAATATATCTTTTTTGAGATGGGACAACCACATCTGCACGCAGTATTCAAGGTGTGGGCGTACCATGGATTTATGCAGAGGCAATAGGGTATTTTCTCTCTTATTATCTATCCCTTTCTTGATGAGTCCCAACATTCTGTTTGCTTTTTTGACTGCACTGCACATTGAGTGGATGATTTCAGAGAACTATCCACAATGACTCCAAGATCTCTTTCTTGAGTGGTAACAGCTAATTTAGACCCCATCATTGTAAATGTATAGTTAGGATTATGTTTTCCAATGTGCACTACTTTGTATTTACCAACATTAAATTTCATCTGCCAGTTTGTTGCCCAGTTTTGTGAGATCCTTTTGTAGCTCTTCACAGTCTGCCTGGGACTTAACTATCTTGAGTAGTTTTGTGTCATCTGCAAATTTTGCCATCTCACTGTTTACCCCTTTTTCCAGATCGTTCATGAATATGTTGAATAGGACTGGCCCAGTACAGATCCCTGGGGCACACCACTATTTACCGCTCTCCATTCTGAAAACTGACCATGTATTCCCACCCTTTGTTTCCTATCTTTTAACCAGTTACCAATCCATGAGAGAACCTTCCCTCGTATCCCGTGACTGCTTACTTTGCTTAAGAGCCTTTGGCGAGGGCCCTTGTCAAAGGCTTTCTGAAAATCTCAACACACTATATCCACTGGATCTCCTTTGTCCGCATGCTAGTTGACCCCCTCAAAGAATTCTAGTAGACTGGTGAGGCCTGATTTCCCTTGTCAAAAACTATGTTAGCTATTTCCCAACCAATTATGTCCATCTCTGTGTCTGACAATTCTGTTCTTTACGGTAGTTTCAACCAGCCTGCCCGGTCCTGCCGTTTTCAATCTGTTAAAGAAAGTGGTGAAGAACAGGCAACTTTTCCATTCATTCGTAAAGAGGGATAAAGGAGCTCGGAATATTCAACAACATCATTTGTGAAACCCTCTGTTTATCTAGCACTAGGGCAGGAATATTTTTGAAAGCCCTTTCTATTAAAAATGAATGACTGACAACATATGACACACTCAAACTCACTGGAGAGCAACAACCTTACATATCTTGAAGCACGCCGGTTCCATGATGAAGTAAGTGACCAGCCTTGCAAAAACTTTTTTGTGTTTAGACACAAGAGAGTACTTGTAAATGTCTGAACTCCAGCTTTGCTCTCCATTGGTACCATATAAACAGTTTTGATCTCAGCAACTAATGCATTCAGTGCAGGTTCTTTAAAAGGAGTTCTCTTATCCAAGCCAGCATTTGCAGTACAGCCAAGTGCAAGTCAGCAGAAAGTCCTCCTTGATAACACTGCCATACAAAGCCATTCCTTGTCATACGGATTTTAGCTGAAGCCGTTGATAGAGGCAAAGCACAATAGACATGTTAAATGACTTCTTGAATGACTTAGGTTCTGTTATTATCTGGAAGTCATTGAGAAACCAACCATGGCTTCACAGGTGATCAGAAAAATGTCTTTTACATTTTTAAATACTGCCATACGCAGAAAGATAGGAAGATGCAATCAAAGGGAAAAAAAGCCTTTTTATTCTAAAAAGTGACCCAAAAATCAAGCTGAAATCTGGCCTTGACAGACCTACCAAACTTGTGAAGCCACTCTCAATCCTTAAAATGAAGTGCAGGCAAAAGTTTATTCACTCAGACTCATGGGGCCCAGCAAGTATCAAGAGTGATGCAAATGTGTCAGCATTCCAAATGGCTGGATGCACACAGATCGGTTGCCGGTGGGAAACTGAGGAGTACCTTACTAGACCACTTGGTTGCTTCCCGATGCAGAGACTGAGCAGCGGCCAGAATGGGCTGGTTAACGGGCTGACTGGTTGGCATTAACAGCAGCTCAGGCTCGTAATCATCTTCAGTGTCAGAGGGGAGAGTGAATTCAACATCATCTGCATCCTCCTGCTCATCTACATCTACATCAGCCTCAGCGGCTTCATTAACCTCAGTCACATCAGGCTTTGAAGGTGGCAGGGAGATTGGAGAAACAGGGACAGTTAGTATTAGAAGCAGAATTTGGTAAAAGAGCTGAGCTGGTTTAGTAATCAAACAACCTCTTGGTCTATGAAAAGAAAATGAAAGCAATCCAAGGATCAGCAGAAAGGGGGC
The DNA here is from genome assembly GCF_965140235.1 of Caretta caretta. Taxonomy (NCBI): domain Eukaryota; kingdom Metazoa; phylum Chordata; order Testudines; family Cheloniidae; genus Caretta; species Caretta caretta. Next base: position 61,939,812 of record NC_134212.1, on the reverse strand, counting down.
CAACCATTTCACCTGTGAACCAGAATTACTAAGAAGTTAAGGAGAGAAAAAGTTAGGATTATTTGAAAGATGTGGAAAGAAATATTGTTCAGATGAGTACACATGATTTATCTTATGCATTTCAAGGAAATCAGAATTTCAGAACAACATTTTCTGGCAAGACAATGGTGGTATAATTTGGTAATGGTGAAAACAAACTTTGTGGATGCGGTTTCACATAAGGATGTCTGGCTGGGATAAGAATAGGCTGAGGTAATATAGATTCCAGATACTGCTTTCTGTTCCCTTAGAGAGGTAAAGAAGAGAATTAACAACAGAGGAGTAGCAGGATTGGAAGTGAAGGGCTACCAGAGTACACAGAGAACAAAAAAGATTAAAGGGAAAGGAGCTCATTCTTGGAAATTAAGTTATTAGTGTTTGCTAACAGACTGAAAATGGACTTAGTAAAACAAAGCACTGTGAATATGAATGATTAGAGTACAAAGGGATTATGAAGAGAACTATATTGTTTTGCCATAATGTTGCAGTTATTACCTTTTCTGTGTGAAAAAATGATGATTTAAGCCATTACAAATAATGGCTACAGTAGAGAGTGTGGGGAGGAGATACGTAAGAAAACAACGTCACAGCATATTTTGCATGGCATGTTACCATACCCAACACTTCCAGGACCATTGTATTATACAGAATTACTAATCACATTCTCCATACCAGACGAAGAGAATGAAACAAGCCAAACAATCCTTATCAAGAAGGTATGTATTTTCTAATGAGCCTTGTTTTTAAGGCAAGGCCTTTTATGGACAAAATCTACACCAGAAAAACACTGAAAGGGAAAAGCTACAATTTAAACTCAATAAGTGACTCATCTTAAAAAAAAATCTTAGTCATGCAGAGCATCTTCCAGACATTACACAATATTAGCCCCTTTTGATTGATAGACTTTATAAAACTGGCAAACCCTAATGCCAAAGTTATCCTGATATAGATAATGCAGAGGCAGAAACTATGTATTTGGGAAACCTGACCCACATGGGCTTATGGACCCTCCATAAGACATTACAGAGGTGAGAGAATTCCTGGGTTTGCCCAGTCAAAAATGACATTTGTAAAAAGATTAAACTGGTAACTTTTGAGTCTTATAAAAACAGAGCAATGAAAAGCCTGTTAAAAAGATATTAAGCATTCCTTCCCCTCCCCCGCCCATACAAAAAGTTATAAAAGCATCTGATTGTGAAAACACAAAAATGAAATACTGGCTTTGTGCACTGAGAGCCTGCCTCAGCCTGAAGTCCAGCAGGCTTGGGATGAGCTGGATCTTATGTCTCATGATCTGTCAAGTCCCACACATCACGCTCAGTGCCTGCCATGCTAGATTTTCTTCATAAGAGAAGGCCACCTCCTGTGGCTGCAGTGGAAAGTTAAAGACTCATCTTTTAAATAGCTTCTCTGAGGATCATTACTGCTCAAAAGAAAGCATTTTAAAACTGAACCCAGATTAAATCCAAGATGGTATCCATGATCTGCAGGGAAGAGCAGGGGCGGGGGATGCACACCATGGGACATTGCAATTTCCTGCAGTTGTACTCATGGGACCAGCTTGCTTTGCAGCTGATGCAACTTTAAAAGCATGAAGGAAGGATGAAAGGTTAGACTTCAATTTCCTGGTTTGGTTGGTTTGAATCACTTTTCTTGAAAGGTTCTGAAAATATTGTTTTATAATCCAGAGACCCCAGAGTTGAGGCTCATGCTAAATATAGGAGAAGTTGTACATTTTATTTTTTTAAGCTGTACTGGTGTTTTGCTCTGGTAGGTAAATATTTTAGTAGGCATATTACTTAACATATAAACTACATATGGTAAACAAATATTTAAGTACTTATTGTATTTAATTGGATTGTCAGCTTTAAAATCCAAACCACAAAGCACTTTCTGAAAAGTGGAAATTATAACCCATTGTTCCTCAAAATTACCTTTTAAGATGATTAACAAGATAAAGGAGTACTCCTTTTGGGATATAAACACACACAGGTAACAATAAACCCAGCAGAAAATATACTGAACTTCTCATGTAAAACACATTTCTAGTCGGAAAAGTGGCTCCAAAATGGATTTGCAGGGTTTCATGTTTATTACATCAATGATCCAGACCAATTTTCCTCATTTTACAAGTAAAGAGGCCTTTCCGACTCAGTGCTCCTAACTCATCAGGATCTGTTTTCTGGTTTACACATCATCCCAAACAATGGCAATTTTGCAGACCAAAATTCTGGCCTACAAGTTACACCTGTGGAAGCCCACACCTCCTGCCTAGAATGGGCTTTGTACAGCTGCAAACAAGGGCAGAATCTGTCTCTATAATTGTAACATAGCTAAAAAATTACATTGATATACAAACCAGAATAGACTCCAGATGCTCAAAGCACCTGTCAATATAGCTAAGAGGAGGAAAGACATATTTTTGTCAGTATGTGTAAGGGTGACTGAATAAAAAGGAGTGAGGTGGTCCCATTTTTATACTGTCACTTTGACCATAAACCTTACAAACTTTAAAATAATTTCCACACAGTACATTTATACAGCTATTGTAGAAAAGCTCTCCCCAGAATTAACACAACCCAGCTCACAAGTTTTACAAGTTTCACTTTTCCTACATATGGAATTCTAATGCGCTGAGCATTAATCTCCCAATTCAGTGCTAATTTTAACCCTTTAAATTGAATGATCTTTGACCCCAAAGTCATACAATGGCTTTTAATAATAAGGTGTCTGAACAAATAGTACCTTCCTAGAACACACAGCTCAAAGGGGTAGAGGTTTTTTTAAACAAAAATGATACATCTTCTAGAAACAGATGGCTCAGGAGGAGAAGAGTTCAATGAATGAGCTACCTACAGTCACCCAATCTAGCCTGACTGGTTGGTTTCTGTGATGTCTACCAGAACTACTTATAGTAGTTTTAACATAGCTGTCAGTTTCCTACCTTAAACGGGCAAAAAATATCCATGCTTCTGTGACACACTAACCAGCTTTGATGACCACAAACACAAAGTGAGCATGGAAGGCAAATCCATACTTACACAGAACGTAAGGTGCAGTATAGTAGCTCTCCACATAAGAATGACCTTGAGACAGCTGTTCTGCTATTCGATGTTTTGAAGGTAAAAAGCTTCTAATTTCTCCAGAGGCAATGATTCAAGAATAGATATCCAGTGGATGGGTATAAACATTCAAACAGAGTGGCTTCACTAATTCAGGGATGCTATAATCAAGAGCCGGTCTACTTCACAACAAGCTTGGCCTAATTCTGTGGCAATACTCTTGCATTCTGCAGCCACATTATAGCAGTGAGGAGATTCTGTGGCATCTTCCAACTGCATTTTCATATTTAATTTAAAAAAAAAACTAATTATAATTGTACCCTTTGTTTCATGTGATATTAAATTCCACATATTTTATTCTGCCCCTAACATTTACATTTTCAGCGCACTCCAGAACTTAGGGTATGTCTACAGAAGTGCAGCTGCAGCTACACCGCTGTAATGTAGACACTTCCCTTCTGTTGCTTCAGTGTGTTTATTCCAATTGCTGTAGTAAATCTATCCTCTCAAGAGGAAGTAGGTAGGCCAATGGAAGAATTCTTCCATCGAACTAGCTGTATGTACAGCGGGAGTTAGGTTGACCTAACTACATCACGCAGGGTGCAAAATTTTTCACAGCCCTGAGCAATGTAGTTAGGTCGACCTAAGTTTTAGGTGTAGAGCGGGGCTTAGCAGTACAAATGTATAAATTCCATTATAAAAGGGGGTCAGGAGAAAGCAGGTGGTTTTGCAGCTGTAGGGGAAAATAGGAGGTGGTTTCAGTATCTGAGAAGCTATGGAAGGCCATCTGGGTTTGTGGGATAAGCACATTAATTTGGAGTGTAAACTAGTTCACTAGCATTTAACAATACTGCCACTGAAATCTGCATCATTAGTTTTCAAAATTAACACCCCATGGAGGCATATGGAGCACATCATGTCTCACAGAGCCATTTTTTAGGGATTTACACTCATCATTGCATTGACTCCTAGTCTGAGAAGTATACAATTTTTTCACAGCCATAAAGGTTGGAAAAATGAAAGCCTGTAATCTTCAGCATAATGCTGTGACAAATATCCAGCTGTTTAATCATGGTATACACAGAGTCCCAACTATAATGTTTTGTTTTATCCCAGGAAATGAAAGGAATGGCAACAGCTGACTTTGGACTGTCAAGCTCATGATTGGTCCTGGACAATGACTCTGATTTCTTTCAGTCCTAGATCTTTGACTGTTATTTCTAATTTCCAGAGATAAACACCTTTCTTACGTTAGTTGTTAGAGTCAATAGAAACAAGCCCTTTTATACACTTCACTTACCTTGCTAGACCATTTTCGGGCTTCATCATGTAGCTGCCTAGCAGCCATCATCATGGGCTGATTAATCACCTCTCCCGCTTTCTGCTCTGGGAACTCTTCATCTTTCTCTTCGGGAGGAGGTGGTCTGGGTGGTGGAACTTCACCCTCTGGAAGGGGTGGTTTTGGAGGTGCAAGTTCATCAGTCAGCTGAGCAAGAAAGGAATATATTCAGTACACTTGAAAATATACTGGCACAAAACATGGTACCAGGTTGTTAGGCATCTGTAGGACAATGAGGAGCTCATGCTGTCTCACATTTAAAGGACTCTCCATCACAAGAAAAGTACGTTCACAGTAGTTTACGACTTTGCACACTGAAGGCTGGCCCACTAAGTTTGTGGTGCTGACCAGCCAAATACAACTAACATTTTTATTTAAAGAATAAAACAAATGTTTTCCATTTGGTCAAAATCAATACTTCTCCTCTACATTAAACTAACCCATATCACAGGCGAAAGTATGGGAGATCATAACTAGTATGAACTAGTGGGTAGAATTTGAGGCTTCCCCACTCCTCACTACATGAGACAAAGCATATAAGAGTGAGGTGATATTGTTAATCATTTTATTTGCTAAGACAAAAATTACAACCATTGCGCTGAAAGACAGTCTCTTTAGAAGATGCAGTTAACTTCTGTATTTCCTGTTTGAAAGTCCTGTCACTTAAGAAACGTGGATCTATAAAGCAAACAATGGACTGGAGTCTAGCTGTCTCAAAGGTTGCCTCTCTCCCTCTACCTGCTTCAAGAAGAGTTCCGTGATGTTTGCACTTCATGCAAAGTCCACTGAAGTTAATGAAAGTATTCCATTGGTCTTTGTATCAGGCTCTTTAATGAAGTGCTTCAATCTTAAGTTAAGTAATTAAGTAATTATGCTAGCTTCTAAAAAAGGACCACCAAAACTATTTAAAATGAAAACAAGTCCGGTACATCCCAACACGACTCTACCTGAACTGAAGTGTCTCCGATAAAAGCTTTATTGTCACTGGATGCAATCATAGATTCATAGATATTTAGGTCAGAAGGGACCATTATGATCATCTTGTCTGACCTCCTGCACAACGCAGGCCACAGAATTTCACGCACCACTTCTGCAAAAAACCTCACACCTATATCTGTGCTATTGAAGTCCTCAAATCGTAGTTTAAAGACTTCAAGGAGCAGAGAATCCTCCAGCAAGTGACCCGTGCCCCATGCTACAGAGGAAGGCGAAAAACCTCCAGGGCCTCCTCTTCCAATCTGCCCTGGAGGAAAATTCCTTCCCGACCCCAAATATGGCGATCAGCTAAACCCTGAGCATATGGGCAAGATTCATCAGCCAGATACTACAGAAAATTCTGTCCCGGGTAACTCGGATCCCACCCCATCTAATATCCCATCACAGGCCATTGGGCCTATTTACCATGAACATTTAATTACCAAAACCATGTTATCCCATCATACCATCTCCTCCATAAACTTATCGAGTTTAATCTTAAAGCCAATCAGTACCAGTACAACTCAAATGTACCATTACTGAGAAACTGAATTGTACTTACATGAAGCTGCTCAATGTCAGGGGGGGGAGGAGGAGGGAAATCAGGTTCTTGAGGCTGGAAGGCTTCTCTGACTTTTGCCACAGCTCCCAGAATCCTATATCCAGAATCCAGGAAGCTCTTCTGCAAACCTGAACAGAAAATCCAATGCTTAATGTAATATGCCCTTGTCACCTTGCATGCTTAGAGGGGGAAAAAGCACTACTCTCAGGAGTATTTGCAGTTTGCACAATACCTGGTTCAAATTTAGGTACTTTCAACACTTAGTTGCAAAATATAATGGTATTTAAACAACAGACAGAATGTTGTACAGTGAGTTTTAATTTTTGGAATGTTAACTGTAGAATAGCCAGCGGGTTTAAACTAGTGCTATGACTAGAGTAAGAATCCACTATGAATAGCCAAAGTAGACTCAGGCACAAATACACAACATCTTGCCATTTTACAGAAAAAATACAGATGTCCTCTTGCCAGCACATTTCAGATACTCACCTGGGACAAAGATCACAAGATACAAGTCTCTTCATAGGTGGTAACAAAAGTAGTAAACTACAGGCTGATCCTGTTCCCTTTAACTCACTGGAGGTTTTCCCACTGAACTTAATAAAAGCATTAAGTAGTGTGCATCTTGATTGCATGATACTGGGGTTTTTGAGGTCATGATATATGGACAAGGAGAAAAACTAATTGTTTCAAACGTGCAAAAGCTTCAAGCATCAAAAAGGGGAAAAAATGTTTGAGAGAAGCTCTTTGCTTTATGCTTACCAGGATCAGAAATGTTTCCTGCCACAGCTTTAGCATCCATTACCATTGGTGATATAGTTTTGCTTAGGTCGTCAGAGGCTGCCTTAACAGCTTCACGGAATTTGGGATCCTCTGAATTTTCAACTTCCTTCTTTGCCACCAACAAGATTCGGTTTGCTCGCCGAGCAATGCTGGTGGCACCAGCTACAAGCATCTGAGGTTGGATATTGGCCATTGCAACTTTACATTTATCTAGGTCTTTCTTAATAGCTTCTTCTGATGCGTCCAAGAGAGACTTGGTATCAATTGCTTCATCTACCAACCCTAGGATAAAAATTGAACATGTTAACATTCCACTTCCATGTATGGAAAGGGAAATGGGTATTTAGGGCTCTGGAGGTTGTTCACATTTGGAAGTATTTACTCTCCTGGATGTTTGGCTCCTTAGATACAGAGTTTAGATTGTTAGAGAAAAGTGTGCCAGAGAAAGTTACATACAGTAGCACAAAGATACAGCATTATCTTCATCATTTGTTCGTTGTAACAACTTAAAACAAATTTTCCCAACCATTGTCATATGTCACCTTGAAAGAAGGAAAAAGAAATACCATTATCTAGAAATGTTATTGCATGAACAGCATACAATCCACAATCCACTCATGCCTGCCCTCATCCACAGCATGCCAGCAGCAACATGCACAGTGGAACAGAGCTCAACAGTAATCTGCTGCTCTGTGGCAGCAAGACAAGTCACATCAGAAAGGATGACTTTTAGAAGAAATTTGTTTTGATTGACAAGATATCCCAGTGTAGAAATACCATGCTGAAAGTGCATTAGAAAGGCCTTTGCAAGTCTGAACTAGAGCAGCAGTTCTCAAACTGTGGGTCGGGAGCCTAAAGTGTGTCGTAACTCCATTTTAATGGGGTCGCCAGGGCTGGCTTAGACTTGCTGGGGCCCAGGGCCAAAGCCCAAGCCCTTTGGCCCTCCAGCCTGGGGCAGTGGCTCCCCCTGGGGTGGAGGGGCTTGGGTGGGGCGGGCTCAGGCTTCGGTCCCCCTTCCTGGGGTCCTGTAGTAATTTTTGTTGTCAGAAGGGGGTCGCAGTGCAATAAAGTTTGAGGACCCCTAAACTAGAGAATAATGGGTGGGTTTAATTTAGCACCTATATAAAAGGAGGAAACCAGTATTGTTAGTACTATGCAACATAGGTGTTTTCCTGGGTCAAACTGTAGGCCTGCTATTTCTTTCAGACACAAAAAGTTGTGCAGCCATTATATTGTGCACATTTCATCCACCTTAACAGGAGAAAAAATACCCATAATGAGCAATGAGTAACAAAGCTTTCAGCAAGAATTCTTTACCTGTCATTTTTTCTACATTATCAATCCATTGGTTTTTCATGGTCTCAAAATGTTCATAAGCAGCTTGATTTCCAGGGTTTCTTAAGAGGATACGAGCAGCTGATATTACCTGCCAAATGTAAAATATTTAATACAAAAATATTGGTACACAGGGATACTATACATTGTCATGAAACTACACTATTTTAATACAACTAGTTTTCTAGTTTTACTTTTAATATTCATATGTCAATTTTAGTTCCACTATGAAAAGCCTTCAGCTGCACAAAGAATTCCACTGTGTGAAAAGGATTTAAAATTGCCCTTAGACACCAGGTATCTCAAATTGCAATTCACGTGTCACACAAAAAGCTCCACTTTCATGATAAAATTTTGCTCAAAGGAGCTAAAGCAAACGAGCAGTATATATCAAACATAGACCTATATGACTGTACAAAATTATGCTTTTACATGAAGTTAGAAAATCATTTTAAAAGAAAAATTCATTATTTTCTACTCATATGTTTTGTTAAAAATCATTTTTGTTAGGAGGAAAATTCATCGAAATTACTGCCCAAAAGTTGGAGAGCATGAGACCGTCTCCATCATCTATTCAGCCTTGTTGTGTGTAATAGCTAAACACATCCTCATTTTATAGTTCCACCTTGAAGTGGACATCACAACACAAATACACACAGGGTTCTTCATGTTAGTTACATCTTAACACAAATGCTAACGGTAAGATCACCCACATCATGCTTTAGTGACTGGGATCATACAGAAAATTCCTTTGGAGATTAACAATGCCAACTAATTTATTATAATTATGAGATGAGTAAAGAGACCTGCGGCGTGAGTTCTCTTGCTGATTTCACAGCTGCTTGAATGCCTTCCACTGTGGTTTTATTAGCAGTTCCAACAGCAGCTGCTTTTTCTGCTGTTGCTCCAAGTCTAACAGCATGGTTTTCAAAGTTTGCTGCCCTTTCATCAAACACCTGTAAGAGAGTGGGGGAAAAGTGCATTATTACCTTCTCAAAGAGATGCTCTCTTTTCTATTCACAGTGTAATACCACACTCTGCACCATGCTGTCTGACCTACTAATAGATTTACTTCAGACACTGGGGGAATTTGAACCCAAGATTTCCTATTTGCTAGTCAGGTGCTTGGGACAATGTTTTAATTCTTATGTTATTTCCAAGTTTTTCTAATCAAATTAACAGACATTTTAAACTGCTAATCCATCCTGTACAGCTTGTTGCCAAGGTGTGTTATCACACTTCCACTGATGAATGGTATGTCTTACATTATTCTGTAGTAGAACGAGTCAGGAATTCCTCACACTGCATAATAAAAGGCATTTTGTCACAGCAGCTTTGAACCCATAGCTCCCTAGGAATTAATTTGCCTACCAAAAGCTAGGTTTCGTTGATGGGAAGAATGCAGCACATGCCAAAGGTTATGACTGTCATGCTTGATATAATTATTTCTAAATTCATTAAGTTTCACAGATTTTTCCTAAAAGGCTTTAATTATCTAAATTTAAAAAGTAAGAAATAAAACAGAAAAGAATTTTCCATGGAAGGTTATAATAAAGTGGATATTTATTCTAGAAACTAAAACATTCTAAATAGAAAAATGTCTGTCTCTCCACACACACACACTTTGTTTTATACACTTATTTTCTGAATATGTGCTCTAGTCTTTAAAAAAAATTTTTTAAACAAATCTATCCTGCAAAGCCAAATTCTCAGGCATCTGGAATCGTTCTGGCCCTGTGCCAACCAGCTGGCCAAATACAACTTCCAAGTACAGCACTTAGTACATTTTGCATAAAGCCAGTGATCAGAAGCACAGAAAGCAAGTTTCACAGTGAAAAAAATTAGGTCTAACACATTGATTGATGTGTCCTTAGATGAACATGATCAGCATCTATTACATATGAAGATATAAAAAGGATTAACTAGTTTAAGTACCCATCTGTCATACAAGTAGCTTAAGAATGTCAACAGCATCATGACAGAAGATCCTTGGTAAGATCCTAAGATTTACTGAATGTTTAGGGACTAACTTTTCTAGTGAATCATGACATAACCTTCAACTCTCAGTAGTTCAGACTACTGCTCATCCATTCTTTATTAGCAATTATGGATCAGAAGACTAAGGGCAAAAATATTGTCTTGTAAAACTGTGTAGTTAAGTATTAGAAGCTGAATGTAAGAAAATATTGGTTGTTCCTACCACACTTACCTCATCCCTATTGGGTGCATCAGGAGGTGCAGTGGCTGCCACTGCCAATAGTTTAATTGGGGTTGTAGTGTCACTAAAAATATCAGAAACCTCCTGGGTCATAGCTTCTTGCATCCTTGTTTTCAGATCCTGAAAAACATAGCATGAAAATCATAAGATTTTGTAGGACCTTCAAATCCCAGAAACAGCATTCTTGCAAAAACAAACTTCATGGGACCACACAAAATGGCAACCAACAGAAATATCCTTTACCAAGTATTTTTAAATACTGCTTCTTAAAGCTATCTGTAATGTTAACCCTTTGGCTACTAATGATTATAGACCAAATTACCATTGAGGGAATGAACAGTATAGTGTGAGACCCTAGATGGTCCTCAGATAAGTTGCTGCTGATGTGGTATCTTTGGTAAGTGAAAAAGAAAACTTTAAATACTTGGCCAGTTTTCTGAGCATCTCTTTCCATGTACAAAACCCATCCTGCTGCTCATCAGGAACTGCAGATGGAATAGACTCTTTAAATTAGTCTGTCTTTCCTACAGCACACCAAGATTTGGTCCCTAAAGTATGAAACCAAGTGCTTTAAGTCTCACTGAAGCATGGAGCTCTCTATACTTCCAGTGAAAGCTGCTTCCACAGTCAAGTATTCACTGTAAGTTTTCCTATGCTACTTCATACTGAATTTAGTATTTATGTACCCACCCCACCAGCATGAGCAGAGGCTTCCTCAGCTCTTAAACTGCTACAAAATGGTGACCATTCTACCTATAATGAAGTTTTACCTTCAAAGAATCCTGGAGCTGAGTGGCAATCGCCCTAGCCTGAGGTGACTCTCCTTCTCCTCTTGCTGCCAGATCAGCTAGCTGGGCAGCCAGCTGTTCTACGCGATCACATTTGGCAAGGAGGTCTTGACGATAAGGTCCTATCATGACATTGGCTAAACGACGACCTTCAGCGACCAGTCCCCGGATTGCAGCCTGGCCTACAATAGAAAGAAGTACAGTACTTCAGTAATTCACAGACCCCAGAGGTAGAGGGAGTAACTCAGTTGTATTGTCAAGTGAGTAGCAATTAAGGACTAATTTTATTTTTTGGTTCAAAACTTAACCTTCTGATTATTCAGCTGTATTTGAAGAACGAGATTTGCACTCAACCGCATTTCAAACCCAATGGAGAGTTAAAGTCTCTTCAAACTCTCCTTTTGTGCAATATGCTGATGCTTGGCCCGAGCCTCACCATCCTTAACTAGAGTGGGTTGGCAAGAACAGATTATTAGTTAATTGTGTTCCCACTGATCTAATCACCATGAACTTGATACCACCTTAACAATACTCACCGATTCTGATTACTGTAAATTGGCCTCCATCCCCCCAAAATTATTTTAGGGAAAGAAGTCTAGGTGCAATAACTAAACCAAGCAAAGGCAACAAGGAGGAAGAGACAAAAAATAAAAGGGGTAGAAAACAGAGTAGTGATGTGCATCATATCCTCTTTTTCTTCAGACTTCATACATAGGAGAGATTTATCAGCTGCGATGTGAGACTTAAGTTTCCAAGGGTTAGGGTGGAGGCGGGGAGAGAGGGATGACAACCATTTTTTTCTTGCAAATTATCTCCATATTTAGTCTTGACAATCTGTGGTGTTCATTTGTTTAGAGACTGGTGCTCTTTGTTTTTCTAATAGCACAGCAGAGTTCTATTAAATGGGAGTTATTACATTTAAGTCTTAAAGATACATGGAGTATGGCTGTCTTCACTTAAATCTAACACACACAAATTTGGCTGACTCTGCAACAGAGAAGTTTAGAGCTCAGGAGATAAGTTTACAGATTTGGTTACAGAGAGATGAGAATAATTGTGTCACAGCCCCAGAATATACAAGATGCAACATTTTGTGACATCTCTTAGTTTAGCCAAGTAGAGTCTTGTTGGAATCCAGTAATATCTATTCAAGTTGTTGTTTTGGAGTAAGCAAGGAGCAGGTGATGAAGACATTCATTTGGTATATTTCACCCTATCCTGCCCAATTTTTAATCTGGCAGTGAGAATTAAAGATTTTAATCCATTTATCGCTCAGTAGAGGCAGATTATAATGAAGCTGTTTACAAAGCAAACAGCAGGAGATGCCAGCAAAATGACCCACACCATTTTCGAACAACGTATGTTTTATGGTTCAGAACTTCAATCAATCCATCCTATAGGGCCAGACTTTACACTGGGAGAAGTGTAAACATGCAAAGTTATTTGTGACATGGTCAAACTCCCTGTTCAGAGAACAGCTCAGAAATATTTTCATAAGACTAAATTTACCAGGCCAAATTCTTTCAATAATACTGTAGAGATCTAACAGAGCACTGTGTTCCCAATGAATCCTTCATACAGGAATCTTACCAACAGCCATAATAAAATAAAAGTCAAAAACAACACACATTAATGCAACATTACAACAAATTTTTAAACACTTAAATTCCAAAGTTAAGGCTCCCACAACTACTTATTCTGGCTCTTCACACATTTTTGGCATTATATATTATTGTACCTATTGACTAAAGCCTTAACATATTTCCAATGCAGGAGAGTTCCAATTCCTATGGAAATTACATAATTTGCATGTAAAATCTCAAATGTAACTATGCAATTATAAATCTTTTTTGCATCTAAACTTTTGCTTATTTTTCTTTTGAAGGGGAAAGAGTGAACAATCGTATCTGTTTACATTTCATGCTTCCAGGAGCTGAATGCTGATGTAGGATGCAGTGGATTCTGGGGCAGTTTGAAATTGGAGAAGTTCCCACCAAGGCAACCAGACCTCCTGGGACACACTTTCACAGCTTCAAAAAGGCCTGGGGAGTCTTATCACACTTTGTTGTACAGTTCCTGCATCAGAAAATGGCTAAAATTGCATGGTACAGTTCCACGTTTATTGTCAACTTCTAGAGAAAATTGGCAAAGTTCAAAAATAAAAAGGTCTCTTTAACTGCCAGCCTTGCAAACCCTACCAGTGATCTAAAAATCAGGTTGTTCACACATCAACAGACGTAATCCTGACCGCACCGAAAGGTGAGGGCAGGCACAGAAGGTCTACAACTGCACTACAGCTGGGTCAGGTTGGGATTCCTCGTAGCTTTCACAGCTCTGCTGTCTGCACCTCGCTATTATGATGAATGAGATTGTAAAATGAAGATTTCAAAAAAACCTTTATTGAAACTATTTTTTGGATAAAAGCCACTCTGCCAGCTAGAAAGCTGGTCAGAAAACAAGAAAAACACCACAAATGTGAGGGGGTGGGGATGCAGCATTTGTCTTCGTAAAAAAGATTTAATTAATTTTCCCACCACTTCCAATTATTAACAATAAAGCAACTCCTGCATCGTTACTATATGCCTGCAAGTGACATACCATGACTATTTGATCACGTTTTCCATTGCTTGCTGGTAACAAAACAATATTGCTGTTCCATAAGATTGTGTAGAAACTGTATGAGGTGAAGCCATATCTTTACGAAAAACCCTTACAGAATGTAACATCTACTTTCTATTTACATGGGAGTTAATTTCCTAATTTGCCAGCCGATATACAAATGTGTATTTTAGGCATTGTACTTGAATTACAAACAATACAAAGCAGTGTAAAAAATACTGCATTTTGTTTTGTTCCTACTTACATGTATGGATATTAGAAAATAACTTCAAAGGCATGTATGGTACCACTTGTTGACTTATCAAGTTTTTTGTGAACACAGTGATTTTATACCAATTTTTATTTAGGATAGTGAACGCATGTTAAATTCACAAATCCAGCTGATCTGATGATCACCTTGGAAAGGTCCTCAAAGTTTTCTTAGCCTTTGTGCCCTTTCTACATTGCAAGTTCTCCCATCTTCAATATGATGCTCATTTTCCTCTGCTTAAATTCATAAGTGGAGGATCCATCACCACACTTCACCAGCAGAAGCAGCACAGAATGCTGCTATGAGCCACAGGCTATAAACTATGCACCTCTACATAAACCAAACGTCTCAGATGTGCTAAACAAAATCTCAGGAGATGCAGTTTTATTTTTCTGATTTATTATGAAGCCAAACAGTTATTCAGCAAACAGCTCACCTACTCCACGGTCATCAACTGTCGGATTGTCAATCCACCTTTGAGCTTGCTCAATCTTGCCCTCCAAATGAACAGCTGCCTTAACTGGCCTGGTGTTTGCTACTGCCCTGTTCGTTTTAGACTGTAAATTCTGCAGTGATGTAGCTACTTGCTTAGCCAGTACCCGGGCCTCTGGAGAGTCTCCTTTCCCACTGAAAATCCAAAAAAGATAGTTGAAGTCACACGCTCAACTGAAATCAATACAAGACATTATATATTTCTGAAAACAGATTTAACTGTAATACTCTCGTGAATCAGTTCACTATAACTATGTTCATTATGTACAAAAACAGAAATTAAGAATAATGACTTATACAGGACTTTATTTACGGGGTTAGAAAGACACCAATGTACAGACTGTAGGGTAGCAAAATCTGAAGAAAATCTTATGTTAAAAGCACTAACTACAAATGGAAAAAGTGACAGATTTAATATTAAAGACCACTGTTGACACCCACATAAGTGTAACCTTCCTCTTCCACCCTGCACCTTCTTTTCAGATCTGATATTGAAACACTTTCTTTAGCTAAGTACTGAACTAAAGCTCACAGATCCTTGTGGGACCATTTTAATACTATGCTTTTCTAAGCTTTATCTGATTTAGAACATAGGCATAACGATTAATGATCCAAGTGCTTGAAAGACCATCTGATAGTTTAGTAACTTTCTTAAAGGACCAGAGTTATCATTTGGGAAGGCAACTGCATCAGTAAATGCATAAGTGCATCTTAGTTAGTATTACAGACTGTGGGCAAAATTCTGTGTTATTCTGCAGCTCCTTTCTACTGCTCCGGTGGTGCAAAGAGGCCAGTTTCTAGCTAGACCTTGCCTGTGGAGAATTTTTATAGCAGAGATAGATATCTTCTTATAGGGGGACCTCATGCCATCTGATCTTCTGTAGTAGAGATATAGGACAGGAAGGAATCCCTTGCTACAAGCTACTTGTGAATCTGAAGTGTGAAGACTATGATATTCTCTGTCCCATGAAAATGTTTTGCTCCATGCAGGAGGAAAACCCACAGTATGAGACATTCATTCTCAACAGAACAGCTAATTACACTTTCAGGATGCAAATTTCTCTGTGTAACTACTTTGAATTTCCTGATCCATCGAATTCATGCACTCAGACTGCAACTGCAAGATGCTCGGATACCACAATGTGTGCAGTATAGATACATACTGTCTTCGTAGATCTGACAGTTTAGCTGTCAGAGCAGAGATTTCTCCCAGGGAACGCAGAATGTCATCTCTGTCTTTGGGGTCCTCACACAGTTCTGCAATTTTCCTGGCTTCGGCCATAATTCCCCGAATTTGTTCTTCCCCTTCACTTCCCCCATTAGGGTCTGCGAGCCAGTTCTTCATATAAAGGAATAGGTACAAATAAAGATTAAGTCACCTACTTATATAAAATCTTTTGAACACGGGCATTTCACAGAAGATTCTCATATTGATAACATACGCTGATATTTTAATGTCTACTAGGTGTTTTGTTATATGAGGCAAGCCATACTAAGTTATGTACATCTTAGCTACCATTGTCAAGTCCCACTTACATATACTGTTTTCACAAGTTCACTTTAACTAGATGCTGTTTAAGTATTCACAATTATTTTATACCTAGGTTTCCCACAAGTCCAAATTTATTTATTTGACAATGTAGAGTTCTTTTTAGGAATCTTTCTAAAAATGTTGTACAATAGGATGTTGGATAATAGTTCTTTTTTTAACACTTAATTAATGGAGTGCATGACCTAACAACTGAAGATGAAGTTTTCTTGTTATGAAGAAGATGCTACATATCCTTCCTCCATTATAGAGCTGAATAAACTACCCTCTTGGTCAAGCAATGTACTGTTTTACCATTTGCATAAAACATAGCAGCACTCAATCTGCATTTGTACTTCCCACAGAGAGCCCAAGGGAGTTCAACATTGTGAAACTTTCATAGTATTGGCTCCATAATTCTTTAACAAAAATGATATGGCCAAAATTAGACTGTACCTCCCGCTCTATTTTCAGAAATGTATCAGTTTACATCTGTGTTAAAAGAATTTCTATTTTGAGAGAGAGAGAGAGACTGTGAGAGAACTCTTCTGGGCTCCCACTAGATAGTGAAATCAGAAAGAGGAGACTTATGTATGCTCAAGAAAATGTCCCCAATATATACCTCATGTAAAGTAATCACCATGTTTGGGGATACCTGCAATAGTTCAGCACAGTGACTTAAAGGCACAGTGTGAGAGATTTTTTGAATTCATAAAATTACTATATACCTGAGCAGCATCAATTTTTTTAGCAATCGCCTGCTTAGAGTTGGTCATGGCCTCCAGTTTGCGGGCTGCATTTTCCACTTTCGCTGTAAGCAAATCCAGACCTTGAGACACCTGCTGTGCTTTCTGAATGGCCATTGGTGTAGCACCTTGTCCTCTACTCAAAAAACACAAAGATCATCATAGGAATATCATACAAAAAGTTTTTTTTATTTTAATTACAAGAGGCACTAACAGTGGTTTCGAAGTTTTCATCAATTCTTACCACAATCATGATATTGCAAAGGTGTTCAGGAAACATGTTTAAAACGTACACAGGGGAGCGGGAACAAGAAGGCAACAGCTCATCTGAACACTGGCTAGGACAGGTGCCTCTTAAAAAGGAAACACAAATGGTGCCTGTCTCTTACTAGAGTTTTACATGCAACATCAGCACAAGAACTGAATTTTTTGAAGGTTTCCTAGTATGACGACGAGAAGAGAAAAGAGCGTTATGGGGGCAGAGTGCAACTGAATTACCCGTGGCAGGGCCCTGTGTCCACTTCCTCTGTTCATTCCTCAGAGGCTTCTCAACACTCCTAGGACAGTTTAAACCATGGCACTTAGGGTGAATAATGCTTTTCCACATCTTATGCTGCATACAGCAAGGAGGGCTGGATTAAATGAGTTATGTACTGCAATTTAAAGGTACACTCTGCTTTGGTTCCCATATTTACACCAGTTCAAAAGATAGAATACTGAAAAACACATAGGCTCTTGGTAGGACATCTTACTAAATTTGAACCCAAGGGAAGGTTATTGAAATACATATAGGAAATCAGCAGGGCTCTGCAGGAGAAGAACTGAAACCACCACAGGTGGCTGTTCAAACATTTAGAAATAAAGTACAACTGAAGAGGAACATTCTTTAAAGCAAAAGCCCAAGAATCTTACAGGTTTTTAGATGTGGTTGTAGGAATCTCAGGTTCTAAGTGTCTGAAGTACTAGAGTTCATAAAGAGATTTTTCCTCTTCTTATAAAAGAATACATTGTTAGTTTAATAGAGCAGGCATAGATGACAGGGGAGAAAAAACACCAAATGAGGAGATTGTGGATAATCATGTAGTAGTAGGCCTAAGGGCCCCTCTCCTGAGTCCGGCCAAAACTTCAGATATGCTTCTTCAACCCTAACCTCTAAGAAATTAGATACAAGGACCTTTAACTACTTAGCCAGCACAGAAATTAACTGTGGAGTGGGAGTGAGGGTGGGGGTGGGTGTCATCATCTTCCTAGACGTCTCAAGCCAATACAAGACTGGCACCAACTGTTGCTTTGTGAAAGCAAGAAAACTCAACCTTGAGACTGAATTTGTCCTTGATGCTCTGCAAAGAACAGGTAAAATTTCAAGGCAAATCCTGCATTATTTCTTTATGAATCTGCTAGAAGCTTTTAAAGAGTGAAGTTTTAACCTTCTTCTTCCACTGTTCCCATGAAGGCTGAAATGGATCGACGCCTTGAAACTGGTTTTGAGGACAATGCAACTAATAATTTGGAGATGGCTTCAGGTTTAAGAATTGCACAGATGGAATCATTAAGCAACTAAATAAATATTCTGGAAGTTGGATCATACTCCAGATTTGTACCTTTTTGATGTACAAGGACTGTGAACTGATAACAACTGTTAATGTATGCCAGTGCTTATTTAGCTAAATATAAAAGAAGTATTCCAAGCATGAGCATATACGATTAGAATGTTTTATAGTTTGGCATACGGAGGATTTAATAGCTTTATTTTAAAGAGAGCTCAAAATAAGTAACTTGTAAGTAATTTCTGGCTTTGTTCACTTCTCACCCATATTTCACTAGAAGGCTTATGCCAGAAGAGGCCATTTGGTTTACGTACGTTTGAAAAACATGGTATTTATGAAGTTTTCTTTTACATGCTCTCCTCTTACCAATTTCTGTTGCCACTCCTGGCAATATGCAAGATGCATTAATATTTCAAAAAAGAAAAAAATAATTGTGCCAGGAAGCCACCACATATCTACCTAATGGATCACTGGAACAGTTTGTTTTGTTGAGGGAAGATCAGTGTTAGGAAACTGACTGACAGTCTTCAACTGCACATCAATTTTGTGTCCTCAGCCACCAAAATTCAATTACAAAATTCATATTACGAGGTATTTTGTAACCCTCCTGCCTTTCCACTTTCACAAAGGAACACAAGGCCCCCTGAGCTTTTGAGAGTATAATAAGTTCTTAGTGCTTTGGCATTGCCTTTCCTGTTCAAAGTGCCCTATAAAACATGATCTAATTGATCCCATTAGGCTACCATATGTTGAACTGTGTCTGCTACAAAATTGCTCTTCCAGCCCAGAACCAGTATTTCATCATGGGACAGTGGGCCTGATTCTCCTCCCAAAACACTGTGTAAGTCTGGAGTAACTCTTGCAGTCAATGAAGTAACACAGATGGAGGAATGGTGCAAGCAAAAGAATCAGGCTCATCAAGGCCAAATGGAAAACAGAAACAAAAAGCACTTGTAGGTGAAGACTAACTTCTACATTATTTATCAGGGTGATGAGCAACTGCTATCTTCTGGTACATCACCTCTGGCAACCCAAAGGACTAGGGTACTCTGAATCATATGAAATGTGTTGATTTATAAAAGGCACCTGAGTTTGTGGAATTATTTATACTGAGCTGAAGACCCCATTTCTGCTTGTTGATTTTTCAAGGCAAATCAGATCGCTACATGTTTGCAATTGAGTGAAGTCTGAATGATCTAATTCAACTATATTGTTTGCTTTGTCCCAAGAACACTGGTAAATATGAATTCACATCACCATGTGTTTTATCCTTCTGGAAGAGATAGCAAGACAAACAAACAAGATAATGTGTATGCTCCTACAAATGTAACCTGTTGTACCACAGTGATGAACATCACAGCCTAAACAGCTATATACTTCAGAGACACTCTTTTATTAATAATAGAAGGTTTACCTAGCTCGGAAATCAGCCACTTGATCAGTCATCTGGCCTAGCATTTTACAGGTTCCCAGAATCTCTCTGCGTTCTTTGCCTGCACACAGTTCTCCCACTTTTCCGGCTTCATCAAGGATCTGCCTTATAGCTTGCTCACCAGGATCCCCTAATATGCAGGAGACAGTCAATAAGTACACTGAAAGACACTCATTGCTTATTAAGAGGAAACTGCTAATTCCACCATGACCTGCTGCACTAATCATACTTCATTCACTGAGTAAAGTACATTAACTGAAATGACTGCAAAGGCACACAGAGTACAAGAAATCCAATACCTTTTACTAAGACAATGTTCCTGCAACAGCATAGTGTTGTTTTAATAGTATATCCTGTCCCATGACTTAAGCATGAAATGAATCCCTAAAGATCGTTTCATTTCTACTGATGAAGCTTCTATAGAAAATTTTAGGAATATAAAAACATTTTAAAAGAACATGATTTTGAATTGTGGGGTTTTTTGGGTGGGAGGCAAGGGAAAGAGGGACTAACTTTCAAAGTCTTAGCTGGAGCCTACAGCAAAGCTTTCTTGGTGTTCAACAAAGAGCATGGTAGTTCTAGATTCTTTTTCTTTTAAAAAAACCACCCAGGTGTTGTGGGCACCTCCAGCACTCACAGAACGTTCATGTGCCAAAGAGCTTACAGTTTAGGAATGACTCAATGAAAGCAAGCAACAAAACAGTACGGACAAAAGATCTGGGATTAATGAGGTTACTTCAATTAAACCTAGTGTGCTACAAGACAGATTTATTTTTTTTAATCTAGAAACTAACAACTTGTTTGACTCGCTTCTTAAAGTTTGATTATTGCTTTTCTATAATGCTGTACACACCTAGTTAATACAATAATTAAAATCCAAGTGTAAGATACAAAATTTCTTTTAAAAGGAAAGTTGCCAACCCAGTTAAAACTGGATTGTATTAGAAACACATTCATTAAAATGTTATTTTGTAGGATGCATTTCAATGACCTTTCACCACAGGAAACTGAAGTTGCCACGACTGACTATGTAGAGGGAGGGAGAGAGAGTGAGAGGGAGGTTTAAAACAGTGACACCATACACAGCAAAAATAAACACTTCCAGTATTGCCGCTCAGGTGTACATTGACCTACACCTTAAAAAAAAAAAAAGAAATTAGTTTAGATATTTGATGCACAAATGAAAAAAAACCCTGCCAATTGGTTATGTTTAGCCACAGGAAAGTCTTACAGGAATTTAAAAGAAATAGATAAGGTGTCATAAATAGCAGTTTTATATGTGAAAAAGATATATCTGAGAAGACGGGGGGGGGGGGTCGGTAAAGGGGGGAATAAATAAATAATGGAAATATAGCAGCCTGATCAATACTATATAGAACTAAAGGTATGAAGCATGAAAGTGCCTATGGGATTTTTTTATTCTCTGGGCTGCAGAGCCACGTTTTCCCATATTAATTGTAATGTATTACACTTTTTTACTAGCAAAGGAAGATAAATACAGCATTAAATACTGAACACATTTTCTTACAGAATGGAAAAGAGAAGATTCGTTTTCACATGGTTTAAACTATATCATTTGAACAACATGAATAAAAAACCAACAGAGCTTTCCAAAGCACTTTGCATATAAATTATTTTCTTAACATTAATATTTCAAGGAACATCTAAGCATTTCTTTTCAGAATACTTCACCTGTAATTTAGTAATATACCAGAATTTTTTCTAAAAAAACCACAATCATTTAGACAGTAAATTCTGAACACTGCATGGGTGGAGTATTTTGATTATTACCTGGTGATGCATTGGGATCCCTTAGCCAGCCCTTTGCCTGGTTCATCTTGGAATCTATTAAGGCCAAAGCTCTCTTCATAGCTTCAGTGTCCTTTACAAAAGAGAAACTTTCACAATCATTCTCTTTGCCAAAGCACAGATAGTAAACGCAATCAAAGCTGATAGAAAATTAAGCTTAACACAAGTCGATTCTCCTATTAAAACAGCTCAAAAATGTACTGGACAGCTGCAGGTCACAGTCTTTTCTTGAGAATTAAAACCAAAAGACGTTTTCATTTCACTCAAAATGCAAAGAACTCTTACATGCAAGTTTTTAGTTACTTTTTCTGTTCAGTTATTTTCCCTGTGCTACAATTCCTGCAGGAAAAAAGCTGCAACAATTTTCAGACACAGTATCTTGGAAATCAGGATTTTTAAGTGTATACCAAGACTCTGTAGCAACTATAGTAAATTTAGCAACAAGATTATGGTTTATAGGTCTTTTCAGAAATGACTTGATACTACTGGAAGTGGCGTCTTATAGTTAAGAGGTCAATGACAATTTTAATGCCCCTTTCTACCTAATCTGTTGAACACCTACATTTTTGGAATTCATCTGCCCTTTAAAGTCAGACACTAGCTAAGTGTCACTTTTGAGGAAACAATAACAAGGATGGAAGAAGATACAGATTTACTGTCAGCTATTAGGATTCAGCGAATAATCAGAACTTTTAAATCTATGGAGACTAAGACATACATGCGCTTCAGGTCCTTTCTAATAAGTAAAAACTTTATCTTCTCTACCCATGGCAATGAGTCTCTTCCAGAGAAGCTCTCTTCTAACAATAGCAAAGGTATTGGCTCACTAACACTCCTTCACCTAGAAAAGCAGAAAACATGGAGTCCTTTCTCTGTGTGTACTTGCCAGTGTTGATCAGTTAACTCTCCACTAGAGGGCACTGTGAGTTTGCTAGCCAACTAGGAGCAAACAAGAATAATCAAATATAAGAAGTCATAGATGAATCATAGAATATCAGGGTTGGAAGGGACCTCAGGAGGTCATCTTGTCCAACCCCCTGCTCAAAGCAGGACCAATCTCCAATTTTTGCCCCAGTTCCCTAAATGGCCCCCCTCAAGGATTGAACTCACAACCCTGGGTTTAGCAGGGCAATGCTCAAACCACTGAGCTATCCCTCCGCCTGAGACAGGGCCAGAATAACAGCTCTTCAATAAGCATGTGATAAAAGTAACTTACATTTGTTTATTCTAAATGGTGTTAATGAGCTGCCCCTGCCACAGAGTCATGTCTGAGCATAGTTCAAAGGACTGGTTTCAATCTATGCAGTCCTATATTGTATGGGACCCAGCTCCTTAAAGGTCACCTCATGCCATATTGCAACTTCTAGGTGGCTCTTGGAGTCAGGGGCTAGGTTTGAGCTCTCCAAGTCCAGTGACAGAACATGCTCATTAGAAGGCCTAGGTCTCAGAACCTGCTTCCTCTACAGTCTGTCAGAACTAGAGATTGATGAGCTTCAGGGGTAAGTGAAAGATCTGTACTTGGAGCAGCTTTTAAATGACTTCAAACCATCATAGGGCAGGATATACTGGTTTTTATTAACTTTAGAGCTCTATAATTTGTGAATTCTGTATTTAATGTAAGGCAAGTGATAAAACGATAAGCACCATGCATAAAGCTATTAAACATTTAACTAAGCTGATAAACTTAACACTTGTGATGATGGTTGCAGCTTTTAGTTATTGCATACCAGACTAAAGGAGTTTTAGCTCTGAATGGATAGTGGAGAGCAAACCTGCCCCTCCATAAATAATCCAAAAACAAAAGCATTAACTGAAGCTTTAAAAAGGTATACATATTAGTCACTAGTCTCTATATTAATGCTCTGACCCTGTGGAGACTTGATGGGATCACTCAGTGCTTAAAGTTAAGCTTGTGCATAAATCTTTGTAGAATCAGGGCTTTACCACTGAGAAAGGGGTTTATAAATGAAAGGATTTTTAAAGTTGTGTTTGTCCTTCACATCCATATCTCTGAAGCATTCAGTAGAACACTGCACTTTCAAGCTTTGGATTTATACTATGTATTGAAGAGGTTTCAAGAGGACAGACTGAAAAAAACCTCATTGATTTTTTTCCACTTTAAGTCTACTTAAAAATTTTAGAAACCCATATCTTCCTCCTCAGTAATGTGCACTGATGATGCCCAAGAATTATATCTGATCATGCTAATTGCAGTCCTCTACATTGCTTTGTATATTTATAATCAGTAAAATGACACTGAAGGTTTCCTGTATATTACTGAGTCTCTTGTTTCGTAAACACAAGGAAACATGATTTTACTTTATTTTATTTTTTTTAGCTTTTACACTTTTTATTTTGAAAACTCCCAGCACTACGTACTCAACCTGGGATCTAAGAGAGCCAAGTTGTCTTCTATCACCTTTCCCATCAGCACCGGGGCTCCATTCCTGATCATTCTGTTGTCTAAGTCTTGCCATCCTGTGTATCAAATTCATCAATTTCTGGGGCTCCCCAAAAGCTACAGACATAATGCACAGATTTGAACAGCATTCTCCCCCCCACACACCCTTTTTTTTTTTTCTTTTTCTTTTTTTTGTGGTGGTAAGTCAAGATCTGTTCTGCTTGGATATTTCAGATTTCTGCTAGGAAACTCATTCACATAGCCAATAAATTGTTTCAATCAATTCAAGAGCATCTCTTCTTTAAAAGCATAGTTACCAAGCTTCACATCAACCCATGGACTGCCCAGATAGCTCCACAGTTGTAGCCTATCCAAATCATGGTTGTATGGTACTAGAGTATCTGCTTTTGAACAGCAACGCATAAGATTGCTCTCAGCTTTTAGCCTGTTTTAACATTTTCATTCTATCCAGTCAGGATTCATTTCTAGTGGACACACTCCATCAGAACAGGCCCCTTAACTGGACACACTGATACTGTACTTGTTGTATGCTTCATCCCTTCAGCATTGACAGAGCCTGGCCCACTGTCAGACTTTGGGAGAGGGTTGGAGCGCAGAGATCATTGAAACCTACAGTCCTGTTGATTGATAAAGGTTGGCAAGCAGGGACCTGGAACTAAAAACGTATCCAGGGAAGCCAGTTTTAGTACCAAAATATTAAAAGATGTTTTAAAAGAAACAAAAGATGTTTCAGTTTCTGGACTTTGATCTTCTTGGAGTTCTGAAACTGTTCCACTGATTTGTCTCCCTTCTGATGCAGCTAAATTTATGGTGTCTAAATTTTCCTCAGATAAAGGAGGTAGAGCAACAGAAACAAAACTGAGTCCAGTAGCACCTTAAAGATTAACAGATTTATTTGAGCATAAGCTTACGTGGGTAAAAACCCCACTTCTTCAGATGAATGGAGTGAAAATTACAGATGGTTCTCCACTTGTGAGGTAACTCCCTTCTCTCCGTGTGTCAGTATATTTATGTCTGCATCTGTAATTTTCACTCCATGCATCTGAAGAAGTAGGGTTTTTACCCACGTAAGCTTGTGCTCAAATAAATCTGTTAGTCTTTAAAGTGTCACCAGACTCCTTGTTGTTTTTGTTTTTGTGGATACAGACTAACACGGCTACCCCCTGATACTAGAAACAAAACTTTTTTCACAGAGCCTAAATAAAACAGGCAAAACAATCAGGGTTACCACTGCCTGACTCGGGAAGAGGCAATGGGCATTTTACAAGCCAATCCTCCAGCAAGGGTACCTCCTAGATCTACTTTCCTCTTTTTGCTGCTTCCGCCATCACTAGTAATTTTGTGAACAGCCATAGAGCTAGCCCAGATTGGAAAAATGATATTGGCAATTTTCCTGCCTCAGAGGGAATCTCCAAAATCTGACACTTTCTCTTGTTGCTAAATATTAACTATAATCTCTGAATCATTAAGTACCCTAAGTCTAGAGAAGTTGTGCAATATCTGCATTTCTTTACCAAAGAAGGCAATGTTGGGAAAGTACAGCAAGTCCTGTTTTCTGGCATATCAACTAGCTTAGTCAAACAAGGTTCAAGCCTGGGAAGCATCCAACAAGACTGCTGGATGCTTCCCAACAGCCCTCAGTTCTCAAGAAATTCTCAGTCTCTTGCAGAATCCATTCCTTATTCACTACCGGCTTGCTCGTCTTCAGCCTCAGTGGGAATTATATGAATTGAGCACTGTAGCAGCAGATTCTTTTTTCCTAGTTTTGTTACAGCCTGTAGACATTTGAATTAAAGGAGAAACTACACATTTATATACTCAAATGTATTCCATTTGTAGTTTCATCCCCACTCATCTACTGGGATTTTTCATTTAATTGTTCGTCTTGGGGGAGGGGGGGGCCGCACATGAAAAACTTGTTGCAACCAAACTATTCAACAATTAAGTTTTGCTTCAGAAAAACTGTCAACATTCATTCAGCATTTAAATTCTAAACCAACACTCACATTATGTTTAATCAAAAACAAAACAAAATCTATATTTAAGCAAATTCATGGTTTGCCAGAACTATAAATATTGTCTAAATTTGAAATTAACACCCAGTCTAAAAAACAGTGTTAGAATTATCTTAATGAAGTTAATAATGGTGTGCACTTGATAGGAAAAACAGTTCTGCTCTAAATTTTTTCCTCCACTTACTTTATTCCCTCTCCTTTCTGTAGGAATCATCTCTTTCCATTGGAAGTCTCCATCAGTAAGGAGAAGCATGCAACAGGTACAGCAAATATAAGTAAATTAATAGTTCCTCTCTCCCCAAATCAAGCATTTGCCACGTGTATCAATAGAGGAAGGTCTGCTGTGTGGGACCACTAGCAAGACAAGCAATACCAGGACTTATTTCTTCTCACAAGCGTTCAGTTGTAACATTTAATATCCTTTGTACCATGAACCGTTCAACACACAAGCAATGCCCAATGCAACATGTCTAAAATGCAGGCAGACTATCATAATCCTGCATGTTGAAATATAATTTATAATTGAAATATTACTCTAAATTTACCTAGAGTGCACAATGATGTACTTGGAATACTGACCACAAAGCATACTTATGTATTATGCACACTGGCCAAAATTTTCCACTTACAGATACTGTCAATATAAGCATTTGTATAAAAGCTCCTTGACTTGTGTTACTAACAGAAATTTTTCACATGCATCTTAAAAATTTTGAAAATCTCACTTACTATCTTGTTTGCCCTGCATTCATCTTAGGACAGTGAAAGCTTCCTGGGTTTCCCATACACTAGAATAGTGAGGTTGTGTGGGTTTCAAAGAAAGTGGGGGAAATGTTTAAATCCATAAGGAAAAACTAATTGTAAAAAAGTAACTTAAGTTATGAGCCTAAGCCACCTGCCCTGTATAGAAGGCTCAAGCTCTCTGAGGAAACTTATTTATTGAGGGGCTGTGCTGATGAAAAGCAAGAGATTCTTCCCACAAACTATGGGATGGGCAAAATTACTGTATAAAGCTTTCCATCAGACAGAAAGCCTGCTTCTGTATAATTGGACTCTATGATCATGAGCACCAGAAGCTAGTAACATAGGTTAAACAAAAACATTCAACAGGAACCTGTCCTAAAGACTTGGGAAGACTCCCATCAAACTCTTAACAGCAGAGTTGCATAGTCTGCGCTGTCATCACTCACACCTAACAAGCTGCTCCAAACTTCAGATATCTTAGAGCAGAGCAGGGGTAGCTAAAGCTCATTTAAAAACCTCTATTAGACCTACATACATAAGTATGGTGTTACAACTGGCACACAGGAAAAAAATATACACAGCACACAGCACAAAATCCCACAGACATGCTTTTTTGTTTTAGTACAAAAGTACAGGTGTGGGGTGTGGAAGAAATCTTACCTTCTAAAGGTGAGAAAAGATAAACAGAAGAACAAAAACAAAGATGCATAAAGTAGTCATAATAAAGAAGTAGTAGAGTGGTAAAATACTTCAAATGCAAAATCAGGGTCAAGGCACCAATACATAGGCTAATGTGATTTTAATGTCTCTATCACAACAGGTTTTCTAAGGGGGAACTAGTCTGTCTTTATGTCTAAACATTTTTTTAAAATATAGTTTTTCAGTTATTTGCTGCTTTGCCACTGATCCTAAAAAGCCTGTTAGCAGCATACTTTAAAGGCCATCCAAACACAGTGGGCATCCCAACCACTAGTTGTGCTGCTGTGTTTGCTGGTAACTGCAGCTACACAGGACGTGAATGCACACAGCAGTATCTCTGCATTCGGCCTGTGCTCTACCCATGTGAGCAGGCAGGCATTGATATGGCAGCATTTTCTGTACTAAGCGGACAGTCAGGTAAAGCAGAGCAATGGCATCCCTTGCACACTCCATGTGCATGCCAGTAGCGGCAAACAAAACCCAAATACGTTGGGTTGACTGGGAGTCATTTTTGTAGAAGTTCCAACTTCTCAGGTCTCATTTCACACCTCTTCTCCTCCAGAAGGACTGTTTCGAACACAGAGCCTTTTTGGAGGTAAGGGGTAAGAAGAACATATACTGATACTAATCCCACCCACACCCAGGTTGATACAAAAAGATTTGCTCAGTTAAGATGGAGTTCTTCACCTCGTCTTTACACCGAGCAACAAATTCAAGTTTCTAGAGATAATATGAATGCAAACTAACCGCCTGCTGACACATACAGAAGCGCCTTAAGGTAATACTAGATTGGGTGTTTAAGTACTGTACTGAGTTGGACAAATTTTGTACAGACCTCAAGGGACAGCTTGTGTGCCCAATTAACTCACACCACACAGTGTAAAATTTGGTCACCACATGACTGAGATTAAACACACTCTTTCCTTGAAAAGAGCATACTAAAGTCTAGCACTTCCCTATCAAACCAAAGAGAGAGACCAGAAATGAGCACAAAACCCTGATCTCCTACATGGCAATACAGAGTGCTTCCAATAAGCCACTGGATCATGTGTCATGCATTTTAACCTACTTGTTTCTATTATAGGAATCAGCAAAGACTAAGCAATGGGACAGGCAAGTTACTTTTAAAAACAAGCTTTAACTGGGACCAAATTATCTCCAAAGATATTCTTTGTACCTTGGTATCTTGTGATTAGCTTGGCAGAATTCAATTTTTTTAAAAATAATTTTGATGAACAATATTGATGGTTTATTTTAAGCACTTTATTTTTATTCATTTAAAATCTTTCACAATTGTGGGAAACTATGGGGAGCAGACAGTTTAATGACAGACATTCAGATTCAAAAAAAGTTAAAGCTTCTTAACTGTTAAAACGCAAATTTCAACCAATGTCAAAATATACAACGTAAATAGCCTTAAGTCAAACTCTGGTAAGTTCTCAAGTTGCATTTTTCTTACATTGCCTATCTGTAAATTTTTATCAGCATCATGGAAACATTTTTCATTGTGTGTATACAGTGAAATGAGCATTTACTGAAAAATCTAGTCTTTCCAAGCCTATTTATGATATAATACTATATTGTGTTACAAGATAAGGTTGTGTACACTCTAGTCAAACATTCTTGAAAACCTCAATTTATAGTTGCTGTGAGAAGCTAAATAGAATCTGACTTCTATTTCCAGAAAAAACTGAACATACCTTGCTAGCCCAGGCATCCTCATCCCAGGAAGTGAGCTGTAACACCCGGATGATCTCATTTATTTCAGCACTCATCTTCTCTACTGTGAAATTGCGGTTTTTCAAGGCCTCTTCTATTCCTTGGCTTTTGGAACTTTTAGTCGTTACAAAAATCTTCATAGCTGTGAACATTGCACTCTAGATTAGAGACACTATTTAAGATATGATTCATATACAAGATCTCCTCCTCCTGCATAAACTCAGAAACAGTAAGCTATATGTTTTGAACAGGGCAGGAAAACACCATAAAGACTTTAAAGGCTGGTCTACACTTAAGTTTTACTGGTAAATCTATGTTGATTTATACAGTGTGGGTTTTTTGCTGATAGTTATAAATATGTCTACACTAGAGCTCAAACAAGAATAAGCTATAGTAGTATAAACACTTTTACACTAGGATAACTGTTTCTACACTAGAGAGGTTTTTTGCCACTTTAACTGTACTGTTCGTTAATTTATGAGAAGGGGTAGAACATATTTCTTAGAATTTGGTTACAACCTGACAAGTTTTCTGCTCTATAGCTAGGACCAATCGAACTACACCTCTTAGACTAGCTAACCAAGTGTCACAATTACTCCCACATTTCTGTGAAGAATGATACCAAGTGCATTCCACTCTGCAAAACACATCCATAATACTCTGCTCGAGGTGGAGGGCATGCAGCAGCTGAGGCAACATAGGAGGGAGAGCTGCCCAGGTTTTCACAGAATGCACAGATGCAGAAACATGGTTGTGCAGTACAGTCAGTGCAGTTTTTGCTGGGAAAAATGGTGCTGTGTGGATGCATTCAACTGTGTTTGCTTGCAATCAGGCTCTGCCATGGTTACACAACAGTCCCATTCTTAGGCTAGATACATGTGGTGACCAAAAAAAAAAAAAATCTTATTTAAAGAGAAAGAAAAGTTATCCTACTGTTCTATTTACATCAATTTATCATATATTCAGCAAAAATGCAAAGGCAATTTGCCACTTCTGAAGCTTGTAAGAGTTCTGTAGCACCTTATAGACTAACAGACATATTGGAGCATAAGCTTTCGTGGGTGAATACCCACTTCATCGGATGCATGTGGGGTATTCACCCACAAAAGCTTATGCTCCAATACTTCTGTTAATCTATAAGGAGCCACAGGACTCTTTGCCGCTTTTACAGATCCAGACTAACACGGCTACCCTTCTGATATTTGAATTATAAGCTTGTTTCCTCTTCTCCCCCATGTTGCCAGTTACAATCCACCCCAGGACAACAGTAATTAAAAAACCCCATCTGCATTACAAACACCACTGTATTTTAGCAAGTTTCAGAACAGCAGCCGTGTTAGTCTGTATCCGTAAAAAGAAAAGGAGTACCTGTGGCACCTTAGAGACTAACAAATTTATTAGAGCATAAGCTTTCGTGAGCTACAGCTCACTTCATCGGATGAGCTGTAGCTCACCAAAGCTTATGCTCTAATAAATTTGTTAGTCTCTAAAGTGCCACAAGTACTTGTATTTTAGCACTGGCCTTAAATGCAGACATGGCCATATGTATTACAAGTCGGTTTAGCTTGCCTCCCAGAACAAAACCATGTTAGAATCAAGCTTTAACTCTGGTTTGATCCTGTTTAAATGCTCAACTAATCCTCCAACCTCTTGGAATCAGTTCCACAGACTAAGACGGAGGCATGTTGGCAGGGCATTAGCACTGCTGTAAATTCTTCTGGAGATAGAGGCCAAAATCTGAGTGACCCTTTGACAGTAAATTCACTTAAAAATCAAAGGCAGGACAAAAGTAGGGCTTTAAGAGGAATTACACATGGACCAGATTCAGGCGAGTACTGTGCTGCCTTCCTACACAGCTTTGCTTACAAGCTTCCATCCTCTGTCCTGATCTGTAACACTGATGGCGACTCTAGTTTGGGCCTCTGAGTAGGTAATTTGGTTAAATGTGCTTTATGATATACAAGATGACACTCATTTAGCAGCAAGAATCAACTGTCAAATTCATTTTCAGTTTCTACTTCATTTTATGGTCAGTTCTTAAAATAAAAGCAACGCTTTAATGTACTAAACCGCTTATACCACGAGGCAAAACCCAGCAAAGTACCAGGGAGGGGGTTAATATGTTCACAAGTGTGAAAACCCTGACATACTAAAATGTGCTCAGTCCTATTACATGCCTCCCTCTCCCCCAATCCACCTTTCACCCTTGTCTTGGGGAGGATATTTCTCCTTCCTCTGTAGTTTAATCAGACCAGCATTCCCTCTGGCTAACCACATGAATTTTGCTAGATGAATAAGCTATTTCAGCTGTTGGACTGGCAGTTCTGCTCCTGAACAATCTTCAGCTGTTAAGCTCTCCTTTCTTCTTGCTCATTCGCAGGGTAAAAAAAAAACATATCATGCCAGACAAAAGAGTGAGAAATACAGCAGAAGTGTGCCCCCTTTTTGGTATACTTTTCAATGGCTCTCACCCTCAAAATTTTTTTTAGATCCTTCCCCTTAATCCTTCATGATGGCAACTAGATTGTATTAATGTGAGACATGTTATGAACAGATACTGAAAAAAATAAGACAACCATGAGGGAGTTTATCCATATGAATGCAGACTGCCATTTAAAAATACTCATTAAACCCTCTACACTGTGACAAGTATGCATGACACAAATACATCTGATATAAATAGTGTATCACTAGTTTATGTAGCTCATTTTAAATCGGAGGTGCACAGAACTTAAAATAGGAAATACCCAGAGTATGCATATGGAGAGCTGGCGTTACAACTTGCCATCCCCTCCCAGTTTGCCACAAATCAGCCAAACATCTAAATATTTGCAGTCAGCCCAAGAGGCATGTCAAAGCTTCTATTTTTAATGGTATAATACACATGCATCCAAATTCAGATTATGTATTTGATTTTTAGATTATGATTTGATATTTCAGATTTTGATTATTGATATTTTAGATTTGATATTTCAGATTATGTATTAGATAATAGGACAGCAGAAACTACCTGAAATAAGGACTGGCAACAGCTCCTTCACAGTGTTCATGGAGTTCACCAACATCACTCTGTGTTCCTGATGAGTCAATTCCTGCTGTCTTTCATCAATCATTTTAGCCATCTTTGTCATTCCTAAGTCATACAACGAAGTTCAAGTGATAAAACTGTTCATATTGAGTTTCCCCAGATTTATTAACATTTTACAAAGAATGTCTAGGCTCAGTTATTTTTTAGCTTTCCAGACAAGAACGCAAAAAATGTAATGAGTTATGACACCACTGAAGAAGCTTTGTATCACCTACTTTTCATTAAACCATATTTCAGTAGTTTCAGGGAAGCCACAGATCCAGTTTCTAGTTGTTAATTCAAGCTAGAATATAGGTCTCATATTTTTGACGTTCATTTATCAAGAAGTTTAAGAAAAGAACTATAAAAATATAAAAGTAATAAATAGCCTACTTCAGGGAAATTAGTCAGCTTAGCAATGTATGACAAGGTAGTTTAGAACTCTTTTTCCTCCTTTAGCTTTGATCAGTTCTCACCTAAATAATGGGGTGGTTGACAAGAATAGGAAAATAGAACTGACACAGGTTTAGGTTTGTTGGCTTCAAAGACTTTCAACATGAGTGTATTAATTTACACTGTCCTAGAAAAACTAAATAAGAATATTTTAATTCTCTAAAAAAAAATTGTATCGGTGATGAAAAGAAGAGAATCAAAGCAAGTGTTACTTTGGATTTCTGAAGTAAATGCACTTTCAAGACTTACATGAGGAACATAATGACAGGTTTCAGAGTAGCAGCCGTGTTAGTCTGTATTCGCAAAAAGAAAGGGAGTACTTGTGGCACCTTAGCGACTAACAAATTTATTTGAGCATAAGCATAAGCTTTTGTGAGCTACAGCTTCATCCGATGAAGTGAGCTGTAGCTCACGAAAGCTTATGCTCAAATAAATTTGTTAGTCTCTAAGGTGCCACAAGTACTCCTTTTCTTTTTGCGAATACAGACTAACACGGCTGCTACTCTGAAACCTGAGAGGTGGAGTAGTAGCATTATGCCTAAGACTATATAAAACTTACTATCAATATTATGTTTTAAGTGTTTAGTGACTATTTGAGCCAAACAAATGTTCTTCCTAAATCAAAATCCAGCCCAAGTGAAGCCAAAAAGGAAGAAGCACAACTTAGACATGTAAAATATTTGGAGGGCTAGGAGAAATTTTGAAGATAAAGAGCCTGAGATACAAAATAAGTAGGCTTGGCAGGGTTCGATTTTAATGGATAGATACCAGCAAATGTCGATTTCAGCTGACTCACTGAAATAGATGAAAAAAATATCCACTAGTAACAGCTTGTGAGAGTGCAGCCTACTCTCCTAACTTTGCACCTGCAGGGATTGGGTGTCACCAGCCCTATGCAAGTGCAGGAAGCCCTCTGTGGCCTTGCTGTCACTGGGGATATGACAGCTGAGCTCTAGAAGGCTCCCTGCACAATCGGTGACACCTGATCTCTGCAGGTGCAAGGTTCTGGGAAGGCTGCTGTGCTGGCAGGGGGAGCAGAGTCCTCTGGCCAGGATGGTAAGGAGGAAGAGCTTCCTGACCACAGGGGAGGCCACCCCACTATAGAATGGCTCCATCCCTAGGCAAGAATTGTTCAGCAGTAGGGTGGTCTCCCTCATGGCTGGGGGCTCATCTTCCCCCTTGCAGCCCTTTGCTCTGCGGGGCCAGAACCAAAACCTCCCCTGCACCTTGCACCCAGGTGTGTTGGTCCCCCGGGCTGAGCAGGGAGCCCCCTGCAGCACCATTATCAATGCTATTAATCGTCAAAATTGCACACGCACAAAAAATCAATTCTGCCATGCCTAAAAATAAGCAACAATCATACCAGAAGGAGAAACCTGTGAGATAACTGGTGGGTCTACATGATTGCATTGGAGCAAAGGAGAATGTCACTGATCCACTCTTTCCTGGTAATGAAGACAAGGCACTGTCAGCGACTGAGGTATCAAAGGCCTTGTCTAAACTTGCAGTGGTGGCATGTAGTGTATGTGTAGTTACACACCGCAGTGAAAAGCGGGTAGTGTTCACACTGCCGCATGTAGCTATTCACAGCAGTGAAAGGCTCTGGCAGGGGGAGATAGCAGGGAAAGGCTCTAGGACACTACACTGCCAAAAACAGCAGAAAAAATGCAATCTCAGTAAAATCACCTATACCAGAGACAATGCTTGAAGTGTGCTGGGTCGCAGTTCAGGAAATAAAATTTCCAAAAAGCAAGATAGGTCACTGAGGGATACACATTTTTAGTGCTACCTGGGGAAAACGCCCTCTAATTGGCTACTCTTCCGCAGAAGCTGGGCAAGCAAGGAAACAGCCAATTAGGGCAAAAGCAGGTAGAGCTCTCTTCCCTTAGGAACCAACATCATTCTCATTGGAAATGAAAGGATAGAAGGTAGCGGGGGGGGAGCGGGGGGGGGGACGGACACCACGACGACGACACAGCAGCTCAGAATGGCTCCACTCCCTATTCCCATCCTGCAAGCAACAGCAAGGCTCCTCTACTCCTCCCACCCCCCCTGCAACTGGGCAGAAAGGTCCTCACTGTAGCCCCCTCACCCCACAGGCCTAGGAGAGAGAAAGAACCCCACATACTGCAGATATGAGGCTAGAGGAGTAGGACTGATTTGGGGCTGGGGGCAGAATTGATTTCTGGGCAGATATGGGGGTGACGACAGACACACACACACACACACTTTTTTGGAGACCACTTTAAACACTAACCATATGACTGGTAGATCGAAAATATTGCACCTAGCTATATGAAAGACAGCAGACACTATTGTGGGAATGACAGACCCATGAGATTTGTTTCAGTGGCAGCTGAACTGGCTGGAAAATGAGAGTTATAAAATACCGAGATAAACAGCACTGGGACAAACCAGCATGATTCCTGCAAAGCAAAATCATGGCTCTCCAATCCACTCTAAATTTCAGCCTATCAACAAAGTAGACAACACAAGAGCTATATTTAGTTTGAGAACTCTCTCACAACAGGCCATAAAATAATCTTACTTATGAGGAGCAAGAGTTAAGGATTGTCATTGATTAGAAACTGTTTAAGAGACAGACAGAAGGAATAGTCCATTTTTAGCATGCCAAAAAAGATTAACTGTGAAAGGGTACTGCCCCATCAATGACCTGGGCTAGGACTGGAGTTTAATATGTGCTAACGTTAACATATTAATATTCTGGAGTAGGGGATCAATGACAAAGTGGAAAGTTATGAAGCTAACATTTATGGTGATACCGCAACTAGAGAAGACTGAAGAACTTCAGAGGAACCTAACAACACTAGATAAAATACATAATACCATAGCAGATGAAATTCAGGGTTGAAAAATGCAAAGTTTCTAAACACTGATAGGCATAATTTGAACTACTCATACACATTATTGGGTTCAAAATTAATTGTAACCACTCAGGAAACCAAGCTGAGCTTACTGTGCACAGCTCAATGAAAATATCTGCTTAATAAGTCATTGCAGTCAAAACAAAAATGTTAGGATGTATAAAAAAACAACAACTTGCTCTGATATAGCGCTTTTCATCAGTAAATCTCAAATTGCTTTACCAAGGAGGTAAATATTATCCTCATTTTGTAAATCAATGGTGTATCCTCACCTGAAATAGAGTTCAGTTCTGGTAACCTTAGCTCAAAAATAAATAATTTTATATATCTCAGAAGTAAAGGAAGTCCAGAGAAAACCAGTGGAAACAATTAGAGCTATAGAATGACTTCCATATGAAGAAACCGGCAAGTATATGACTGTTGATTTAGAGATGATGACTAAGTGGATACAAAAAAGAAGTATGTAAAATAATGAATGGTTCTTAATTTTTTTAAGCACAACAAGGGGATGCCAAATATATTGCCTTCAATTTCATTATTTCTCATAGGATTTTTTTTTAACCACAATGCATAACCAACTTGTGGAACTTATTACTACAAGGTAACACTGAGGCCAGGAGTTTAGGAGGATGAAAAAGATTACCCGTTGTGGCAAGGCGCCGCCTCCATCTTGCCGGGCTTAGTACTTCCCCCTTTGACGGTGGCGGGACCTGGAGTAAATCAACCCCACTCTAGACAGTGTTTGTCTTCCCACTCTGAGTTTATTTATCAGTATTTTCAAGGTAGGCCTCGGGGCAGGCTCAAGGAGTACTCCTCCACCAAACAAAAGAAACCAATTCATAAACACAAAACAAGGGGATGCACCTTTCCCTGCTTCTTTGCTGGATGGTGGGGGGAGGGTGTCAGTCCTTCCCCTAAAGAGGCATTCAGTTTTGGTTGTTTCCCCTGTAGGGAGGAGAGCTGCCTCTCACTCTAGAAAAGCCTATCTTCCTGCCACCGCTAGCCCTGCAGCAGCTTGTCTCTTTTCCCTTTCTCTCACCAGAGGAGGGTTTTTGTGTCCCTAACTGACCTGAGGTAACCCCCTCTCAGCCTGTAGGAAAAAGCGCGCATCACTCTAGGGCTAACATACCTGCCCTTCCACCACTCTCTTGCAACCGTCCAGCCTGACTTTGTCACACCGTATATAATGGGACAAACATGCTTCATGCCACAGGACAACTTCTAACAGGTGTTACTTAAAATTCCCCTGTGGGCCAGTTATTTCAGGATATGGTTTCTTGGTTCTCTCTCTGAAGCAGCTGACAATGGCCAATGTCAGAGACAAGGTACTAGACGAGACGGCTCATTTGTCTGATATTGTATGGTAATTCTTATTTACATGGACATACTTATTTTTATTCAAATCAAAGTTTAATATCTAATACTTTTCTGCATCACAACTAACACCTCTGCCAGTCACACAGGCTTTATCAGACTCTTGGGCAAAGGCATCAATACATGTAACAGAAAGACCTCATCAGTAAGGTAACAGGTCATAAAAAGGCTGCAATCTCGCTGGCAAGTAAAGAAGGGATGGTGAGTAATGAGGGGAAAAGGGGTAGGGCCCAAGCTGGCCTTTTATAACATTATTTTCTGCATTCTCACTAACTTGAAGATGTCAAACTCATACTGTGGTTTAAATGTATACCATCCCAAGAGATGCCTTCAAGACATAAACCATCTGAATCAGAACACAGTGTTTATTTCCACAAATGGGATTCAGCTCTGTGTTAGTGAGTGCACAGCTTCCACAACTGTATTTTATGATGTACAGCAAAAGTACAACAGCAAATGCCAACTTTTAGCACATTACTCCATCAAAGTAAAAGACTTTATAGTGCATACCATTAACCTCTCTTATGGATATTCTAACATGGGTAAACCAACACTGGTCAATTAAATCATGGTGCACAATTTTCTAATTAGAACTACTATACATACTGAAAAGAATATCTGTCAAGCAGAAAGAGGTAATAAATGGTTTGCCTCTAGTAGTTTTCAAAGCCCCAGCTTTAGCTCTCTCCAAGATCTTGCCTCTGAACTACTTGAGAAATAAAGCTGCATGCAAGAACATAGTCACAGAGGACTGGAAAGGTCTAACCTGGACCCAGATTCTTTGTGTATGTCACCAAGTCCTCCATAGTCTCTACCACCTCTGCTACAGTTAGGTATTCCAAAATTCCTTTGCAGACACGGATGATTTTACGGACCTACGGAAAAAAAAACATTCCAGCATTTATAAGACCAAGCTATAATACAATAAATTAGAAATGCTTGTTTATTACTGAAACAGAACAGGTACAGCATTTGGTAGCATAATTTATAGAAAAGTATGTGGTTTGGAATGCTGAATAAGCTGCTCACCATTTGATTACTCAAGAAAGCCTCATTAGCCAAAATCAAAGTATCTGTACTTAGAAATGAAAATCCTGCTTCTAACAATTTCCAACTGTATGATGACAAAGAATATCAGAGAAGTAGTAGTAAAATGGTGAAGAAGTGTATTTAACTATTATGGCACTAGAGAAAATGCTGTCAGTTTGAAGACAGCATAGTTTCCAGTTTATTATTGCTATTCAACTGGTAAAAAAAGAAATCACCTAAGCCAACCT
Organism: Caretta caretta; assembly: GCF_965140235.1. Classification (NCBI taxonomy): domain Eukaryota; kingdom Metazoa; phylum Chordata; order Testudines; family Cheloniidae; genus Caretta; species Caretta caretta. The sequence continues at coordinate 61,901,633 of NC_134212.1, read as the reverse complement.
ATATCAGAGTAGCATATTCCAAAATCTACCCTATGGAAGGCTATCCATTAGGCAGTTTTCCACATGCAGAACACAATATACAATAACCTTTTTTGAAGGGCAGATCCAATTTCTTACATCTTCCAAAAAACAATGCACATTTGAAGAGAGGTACTTATTCTCCTTTTACTTCCCTATGGATTTTGTACACTTTGGTTTAATACTCTGTTAATCCATATTAGGTTTTTAACTGCTTTTAAAAAGATTCACACCAATATTGCCTCTTGAATTCTTCTACCACATACTTCAGAGCATGGCAAAACAGACAGATCCCATGGCACCATGAAATCTTATTTTAGAGGATGTAACTTTGAAAGTACTGCTTGTGGTGGACTCAAATCAAACTCCAAGTGTTGATAAGTTTGAAATTATGCTTCTAGAAATTGTCCTCAAAAACAGGAGCTCATTACTACTGCTAAAAATAAGGTAGATAAGCAAACATTAGAACAAGGCTCTTTTGAAAGATATGAATATGAGTGGTTGGGAACATGCTAAATTTGTGAAAATCAAATCCAGAGTCAAACATATGTGCCTTGTTGAACTTGGGTATGTCACAGCTGAGGTTGAGAGCTTTTTAAAAAGTTTAACTTAAAAAAAACAGAGTTCTCTTCTTGAATTGGATCTATAGGTGGAATAGGTGAACATGCCCATAACTCTTTTTGGTACTGATTACAATCACCTGCAAGAATATCTGTGATCACTAGTGCCACAAAGTAATTCCAAGCATTAGCCTCAGCTCAGGATGCCATGATGAGAATAGTTTCAATAATCAGCGATTTAACAGTGAAGCAGCAATACTGGTACTAGAGTGCTCACATACCATGGGAAGGAAAGCATATGGAGACTTTGCAGGTTGAAAGGTATGACATAGGTAAACACTGTAAGCAGCATCAATTTTTCCTCAACCAAATGGGATATGTTTATCTTAACTTCATTCCCTCTTAAAGGCATGACACTAGTTGCTAGAAAACAGGAGATAACATATTCCTAAGAAGGGGAAACATGGTCACAAAAGTGAAGCAACCCAATTGGTTCCATTACTAACACCAGACACACAAACATACACAAGATGAAGTAGAAGCCTCAATCTCACATTTCCTTCTATCTATGGGTTTACACAAGGTCCTGAGTGCCCCCCCTTTTTTTGGGGGGGGGGAGGAGGAGGGGATTTAAGAAATACACAAAAATCTATAAGTAACAAGACAGCATGAAAAGGCTTTTCTTGGCAGGAAGATAAATTGAAAGCATTCTTTGTGCCTATCCAAACAGAGTCTTTGTCACGGATAATGAATTTTGGGAAGCGCTGTAAAATTAGCAAATGTAAATTAAGTGGGTATTTGAGATAACATGATACTGATGTTATTGGTACTAGGACACCTACCTCAGCCTCATCAAACGTCAGAAGCAAGTCTGATGTACCAGAGAGGATGCCTCTTGATCCATCAATGAGATAATCACGAGCAGGTACTGAATAAGGATCTGCTTGCAGCATCTGGGCTGCCTGGACAAGTTTAGTGCAGGCATTCTCCACTCTGTGTGCAACAATAAGATACAGCTATTAATACTTATTCTGAATACTCTGCCAGGAGGTGAACAGCTGTATAAACTTGTAGGGGGTTACCATCAAAACACAGCCAGCAAACTGTTCATCCATCCCAACAAACACACATTCATGGTTTAAATGTGCAAATATAAATATTTACACATCACTGATTAAATCAGCCATTGTCTTTAGAGCTAGATATATAACAACACTGAGGTAACAGATTAGAGACACTGACATGAGTCACAAAATACCCTTTTAATTCCAACAAGCCAGTAGGTTAGGCAGAGGGGAGCTTTTCCAACAGGATCACAAAGTCAAAGTAATCACTGTGCAACATCCTGGCATTTGCATTATGTTCTATTAATGTCAACAGGCAAATGCATCAATAGGCAATTAGTCACAGCTGTAAGTTAAGATAACAAAAGGACATTTTGTGAAAAGTATTGAGGCGCCTCAGATCCTCATTTGTTAATGAAGAAGCTTTCCAGCTCTTTAAAATATATTACTACTTGTGCACATCAATATCATGTGAATAGGCATACGGTTTGAATCTCCTATCTTGTTAGCAAATACAAGATCTCTCAACTTCTGATACCAAGTCTAAGAGAGAAGGTCCCAAATGCAGAATGTCTGAGTGTTATTGTAACTCTTAACACAGTTGATATGAGCTTTAAAATTAATATTAAACTAATTCTATCCAGCTATTTGAAATGCAGCACTAAAGAAAACTATTTTGAGTTAAGGAGTTAACCCTGTTTCAGTTATCAATTTCTATTTCACTTTTCACAAATGCTGTATTCTTTGAACAAGTCAATCAGAAGCTTTCTGGTAGCAGAGCAAAAGCTTGCTTTCCAGCCAGACTCTAAAGCTTTAACACAGAAGTTCAAACTAACCAACCGTTAACTTGGCCTCTCATATCTGGATAGTATCCTGGCACATACATTAGCAAGCAAGCATCTGGTCTGTCACCATTTTGTTGCAGGGCAAAGCTATCAGTGGAGTATTTTCCCAAGTTTAACTCATTGATCAAACAGTATTCATATCTTCTATGTTCACATTTCCCTGAGCATTCATGCAAACGGAAGCATTTGAAGTGGTGCTTCTTAGTGTCAATACAGGCATTTGTATAGGTGTGCATATATTTTCAACAAGTGCTCACCCAACTACCTTTTGTATATTTAATTCCACCAAGGAAATATTTGACAAAACCAAAAAGAAATCAATTGTAAAATTTGCTTAACAGCTTAAAAAACGAGCTTCCACCTTCCTCCTTCTCCACAATAATTGTGCTTTTAGCTATCACAGCTGGGCACCAACGCCAAACAGCACAACTCTGAATACTCATCACTCAACACAAGTTAGGAATTTATATTAGATTTGCAGAAGTGGGGAGAAGTTAACACACACATAATGAAGTTGGGCCATGGGGAGAGAAGAAAACAGAAAACATTACACATTAGGTGCAATGGCATAGACAATGAGGGGCTGAAGGAGTAGAACAATTTTAAACTGTCCCCTCCCTACAAAGTACCACAATTCTCCACTACAACTGTACTCAGATATGTGCCTACAGTTGAGTAAGTAAGATTCAGTAGAGTTGTCTGTGGTTAACTAGGTGCAGCAAGGAAAGCAATTGAAAAGCAATAATGTATTTATAAGACAAGGAACATTAAGAGACTGTTAAAGAGGAAACTTTACATGGTTACATACTCAATGGTAACATGACAGAAATAAGGCAAGTACCAAAGTTTGTTTACAACACAAAATCATTTAAGTGTACTGACAAAGAACTCTAAGATGTCCTGTCTTCTTTCTGCATCCGCACAGGGAGGAAGAAAGCTTCTTGTGGTTGCATATGCAGAGGTGCCCAGGCAGCGTGCACTGTGAGAGTAGTGAGTGGGAGCCAGCCACACAACTTCCCCACAGATCCCTTCTCCCTGCCTCCTGGGGGTAGCGGGGGCAGGGATCCTAGGGGTGGTGCTGAGGATGCACTTCACTGCTCCACAGCTGGCAGCAGCCCGGCTGGGGGGATGTGTGTGCTTTTCCTCTAAAACCTACATTTTATGGCAAACTTCAAAAACAGACAAAAATAAATAGAAAACCAGCTAAACAAAATCCCTTTCACTGAACATCCCATTCCGGGTTGACAGCCCTGGACACTGATGTCCTAATTATCCACAGAACAGGTGCGCATGGGCCTTTCCTGCCAATGTGACTCAACCTAGAGGTGGAGAACCCAGTGCTCAGATTAGATTTCAGTTCCGTATAAAGCCGATTCACATTGCCATCATTCTATTGAGACAGCTACCAAAGGAGTTAAGTATGCAATTTATGTACTCATGTGTTCCTCATGGGCACCTGAGCCCCATCAATAGCACCATCACAGTTAGGAAACAGGGTGGACAGTATCGTTTTCCCACCTTGCAACACATTCTTAAGGCTAGAGTGTCAATGGAGTGAGGGTGAGGGGGGGAGAATGCTCGGCACCCTTAGGTCTGTGCACTGCAGTGTGGACACCAGAGCCCTAGGTTTGAGCACAGGTCAGAAAATCCTTAACCTAGGGTTAAAATGCAGTGTAGATGCTCATGCCCAGGGTTCCCTGATACAGGTCAATTGACTCGAGTCCCACTACCCCTAGATGAACATTGCTCTGTAGACATATCCTCACATGCCTAATGGACACTGTTGGCCAAAAGAGTACAAACTGGAGTACATGAGGTACACATGCACCAATGGTGGAATATACTTGGACAAATACTTGAAGATCACAGATCCCTTCTGTGTTTGAAGCTCACAAAAGGAAGGGTGAGCACATCAAGATTACAAGACTTATCCTCCCCAGCTACCCACTTTTGGGAGCCTATAAAAAGCATCAAACAGAGTACTGTTAAAGTGACGCATTCTAGCTTTTTGGGTAATCATTGCCGGCCTAGTAACAGATACAAATTAAGATGCAGGACCTTCCTGGAGATATGACACTGATTATGTTGCTCATGGATTTCCCTCCATTTTCTGGCTTCCTCCCACAAGATAGTTAAGTACAGCGCAGGACATAAGATCAGTGTAAGGAGAATCTAAGTGTCATCCATCAATTCAATCTTAAGCTATCCTTGAATAAAGTTCACTCAAACATGAAACTCTTACTACACCAGTTCTGAGATAAACCAAGATTTACTATGCTAAGAAACTGGATCATGATACCTAACTTCCTTCATGATGACCAGAGTTCCTCCTAATAAGCATTTAGAGACACAGTGCTGAGAGCAGTGAAATCATTGAAAATTGACTAATCCATCCTATATTCCTGAACCCACTAAGAAATAAAACATAATACTTAAAAGTTGTGTCAGAACAATACAAGATTTTCAGCCAGCGGTTCCCCTGAGTAGACTTAAATGGGCCAGCAGACAGACCTTATCACAAGATGTAGTCTACAATGAAACATCTGGTCAGCTCATTAGGGGTAATAGTCACAATTGCATAAGAAAATCCATTAAGACTAACAAGAGTCAGAAAACAGGAATGATCTGGTCTCTGCTGTGTAAAATGTAATTGTAGCTTTCAGACCAACATTCTTCACTAAAGTTAGTTTCCCACTGCTGAAAGGAGTTAAACTGTGTCATATTTTTTCTTTTCAGCCACACTAAGAAAGGCATTAAACAGGTCACCTATCCACCCAAATCAAAATAATAGGCTCAAAACTGCTGGATTTGCACTGTGGAATTTCATGGTCGTTTGTATAAAAGTTCCAATGCAGGTAGGACTGTATTTCCCATTTGTGAACAATTGATGTAAAAGTAAAAACTCTTTAAATCTTCATGTCAGCATGTGAATGGAATTTCTTAGCTGCAATGTAGTTTTAATTTAAAAAACATTGAGAAGATTTAGAGGTGGATTTGTGTTTTAATTGTACAAAGCCCAGTTTAGTGAAATGTTCCAAGTCCTCTCAAAATACTGCAACTTCAGATTCTGTGCCTCTGCCTGCAGGAATGGGGTTTTGTAAAAGAACAAAATAATTTATTGCCCAATTAAAAAAAATTAGTATGAGTTGAAAGACATTCAAAAAACACAATCACAGCACTCAACTGCTTTTTCCTCCAACGGGATCTATATAGAGTATGTTAAAAAAATTGAACAAAAATTAACGGCTAGATTTGGATTCAACCAGAGAACACAAAGCTTTTAAGCTACAAAATCATTCAGATCTTATTGGCTGAAGACAACTCTCTCATATCTTATGCTCTTATTTTGTAAAAAGTCAAATAGAGGATCCATAATTATCTAGACAAGATTAATTACTACGCCAACACAAATTTCAGGTAGGTAGATTGTGGGTAGGTGTAAAGGACAAAAAATGTTTAGAAACTCATTCTTTTTTATGCTCAATGCTATAGAAATAGTTAAGTAATGAACTAATTACAACTTATGATTCAATTTATTTTCTCCCACCCAGTAAAATTATTGGGGGACTTGAGGGAAGACTGTAGGCTAAGATTTTATCAACACCAATCCAGTGGGAGGAGTGGATTTATTTTTTACATCTAGTGTTTAGATTTCTTATTCTTTTCTCAAAGATTTTGAGAGCAGTTTCCCCTCAACCTATATTAATGTCAGTTTATACATTCTGTAAAGCAAAAATACTAATCTAACACTTCTCTGCTAACATCAAGGCTATTTTTCAGGGTTTGGGGGCGGGGGAGCTTTGTTCATTTTAACATACAGAATGCATGCTAATGACAATAATTTGAAATGGAAATGCCACCAGACAGAAAATGGTAGCTCTAGAAATCTGACTGCCAGACTTGTCAACTCACCTCTGCTGTAACATCAGACAGCAACACCACATTTATAGGGCAGATTAATTATATATAAATATACTTTGATACTCTTGTTTATAGACATGAGCGGAACATTAGGATGACTTGTGATGTAATTGGATCCGTATGTGTCAAAACGTCTATTTATTTTTTAAACACCAGAGCCAATCCTTAATTTTAAATCCCACACAAAAGCTCAGTTGCTAAAGATAAAGTTTAATTGCTGCAGGTGTGCCGATATATCTTTCTCATGTTTTATTCTCTGATGTACTTCCCTTCTGGTACAATTATTTTATATTACATTTCATTACAGTCAATGACATTTGCATCATTCTGTTGGAATTACTGACATTAGAGCAGTTTCAAGCTTTTCTCATAATTACAAAAATGTTAAAGGACTCTTGGCAATCAATTATCATTTCTTCAGAAACTAGTTTCCATAAGTGCACAGGGTACACTTGCAATTTATAGCAACAGTGACATTTACCACAAGGAACACAATGTAAAGTTGACCAACAGCAATCTAGTTAGTAGAGTGGAAGTTTTCCAACATATTGTCAAACTGCTGTCAAGTTAGTGATAATTTTAAAATAACATTCAAATATTTTAATAGAATACCTCATACTGAACAGATATTTAAACCTAAAATCAAACAGGACATAAGCCTGAAAAATTAAATACCATTTGTTGAATGCTAGGTAATTCCTCAATGTTTCCAAAATGCTCTGTAAAAATGCTGCATGAAAGTAAGTAGTGCCTTCTGAATCCTTTCCAGGTTTGGTAGTTATATGGAAAACACACACATACAAACAATGGTTCAATGAAATTCTGTAGTCACTTGCCTGTTTGCTCAACTTTTCTAACTCATATTCTGTAACATGACCTCAAATAACCAATCAAACCTTATTTCCCATAGGCACCTCTTCTGAAGTGTTTTATTTGCAAGCTGCTCGTTATAGCAGCAAGAGTCAGTCTTAATATATCATTTTACAGCAGTGCTCATCCCAAAGGATCCCATGTGAAACAAATTACACCCAATGATCTCTTTATCCACCTCTGAGATGGACTAGGGCAATTGGTTGATAGTATGTAGAAACAAAACAATACGTCAGGGCAGGAAGTTAACACACAAGTTATTTTTGAAAGTTTCATCCAAAATTACTTAGCCTGCTAAATCTCACTTCCAAAAGTATCTCGGAAGTTAGGAGCCTTTGAAAATTCTACCCTTTGTCCAAATGAAACTAATTACTTAAGTGCCATTCAGCTAGGACACAGGATTCAGAGACTCTTCTCTTGCCTTCACTAAAATTCCCATGGCACGCCTCATAAGAAATCATGACCTTTTCGGGTCTCACACAAAATATGAAACCTCTAACAAGATAGATCCATTTAACATCATAAAAGGCATCCCTCAATACCAACTACAATGGAAGTGTGCCATCTATTTAATTCACTAGTAGCACTGCCTACAACAGACTGAGCAGGAGATCTGTAAGGAGTATCTCCAGCTCAAATATAGACCTGGCCTACCCAATCTGATAGGGTCACAGACCAAGGTAAAGTGGCTACACATTTTCCACAAAAAAGCTCCAAGTTCCCTGAACTGAATTGAATGATTATCCCCTGGCACTATGATGAAGGGCTATAGCATAGAACCTTATGATAAATCATTAGAAGAATAAGGATATTCAGCAAGTGAAAGATACTGCATTTTAGACACTAAAATGTAGCTGCAATAAACTCATCATAACAAGGAGCATTTTTTCATTCCTGCAAGTACCTAACATACTTTCAACATTGTTTAAATGACAGTACCAATTTCTTGCAAGGTCTTAAATTTCTACAGTTTTGCCATATCACACAAAAAAGTCAGGTCACTTTACTGATAAAAGCATTTTTGTTATTAACAAGAGAATAAAATGTAAGAGCCCTCTCTGCTGCAAATTCTGGGCACAGCAATAGTAAAGACTAATCATTTTTTAGTATACAATTCCAATATTAGTAATTAAGGAACAGTTATTTAACTACATAGGTATCTATGTGAAACACTATCCTCTATTTTAGTACCATTAGTAAGTGTGCCAAAGCAAACCTAGCCATGTGAAAAGATATTAAAATAGTTCATAACCCATCCACAAGGATGTCATTTGTGGTAGCTAGTTTGTAACTCAAGAAAGTTACAACTAGAGCTGTCAAGTGATTAAAAAAATTAAACACAATTAATCGCAGTTTTAATCACACTGTTAAACAATATTAGAATACCATTTATTTAAATAATTTGGGGGTTTTCTATATTTTCAAATACAAGATCGTGGCTTGGGGCTCTGGACTTCAGCCCTGCTCGGGAGCTGCTTCAACCCCACCACCACCCAGGGAGCTGCGGGCTGGGGCTGCTCCAACTCCCCCGCTGCCAATGCCTCCTGTCCCACCCACAGCTATGTGATTAACACGTAAAAAAAAAAAAAGTTAATTTTGCTTTCAGTTAATTACAGGCATTAACTGCAATTAATTGATAGCCCCCAAAATAACCCAAATTACATAACTGATATATTTGTACTTATTATACTGCATACCAGTGCTTATCAAAAATGGTGGTTCTGTGAAAGTCTGCATATTTATGACGACAATTTTTATGTTCAGATATTAAATTCTTTAGATTCTGTAAAGAATCAGGAATAACACAATTGTAGTGGAATAATTAACTGTCTGGAGGTCTTTAGGTATCACAGCAATACTCAACGTCAGACATATATATCAATTAAGCATGCACTCCTGTTACCAAGGTTTTACTTTTGTTCTTACAACAGAATAAGGTCTATAATAAAAGCTGTGAATATACTTTTAGCCACTGTTATGATCTAATCAAATTATCAAATGCTCAAAAGAACCTGAGAGACCCAGACTGTCTCTTAAAGAAATGTGATGTAATGGTGCACATTTAAACCAGCAAAAGTAAACTCTGTATTCTAGACTTCAGCATCGTTAATTACTAACTTTTGTGGGCAGTACATGTTATTTTCTTACAAGCAAAAGATAAGGGAATACAACACAGTTGAGGCAGCACAAGTTAAGTTACAGTAGGTATACCACATTATAAAGATTATATGTTTTTATTATTGTAAAATCACAATCCATTTTGCTCATTTTTCCTTAAACACTTCAGATATTTAAGACACGGGCAATAAATAGTTTCATTTCTCTTAACTTTTATTCTAACAAACCTCATTTCTGTGGACTGCACTTGTTTTTGCAACCATAGTGATGAAATACATTGGCTTCAGTCACAAATACCTATTCAGTATTACTTTGACATCAGCAAATTTGTTTTCAAAATGAGCTATGTAGATCACTAAAACCATGTTTCCAAAATGATCAAAGTTAACTGACAACACTAAAATTTTTGAAGAAAGCTACAGACAAAACATATTCTACAATATAAAGTTGTGTTATTGTTTCTCTGTAGTAGACCATCTAAAAGAAGAAAATCTAGAACTTTTTCACCTACTTTGCAAGCAAATTTTAAGACAAGGGAACAAAATTATTCACCTGTACTGCTTTATTTTGTGCTCCCAATTAGAAAAAAGTGACCATCTTCTATTTTACCTATGTATTGATACTACTTCCATTTCCTCCCCCAGCTTGGCAGCCCCTCAAAAATGCTGAAACAGCAAAATGCAGAGGACATATCAAAATCATTAAAATACACTAAAGAAAGGATTTGACCAGAAAGTTGTACTGTAACCATTACTCTATAAAAATTTATATTTTAGCACCAACCAAATATTGTACTGACAAAATACATAAGTAATCTCTCCACAACCACCTCTCGGTGTAAGCCAAGTTTACCCATGTGGGCAGAGGTCTACTAATTATGCAGCTTTATTCAGAACACTGACCGCTTAGGCCCGTTTCCCAAATATACAGATTTTTTTTATGTCCATTTTAAAAGACTCGAGTAAGTCTGATACCTGTTTTGAGTCCATTTTTTACTTCTGTTCCCAGCTGGAATAATCATCTACATGAACAAACATTTCAGAGATAAAATATAAAAGCCCAGTCTTATACAAGTACACTGTTTTGCTAACTGTTTTGATACTTGGCAAAATATTTATTTTTAAAAATGAATTTGTTCAGGGTTTACCCAATATCTACTGCTTAGATATCCTTCACAAAACTTCCAACACAATTCCGCTTCACTCTAACATATACTGACTTAATGACGGATACTTAAAACGTTTCCACAAAGCAGTGGTGGCTCACTAAATTCCAGGAAAGTTATTAACTTCTTCCACCTGCTTCTTCTATCACGCTCCTAAACAAAGGGTATCAACTAAACCATGGCTTCACTTTATTATCTATATATACATCTTGGACAGCAAAGGGCAACAAAATAAACCATTTTGCATAACTTTAAAGGAGCAGCAATACAAAAAATGTAAGCCTCCAAAACAATAAACATAGCCCTGCCATGTATGTAAATCTTCACAAAATCTTAGAAAATTATTCAAAAATGTTTCTCTTTGAGAACCATTCTGTTCCCCTCCTCCCATACACACACACTCACAGTACTCATTTGTTTATTATTTTAGTATTTGGTTCAGTAGTTTCCGCTTCTAGTTCTTGAGCATCTTGTCTCTCTCTCTCTCTCAAGAAAACATTAGCATATTCAGTGACTTAGCATGTGCCAGCAGAAATTGCTAATAAAGAAAACATTGAATTCAATGGGGTGGCTGGGTAAGGGAAGTCTTTTCAATGAGAGTTTGTCATTTGACAATGACAGGTGTGGCAGTTTAATGACCACTAAAAAGTGATGTTTCATTTTTAAGACTCAAGGCCACAGAGGAGAAAATCATTTATCTTCAGTTCTGAGCCATGAACTTAATTAGAAGTGAGTTAGTTTTTAGTCAGTTAGTTTTTAGGTGTCTTAAAAATATTTCCAAGTCCTGTTATGCAGCAACTGGTTATGCAGTCACTGACATACTCCTCCTCCAGCCAAAAGAATGGAAAACACTTATGGGGAGAACAGCACTAAATGTCAGAAAAAGCTCTTTAGCACAGCTTAATACCAATGCACGGAGAAATACTGTGCGCCCTCCATCAGTGTCCCTCCAGAGGGAAAGAAACGTACCATGGGGGGGAGGGAAGAAGGGGGGAAGCTACCCATATAAGCAAAGGCTAGCAAAGTAGCTATCTCTGGCAGAGATTTGGCATCTGGCTACTCCTGTTAGCAAAAGCCTACAATGTTTCTGCCTAAGGACAGGCCTACACTACAGCCGGGACTGACGCTCTGAGATGGTTCCACCGGCAGTCGATTTAGCGGGTCTAGTGAAGGGCTGCAAAATCAACAGCAGATCGCTCTCCAGTCGACCCCTGTACTCTACCCCGGACAAGAAGAGTAAGGTAAGTCGATGGGAGAGTTATTCACGTAGCTAGAGTTGCGTAGCATAGGCCGACTTACCACGGTAGTGTAGACATTGCCTGAGCAAGTAAATGAGACCAGGGAAGTAAAAGGTATATTAAAATAAAGGCCATTAAAAATAAAGTCCCCCTCCCCCTCACTGTAAAGAAACATTTACTTCTAGATGTAGGTTCCTGTACCTATGACAGACATTTTGAATGTGTTGATAAACTTACTTGATAAAGGCTGGTGGCATGTCCCTTTTCAAAATCTGGTCTTCGGTTGTCTGCACTGTTTCTTTTCCAACCTGTATGAAAAATCCAAGAGTCATATTTAACCCCTCAGCTTTGGATTCAGTTTAATGCTTACATCAATCAGATCATATACCAACAAAAGGAACTAGTAACTGACAAGCCCTTTTATTAGTTTTGGTAATGTTTATATAGAGCAGGGATCGGCAACCTTTGGCATGCAGCCCACCAGGGTAAGCCCCCTTGGCGGAGCGGGCCAGGCCAGTTTGTTTACCAGCTGCATCCGCAGGTTCGGCTGATCATGGCTCCCACTGGCCGCGGTTCGCCACTCCAGGCCAGTGGGGGCTGCGGAAAGCAGGGGCCAGCACATCCCTTGGCCTGCACCGCTTCCCGCAGCCCCCATCGGCCTGGAGTGGCGAACTGCAGCCAGTGGGAGCCGCAATCAGCCAAACCTGCAGACACTGCAGGTAAACAAACTGGCCCGGCCTGCCAGGAGGCTTACCCTTGTGGGCTGCGTGCCAAACATTGCGGATCCTTGGTATAGAGTTTTGAATATGTAAAGCATTATATAGGTGCTAAATAGTAGAATTTTTAAAAAGTTTACTCTTTTTGGAAAGCATTAAATTCATGGACAATAAACAGCTTGTTAATCACTGTGCAAGTTTTGTGGAGTGCAGTATGGTAATGCTCCCTGTACAGATCTGGTCAAATTAATAATACCAATACAAACATTGCTTTCCAAAATTGCTGCAGTCAAGTTTCGAGGAAACAATTCTCGCTACTGCTGAAAGACAATTCTTTTTTTACAGGTAATATGCATTTCAAGAACACCAGCTGCAGCACTGAGCCATAAAAATAGCTAATCATTTTTATAAAGCAAACAACATGAGTTGCACATTTAGTCTTATAGCAATCTTATTTATGGGTTTGTGGGGTTCCACTTATGTGAGCATGCGTATATGCTAAATGAGAGCACTTTTTAAAAGTACATATTAATAGCCAAATAAAACTGGACATTGCATCATTAGTGTAAGTACATCAACATGACCTTGGTGCTAGTCACATTATCATGTATTATGAATAAAGGCATTTTATGTCCTGTGTGACACCTCTACTAAATCTCAATGCAGAAACAGAGAAGCAGCTAGTTTGGTTTTTCCCCCTACAAAAATTGTAAGAAAAAAAATCATAATTTCTTGCACAATTATGCAAGAAAAGAGAAGGAACTTTATATCCCCAATAACCTTTGCAGGCTTGCCAATTAAATGTGAATCAGAAAGAAGACTCCAAGGTAAAAAACAAACAAAACAAATACCTCTTCTACCCTTCGACCTGACTAGCCTATTAGGAAGTAAACACACGCACACACACTATAGATTATCCTCAGGCAAAAATAATGGTGCACAAGTTTCCCCTTACAGTTAACAATTATGGGACTAAACTAAGATCAGGGTAACAACATTCACTGTTTTCATACACAATAGCTCTTGTGTTACACAAATCTTTTAAATCAGCAGCTGGTTCTCTGTGGTCTATGAGATCATAAACTTGACAGAGTATTTCCAGTTGCATTGTTCACTGTATTTTCCAGCTGAATAAACCATTCAGCAAGGCCCAGGGAAGCAGAAGGTCTTTACCCCAGACACTAGTTTGTATTAAGTGCTTCCAGGACTGCCTGAGCTACAGACAAGACAACATTGTATCCTAATTTTTACTGTACCCACAAATATATTTTAACATACAATCATTAAACCAAAGAGGTTTGCCTGAGTTATACTCCCAGACCAAAGAGATGTTAAAGCTGGTGCATATTATTAAAACTTTTGTCAGAATCCATAAGACACACACACAGCTTGCACACGGCTGCTATTCTGAAACCTCAACACTTGACTGTCTTTCAGGAGTACAAGCTACACTCTGCTCACCAGCACTGTCCCCATTTGACCTTTTCAGTACAGTTCTAAACATTACAGGGACAAGACACAGGAAAATATAGCCCTGACATTTTCTAGTTCTTACACGAAAAAACAGTCCACGTTTACCACTAACATACATATTGTAACTTAGGAGTGCTACACTTGCAAGGTACAGGAGTCATTTCCGCCCTTGGATACATAACAGAAACTCCCACTGAAGACCATCAGAGCTGTGTGAATATTTGAGAAAAGAATATCCATACTTCATGTGGAGGTAGTTCTCAATTTCTTTTTTGCATATATGCAGACTATAACAAGTCAAAATAAATTATAAACATCTGTGTCTTTTGCATTTAAAGTTGGTATAATAGAGCTGGGAAGTCATCTGTTTACCCATCCCATGAAAATTTGAGATTTTGAAATTTTTTCCAAACACTAGCTGGGATGAGAAAAGTAGAAATCTCAAAATTTTTTCAAACCAAAAACTTGAAAAAAAAAGTCTGTTTGGGTCAACAGAAATACAGATAATTTCAAAACATTTCAGTTTGATTTTGGCTTTTTTTAAAATGATTTTACTGTCATTTTGAATGAAAAAAGAATTTTTTATTAGAAAATTTAAAAAAACATTCAAGTCAAGAAATTTGTTGAAATCAGCCCATTCCTACAAACTGTTTTGATGAATCAGCATTTTCCTGACAAAAAATAACGAGGAGTCCTTCTGGCACCTTAGAGACGAACAAATTTATTTATTCTCTAAGGTGCCACAAGGACTCCTCGCTGCTTTTGCTAATACAGACTAATATGGCTACCACTCTGAAACCTGACAAAAAATGTTTCTGAAAAATTCCCAAACAGCTCTACTGCATAATAGACTCATAGACTTTACGGTCAGAAGGAACCACCATGATCGTCTAGTCTGACCTCCTGCACAACGCAGGCCAGAGAATCTCACCCACCCACTCCTGTAATAAACCCCTAACCTATGTCTGAGCTATTGAAGTCTTCAAATCATGGTTTAAAGACTTCAAGGTGCAGAGAATCCTCCAGCAAGTGACCAGTGCCCCACGCTACAGAGGAAGGCGAAAAACTCCCAGGGTCTCTGCCAATATGCACTGGAGGAAAATTCCTTCGTGACCCCAAATATGGCGATCAGCTAAACCCTGAGCATGTGGACAAGACTCACCAGCCAGACGCCCACAAAAGAATTCTCTGTAGTAACTCAGATCCCACCCCATCTAACAACCCATTATAGGCCATTGGGCATATTTACCCCTAATAGTCAAAGATCAATTAATTCCCAAAATTAGGCTATCCCATCATACCATCCCCTCCATAAATTTATCAAGCTTAATCTTGAAGCCA
The DNA here is from genome assembly GCF_965140235.1 of Caretta caretta. Classification (NCBI taxonomy): domain Eukaryota; kingdom Metazoa; phylum Chordata; order Testudines; family Cheloniidae; genus Caretta; species Caretta caretta. The sequence continues at coordinate 61,886,304 of NC_134212.1, read as the reverse complement.
GATATGTCTTTTGCCCCCACTGCTCCCCTTGGAAGGCTGTTCCAGAACTTCACTCCTCTGATGGTTAGAAATCTTTGTTTAATTTCAAGTCTAAACTTCCTGATGGCCAGTTTATATCCATTTCTTCTTGTGTCCACATTGGTTCTGAGCTTAAATAATTCCTCTTCCTCCCTAGTATTTATCCCTCTGATATATTTATAGAGAGCAATCATATCTCCCCTCAGCCTTCTTTTGTTAAACTAAACGAGCCCAGCTCTTTGAGTCTCCTTTCATAAAACCAGTTTTCCATTCCTCGGATCATCCTAGTAGCCCTTCTCTGTACCAGTTTGAATTCATCCTTCTTAAACACTGGAGACCAGAACTGCACACAATATTCCAGGTGAGGTCTCACCAGTGCCTTGTAAAATGGTACTAACATGTCCTTATCTCTACTGGAAATACCTCGCCTGATGCATCCGCAGACCGCATTAGCTTTTTTCATGGCCATATCACATTGGTGACTCATAGTCATCCTGTCAACCAATACTCTGAGCTCTTTCTCCTCCTCCATTACTTCCAGTGATGTGTCCCCAACTTATAACAAAAATTCTTGTTATTAATCCCTAAATGCATGACCTTGCACTTTTCACTATTAAATTTCATCCTATTACTGTTACTCCAGTTTACAAGGTCATCCAGATCTTCCTGTATGATATCCCGATCCTTCTCTATATTGGCAATACCTCCCAGCTTTATGTCATCTGCAAACTTTATTAGCACACTCCCACTTTTTGTGCCGAGGTCAGTAATAAAAAGATTAAATTAAGATTGAGCCCAAAACCGGTCCCTGAGGAACTCCACTAGTAACCTCCTTCCAGCCTGACAGTTCACTTTTCAGTATGACCCATTGTAGTCTCCCCTTTAACCAGCTCCTTATCCACCTTTCAGTTTTCATTTTGATCCCCATCTTTTCCAATTTAACTAATAATTCCCCATGTGGAACCATATCAAATGCCTTACTGAAATCGAGGTAAATTAGATCCCCTGCATTTCCTTTGTCTAAAAGATCTGTTACCTTCTCAAAGAAGGAGATCAGGTTGGTTTGGCATGATCTACCTTCTGTAAAACCATGTTGTATTTTGTCCCAATTACCATTGACCTCAATCATAGATGTCCTTAACTACTTTCTCCTTCAAAATTTTTTCCAAGACCTTGCATACTACAGATGTCAAACTAACAGGGCTGTAGTTACCACGATCACTCTTTTTCCTTTCTTAAAAATAAGAACAACGTTAGCAATTCTCCAGTCATACGGTACAACCCCTGAGTTTACAGATTCATTAAAAATACTTCCTAATGGGCTTGCAATTTCATGTGCCAGTTGCTTTAATATTCTCGGAAGAAGGTTATCTGGGCTCCCCGATTTAGTCCCATTAAGATGTTCGAGTTTGGCTTCTACCTCGGATGTGGTAATATCTACCTCCATATCCTCATTCCTATTTGTCATCCTGCCATTATCCCTAAGCTCCTCATTAGCCTCATTAAAGACTGAGAGAAAGTATTTGTTTAGATATTGGGCCATGACTAGATTATCCTTAACCTCCACTCCATCCTCAGTGTTTAGTGGTCCCACTTTCTTTGTTTTCTTCTGATTTGTATGGCTATAGAACCTTTTACTGTTGGTTTTAATTCCCTTTGCAAGGTTCAACTCTACATGGCTTTTGCCCTTTCTCACTTTATCCCTACATGTTCTGACCTCAATAAGGTAGCTTTCCTTGCTGATCACTCCCATCTTCCACTCCTTGTAGGCTTTCTGCTTTTTCTTAATCACCTCTCTGAGATGCTTGCTCATCCAGCTTGGTCTACAACTCCTGCCTATGAATTTTTTCCCCTTTCTTGGGATGCAGGCTTCTGATAGTTTCTGCAACTTTGACTTGAAGTAATTCCAGGCCTCCTCCGCCTTTAGATCCACAAGTTCTTCAGTCCAATCCACCTCCCTAACTAATTTCCTTAAGTTTTGAAAATCAGCCCTTTTGAAATCAAAAACCCTAGTTGCAGATTTATTTTTGTTAATCCTTCCGTTCAGTTTGAACTGAATTAGCTCATGATCACTTGAACCAAGACTGTCCCCTACAACCATTTCTTCTATGAGGTCTTCACTATTCACCAAAACCAAATCTAAAATGACATCCCCTCTTGTTGGTTCAGCAACTACTTGGTGAAGGAATCCATCAGCTATCGCATCCAGGAAAATCTGAGCCCTAATTTTACTAGCACTTGTTTCCAGTCAATATCTGGGAAGTTAAAGTCTCCCATGATCACACAATTCCCATTAGTATTTACTTCATTAAAAACATTGAAGAGGGCTCTATCCATATCCAAATCAGATCCCGGTGGTCTAGATCATACCCCAAGCACTATCTCAGGGAAGGCTCCAGTAGCTTTCTTCCCCAATGTAATTTTTGCCCACACAGACTCTCTTATCCATTCCATCACTTCTTATTTCTTTACAGTCTACCTCATCATTGATATACAATGCTACTCCACCACCTTTGCCTTTATTCCTGACTTTCCTGAATAGCACATACCCTTCAATACCTGTACTCCAGTCACGACTACTATTCCACCATGTTTCTGTTATCCCTAGAATATCTGGTTTCACTTCCTGCACCAGTAGCTCTAGTTACTCTATTTTGTTACCTAGACTCCTCTCATTGGTGTACAAACATCTTAATTTTTGCTGTTTGGCTTCGCCCACATTCTTTACCCGATTAGGCACAGACATTCCACTGCCAGAATCACCTATTAGACTGGTATCTACACTACCCTTCCTCCTTATGTCCATTCTCCTACCCACGGCTGTATCCTTTCTTACTTCGTTTTCTTCTCTCTCAATGTTAAAATCTGGTGTGGAGATTACCTGGACATCTCCCGACCATCTCCCTCAAATTCCTAGTTTAAAGCTCTCTTAATCAGTTGTGCCAGCCTCCATCTTAGAAGTCTATTTCTCTCCCTACTCAGGTGAAGACCATCCGAGAGAACAGTCCTCTGTCCACGAATGCCTCCCAGTGGCCATACATCCCAAAGCCCTCCTTATAGCACCACTGCCTAAGCCATCTGTTGATCATCATAATCTTGTCACACCTTTGTTGCCCTTCTCTAGGAATAGGCAGAATCCCACTGAGCCTCGATTTCCTTAAGCATCTTCCCCAGGCTGGCATAGTCTCCCTTGATACGTTCCAGACAGAATCTAGCCCTATCATTTGTTCCCACATGAAGGACAATCAGTGGATTCTTTCTCGCTCCCATTAGGATCCTTTTCAACCTCAGGTCCACATCCCATATCTTAGCACCTGGCAAACAACACACCCTTCTACTCTCTGGATCAGCTCTGGTTACAGGCCTGTCTAGTCTTCTCTGTAAGGAGTCCCCAATCATGTAGACCTGCCTTTTCCTGGTGATGGTGCGATTCTCCAGTCTATCCCCTGTTCCCTCTGGCTGCAAGTCCTCTCGATTCCTATTCTCCCTTGCAATTCTCTGCAACCCATCCTGTATCCTCCTGGGGCTAATATTTGGTGTTGTTATCTCCACTGACTCTTCCCCTCTTCCTATAGAATTAGCTGCTCTTCTCTTCTTCCTTGCCCTCCCACCTTCAGTGACCACCTGCTGTGCCCCTTCTTCATTTTTCAACTCCGCAAACCTGTTCCTGAGCTCTATTTCTCCTTCACTAGCCCAGGGTGCAGGAATGGGCAAACTTTTCGGCCCACCACACCTGGGAATAGAAATTGTATGGCAGGCCATGAATGCTCAGAAAATAGGGGTTGGAGTGTGTGTGGAGGGTGAGGGCTCTAGTTGGGGGTGCGGGCTCCTGGGTGGGGCCAGAAATGAGGACTTCAGAATGCAGGAGGGGACTCGGAGTCGGGGCGGGGGAGGGCTCTGGCTGGGGTGTGGGCTCTGGGATGGGGCTGGGGATGAGGAGTTTGGGGTGTAGGAGGGTGCTCTGGGCTGGGATCGAGAGGTTCGGAGGGCAGGAGGGGAATCAGGGCTGGGGGAGGGGTTTGGGATGCAGGAAGAGGTGCAGGCTCTGGCTGTGGTTGTGGGCTCCGGGCTGGGATCAAGGGGTTCAGAGAGTGGAAGGGGGATCAGGGATGGGGCAGGGGGATGGGGCAGGGGGAGAGGCTCAGAGGTGCAGGCTCCGGGCGGCGCGTACCTCAAGCGGCTCCTGGAAGCAGCGGCATGTCCCTTCTCCAGCTCCCACGCAGAGGCACAGCCAGATGGCTCTGCACGCTGCCCCGTCCGCAGGCACCACCCCTGCTGCTCCCACTGGCGCGCTGGAGGGGAACCATGCCACGGCTTCCAGGAGCTGCGTGGAGCAGCCCTGGACCCTGTGCCCCAGCTTAAAAGCTTGTTTAAAACAAGATCTGTTTTCCATGAAATTATTCACCAGTGTCAAACAACAAGACCAAAAAAAAAAAAAAGGGGGGGGGGGAGGAGAGAGGCGGCAGTCGACTTTCATCCTTACTATTAAAGACCATAACAAATAAATTCAGGTGCTGTAGCTGAACACCAGTGTGGCCAAGGGTTTGTCAGCTGGATAACTGATAAAAAGCAAAGAGGTAAATAAACAAATTTAGCATAACAAATGCTAGGAATGGCTTGTGCAGAAAATGACCTTATCTACCGAACTTGTCTAGTTTATATCCAAGAAATATATCATCACTACCCCAAAACCACATGCATATGCATTAAGCCAGCAACAGGATTTTAAAATATTTCCAGATTTTAAAGCAAGCCAATAAGAAATACACAGACTGTGAAAAAGAAGATGTTTTAGCAATTGTGTGTTAAAACTCATGTCAGAAATTATCTACTTATCTGTGCAACTCAATCAAATCCTCTGCAACTTCTGCAGTTTCTCATCTTCCTCATCTCTTAGGAATTTGTCTTGAAAACAAATACTAATGACCCACTGAAGCATTAAAGGGCAAATGGAAAACAACTTCCTGGTTACACACATATCAGGACCCACATTAATGTCAAACTGCAATATCCAGAGCAAAATATTTAGGCGGTAGGAGCTGATGGTCAATATCATTTCTGTCAGCCCTAAAACAATAAAAAATGGCCTCCGCTGCAAGGCTAAAAATAAGCATCTGTCAAATGCTATTGGAATCAGCCAGCAATTATGATAAATTTATGCCAGTCTCCTGTTTGTATAGAACTGCTAAGTTTGAGGTCCGGTAACAGAAAATATTTACTACACTGGGTGAGATTATCAGATGCTTTATTCAGATCACTCTGATCTGAGACTGTAAACTCAATGTTTAATTTGCAGTTTATTTTATATATTTATTTAGCATGTAAATACAGGACCAAATTTAGCAACCACACACAATAGTAGCCACTGAAACATGACAAAACATTTGGCTCCTATAGGCAATCAACAACATTTTTTAAATATGGCTCAAGTTCGAAGTTGCTCTATGGGACTCGGTCCCCATATACCGCCACCCAGCAGGATTTAATTTAAAAAATTACCGAAGAATAAACTAGGGCAACTCTACTTTACACGCTCTGGTTTAGCAATAAAAAACTGAATTTTCTGAATAAAGATACATAGAGTTTAGATGGCTCATGAAAGCTGTCAGATTTAATGCAGTTTTCATTTGTCACTCCTCAATCCCAATAAATAGTCTGATGGGATGATGACCTCAGCTTCCTATAGAGAAGGTGTAGTATGCTTTACGAGCAAGAATGAATGAAGACTATGGAGGACTCGTGAACAGGCTATTTTAGGAGAACACCCGTTTTACAGGCTACTCCCTGCCCGCTACTCCAGTTCATTGACGTCAGTGGGACTACTCACATATTTAAAACTAATTTGTTAAATCAAGGTCCTAATAAAGCAAATGGAAACATCTTGCCATTTTACAATGTATTTATCCAAACTGAAATAATCTTGAAAATTAGTTAATAAATAATCTAGGAATAATGAGGAAAAACACAGCCTAACCGCTTTATTCTAGTGCAGTGGTTCTCAGCCAAGGGTACACATACCCTTGGGGGTACGCAGAGGTCTTCCAGGGAGTACATCAACTCATCTAGATATTTGCCTACTTTTACAACAGGCTACATAAAAAGCACTAGTTAAGTCAATACAAACTAAATTTGATACAGATAATGACTTGTTCATACTGCTCTATACACTAAAATGTACTGTGACAGGGTCGGGCCAGATGGCTATAGGAGAGTAAAAGAAGGCAGATATATTAGCCCCAGGCTAAGTAGGTCCCTTTTCCCTGGGTAAGGGAACGGGCATGGTTCCAGAACAATCAGGAACCTTCTGTCAATTAAGATAGGCTGATTAGAACACCTGCAGCCAATCAAGAAGCTGCTAGAATCAATTAAGGCAGGCTAATCAGGGCACCTGGGTTTTAAAAAGGAGCTCACTTCAGTTTGTGGTGTGCGTGTGAGGAGCTGGGAGCAAGAGGCGCTAGGAGCTGAGAGAGAGAACGTGGACTGTTGGAGGACTGAGGTGTACAAGCGTTATCAGACACCAGGAGGAAGGTCCTGTGGTGAGGATAAAGAAGGTGTTGGGAGGAGGCCATGGGGAAGTAGCCCAGGGAGTTGTAGCTGTCACACAGCTGTTCCAGGAAGCACTCTAGACAGCTGCATTGCACAGGGCCCTGGGCTGGAACCCGGAGTAGAGGGCGGGCCCAGGTTCCCCCCAAATCCTCCCAACTCCTGGTCAGACACAGGAGGAGCTGACCTGGACTGTGGGTTCAGAAAAACGGCTAAGCTGAGGGCTGCCGTGAAGCTCCAAGGCGAGCAAATCCGCCAATAAGCACAAGACCCACCAAGGTAGAGCAGGAACTTTGTCACAATACATACAATATTTATATTCCAATTGATTTTATAAATATATGGTAAAAATGAAAAAGCAAGCAAATTTTCAGTAACAGTGTGTTGTGACGCTTGGTATTTTTATGTCTGATTTGTAAGCAAGTAGTTTTTCAGTGAGGTGAAACGTGGGGGTACGCAAGACAAACCAGACTCCTGAAAGGGGGACAGTAGTCTGGAAAGGTTGAGAGCCAGTGCTCTAGTGCATGTTTCTCAATCAAAATTCATCCCTGTCGCATTTAGCACCTTGAACTTTAAATTGTTCCACTTCCACTCTTAAATCAGTTGCACCAGCTCAAAAGAAGAGATTAAAAGGTGTCACTGACAGATGTTTAAAAAGCATACTCTAGCACTATTTTATGAATGTTTTGATAAAGCCTATATACAGCACTTCTTCTGTGAAAAGTAGCCACATCTTCTTAGGAGCTGCAAGATAAACCCGTAAGTAAACCAGCAAGAAACCAAGCTCTTCCTTTCTTACCTGCAGTTCGTATCAAGTATCTTATGGTCCTCTAACACAATAAATCTTTATCATTGCAACATTAACACTTGACCCAACCTCAGTATAGCCCGATTCAGCGAAGTACCTAAGCACACACCTAACTTTAAGCACATAAGTAGTTTCAATAAAGTCAACAGAATTATTCACACTGTAAGTTAGGCATGTGCTTAAATACCTTGCTGAATCAGTTCCATCTATAGGCCCTATCTTTCATTTACATATGCTTTTTTTGGCTGGTTTTCTCACGATTACATTGGAGACTGAATTCCAGAAGTTTCAAGGCACCATTCCAACATCCTCTGGCAATAAATCAAGAAAATTAAAGCTTGGCCATCAGTCCCCATCATCAGGCAACAAGTCTACTTGCTACACTGAAATTTTTAAACACCAGTTCCAACTGCCCATGGCCAAGGAAATCCTAGAATGAAAACCTACAATTCAACTAAAACAGTTTAATTACAGAAAAAGACTACACAGAAACCAGAATGAGTGACATCGTTTGGATAGCAAAATTGATTTCTATTGATGCTGCAGAAGCCTAGTAACCCTGTGCAGATAATGAGTCCACTCCATAAGGTTTCTGATTAAATGCAAGGTACATAAATCAACATGAAGGAAACACAAAAGCAAATATTAGGTGTGGCACAGTGAACTGTTCAATACAAAATATTTTAATTGGAGAATTTTTCCAGCACTATTATGAAAAGCTTCTCTCCTGCTGCAATACTTCTGAGAATAGAACTACTTCAAGATTATAATATGCTAGCTCCACTCTAATCAGGCCCATACAAAGATTAACGCTTTCCTCCTAGATTTTCCAGATAAAGTTTATATATGCATAAGAAAAATGGCAATTGTCTCGTCGGTAAAATGCACAATTGCAATAAGTTAACTCTGCCTCACATGAAGGAGACACAGGAAAACCTTTCACAGCAGATACCAAAAAACTGTTCTCTGACCCATTTTTAAGACACCTATGGCTGTGAAAGATCTCTAAATCTCAAAGTGGCTCCAGTAGGTGATACAGAATTCCATAGACATACATAAACGTTTGGAGAAAGACAACGTGTGAACTGAAGCATACCACCAGGGAGGTTCATGAAAAATAGGGCAATTGTGATATTGTAGGGCTAAACCCCTCTGCATATCTAATAGAAACATACTAGTCTGAAGAGCGGGGCAGACTATATTGTACATCAATGATACGTAGGTATGTTTGTATCACTGTTAGTGATGGCCTAGTGTTGGTCAACAACCCCAACTCCAACAAAAAATAAAAGTTTAGCGGTCTTTTTCCAGGGAGAAGCAGAGATGGAAATATATATGTAAAGTATTAATAGGGACGTTTGAGAGGGAAGGAAAGATAGGAACTTCTTTTTAGCACTCTAAAATGTAGTAGTACATCACAAAATGTTCACACTTCTGCTAATGGGGGAAGAGAGCTTTCCTCCGCTGAAAGGGAGAAGACGTGGCCTGTATGAACTTGTGCTCCCAGTCCTAAGAGCTCACTTACTGATGCGTGAAAATGACTCCTAAACCAGTAAAGTTAATGGCTGGTTTTCTCCCTTCAGCAAGATGACAAACTCAAGTGACACAGATCCCAGTACTCTAAATACCAACTATAAATTATGTATTTATATAGCAGGGCTGACCAAACTTGCAGGCTGCATGGCTCTTTTATAGTTAGTGTGTGACTCTCGGAGTCCTCCACACCCTTCTTCTACACCTACCAGACCATGGAAGGGGTCGGGGGGAGGCAATGGGCTTCTGCCCTGTGGAGAGCGGGGGTATCGGGGCTTTAGCTTCCCCCACAGGGCTGAAGCCCCAGGCCCCGGCACGCACGCGTACACACACACCCCCGCAGGACAGAAGCCCCGAGCTCCCACTTCCAGTCTGGTAGGCAGAGAATGGGGGAAGGCATAGGGGGCTCCAGGCAACGCTTTAAGAGAAGTTAAGCCTGGGTGAACCCAACAGCGTGAGAGTGAGACCAATAGAAAGAGAAGCTCTCACATGCGCATTGTATCGGGAAATTGCATTGTTCTGTATTCAGACATTGTGCTGTGCAGACCTCATGTGCTCGCCATCTCCCTGCATTCTGCAGACTACAGGCTGTGTTTACTGTTCATAAATCTAAAACTATTCAAATGCAACTTAAGTGTAAACCCTACGTTTATTTCATGGATGACAATGACAACATCGTCAAATTGTAAGAAAGGCAAGTATGAAGAAAACAGAAATTTTAAGCCAGAATGGGAGGAAGATTTTTCATTTACTGTTAAAGGTGTCAAACCCCTGTGCCTCACCTGCAATGCATCACTCACTCATTATAAAGCAAGCAACTTAAAACGTCACTATGAAACAAATCCCAACAACTTTTCGTCTAAATACCCTCCTGAATTCAGAATTAAGGAAACACAAGTAAACACATTAAAATTACGCCTAAACAGGTCAGTCATTCAGTAAGGAAGCTGATACAACCTAAGCTAATTTTGTTATGTCCTGGAGTATTGCTCATGCTAAATGTCAATAGAGCGATGGAAAATTTGTTAAGAAGAATATTGCAGAAGTGCTTGCAATTTTAGATCCAAGTAACACAAAATTTCAACGACTAATAAAGCAAATTCCAATTTTGCACCAGACTACAGAGTGGTGTACCTTCCAGATCAATGCAAGCAAGATACAAAGCCATCTAAATAATGCTCTAGCATTCAGCCTAGCTGTCAACAAATCCACAGATAAACAAGATAAAACACAACTAGTGATATTTGTTTCAGCGGCTGTAACAGCAGATGTAACAGCGGATATATGTTTCAGCAGATGTAACTGTGAAAGAAGAAGTGATGGACTTAGTGGTGTTAAAAGAAACAACACGTGGTGTTGACATAAAGAACGCACTTGACAAAGCTTTGACAAATGCCGATGTACCACTGGATAAATTTGTCACTGTTGACTCTTGAAAAACAATTCCAAATTTCCAGAGTTTCTCCCTGTTCATTCCATCATCCATCATGAACATCTCACAGGCAGATACTTCAAGTACGGGAATGTTACAAAAACGGTTCTAGAAACTGTCAACTTAATCTACTCAAATGGGAAGACTCATTGACAGTTCAAAAATTTCATTAAAGAACTGGATCTTGAAGACAAACTTAATGATGTCTCTTTCCATTGTGTTTATTTAGTAAAGGTCATGTACATTTATGGCACTAAATAACTGAATGAACAGGGATAGCACAAGATGCTTCATTTTGTAGAAACGACTAAAGACAGGACAAACAGAATGATCACACCCAGATTCTAAGATGAGCCCACACTAAAGCACTTTCTCTTTTTAAACTTTCTCTGTTGTCTATAACCTCACTTGACCACAATAAACAGCTTTTTTTTTTAAATGTCCCAAGATTCACTTCAGCATTTAATTACAAAAATCTGAATTGCTTTCTGTACTCCATTGCCATAAACATCAATCAGTCTTGAAACATACTGCTAACTTTTAACAGTAATTTTGAGTTGCATAAAGAGCTCTAATATATCCAAATAAAAATGCAGCTAGCTGCCACGTTCTGAATTTTAAGGTCTTACATTCATCATGTGCAAATACTTGCACTGACTTTCTAAATGCCAGATTGCTTAAAACATAGAGATCCCTTTTCAGTGGCAAGAGTGAAGCCAGCCCTGCCTTTCTCAGGAGTGCCAGTATTTTAACAGATTTCAGAGTAGCAGCCGTGTTAGTCTGTATTCGCAAAAAGAAAAGGAGGACTTGTGGCACCTTAGAGACTAACAAATTTATCTGAGCATAAGCTTTCGTGAGCTACAGCTCACTTCATAACAGTATCATGGTGATAATTCCAGTGAATCTCAAGCACCTTTCTTCTGAAAAATCAAGGTAATAGCAGTTCTGTGTCTGAAGACAGGATTGAGAAGTGTGGGGAGGGTAGGAAGAGAATAAATTAGTGCAGTTAGTTTATTTTGAATTCTAAATTTCTTTGGAGGTATAACTGCAGTAACACAAATCAAAATTATAATCCCATTTTACAGATGGGAAATTGAGGAACAGATTCCAAGCAACTTGCACCACAGAAGACCAGATGACACACTGATGACCAAAGCACTACAATATACTATACAGGAAACCCGGATTCATAAAGGAATTCTTGGGCTATTGATTCTCAGGCCAGCTGGGTCTGCCGGTCTTGAGGAGAGGAAATGCTCCGTTTTGAAGAAAGCAGGTACAAAATGCATCATGTTTATGAACCCTTTACCAGTTTAGGTTTCAGAGGAACAGCCGTGTTAGTCTGTATTCGCAAAAAGAAAAGGAGTACTTGTGGCACCTTAGAGACTAACCAATTTATTTGAGCATGAGCTTTCGTGAGCTACAGCTCACTTCATCAGATGATGAAGTGAGCTGTAGCTCACGAAAGCTCATGCTCAAATAAATTGGTTAGTCTCTAAGGTGCCACAAGTACTCCTTTTCTTTTTACCAGTTTAGGTACTCAGAACTACCGTGATGAGCACCATATAAGAACAGGAAGCACTCATTCTCTGCCAGTTGTGGAATGTAAGATCCACAGTAAGAGTTCTCAGGAAGAGTGAGAGAAAGAGCAAGAAGCAGCTTTAAACCAAAGCCAACAGCTCTTAATATCAGTTAACAGCAAGAGTCACTCCGCCAAGATGGCAAGGCCAACTTCTCATGTGTCACTGTCAGGAGTAACTGGAGAGCATCCAGATACCTGGGACATAATCTCCAGAATAAAGTAGTGTTATGACAGACTTCAGTTTTATTCTATAGGTGTATTTTTATATATATTCTCAGAAAACATCTGCTTAATGTGCAGTGGCAGTGAAAAAAGCTAACAAATGTTAGGAACCATTAGGAAAGGGATAGATAGTAAGACAGAAAATATCAGAATGCCTCTATATAAATCCATGGTATGCCCACACTTTGAATACTGCGTGCAGTTCTGGTTACCCCCTCTCTAAAAAGGTATGAGAATTGGAAAAGATACAGAGAAGGGCAAGAAAAATTATTAGGGCTGTGGAACAACTTCTATACGAGGATAGATTAAAAATATTGGGACTATGACAAAGGTCTATAAAATCATCAATGGTGCAGAGAAAATGAATAAGGAAATGTTGTTTACTCCTTCACATAACACAAGAACCAGGGGTCATGCAATGAAATTAATAGGCAGCAGGTTTTACACAAACAAAAGGAAGTACTTCGCACAACGCACAACCAACCTGTGGAACTCATTGTCAGGGGAAGCTGTGAAGGCCAAAACTACAACAGGGTTAAAAAAGAACTAGATAAGTTCCTGGAGGATAGGTCCATCAATGTCTATTAGCCAAGATGGTCAGGGATGCAACCCAATCCTCTGAGTGTCCCTAGCCTCTGTTTACCAGAAGTTGGGAGTGGACAACAGAGGATGGATTACTCCATTATTGCCTGTTCTGTTTATTCCTTCTGAAGCACCTGGCATTGGCCACTGTCAGAAGACAGGATGAGCTAAATGGACCATTGGTCTGACCCAGTATGGCCATTCTTATGTTCTTAGGTAGAAGCTATAGTAATTATCATCAACATTAGGCTGGAAAATCAGGTTAACACCAAAATTAAGTTTCCTTTGGAACAGTTTAATGCTGGGATATGTCATGGGTAGTTTTACGCCAACCTACCAGCAACTCAAAGAGAAGGATGGAATGTAGAGTGACTACATGTTTCCCCCACACCTTCCAACCTCTTTGAGGTGCTGAGGAAGTACAAGGTCACTGATGTAGTACCAGGTTAATAACAGGTTAGACAGACACCGGTCAGAAATGGTCTAGTTATTAGATAGTCCTGCCTTGAGTGCAGGGGACTGGACTAGATGACCTATTGAGGTCCCTTCCAGTCCTACACTTCTGTGATTTTATGACACTTGCTAACAAAGGAGGCACACTAATCCTGCACAGACCACTAGGAAAATGCATTACCTACTGGCAGAGGTAACACTACAGGAATGTTTGACTAAGTAACTGGGAATCAGGGTGGATAAAAATCAATGATTTTTAAAAAATGATTTTTTTAATTTAAAATCCGATTTTTTTGATAAAATGCTTTTTGAGGAAAACACCTATCTAGAGATAGTTTTAATTAAGATATCTTTAATGAACTATAATGTATCATCATGGAATAGGGATCATAAATTCTAATTCTATGGTATGAGACAATATATTCATGTAATTTTTAAGAAAAGTTTTGTAAATGAGTTCCAATAGTTCATGGATCAGAGACCCAATCTTATGGGGTTCCAGAGGCTTCTGTACAGATTGGTTAATCTTTCTATCTACTCAACGGGACTCAGTGCTAAGTCTAGAAGAGACCATCAGAGATTCTTAGTTTTGCAGTTCTCAAACTGTGGATTTGTGTCTCCAGAGATAACATGCTTGTTGACAACAAAAATGTTTTAAATAAATAAATAATATATCGAGGTGAGAAATAAAAGACCTCTCAACCCAATTGTCCCTCTGCAAATTTGTGTACACAGAGTCAATCCCTTACCTCTCTCTAGAACTGCAAAGTTTCAAAAAGTTCAATGAATAGAAGATTGTTGGGGATCAAAAAGATCTGGACAAGGAGAAGAAGACTGGAGATAAATGTGAGAAGAGAGGGACAGGCAGTAGAAACAAAAGTGAAACTGTTTGAGCACCATATTCAAGAAGTCTTGAGGTCTTTCTGAGTGTAGCCTTCATTGATTTGAGATCTACCATACCATTCTCCCAATAGAAGGGAAAACCTATAATGGTAGTAGGCCATGAGAGAGACCCAGTTTGACAATATTTAAATGAAGTTCCTCTACCCGTGGGTAAGACAGGCATGCGTGCAAAATGCAAACAGTGCAACAAAGAAATGCAAGGCCTGGTCACCCGAATGAAACATCATGAGAACTGTTCCTTCTCAGAAGGAAGCTGTGTTTAAGATGATGAAAGGAACATGTCTGAACATGCAGGATCTTCAGGTTGGTAAACTTTTTTATTTCATACTTCTTTCTTAAGGACTGCCTGTCTTCCTTCTGGACTATTCTTGAATTCTCATGTTTGAGCAAAATATATAGTTGTTACTCTATGGTACTATCATTTTAGATGCAGTTGTGATAAAAAATAAATAGCTGAAAGAGGCAGATCTTCCTTTTACAATTTCACCTTTAAAGTAGTACTGAGTGTCAGTGAATGCAATGAGTAATACTAAATGAGCAGTATGGCAATAATAATTAAATAACTGCATTGACTTATTTTGTTTAGGAGAATCCATCCTCAACATACAGGATTCTGAAGACTATCCACCTTCAAGTTCACCATCATTTTCTATAATTTCAGAGTTATCTGCCAATGATAGTGTTTCAGTCACATCATGTATGTCACATAGCCACAGTATATCACCTGTAGCAAAGGGGAAAAAAAAAATCTCCATCATCCAGAAATAACCATAGATAAGTTTGTGATAAGAACCAACAGATTACAAAAAGAAGTAATCGATGAAAAAATTGCCCAGTTTGTTTATGCAACAAACTCTCCTTTCCGTATGATTGAGAACCCACACTTCATAAACATGGTTCAGTCATTAAGACCAGGATACAGTCCACACAACAGGGCAGATGTCACAAGCAAATTGCTGGATAAAATGTATGAAAGAGAAATTGAGCAGTGTGCAAAAGGTCTAGCGGGTAAAATTGTTAACCTGAGTCTTGATGGGTGGAGCAATGTCCACAATGATCCTGTCGTATGTGCTTGTGTGACAACAGAAGAAGGGAATGTCTTCCTTACAGAAACAATTGATACATCAAGAAAGGCACACACAGCAGAATACTTACAAGTAGCAGCAGTAAAAGCTATAACAAACTGTGAAAAAAAATTCAAATGTCTAGTATGCAGCTTGCTCACAGACGTACACTCTATGCGACTCTAGCGTATCTGGTGAAAACACTCTATGTCAACTACTCTAAATACTCCATTTCTGTGAGAGATGGAAGCTATGTCAACGGGACATAGAGCTGGTGTGGACAGCACTTAGATCGCTGTAACCTGCATCCCTCGGGGGGTGTATTTTCACACCCCAAGTGACGTAAATTAGATTGATTTAAGTGGTAGTGTAGACTTGAACTAAGTCTGCTCTAAGGGCATACCAAGAGGCCGAGGGGTGGGGGGGGGTCTGTCCGTCCCCTAGCGGTCTGAGCAGACTGAATTAAAAGATTGTCCAAGGCCAACCATCATCAATGGAAAATCCGAGAAGACAATGGAAAACCCAATCACCAGAACACTGATACCTACGAACCAATGACCCAAAGGGTGGACGGTTTCCCTGCCTCTCAGCAGGCTAGCTGAGCAGAGATTCCCAGCTCGAGAACAAAGGAACAGGAGGCAGGAGAATAAAGAGTTGGCTTCTGGAAGAAGCTTGGATGCTCTCTCTCACCTGGGAACTGACTAAGGAAGGAAGTTAGTGAGAAACACAGCCTGAAAATAGAGTTCACAACAGCTTGGCTGGTGAATTCCTCTGGACTGTCCAGAATGGACAATGCTTTAACCTTTATTTCTCTGTGTTAACCTAAGGACTTCCAGTTCTGTGTTCCAGCTAACTAATAAACCCTACTATTCTGAAAATGCTGCTTCAGCATCACTGCAAATACTGGGTGAGGTGCATTAGTCCTGAAGACTGTACAAGATTCTACCAGGAGTATCTCAGGCCTGGTCTACGCTACAGAGTTTGGTCAATATAAGGTAGCTTACACTGACCTAAGTTTGTAAGCGTCTACACTACAATGTTGCTCCTGCTGATCTAAGCCCTGGTCTACACTCGGGGGGGGGGGGGGGGGAGGGATTGATCTAAGTACGAGGTACTTAGATCGACTTACTGTTGTGTCCTCACCGTGGTGAGTTGACTGCTGCTGCTCCCCCATCGACTCTACCTGCGCCTCTCGCGGCAGTGGAGTACGGGAGTAGACTAGACGCGATAAATCGATCCCTGCTGGATCTATCGCTGCCCGCCGATCTGGCGGGTAGTGTAGACATACCCTCTGTCACTTACTACACCAACCTAATAATTCCACCTCTGTGAGAAGCACAGTGCTTAGTCACAGTGTACACACTGTGTTGACTGTTCCGGGTGTCTGACAGGCCAGAGCCCCAGCAGCTATCAGCCCTGGGCAATGGAGCCCCTGGCAGCGGTCCATGCCCAATTCTGTCAATTAAATCGGTGGAAGTGCTCCTGGTGAGGACGCACATCGCCGACAGATGGAGGGTAGCATGAACATACAAAATCAATTTAATTACTGCAGTGGCTGTACATCAATGTAACTTAAGTTGACTTAATTTTGTAGTGTCGGCTTGCCCTCAGTTGGAGACATTGAGCAGCACTCACGGTGTGAAACAGGAGTACTGAAAGCCTAGAGGTTCAGTCTCAGCAGGTGGTGAGGCTGCTTGGTGTACCCTGAAGGAAGGTCTGGCACATTGACCGTGATCCTCTAGGAGACGGTTCCAAAGGTGGGGACATAGCACTGATCCTGTGGATCTGCGACAGATGGTCTACCAATGATTACCTGTCCTGCTCTTACCTCCCATACGGTACTGATCAGGGGAATTCATTGCCAGAGTGAGGAAATTTGAAGATACCCTCTGTTAAGAGCAAATTAGTTCTAGTCATAACCAATACCAATCCACATGGATCTGTTCTTATTTAAGCTTTACCCAGCTTCTCTGGATGCTCAGAATGCCTGACAATACCTGCTCTATCAGGGCTTGGGTCTTCAGCAGATTACAAAACCCTTTTGAGGGGAGGATTGGTGGTTTTGGTCCAAAGCTGACAATTTGTGAGGCCTGTGGTGTCAAGTGCAAGTCTCCAAGTAGGAGTAGAGTGGGTAAGAAAGGAAGGGTGGGAGGGAGGAACCTGAAATGGCTTCTCTTCTAGTCCCCCTCCTAGAGGCCGTTATCTAGTCAGGAGTTTCCTCTTCTTCAGAGGATCTCCTTCGGTTACTATTAATCTATCCTAAATCATGAACAGTGACAAAGGGGAAAAACATAAACCCTTCCTGTGCCCCACCCAGCCCCCAAAAAAGGTTCATTTTTCTGACCACAGCAGCACTTCTATTACTTGCCAGCCACAGTTTGGACTATTCAATAGGGCTTCTGTTTTTCAGGGTTTATTTCTGAGTGTTATATACATGTCCAAAAATTGAGGGTTTTCGGGGTTCTTTGTATGTATACTGTAGTAAATAATGTATAGTCTATCCATTATGCATTACAATAGTATATATTGTAATGAGTAATGTCTCTGTACAGTTCCTTAGTGTGCTTTATCAAGGTTCTGTTTCACTACATTAAAGCACAATAGGGAACCTTTAGTGAGTGCCAGCAGGGTCTGGACAGACCAATTACCATGCAACGCATTAGTGTGCTTTAAATATCACACCCCACAGAGTATGCATTACTGCTTTGTATAGACAAGACCTTAGATACAAGTAGCCATTTATGTTTATCTAATAAACACTGGATTTTTTTTTAATGTACCAGGGTGTTTTATGAGTGTTCATCAGTTAAAACTGAAAATCAGGAGCCCTACAATTAAAATATTGATGTCAGTCCAGTTGGAGTACCATCATACTTTGCTATTTTCACAACCAGAAGCTAAATGTGAAGAACGGATCATCTGCTAATGCCATCAGTGTTTCACTATTTAAAAGCTCCCCATCATCTCTTTGAAAGCTCATTGCAGGATAACACCATCCAAAAATACCAAGCACTATTCTACATGAATAGAAAGTACATTTTGTAAGACTTTACTAGCCCTAGAGAACAAAGCTTTCTACCGTTTAACTGGTGCCAAGCTGAGCTAAAGACTGCCTTGAACCAATCTGTGCCTTTTTGAACTACTAAGGAGTCAAGACAACTTTGGAATTACCATACACAATTTACTGTCTCGTATTTATCTGAACTGAAGGCTGACCCGCTGAACAGTGAAACAAGAGAATAGCTGCTGTGTCTCCACACAATTTAAACTGGCAAACACAAAGACGTTCAAGTATAAAGAAATTGTAAACCAGCCAAAGCAATATTTTGCTGTCTGAATCCTCTTACTCATCTTTCATGCTGACAGGTTTCAGAGTGATAGCCGTGTTAGTCTGTATCAGCAAAAAGAACGAGGCGTATTTTGTGGCACCTTAGAGACTAACAAATTTATCTGAACATAAGGTCTTTAAGGTGCCACAAGTACTCCTCGTTCTTTTTACTCATCTTTGTTACAGCACAATGTTTACATCAGAACACTGAGATTAACAACCACAACATTTTCTCAAATCAAACCTTGTTAGATTGTGTTATATTACCTTTTTGAACTAATTCAGTATAACAAATGTTCCCCTCCCCCTCAAAAAGCAGTACATGTGGGTACGGAATGAGAAATTTGGATCGTTCTTCCAGTGTAAGAACAAGTTCACAACCCATGAGATATTTATAAGACATTCTACTAGCTTTAAAACATTTTTTGTTCATCCACGCAGAGCCTATTAGCTGTTCTGTATACAAAAGTCTCAATTATTTTGAGCCCAGTGTCAAAGCTCCAATAGACATTAAAAGGAATGGGAAAAGCAACTACAACTGGAATGCTATCATGAAGCAAAAATGCTTCAATAGAAGTGATCCATAAAGGTTTATGTGCAATTCAACGTTTCTTAAATTTTTGTAGTTTGCTAGAAGCATGTTCACTACAAATATTTCATAGAAAAATAAAACTGAGATAATAGAAAAAGAAAACAGTGTTCAGAGTCTGATTTCAACTAAAGTTTGTATTAAAAATAATATATATTTTAGCAATAATGTCAGGATGAATATGCAATCTTCTTCTTAGCATATGTGCAATGTGCCTCAGGTGGTACATGACCAGGATTCATCACCAAATTTGGTCCGCTGCTTGGATCATTGGCTTCCCCAGCCTCGCTTGGGTACTGACGGGGAGTCAGACATGAATGCTGATCTATGCACCCCTGTGTACACAATGACAGGGAATATAGCATGCACTCAATACAGTGTCTCTCTCAAGGAAATTGAAGCCCACATCAAACCATTTATGTATATATTTTTAAGACCTTTTAAGACTGAACCATCTCTTAATTTGAAGACCAGTACATGAATCAGAATTCTCACCCTTGCCATAAAAGTTGTGATGTTTGTTGTGTGCAATACTCACACTGTTGTGATAATTCAGCCTACAACTTACCTACATGCCTCCAGCTTTCAACCAGACCACACCACATGATCTATTGTCTACAGGCAAGCTCTACGATACAACCGCATTTGCTCCAACCCCTCAGACAGAGACAAACACCTACAATACCTCTATCAAGCGTTCTTACAACTACAATACCCACCTGCTGAAGCGAAGAAACAGATTGACAGAGCCAGAAGAGTACCCAGAAGTTACCTATGACAGGACAGGCCCAACAAAGAAAATAACAGAACGCCACTAGCCATCACCTTCAGCCCCCAACTAAAACCTCTCCAACGTATCATCAAGGATCTACAACCTATCCTGAAGGATGACCCATCCCTCTCACGGATCTTGGGAGACAGGTCAGTCCTTGTTTACAGACAGCCCCCCACAACGTGAAGCAAATACTCACCTGCAACCACAGGCCACACAACAAAAACACTAACCCAGCAACAGGTTTCAGAGTAGCAGCCGTGTTAGTCTGTATTCGCAAAAAGAAAAGGAGTACTTGTGGCACCTTAGAGACTAACAAATGAATTTGAGCATAAGCTTTTGTGAGCTACAGCTCACAACCCAGGAACCTATCCTTGCAACAAAGCCCACTGCCAACTGTGTCCACATATCTATTCAGGGGACACCATCATAGGGCCTAAGCACATCAGCCACACTATCAGAGGCTCGTTCACCTGCACATCTACCAATGTGATATATGCCATCATGTGCCAGCAATGCCCCTCTCCTATGTACATTGGCCAAACTGGACAGTATCTACGTAA
Organism: Caretta caretta; assembly: GCF_965140235.1. Taxonomy (NCBI): domain Eukaryota; kingdom Metazoa; phylum Chordata; order Testudines; family Cheloniidae; genus Caretta; species Caretta caretta. The sequence continues at coordinate 61,865,912 of NC_134212.1, read as the reverse complement.
AAGAATAAATGGACACAAATCAGACATCAAGAATTATAACATTCAAAAACCAGTCGGAGAACACTTCAATCTCTCTGGTCATTCGATTACAGACCTAAAAGTCTCAATATTACAACAAAACAAAAAAACTTCAAAAACAGACTCCAATGAGAGACTGCTGAATTGGAATTAATTTGAAAACTGGACACCATTAAATTAGGCTGGAATAAAGACTGGGAGTGGATGTGTCATTACACAAAGTAAAACTATTTCCCCACGTTTCTTTTTCCCCCCTACTGTTCCTCAGACGTTCTTGTCAACTGCTGGAAATGGCGCACCTTGATTATCCCTACAAAAGGTTTTTTTTCCTCTCCTGCTGGTAATAGCTCACCTTACCTGATCACTCTCGTTACAGTGTGTATGATATCACCCATTGTTTCATGTTCTCTGTGTATATAAAATATTCCTACTGTATTTTCCACTGCATGTATCCGATGAATTGAGCTGTAGCTCGTGAAAGCTTATGCTCAAATAAATTTGTTGACTCTAAGGTTCCACAAGTACTCCTTTTCTTTTTGCGGATACAGACTAACACAGCTGCTACTCTGAAATCAGCCTACAAATTTAACCCAGTTGTGAGTTTAACTGTAAAAGTTAATAAAACATCAACCCATAACAATAAATATTGATGGGGAAAGATCTGAAAGGGAGACAGAGAAACTGAATTAGTCCAAACAAAAAGGCCTACTGATATATTTCAAGGGCTGGGTCAAGATCATGTCTGATAAACAAGAGAAGTGTGCAATCAGAAATCAATGAACCAAAATTGATGTGTTGGAAATGAGGCTACTCTGCCCATCAATCCCCCTTTTGGGGTCCTTAAGGGAGGACTTTGAAAAACTGGTTACATAACCATCATGACTGCCACCATCTCCCGGGACCCTGGACCTTCTTCATCCTAATTCTGAGAAATGTCTTGACCAGACCAGGCCAGAGAGAGGAACCCAGATGACACAGCCATCTCCACTGGCTCCAGCTAAATCCCAAATACCATCTGGAACATGAGACTTGGTCTCTTTTCCTTCCCACTCCCATATGTCCTTTTCCTTCGCCACCTTATTTCTTCTCTTACCTATTCCTCTTCTTTTTGCTTCTGTCTAATAAGAGTCCGGCTTAGTAGGCTAAAACTGTATATTCTGTAACACTACTGCTAGCCTGTGAGCAGAAAAAAGCAACTAAAAGCAATGCCCTCAACAGCCCAATGTTGGTACAAGTTACCAGATCTTGACAAGGCTGATAGGAACGTATGCTGTGCCTATGTTTCTCCAGCACTGAGGTTGCAAGTGAAAGTTAACAGCAAAGACAGAAGCTGTATTTTCTATCTTTGCTATTTTTTTCTCTTCCCTTTTGTGTGTGTGTGTGTGTGTGGTTTTGTCTTATAGGAAACGGGATCAGACTTCAACAACAGCAACAATGACGGCTGCAGCTCATCTTACTAACTTCCCTTTTCCCCCCAAAAAAGGAGTCATTACCATCTTTTATCTAAAAAACTGTCAAACAAGGGGGGGAGGGGAGTTTCCTTCTAAAAACTCTCACCAGCTGAAGGGAAAGGGAACAAGGGATGTTGCTGAAATGAAAGCCTAACTTAATACTTTACATTTCAAGTGATTTAGCTGTTTTTCCTTCTTTTCTGTATCTTTAATAAAAAGTTAACACAGATTTTCAATGTTGTACTTGCCAAGGTAGTAAGCAGGCTGAGGTCTCTGCATGCCAAATCCTGAACCTTGTTTAAAACTGTTTATATTAACACTTTTGGCCCATCTAGTCCATCTAAATCAAAAATTTGTGAACTGCAGCCGGTGTCAAGTGGAGTGCCCCAGGGTCGGTCCTGGGGCCGGTTTTGTTCAATATCTTCATAAATGATCTGGAGGATGGTGTGGATTGCACTCTCAGCAAATTTGCGGATGATAGTAAACTGGGAGGAGTGGTAGATACGCTGGAGGGCAGGGATAGGATACAGAGGGACCTAGACAAATTGGAGGATTGGGCCAAAAGAAATCTGATGAGGTTCAATAAGGATAAGTGCAGGGTCCTGCACTTAGGACGGAAGAACCCAATGCACAGCTACAGACTAGGGACCGAATGGCTAGGCAGCAGTTCTGCGGAAAAGGACCTAGGGGTGACAGTGGACGAGAAGCTGGATATGAGTCAGCAGTGTGCCCTTGTTGCCAAGAAGGCCAATGGCATTTTGGGATGTATAAGTAGGGGCATAGCGAGCAGACCGAGGGACGTGATCGTCCCCCTCTATTCAATATTGGTGAGGCCTCATCTGGAGTACTGTGTCCAGTTTTGGGCCCCACACTACAAGAAGGATGTGGATAAACTGGAGAGAGTCCAGCGAAGGGCAACAAAAATGATTAGGGGTCTGGAACACATGAGTTATGAGGAGAGGCTGAGGGAACTGGGATTGTTTAGTCCGCAGAAGAGAAGAATGAGGGGGGATTTGATAGCTGCTTTCAACTACCTGAGAGGTGGTTCCAGAGAGGATGGTTCTAGACTATTCTCAGTGGTAGATGAGGACAGGACAAGGAGTAATGGTCTCAAGTTGCAGTGAGGCAGGTTTAGGTTGGATATTAGGAAAAAAACTTTTTCACTAGGAGGGTGGTGAAACACTGGAATGCGTTACCTAGGGAGGTGGTAGAATCTCCTTCCTTAGAAGTTTTTAAGGTCAGGCTTCACAAAGCCCTGGCTGGGATGATTTAATTGGGGATTGGTCCTGCTTTTGAGCAGGGGGTTGGACTAGATGACCTCCTGAGGTCCCTTCCAACCCTGATATTCTATGATTCTGTGATTCTATTCACAGTCAGTTCCTTCAGTGGTAGCAACAGAGCTGATCATCCTCTCTAAAAGCTTCCCCAAAAGCAGCTGCCAACCTCTCAACCAGGACACTTACAGTACTTTACACCTGTGGTTCTCAAACTGATTTGATTGTGCCCCCGCCCCTTCTTTGTGTCTGTAGTAGTTGATGCCTCCCACCCCACCACTCAAGTACATATACTGATAAAAAAAATAAATCAACATGCAATTCCCATTAAATGTTAAAAACAGTAAGGCATTGATTCAAACAGAGCAATTTAAGCATATAGTAATGTGTATTTTAAGTGAGATACCGATTATGGGGGAGGGGTCACAGTATTGTCACCCTTACTTCTGTGCTACCTTCCCAGCTGGGTGGCCAGAGAGCAACAGCTGTTCGCCGGGCAACCACCTTAGAAGGCAGCGGCTCCACCAGCAGCAGCTCAGAAGTAGGGGTGGCATGGAATATACAACTGAATGAACACATCCACAAAATTTGCTCTTTATCCTCTGACCAGCCTGTGAAATACGTATGATTTCTCCACGATTTAAGTAGACCCCTATTCACTGCTGCGGGTAAAACGTGCACCATTTTTTTCCCTTAAAGCTTCTCACCCTCCCAGAATACATTCCACACACCCCAGTTTGAGAACCTCTGGCCTACACAGTATTTTGCAGACTGTGGGACCAAGCCTCGCAGCCCGAGTTGACAGACGTGGGCTAGCAGGGCTGGCACTTCCACTCCAAATATAACTGAACAGGCTGAGCTTCGAAGTTACAGCCTGGGCTGGAGCTTGGGTTCTGAACCCTAAAGGGATGGACTTCAGAGCCAGAGCTCCAGTCCAAATTGCAACTTCGAAGCACAGCTATATTTATAGCATGGGCAGAAGCCTTGCTAGCCTAAGTCTATCAATCTCGAGGGCTCCAAAAAGCTGTATAGACAGACCTTATGGGCTTCTCCATTTCCTCCCTTCACTTCCTTAGCCACACCTTGATGACTGCATTATACACTGACACTGATCAAAGGGTCAGCAGTCCACATGAGTAACTGTACAGGAGATGCACAAAAAGGCAAAATAAACACCAAAGATCACAAAAAGGTCAGACTTCACAAAAGTGATACCAATTTCTTGCATGAGTTCATGCCAGGTATGAGGCCTCCCATTTGGAGGCATTAATGTTAGCTGATATCACTAATTCCATATAGTTAGTAAAAACAATTATCACAGGCAAGTGAAGGCATTGCAGGTATCTGGTTTGATAGCCACGTCCAAGGGTAATATGCCACCGACTACTACTGTACATAAAAAAGGAGAGCCTATTAGGAGCACCTTGTGAGCCCGTGGTAGCACAAAGCTTTACCGTTCGGCAGGTTAGGACAACTTACTATATAACCTTTTCAAGAGCAGCACGGATTCTCATCTCAGGATGGGAGCTGACTCTGCTGATGGTAACCCTGTAGATTTCTTTAAGTTTAACAGGAGAGTATGGTTAGAGGAATGGCTCAACCTCTGTGACATTCCTATCCAAAACAAGGAAGAAGATGTTTAAAGCCTTTTCATGGGTTTGCAAAGCAGCTATGACTTGAGCTCATGAGAAAGGTTGAGCTAATGCACCAGTTTCCAAGCTTTAAACCTAAGGAGACTTTCGAAGTCAATTTTTGCATTGTTAAGAGTGCTGGTCACAGAGTCCAAGAGGACTCTTATGAGACTCCAGGACATCATTTATAACTGAAGGCCCTAACTTTTAAGACATGCTCGTTTATATTGTGACTCCATACATCTATACCAGCAATACATTATTCTGGACCTTGACTAGAAAGCTGAGATAATATATTCATAAGGGCAGATCCACTCCTGGGCTGATTGATATTACAGAATATTGAAGAGGTAAGAAATTATAAATGCAGTTTATACACCAAATAAATTCACTTTAATGTTTTCTTCATTCAGAGAAGCAATTTTATTGCCCAAACAAAATACTAAATTGCTCCCTAATAGGACCTGTGCTTCTACAATTAACAATAAATGCCAGAAGAAATTATCCTTTTGCAGCAATTAAAACCCCTTGCACCAGAGTGAACTCTATATCAAAGTGGATTGCTTGCCAGTGTTTGAATGAGCATGAGAGAAACTATCCATGAGTGGGGTCTTTTTTTAAACTTCATTTGTACGTCAACAGAAACATTTTAATTAGGTAGGGTAGGGTCTGTAGCTTTAAGGGGAAAACAGTTTCCAATTCCTCAGTGGAATAATGTATTTATTTGGCTTTCTCCATCCTTATTTTGGGGCAGGGGACTGCAGGAGAAGATTAACACTGGCAACCCAGCATTAAATTTTTACAGTCCTCATGCTTCCACATGACCAAAGACTATTGTGTATTAAGGCATTGATTCAGCAACAACTTAAGCATATGAATAGTCTCATTGACTTCAACAGGCCTTAAGCACCATACATAAATTCTTCACCAAATTAGGGCCTTAATGCATTAAAAGTCAGTTTACTCCATTTTTTCCAGTTAACTTCCCCTCCCCTTCAAAACTTTTAGTATGCCGAGTCATTTTGATGAATAAGCCCCCTTATGCTTTTGAATATTTGAAGTTTGGTAACAAAAAACCCAAGTAACTGGCTCTGCATCAACTGTGCTGCATTATAGTCTAAGGCTTGAAGCTGTCTAGCAACTGGGGCTTTGTGAAAGAAATCCATATATCTGAAACTAGTAGGACATTTGAAACTGAAGCTGTTCCACATTTAAAAATGACTATCCCTAAGTCAGAGGAGAAATGACCCAAACTACCTCTCTGCATACATTCATATTTAGAAGTAGCATCTGTGGTATGACTCCTACATCATAACTGCAATGGCTATACCCCAAGAAGAATGAAATGTCAAGTTTATGGGGAAGGAAATTCACTATAAAATGAAAAAGACTTACAAATATCCACCTCAAAAGGACAAATGGTCTGAGAAAAATGATAGTGTTTGAGAAATATAAATTAAGTATGGGATAATGAGAAGTGAGGCTTTCTGTTCAGTGTTTGAGATAAGGCTCAGTCTATTTCTAGTTCTCTGTTCCAGCTGTCATTTCAACAATGAATGTTCTTAATATAGCGAGTGCCATAAGACATGCAGTGTTACCTGACTAAAAACATTCTTAGGAACAGTGACTCTGCACGTAATGAGGTGCATCTTAAAGAAAAGATTTACAATGGACTTCAATGCAACTGGAAGCAACTGTTTAGAAACATCACATAAAAAAGCTTTGTAACAGGAAAGGAGATGACAAGCAGGCAAATCATGTGACTATATAAAATACAGATAACATTAAACAAGATACCTATAGCTATGGTCTAGGCCAGTGGTCACCAACTGGTCGATCGCGATCTCCGGTGGCATAGTGGGGCTGCCGCTAAGGGCAGGGGAAGGTGGAACAGGGGGCTTGATGTGCTGCTCCTGCCTGCAATCACCGTCCCTGCAGCTCCCATTGGCTGGGAACAGGGAACTGCGGCCAAGGGGAGCTGCGGGGGGCAGTGCCTGCAGAGAGGGGCAGTGCACGGAGCCACATGCCCCCTGCCACCTCCTCAGGGGTGCGTTAGCCCCTTCTGGGAGCAGGGAGCCTGCCTTAGCCTCACTGCACCACCGACCAGGAGCTGCCCCAGCTAAGTGCCGCCCATCAGGAGGCCGCACCCAAACCCCCAGCCCTGACCCCCTCCCAGAGCCAGCACCCTGGACCCCATCCTGGACCCAAACACTCTGCCCCAGCCCAGGGCTCTCTTGTGCACCCAAATTCCCTCCCAGAGCTTGCACCATGCACCACCTCCTGCACCCAACACTCCTCCCCGGCCCGGAGCCCCTTCCTGCACCCCAACCCCCTGCCCCAGGCTCAGCCCAGAGCCCCCTCCCACACTGTGAGCCCCTTGGCCCCACCTCGGAGCCCGCACCCCCTCCCGAACCCCAACCTCCCGCCCCAGCCTGGTGAACATGAGTGAGGTGGGGGAGAGTGAGTGACGGGGGGGGAATGGAGTGAGTGTGGTGGGGCTTCGGGGGGTGGGGCGGGGTAGATCATTGGTTGCCCTTAAGTTCAAAAAGTGATCTTGGGCATAAAAAGGTTGCCTAGACCAGTGGTCTTCGGCAACATCAGATGAACTGAAGTGGATGGCCACAAAAACTCTCATTCAGAAGCAAATGAGGGCTATGAACCTTGAAGAAGGGACTAACAGGGGAAATGGACATTTTAATATCAGACCAAATTAACACCACATTTGGAACACAAGAGAACTAGAAACATGTACCAGAGTTCACCAGAACCAACTAACATTTTTTTAACGTAAGTCTCTAGTAATTAGGTGCTACATGGTGTTTAAAAATCTCAATATGTGTTGGCCAACATGTGTTAAAAAACACCATTTTTTCACCCAGATTACACAGTCTTCTAAAGGAACAACTACACACTCTAAATTCCAGCCATAAGGAGAAAAATAGCTGAAAAACAAACTGCTATGTCTTGGCAAGTTGATGTAGTACACTGGTATTCTGCAGTTTCCAAGACATTCCAAACAGTTTTCTGTCCGGCCCTGCATAGTCAACTTAATAAATTCTCTTTAAAAAATTAGGTAGCAAGAGCATGATGGCACTTCAGAATTTAAAAAACCCCACACGCTTTCTACAAAGCACTACGTATCTCACGTTGACGCTCCATAAGTTATCACCAAACCACATCAATCCACACACAGTTCCTCAACCCATCAACATAACCTGGCTCTAACAACTGAACTCCCACTACAGTGGTTGAGTTATAAATTAAGTATAGGTATCTGCTTCCACAAATTGCATCAGCAGCAATTTGGCCACAAAAGTTGTCAGACTGAAAATGGTCTCACCACAATACAGTAAAGTTACAGGTAAGAAATAAAATGTTTTAAAAGACAGCTTTTCAAATGACTACTCAGACTAGCTGCAAATTATAGATTTTCTGTAACATGAGTGGTATGTAGCAGTTCAGAATGCAGACAATATGCTATGTCCAGTCAATCACATTCAGGTTACCGATTATCAATGTTCCCAATTTTTCTGCCTAGAACAAGTTGAGGAGACAATCACTAATTGTTTAGCTAACTAAAATATAGTTAAAGACAGTTACACCCATAAACAAGAAATGGAAGATTGCTTTCAGAAATGATGGCAGAGAATAGTAAGAAAAGTCATAGAACATATCAACAGAACAAAAGATTATCATCCATTCAAATGAAAGATTGATTCATCTCCTTTACAGATCACTCCCAAATGATGAAAACAAGGAACTAGCTATTGATGTATGCCGGCATTACCACAAAGCTGGTTTCTTTCTTTTTGACTATTCATCTAAAAATATCAACTTACTTGATCAAAACAGATGACCACTTGTTACAGAAAATGTCTAAAGATCACTAAATTATCAAGCAATTGCAGGTACACTGAAGAAAAACAGACATTTTCAACCCCTTTCTGAATAGAAAACTCAAACAGACAGTTGCACCTGTAGAAGTTCTCTTCTTAAATACAATTATTAGATCATATATTTTATTTCACAAGTGTAAGCTATACAAACCTACAGTGAATTTTTTTTATCTTCTCATTAGCTAGGCAGGACTCCTCTAGCAAGCTGTTATTTTTCATTTGACAGTAGCTTTAGGAATATAACATAATCCAGATGGGCTGGCATAAGAATTGGTTTCTTTGATCCTAGTGAGATGTTCAAGTACCAGAGATTTATCAAGGCCCTACTTTTTAAAGCATGTAAGATTGTACACCTACAAAGTTAAAAAAAGTCAAGAATATTAAGCACTGATGACCTGGAAGGCGCATGCACAAGTCCTTTGTTACCCCAAAACATCTTTTGTTAAGACCCACAAAGGAGAACCTCCATTTTTAAAAAATTCTCAAGGCCTTTTCCTTGCAAAGATAACCATTGCAAACTAATTGCTAACCCAATGAATCATTTCACTAAGTCCCTGCAAAAACCTTTAAGATTGCCTTGTGCATACTGGATTTATAATCACACAAATCAAATAAACTGTAAGAGACAGGGGTGACAAATGGAAAATAAATTGTTTTGCAATCAACCCTCCAAACACTTATGTCATTTCTGTTTATTAACAGTGTTCAGACCTGAGCGTGCCTACTATTGCTATTTACTGTGACAATGGTTGCAGATCCCTGCTTTGTCCCACACCAAGGCCTCTAGGCGTACATACAATATAGTTCTCACAACCCGTACTACCAATTTCTCCAGAAGCACACGAGGAAAACAGGAGACAGGGACAAGCTATAAGAACATAAGAATGGTCATACTGGGTCAGACCAAAAGTCCATCAAGCTCAGTATCCTGCCCTCTGACACTGGCCAACGGCAGGTGCCCCAAAGGAAATGAACAGACAGGTTATCATCAAGTGACCCATGGCCTGTCACCCAATCCCAGCTTCTGGCAAACAGAGGCTCGGGACACCATTCCTGCCCATCCTGGCTAATAGCCACTGATGGACTTATCTTCCATGAAGCTATCTAGCTCCCTTTTGAACCCCCATTATAGTACTGGCCTTCACAACACCCTGTGGCAAGGACTTCCAGAGGTTGACAATGCGTTGCATGAAAAAATACTCTCGTGTTTGTTTTAAACCTGCTACCAATTAATTTCGTTTGGTGGCCCCTTGTTCTTGTATTATGAGAAGGAGTAAATAACACTTCTTTATTTACTTTCTCTATATCACTCATGATTCTATAGATCTCTATCATAGCCCCCATTAGTCGCCTCTTTTCCAAGCTGAAAAGTCCCATTCTTATTAATCTCTCCTCGTGCGGAAGCCGTTCCATACCCCAATCCTTTTTGTTGCCCTTTTCTAAACCTTTTCCAATTCCAATATATCTTTTCTGAGATGGGACAACCACATCTGCAAGCAGTATTCAAGGTGTGGGCATACCATGGATTTATATAGAGGCAATAGGGTATTTTCTGTCTTATTGTCTACCCTTTTCTTGATGAGTCCCAACATTCTGTTCACTTTTTTGATTGCGCTGCACATTGAGTGGATGATTTCAGAGAACTATCCACAATGACTCCAGGATCTTTTTCTTGAGTAGTAACAGCTAATTTAGACCCCATCGTTGTATATGTATAGTTAGGATTATGTTTTCCAATGTGTATTACTTTGCATTTATCAACATTAAATTTCATCTGCCATTTTGTTGCCCAGTCTCCCAGTTTTGTGAGATCCTTTTGTAGCTCTTCGCAGTCTGCCTGGGACTTAACTATCTTGAGAAGTTTTGTATCTGCAAATTTTGCCACCTCACTGTTTACCCCTTCTTCCAGATTGTTTATGAATATGTTAAATAGGACTGAGCCCAGTACAGATCCCTGGGGGACATCACTATTTCTCTCTTTCCATTCTGAAAACTATTTATCCCTACCCTTTGTTTCCTATCTTTTAACCAGTTACCAATCCATGAGAGAACCTTTCCTCTTATCCCATGACTGCTTATTTTGCTTAAGAGCCTTTGGCGAGGGACCTTGTCAAAGGCTTTCTGAAAATCTCAATACACTATATCTACTAGATCTCCTTTGTCCGCATGCTTGTTGACCCCCTCAAAGAATTCTAGTAGATTGGTGAGCATGATTTCCCTTGTCAAAAACCATGTTGGCTATTTCCCAACAAATTATGTTCTTCTTTATGATAGTTTAAACGAATCTGCCTGGTACTGAAGTGAGGCTTACTGGCCTGAAGTTGCCAGGGTCATCTCTGGAGCCCTTTTTAAAAATTGGTGCCACATTAGCTATCCTCCAGTCATTTGGTACAGAAGCTGATTTAAATGATAGGTTACAGATGACAGTTAGTAGTCCTGAAATTTCACATTTGAGTTCCTTCAGAACTCTTGGATGAATACCATGAGGTCCTGGAGACTTATTCCTGTTTAGTTTATGAATTTGTTCCATTTATTGAGTGGGAGTCTCACAGCCACTGTAGGTGTAGCCCTTATTGCTGCTTATTCCTGTCTGCTAAGCCCCAGCACAGAGTCTGAAAAGTTGTGACTGGGAGAGAGCCTTGTGCATCCATCAATAAGCCAAGGGAAACTGTATCTATGTACTTAATGAGACACTCCCCCCCACACACACACAGATAAGATGAAGGAGACCTCTCTGCCAGTCAGGGATAACCCCAAGAACCAAAGGGTACCCAGAATGCCCAACTACCCAGCACATATATAGGAGGGCCTGCTCCCTCACCTTCCCCCCCAAAAATAATCACAGCACACCCAGAGACCACTGTCTGCCACCATTATCAGCAAAGTTGAAAAACAAACCACCTGCTACCACTGCTGCTCCAAGTAACAGGTGCCAGGTAGAGGAGCCTCAGGCTATGGCTACACTTGCAGATGTAGAGCGCTGGGAGCTAAACCAGCCCTTGGAGACAGCAGCAGGGAAAGCGCTGCTGTGTGTTCACACTGTCAGCTGCAAGCATAGTGGCATGGCCACACATGCGGCACTTGCAGCAGCATTCGGAGTGATGCATTATGGGCAGCTATCCCACAGATCACCTCTTCCCATTCTAGCATTGAGGCTCGTGGGAGTGGGGGGCGCCGGGCATCCTGGGTCCTGTCCCAATGCCCCATGATGCATCACTTAGCATCCAAGCAATACCTGTGCTTCTGTCCACATTTGGTGCCATCTTTCAAAGTTTTTTGTACTGCACGCTCTGTCTTCCCTTTCAGTCTGCAGCAATGGATCCCGAACTTCTGAGGAATATTCTGACGGATCTCACCAGCAAGTCACAAATTGCAGTCGAGTTACTCCTTAAGTTACAAAGTGACAGTGAGGAGTCCAACAATGATGTCGACACACAATGCACATGACACGAGATTGCTGGTGGCATTCACGGACATGCTCACCACTGTGGAAAACCACTTTTGGACTTGGGAAACACACACTGAATGGTGGGATCACATCAGCATGCAAGTTTGGGATGAGCTCACCCCCACCCTGCAGCGCAAGGACATGAGATTGAGAGCTGCCCTGCCAGTGGGGAAGCGCATGGCGATTGTAATCTGGAAGCTGGCTACTCCAGACAGCTACCAATCAGTCACTAACCAGTTCAGAGTGGGAAAGTCTATCGTTGAAATTGTGTTGATGCAAGTGTGCAGGGCCATTAATTGCATCCTGCTCAGAAGAACCATGACTCTGGGCAATGTGCATGATATTGTGGATGGCTTTGCACTAACAGTTTTCCCTAACTGCGAAGGGGCGATAGATGGCACACATATTCCAATTCTGGCACCAGACCACCAAGCCTCCGAGTACAGAAATCGGAAGGGGTATTTCTCTATGGGTCTCCAGGCACTTGTGGATGTTTCACGGACATTAATGCAAGCTGGTCTGGAAAGGTGCATTATGCATGCATCTTTTGGAACTCAGACCTGTCCAGGAAACTGCAAGCCAGGACTTTCTTCCCAGACCAGAAGATCACTGTAGGGGAAGTCGATATGCCCACTGTGATCCTTGGAGACCCCACCTACCCTTTAATGCAATGGCTCATGAAACCATACACAGGGAACCTTGACAGCAGCAAGGAGCGGTTCAACAACAGGCTGAGCCGGTGCAGAATGACAGCAAAGGGCCACTGCGCTGTCTGTATGGGAAACTGGACTTGGCCGTTGAAAATATCCTTACGGTTATAGCCACGTGCTGTACCCATTGTAACATTTGTGAAGGGAAGGGTGAAAGCTTCACTCAGACATTGGCTGCTGAGGTTGAATGCGTAGAGGCTGAATTTGAACAGCCAGAGACCAGGACTATTAGAGGGGCGCAGCGTGAGGCCATAAGGATTAGGGATGCCTTGAGGGAGCAATCTGATGCTGAAAGCCACCAGTAATGTTTGGTGCCCTGCACAGGAGTTAAGTGCAGTGGTTCCAATGCTAGTAGACATCTGTGTTTGCTATGAATGATGCACTGACGAGCAGTGCCTGTTGCTTCCCTAGGCTATGCTATCTTTTACTTAATGTAATAAAGAATGTTTCCAAAACCAAAAAATTCATTTATTGAAAAGAAACACAACTGCTGGAGAAACACACACAGCATGACACATCTGTGCTGTGTGGGAGAAAGGAAGGGGGAGGGGTGGGGAATGGAACAATCTCAGATTTACGTATGTCCTGTTATCATATTCAGCCTTCCTATCTGGAGTGCTGTGCAACGAGTGCTGCACTTCAGGCTGGCTAAAATGCATGGTGATGGGGGTTGAGTGTAGTGCATAAAGGTCATAGTTTGCAGGGCTGGGAGGTGAAGCTACAGGTCTTGGAGGCAGCTGGTGCTGATAAGAAACCGGATATTGGGGAAAGTAGGTTGGCAGTGACATGAGAGCACAAGGGAAAGAGTTTTGTGACAAGGGCTGCAGGGAGGGAGCGGGCATGGATCTGCTCCCTATGCAGTGCTATGAGTGCCTGCACTGAGTCCACTTGCCGCTCCATAATGCTTAGGAGCCGCTCCATAATGCTTAGGAGCCGCTCCATAATGCTTAGGAGCCGCTCCATAATGCTTAGGAGCCGCTCCATAATGCTTAGGAGCCGCTCCATAATGCTTAGGAGCCGCTCCATAATGCTTAGGAGCCGCTCCATAATGCTTAGGAGCCGCTCCATAATGCTTAGGAGCCGCTCCATAATGCTTAGGAGCCGCTCCATAATGCTTAGGAGCCGCTCCATAATGCTTAGGAGCCGCTCCATAATGCTTAGGAGCCGCTCCATAATGCTTAGGAGCCGCTCCATAATGCTTAGGAGCCGCTCCATAATGCTTAGGAGCCGCTCCATAATGCTTAGGAGCCGCTCCATAATGCTTAGGAGCCGCTCCATAATGCTTAGGAGCCGCTCCATAATGCTTAGGAGCCGCTCCATAATGCTTAGGAGCCGCTCCATAATGCTTAGGAGCCGCTCCATAATGCTTAGGAGCCGCTCCATAATGCTTAGGAGCCGCTCCATAATGCTTAGGAGCCGCTCCATAATGCTTAGGAGCCGCTCCATAATGCTTAGGAGCCGCTCCATAATGCTTAGGAGCCGCTCCATAATGCTTAGGAGCCGCTCCATAATGCTTAGGAGCCGCTCCATAATGCTTAGGAGCCGCTCCATAATGCTTAGGAGCCGCTCCATAATGCTTAGGAGCCGCTCCATAATGCTTAGGAGCCGCTCCATAATGCTTAGGAGCCGCTCCATAATGCTTAGGAGCCGCTCCATAATGCTTAGGAGCCGCTCCATAATGCTTAGGAGCCGCTCCATAATGCTTAGGAGCCGCTCCATAATGCTTAGGAGCCGCTCCATAATGCTTAGGAGCCGCTCCATAATGCTTAGGAGCCGCTCCATAATGCTTAGGAGCCGCTCCATAATGCTTAGGAGCCGCTCCATAATGCTTAGGAGCCGCTCCATAATGCTTAGGAGCCGCTCCATAATGCTTAGGAGCCGCTCCATAATGCTTAGGAGCCGCTCCATAATGCTTAGGAGCCGCTCCATAATGCTTAGGAGCCGCTCCATAATGCTTAGGAGCCGCTCCATAATGCTTAGGAGCCGCTCCATAATGCTTAGGAGCCGCTCCATAATGCTTAGGAGCCGCTCCATAATGCTTAGGAGCCGCTCCATAATGCTTAGGAGCCGCTCCATAATGCTTAGGAGCCGCTCCATAATGCTTAGGAGCCGCTCCATAATGCTTAGGAGCCGCTCCATAATGCTTAGGAGCCGCTCCATAATGCTTAGGAGCCGCTCCATAATGCTTAGGAGCCGCTCCATAATGCTTAGGAGCCGCTCCATAATGCTTAGGAGCCGCTCCATAATGCTTAGGAGCCGCTCCATGGTTTGTTGCTGGCAATCTGCATTCTCCTGGCGGACCCGCCTTTCGGTCTCCCACCACTCCTGTACTTTTTTATTTTCAGTAAAGGATTGCTGCATGACTTCATGCAGAAGGTCCTCCTTGCTTCTTTGCGGCCGCTTCTGGAGTCTTTGCAGCCTTTCAGCCGTTGATAACAAGGATGGCTGGGATCTGAAGGTTGCATCTGTAAAGCCAAAATGCAACATTTAAGAGAGGCAACATTGTTAACACTAGACAGAACAATGATTCAGCTGAACTTCTAGACAAGCACAGTGCACACAACAGCACAAACTGCCTGTCCCAAGCCGAGCGCACATAACCCACAAGAGCCCCGAAATGGTGAGTAACCACAGGAGCAGGGGGGACTGATTGTTCCAGGGCCATACTGTCCTCTGGGGTCCTGTGCCTCGGGGAGAGCCAACAGCTGCAGGGGGCCCCTATACTCAACACTCTCCCCACATTTTCCACAGGATGGGTTCGTCCTGGAAGATATCTCACAGCTGAGGGTGACCTGGAAAACAAGGGAGGGTCTTCTGCAACAATGAGGCTTCCGGCCTGGCCCTTATGTGGCTTGCCTGTGTGCAGCAATGGTCCCCCCACCCCTCACGGCACAGTGGGACAGATATGTTAGCCTTACTGGGACAAGGAGCTCAGTAGCTCTGCCACAGAACCTCTGCAAGCAGATTGCCCAGCTTCTGCACGAGACCTTTGATGAGATCACTGAGGCCGATTACCACAAATGTGAGAGAGTACATCAATGATCTATTCTGCATCTCAGCATGTATGCAGCCCTAACCCTTCTTTCTGCAACCCAACAACTCCCTTCTCAAAATAAAAGCCGCTTACCAGGCACCTCATCTGCTGTTTGTTCTTCCCCAAGCACCGTCCACTGCGACTGGCTACCGTCCTCCTGGCTTGAAAACAGATCCTGGCTGCAGGCATCTAGGGATGCCAGGCCATCGTCTGGCTCTGGGCCCACCTCCTCCTCAGCACCCTCACTCCCACTTTCCTCCTCCTGCCTTGTTGCACTCTGGGCTGCCATGGCCTCTGAAGTGTGCATGGTGCTCTTCAGAGTGGAGGTGGGGTCACCTCCAAATATCTCGTCCAGCTCTTTGTAGAACGGGCAGGTCATGGGGGCAGCACCAGAGCAGCGGTTTGCCTCCTGCACTTTGTGGTACGCATTCCGCAGCTCCTTCACTTTAACCCTGCACTGCAGTGCGTCCCGATCATGGCCCCTTTCTATCATGGCCCTTGATATCTGCCCATAGGTATCACAATTCCTGGATTTACTGGAGCACAGCTGGGACTGGACAGCTTCCTCCCCCCCAAACACTGATGAGGTCCAGCACCTTACCATTGCTCCATACTGGGAATCGCCTGGCGTGTGGAGGCATGGTCACCTGGAAAGATGCACTGAGAGTACTCCATGATTAGCTGAGCAAACAGAAAGGGGACTTTCAAAATTCCCAGAGAATTTAAAGGGCGGGTCTGACGGGTTGGTCCCCTGAGGGCAGGATAGTAGACTTCAAAGTGATGACCAGAGTGGCTAGAACAGGCATTGTGGGACACTTCCGGAGGCTGATCAGTGTGTGTAAATAGACCAAGGCGTCCACACTTGCACCACAGTGCTCCAGCCAGGGTGCAGCAAGCTCATTGCTTCTTGTGGAGGTGGATTACCAGGAGCACTCCAGCCAGAGTCCAGGCGCTCTACATGCCTTGCCAGTGTGGACACCTCAGAAGTTAGAGCACCTGGGGCTGATTTAATGGGCTCCAACTTCCAAGTGTAGCCAAGCCCTCAATGAGGTACTGGGAAAGGGAAAGCATGATGATTTGAAAAATAGTGGGCAAGAGGTTGCAAGGACTGATAGAACTGAGGTAGCAGGAAGAGTGTAGAACTGATGGGTTTTTGTTGGGGACAAGGCAAGAAGGAGCACTTTACCCAGAGAATGTCAGTTTTATCCAGATAATGTTATTTTTATTTTAATTATTAAGGGTATATCTTAGAGTGTGGGAAAACATCTCATGAGCAATATCAGCACCTTTCATTCTCACACACGTTCTATTCATGGAATATTCCCCTTCCCCTCGATCTCCCCAATGACAGGTATTAGTTGACGAAGGAAGCTGTCATTTAATTCTAAAAGCCTAAAACCGTCTTTTCTGGAGTACGTGCGAACAAACACACACATCCCTTTCACAGATCTAAAGGCCGTGTTTACTGAAGAAAACCTCCATTGGTCTATGACAGATTATTATTTGTGGCAAGAACTGGTTTAACCAATTTTAGATAATTACTCTTTTACTATGCAGTATGTACAAGGTAAAAGTATTCAAATTACCACAGCTGCAGGTCAAGATAGCTACAACCTCCCATGAGACATTTACTGATGAATAATAACCTTCTATGCTCATTTGGGGTTGTTGCTGAAAGGCTAAAAGATATTCCCTCAATTCTGCAAAACAATTATTTTAAATCTAAAAACCACTGAGCTTAACTACTAACAGAAATCCAGAACACAGCACAAACTAGTAGCTGAACGCACTTCTAAACAAAATTCAGTCTGAGCATACGATTTACCTACCTTAGTTTTATTATCTCTGAAAGATACATTTACAGATTCACAGCCTAGCAATAATTCTGTGTATGTAATTATGAAGAGACCAGTCCTGGACCAAAGACTTCCCAGCACGACAGTTCACAAAGCTTATTTTTTAAACTACTTCCCAATTACTGGTAATTTTTCACAGTACTATAACTTCTCTTAAAACAGTAGATTAACTAGTGACTCAGTTTTAGAAACTCATTTTATTCATCACCATTATGCTAAACTTTGTCCAGTCAAGTTTGACCGGAGTTAGAATTTTGCACTTCATTTCACAAAGCAATTAATTCAACAGGGCTCTCAAATACACTCGCCTGCTCACCACACCAGTTACTGCTCAGTTTAAGCTTTCCGTTTTACAGTTATTAAGAGAGCCCCAAAATAAATCAAAACCCAGTGATTAAAGCAACATGAAACAAAAACCCTTACCCTGCAGCAGCAGTTCCTGTTCCTTGGGTCCCACTCAGGTTTGGCCCAGCAGCCCAGTCATCGTGATGGAGAGGTGGCCGGGCCAAACTTGGGCAGTGCTATCACCCCAGGAGCCAGGTCGCAATGCCTGGAGCGGGGAGCTGGGCCCAACTGCATACGACCGCTGCTGGGTGCATTTGGGGCAGGTTCATTCTGCAACACCACCCCCACCAAGGCCTTCCACACATAACCCACTGGAGCAGGACCCAACCCTGGATTGGTAAAAAAGATAGATAATACAAGGAATTCCTAAAAAAGAAAAAGAAAAAATATACAAAAATAAAAAGGATTTCATGGAACTCTAGTTTTTAGCTCACTGGCAGCAAAGGAAACCCTCTAACAAACTACTTATAGCACTGACTTCTTCAATTGACAGAGAGACCGCTTAATATAGAGAGGTGTGTATTGCCTCAAATTTGTGTCAGTTGTGTGCTAAAACTGAAGCTTCTCCATCATTGTCTTAGTTTTATCCACATGGGCCCAACTTCATTATCATGCACATTGTGTAAAGAGTTGTCACTTTGGATGGGCTATCACCAGCAGGAGAGTGAATTTGTGTGGGGGGGTGGAGGGTGAGAAAACCTGGATTTGTGCTGGAAATGGCCCACCTGATGATCACTTTAGATAAGCTATTACCAGCAGGACAGTGGGGTGGGAGGAGGTATTATTTCATATTCTCTGTGTATATATAAAGTCTGCTGCAGTTTCCACGGTATGCATCCGATGAAGTGAGCTGTAGCTCACGAAAGCTTATGCTCAAATAAATTGGTTAGTCTCTAAGGTGCCACAAGTACTCCTTTTCTTTTTACATGGCATAAGTCTTCCAGCTAGTGACCCACTGGATCTTCTGTCAAAGGTCAACTTCAAAGTGACTTCTTTATGAGTGTTGCATGACACTTAGAATTTTTACAAAAAATTCTGACATTAGCAATGGAAGTTCCAGAGAGAGGACAAGTGGCACAACCTGCCCCTTCCTTGGCACACACATTATTCAACTTCCATGTCACCAGATTATCAGTCGAGCCTTTTTATCCCTCCACCTTCATCTCAGGACACTTGACTGTAAATACTGGGCCGCTTTTTCGCTGTTTTTCCCTTAACTATGTCAAGGGTCCTGCAGATCTCTTCGATACCTACCAATTGACTATGCCTCCATCTTCTATGTTTGACAAAACACGAAACTTTTATTTAACTTGAGTAAACACCACAAACAGATCAATAAACTTTCAATAACCTTCCTAGTTCACACTGTAATAGGGATTGTATACATTCACAAGAGGTTCCTTTTTCCAGTCACAGGAGCCAACCGATGAATCTGCTCCCTCTTTCCAACTGCTGAGTCTTCAAATTCAAACCCGCGAAGTTCCTAAGGAGCAGTTTGGGTGGCGCTTCCCTCCAGGAGTCCAAGCCTCTGTGTGTCCATGCACCCTCTGGCATATGTTCTTTTTGGTCTTTGTCCCGTAACATACCCATCATAAAACTTCGCTTAATATTTACCCTCTGGCAGCATCTCCTACCAAATGGTTTTCAAACCAACTTAGTTCCTTCTCCACAACAGGGTCTGGTAGAACACGGAGCTAAAGCACCTTCTTTTTTCAGGAACATTTCTGACTCAACACCACCTGTAGCTGCTCTGTATTTCTGAAGCAAGCCAAAGCCACGTGGGCACAGGGAAGAAACAGTACTTGTTATAAAATCTAATGTTTAAAATGAAGTTTACACAAGTTAAGAAGGAAGGTACTGTACATATCGGGTCAGGCTTGAGTTATGAGAGATTACAAGTATCGGTTACAAGGTTCACAAGATGCATACATAGCACAATCAGCATAGACCCAGATTGGGGTGCAGGAATTTTTAAAGCGTCAGTGAATAAGTGATCTCAGGTATGCCACCCATAGAATGTATTTAGAGTCCAAGTCAGTATTGATGCAGCAAATAGGTACATGGGTGGGGTGCATTCCTTGGTTCGTCAGGGGAGGAAGTAGGCTATTTCCCTGACCGGTGGTTTCCATATAGCTAATAGACAACTATTTGTTAAATGAAGCTAGGATGCCTCCCATAGCCACAGCCCAAAATGGAAGACAAACTTAGTGGTGTTAATAGTCAAGAATAAGAGAATCTCATTTTGCGACTTCTTTTTACCAACAAAATCTTTTATCCAGAATAAAATGATTGCATAATGAAGTAAAATCAAACCAGCTTGACACAGTGAACACCACAAAATTTCACTACAAAATTCTCCTTGAAAGGAAAATTTGGGTTTAACTACCCCAGACACCTATGGTTCATCTCCTCAGGGCCTGTATATAAAATTCCTTTGCCAAGAGGGAGCTAAGCAAAAAGCACAGATATTCCAGACAATACATCACTATTGTTAAAACTCTGTGCCCAAGATTCTTTCCCTAACAGGTACTGCAACAATGTAATAAAGTTAACAAAATTTCCAAATTAAAAGTGAGTACTAATATCTAGAGTCGTGGGAGGATACAAAATTTGTATCCTCATCCAATCCGCAAACGTGGTCCACAGATATCAAGCAGATATCTGCAGATTTGCAGGGCTCTACTAATACCACAGTAATCAGTACTGTATGGCACTTCTAGGGCCTTACGATGGCCTATAATTGCACAATCCACATATCCTTTATAGAGGCATTCCTGATGTATTTTTCCCCTATATCCCAGCAGCCCCATTGTCTGAGCTTGAAAGTCAGTCCTGTTTGGCATGACATTCCATCTAAATAATAGATTTTGTTTTATTTTCTGAAGCATTAGTACAGCAGTCATCCAATATTTATCTATATGTGCAAAAGAAGTCGAGTTAATATTCCCAGAGTTGATATTATGTCCTGCTGCAGTACCACATTAAAAGTAGCATAAAAATCTTTTCTAAAATAGACTACAGGATTTTTTGGTGCAGATTAACGCTTAGAAGGTGGGAAAGAGTTGTGTCCCAGTTTTTAACGAACTTATATTGACAATGCAGAAATTGCTTTTTATGAGCATCTTAAAAGATTAATGACCAAAATAAAGAATTTAATGTGATATGGGAGTAATTCGCCTTCTCTATAAAGGAAGCCACAGATGTGCAAGGAAAAGATACGTGCTATCTCTAGGGAGTTGTGGAGATAGGAAATGGCACAGCAACCTAAGGATTTACAAAGCAAAACGTGCATGTTTGTTGCCTGTCTGTAATTTGTTATTCTTTAGACATAATTTAGTATCAATGTTTTAAAATCCAATGAAAACATTTTAATGCTTTCCAGTTTTTTTTGGACTTCCCGGACACAAGGTCAGTTAGCAACTAAAACATGGTAAACTGTTAAAGTGATGCTCTGAAAGGAAGACTCAGGAAAAAAAAAAAATCAGAGATTAAAATTGACTTTTCATTGTCTCTAGGTAAGGTTAGTATTTTGGGAAGCAGTAATTCACTGTTGAAAAACACAATCCCAGCTTTTTTATTTGAAACAAACAAGAAGTCCTGACTCCACACATACCAACAGCTGTGCTAACTATGCAACCCTCTTCACTACAAACGAACACGAATATCATTACTGACTTACACACTTAAAAAAAAGAAAACAGTTTATCACATCAAAGCAACACTTGCACTCACGGAGAAAGCAATTTACAAAATAGAGGTAAACACTTTATTGACAAAACAAAAGAGATTGATGATGCATCATCAAGTCAAAGATATCCATCAGCGGTTTCAAAATATATCCTTCCCAATATGGAAAGCATGATGCAGATACCAATAATTATGGTGCATTACTGCCTCTGAACAGAGTGCATAAAATAAAAAAGAACAGATTTTTAAGCCATTAAGATCTTAAGCAACTGTTGCATATGGGGCTACTGAACAATCAGCAGAACTCACAAAACAACTCAAGGGGCAAACAACAAACAATCTGATGTAGTCTTAAAATAAAAACTGAAGAAAAGCTTTTCCACGTTAGACCTAATTATTTCTGAACTGAAAAGTCTTCACCACTTAGGAAGCCAGCATCTTTCTGCCATGCAGAAAGGAGCAAGTTATTAGGAGTTGACTGTATGCGAGTATAAAATATAGATACAAAGTGTTTTTGGGTGGGGAGATTTGATAAACCCTGGCTAGAGAAAATAAGACAGAGAGGGACTGGAGCTGTCCCCCTACCTAGGGGAGGGCTGTAGAGGGCCTGTGACAGGGAGGGACTGGAAGAGCCGGCTCAGAGCGAGTGGCCGGGGGTTGGTGCTATCACTTCTCACCGCACCCTGAGGAGACTGGAGCGGGGGCAGGAGGAGAGCGACTGGAGGCCCTGAGGGGAGGGGAGCTCGCTGGTGACTAGGGTACACCGAGTATCCTTGAGCCTCAGCTCCCTTCCCTGGGCGCTGAGTAGGGAAGAGAGGCAGGGGAGGAGCGACGAGCAGCGTGAGGGGATGGGAGCGGAGCAAAGGCACGCTCAGGGACCGAGCAGCGGTTGGCATTAAGCGGAGGGGGAAGTTCGAGGCAGGGGAGGCGGGCCCGGGAGCGGCTGGCGCGGGGAGCCCTTCCCAGGCGGGTGCCCGGCTGGCCTCGTCCCACACTCACCCGGACCAGGTTGCTGACGGCGGCCTGCACTGCGGCCACGGGGGCAGTCAGGTCCGGAATGGCCTTGCCGTCCACCTCCCCCTCCTCGTGCATGATGACCAGGTGGGAGATCTGCTGCGCCACGGGCTCCAGGATGCTCTCGATGGTGCGGGTGTGGAAGACGGGCATGGCGGCGGCGTGGCTGGGGGCCGGGGCCCAAACTCCGGACAAACTCCCAGGGAACCTCTCCCCTCCGGCGGAGGCGCCGCTCCCCTACTAACCCCGCGAAAAAACTACAGCGGCCCGCCAGGAACTCCCGGCTCGGCCAACCGCGGGACTCGAACTCGCCACACTCCTCACTCAGCAGCGCCTGCCCCACTGACTCCTCGACTCGCGGGGCCCAGCAGGGGCTTTCAACCGGCGCAACCTACCCCTCCCCTTCCCCGCCCTCTCGCCACTCCCGCCCAATGGCGGGGCCCTGCCGCTGGCTCCCAATGGCTGCGGCATCGCGTCCATCAACATTCCAACAGCTCCGGCCCGCTTTTCCCAACCAAGTTTGGTTGCATAGGCCCTGGTTTCCCAGAGTTGGATGACGTCAGACATTCTGGTGTCCATATAAGGAGATGGTTAAAGCCAGAACGGCTAGGCTAACTCGGGAGGGGGAGATGGGAGTACAGGATCCTAAGAGCTTGAGGGTGAGGGAACGCCCTGCCCGGTCAGCTGATAGGTGTGGGGGAGTCTGGGGCTCCCACTAGGGTCAGCGAACGGTGCTGCCAGCTGTGTAGTTTGCAGCAACTTGTAAGGCGCTGGTTTTCCGAGGGAGCCGGGGGGTGGATTAACCCATACTCCTGGAGGGACGGTGGAGTGGTCAGAAAACTACCGATTTGATTTCAGAGTCCTTGGTGTTGTTGCGAAAAACTGGCATTTCGTCCCTAGGTACAACATGTAAGACTCAGTGGGCTTTTTTTTTTCTTTTTCTCCCACAATAGTTCCAAAAAACTATCATTCGGTGCTAGTTTCTGGGATTGCTTGATAGGCTGTACACGCTTTTCAGCAATGACTTCTACGCATGGGGCTGTGTGTTTACATACAGGCATATTAACCAAACACCCCACCCAATGCGGGCAGGGGGAGTGTGGGATGTAATTAGCAAACCACTTCTCTGCTTCTTGTTCTGCTTGCGAAGAATCCTTCTTTGAAGAAATGACTTCTTGAATCAGTGCTCTACGATAGACCGGTAGCACTTTACATGTCATGCTCTTATTATGGAAACTTTTGTCCCCTAGATATTGTGGTGCAGAGGAAAGTTGTGCTAACGTAGTTTTCCATCCTTGTTCTGAGGATTCCAGCTGCATCTTTCATTTGTGGCCTGAGATCCCTTTTGAATGTTTTTAATGTATGTTTTTAACATATTATATATATTGCACCTTTTCTCGCTGATAGGACACTTACAACAACCACTTCTGCTGTTGGAATATTCTTTATTCCAAGCAATGATTGTATTTATTTGCCTCAATAGTCTCCTACACTATTTAGAGCTTTAGCAGGATTGGGCACCCGAAAATGGTTTTCTTTGTCCTGTGTGAATGAAAACCAAAAATTAAACAGAGTGATAAGTAAAGTGGACTTCTAAAACTATTGCGGCTTCATAAACATCCATCTAAGGTTGTGGTAGTAACAAAGGATGAGGAGTTACCCTCTGTAGCACAGTGGCCTATAGCACAGTGTTTTTCAAAGTTTGAGTCGCAACCCAGTACTGGGTCCCGGCACGTAAGGTATTAGGTTGCTGTGATGAGTACCACCAACTGGGACGTTAAAAGTCCTGGAAGTGGCTCCGGCTTCTAGGCAGGGGGCCACGGGGCTCCACATGCTGCCCCTGCCCCAAACGCTGGCTCCACACTTCCACTGTCCGGTTCCCATTGGGGCGGTGCCTGCAGGCGAGAGCCATATGGAGCCGCTTGCGTACCTCTGGCTAGGAGCTGGACCTGCTGCTGGCCACTTCTGGGGTGCAGTGCGATCCACAGTGTCACAACAAGCAGGAAGCCTGCCTCTGTACCTCAACTGCACCACTGATGGGGAGCTGCTGGAGGTAAGGCTGTGCCCCAGCCCTGAGCTTCCCCCAAACCTGGAACCCCTTCATTCAGCCCAAACCCCTCATCCTTGGCTCCACCCCAGAGCCTGCACCTAGAGCCCTGACCCTCTCCCACACCTCTCCCCCAGTCCTAAGTCTCGCCTCCCAACTCAGAGCCCCCTCCTGCATATCAACCCCCTCATCCCTGGCCCCACCCCAGAGCTCTGACTCCCTTCTGCACCCCCAGCCCAGAGCCCCCTCCCACACTCCAAACCCCTCATCCCCAGCTCCTTTGGGTCACGGGCATCAACAGTTTTCTTCAACTGAGTCCCCAGAAAAAAAGTTTGAAAACCACTGCACAGTCCAGAAAAGGTCTGCAAAATGCTGCCCCACTTCATGTGAAATCATTGTTATTTATGAGATTGCTCAGGGCCTCCAATACTCCTCTGAACCCTAATAAACTATTATGTGCTCTCCTGTATATAGTCTACCCCTCTCATCCACCTCGCAGGTTTTGCTTTTACTGAGCTTTGGGACATCCAGACTATTCATAGTAATACAGTTGAGCATGTGCATCAACTTTTGAAGGATTTGAGACTTTTATACCCCCCATGCGATGAAATTTGGACATTTGTGGAGTCTTGTCTTTTTTTTCTTGTCCTAATAGTGCTACTTTGTGCTGTGAATCAGTGGTTTGGAGGCTTTCTCTGAGAGAGCTCATACATACTTCAGTACAAACAGGATGGCTTCTTTAGTTGAAATTTCCTCGGCAATAAATGAACAAAGAATCCATTAGAACCCTGATCCTGCAATGGAATTTGCATAGATGGGCCACTGCACCTGTACAGAATCCCAGTGAAATCAGTAGGGTTCCTGGTATGGGTGATGGGTTGCCAGTATGTATCTTATTGATGGATTAGAGCATACTACTAGCTCTTTTAGCATGGTGGGATTATATGTGTGTGTGAGCAAGACGGAGAGAAATGTATAATGGGGAAGTCAGACAGTTTATTTCCATGTTATGGGATCCAGTGCTGTTTGGGAGCAGATATGTTAATACACTTGATAAAGTTTTTAGTTGAGTTTTCTAGTAACATTAAAAATGTACTTATGAGCATAAGTAAGAACACTTGTTCTTGAGTGTGGGCTCTAAATGCACATTAATTATGACTTGCGTGTTATTGAGATTTAAGCTATGACACGCTTTGCGTATAATTCTGTGGCATACTGGGGGGAGGGATAGCTCAGTGGTTTGAGCACTGGCCTGCTAAACCCAGGGTTGTGAGTTCAATCCTTGAGGGGGCCATTTAGGGATTTGGGGCAAAAATTGGGAATTGGTCCTGCTTTGAGCAGGGGGTTGGACTAGATGACCTCCTGAGGTCCCTTCCAACCCTGATATTCTATGACAATCCAGACTATTGTGGGCTGGGTCACCCCTCCCTTGCAACTTGAGTGCCTTAAATGCCTTGCTGTCGTAACTCTAACCTGGGCTGCTCACAAACAGCCTTCCAGCATGCAAGCCACACCCTGAGTGTCTGTGTGTAACTGCAGTCTGCCAGTTACACCCTGGCTCTCACCTGCTTTGGTTATACTGCAGGGTGACCCCCAATACATCCTGTACTGGATGTCCTGTATCGCCTGGCACTCTCCTGCACAATACAAATATATTGAGTTCATTATTCCTTAAGGGAATAATATGCCAATTTATTACCTTAAATAGTTACTAAAACACTTCAGTTTAAACACACTGGATTCAATAAAATAGTAAAATAAGTTTATTAACTAAAAAGAGATTTTTTTAAGTGAGTACAAGAAATGAGGCATAAAAGTCAGAAATGGTTACAAGAAAAATACAGATAAAATGCTTACTAGCATTTATTTAGGAAACTATCTTAGCTGCAAAGCAAACTTTCTCATCACGTGCTCCAGCAGATTACTGACCAAACTCTCAGGTCAGGACCCCTTTCCCAGAGTCCAAAGGCAGTTTCCTTTTGTCTTCTCAGCTGTGGAGAATGGGGCGTAGGGTGGTCTTGAACTCCCTGCCCTTTCTTTTTATAGTCCTGTCCCCCCTTTGAGGAGCATTTCCAGCTGGGAGCAAGGTAACAGGATTCTAGTGAAGAAAGGAAACTCCATGCTGTTTCTTTGCCAAGGTGTAACCCTTTGGTTTTCCCCCCTTTCGTTCCTTGCCAGAGAATGGCCACTTAGCAGGTAATCGTCCATCGGCCTTGTTGACACACACCTGGCTGAGGCATCAGCTTGCCTTTTGTCTGAGGAAGTGGATTGGCCACTCCCCAGACTTATCTGGGAAACATACTTCAGTCATGATTACTGCTTATAACTTTATATATAATGTTGCTCTGTGCATTTTGCCATGATATTCTTGATAAGCAAGTCATGAGTTTGTGTTGCTAACACCCTCCTTCATTGTCCACTCTATGGCAATGCCAAACAGTGAAGATAAAATGCAGCCCTGTTTTACACTAGTGTCCATGTTGAACCACTATGGACAACCAGACAACATCCTTACAGACCACTTTACAGATTTGTACACAACCTTGATGATGATGACTTTAGCCGTGATGACTTTTAGGGATTCTGTGGGACTGAAGAATATTCCTGCACAGACATACATTGTGGCTATCAAATGCCTTTTGAAAACCAGTGAAATTGGTGAAGGGGGGAGCTTGCCATTCTGATCATTCTTCTCTGATGGTCCTCACTGTGACTATCTGATCTGCACAGGTTTTCTTGCTCAAGCTTTGCACCCACTGCGTGTTTCATCCTGTGTAGTATCATATTGCAGAAGATTTCCATGTAACCGAGATAAATGTAACGTCTCTCCAGTAGTTACAGTGAGTAAGATTGCCCGTTTGGGGTATTCTGACAATGATTCCATGTTTCCACTAGTCAGGATGGATCTCTCACCCAAACTTCATTGAATAGCTGTCATTTTAATTAGGATGGTGGTAGTAAGCATTTCTACTGTAATTTGATCATCTCCTGCTGATTTATTTTTTTCAGCTATTTTGATTGCAGTCCGTACTTCTAACACCAATGTTAATGTCAAGTTGATCAGGTTCACATGTTTCATCAATATCTGGCCCTCAGGTGGGGTTGGGCCTATTGAGGACTTCCCTGAAATGCTTTGCCCATCTGTTTTTCTGTTCTACCTCAGTTGAAAGCATTTTATATCTTTTTGCTTTTTATTGGCCTATGTCCTGTTTTGAAATTTTCACACAGGGTTCTAGTCACTTGGTAAACGGCTCTGTGGTTTCCTATCATAGCTACAGCTGCTAGGTCTTTAACTTATCTCTGTTTATCTTTCCTTATGTTGCTTTTCACTGCTTTGTCTTGTTTCTTATACCCCACCTTTGCCTTTTCCAATAGCTTGTTGGTCTTAGTATTCAGGAGTTTTCCTATCAGTGCAGTAGAACATCAGAATTATGAACACCAGAGTTACGAACTGACCAGTTAACCACACTCCTCATTTGGAACTGGGAGTATGCAATCAGGCAGCAGCAGAGACCAAAAAAACCAAAGCAAATACAGTACAGTACTGTGTTAAACGTCTTGCAATCTTTCTCGTCTCCATGCCAGAACTAAAATAATATCAGCAACAATAACTGAACTCCAGTACGCAGATGATTGTTCTGTAGTTGCACGCTCAAAGGAGGATCTTCAAACAGCCTTAATTGCTTCTCAAAAGCTTAGGGCTAAGTCTGAACATCAGCAAAACAAAAGTTCTCCATCAGTCAGTTCCTTGTCAATCATCAAAACCCAGCAAGGAAGATCCATATTGACAAAGAAGAACTGGAAAATGTAGACTACTTTGCCTATCTTGGCAGCCATCTCTCACAGAGGGCAGACACAGACATTGGGATTGAGCACAGAATTCACTGTGCCAGCCTTGCCTTTGGCAGACTGTTTCGCCGGGTGTTCAACAATCACAACATCAGAACACATACTGAACTTTTAGTTTACAAAGTGGTGGTAATCCCAACTCTCCTCTACGTCCGTGAGACTTGAATGACCTACAGAAAACACCTGAAAAACCTGGAATGCCAGCACTAGCACTTTCTTTGGAAGATCCTCAACATACAGTGGGAGGATCATCTCACTAATATCCGTGTCCTCACAGAGGCCAACATCTTCAGTGTTGAGGCCCTGATTATCCAGCACCAGCTGAGGTGGAGCGGGCACTGTGTGCACATGCCTGATGTACGCTTACCAGAACAACTGCTGTATGCCCAACTCACCAAAGGAAATGAGGAGTCCGAAAGAAATGCTTTAAAGACCCCCTCAAGATAAACATCAAGAGATGTGGCATCAACACCGCACAGTGGGGACAGCAGGATAAGGATAACTGGTGAAAACTTGTCAGAGAGGGAAGTCCACTTTTGAGGGAAATCGCCTTGCACTGGTCACAGAAAAATGCCAGAAAAGAAAGTTAAAGCAATCACACAGCAATCAACCCTGTCTTCAAACACCACCTGCAATGTCTATCAATTTGCCTGTGGCTCAAGAATCGGACTCTTCAGTCACCAGAGGACCCATGAAAAATAAAACCTGTGAAAGAGATCACTGCTTTTCTGAAAGTGATGGTGGAGGTTTGGAGGGGTTTTGCATCAAACTTTTTGGGATCCTGGCTTCTGGAGACTGACTTTTGCCAGAGCCTTCATGCAATACAAGGGCTTGGCAGTGTTCATTTTTACTAGAATGGTAGCTTGGTTCCATTACTATAACCAGTGAAATGCTTTTATGAGGCTAGGTTGGTCTTGTGCTCAATCCTCCTCACTTTATCTGTGGTTGGGACTGGCAACCACATCAAGGCGCAGCAGGTGGAGTTTTGCATATTCTAAATCAGTAATAATGAGCGCCCAGTAAAAATCCTCCT
This sequence comes from Caretta caretta, assembly GCF_965140235.1. Classification (NCBI taxonomy): domain Eukaryota; kingdom Metazoa; phylum Chordata; order Testudines; family Cheloniidae; genus Caretta; species Caretta caretta. Next base: position 61,836,619 of record NC_134212.1, on the reverse strand, counting down.
GGAAATAAATGTGCAGCAGCTGGGAATTACAAAAAGCAATTAGTCCATATTGTGAACTAATCATCTGCGAAATTCCATTTTGCAGAAATATGCAAAACTGATGAACAGCTTAATTCTCTTTTGTGGAAATTAAAAATGAGCTAAAATCTGATTTTAAAAAAACCAATTGCTTTCAGGGTTTTTTAGTGAGTTCTAGCCTAAATATGCATACATTTATATGTTTTTTAAAGGACGGAAAACAAATCTTGTTTGGCAATTCTAAACCACTACTTTTCAGAAAGAAAAGGAGTACTTGTGGCACCTTAGAGACTAACAAATTTATTTGAGCATAAGCTATCATGAGCTACAGCTCACTTCATCAGATGGCTCCAATAGGTGCTGCTACTGTATGCATAATATATAAAAGAACAGATGGCCATTTTAGCATCCTTCTAAAATCATGCTTACCTAAAAGGTCAGAGTGATTGGTTTTTTTTTAAAGGGCTGGGTAAGCTGCTGCATCTTGGTCATGGTAATAGTGGGCAAAGAGATTTTTTTGCCTCGGTTGGTCAGTTTTCAGGACTATGTTACAAGGCTACATTATAGGTTCAGCATTTAAATGCTCTGCTAGTTAGTACCATGGGCAACTAATTTTGAGACCATAAACTAACATATCTTAACAAAAGATCAGCTAGTAATGTACTGAGTGCTCCATATAATATTAAACAGAAGTTGCCTTTAAATTGTTTTTCCTTTACTTTGCAATGTTCAAGTCTGTCTCCTTGACTCCAGATGAGTAATAATTTTGCAGTTGTCTCTTGTTGTTGTTTAAATCAGACTCTTGCTTGGTCTAACATTCAATATTTGTAATTTTAAATTAATTATGCTCTTCCTGTTGGATTCTTTCTCTGGCATTTATGGCTTATTAATTCGCCAGCTCCTAGCTGGCTAGAATATGATGGATTTTTATCATAATATTTTCTGGTTATTGAGTGCACGGTGGGAAGTATGAGTTATTTTATTTGTGTCTGTATTTGGTCTGGTATTACAGACATACAAGAATTTATTCCCAGACCAAATAAAAAAAAAAGATGAAGTTTTCTTTACCCTTCAAAAATATTTCATATAGTCTAGAAGCAGTACCTATTATGATTAGCAATACAGTAGTGCTTAGCAGCCACAGGGTCCTAGTGATTAGAGTGAAGGGCTTAAGAGTCAGGAAACCTCTTTTCCCAGCTCTGCTACTAATTCATGGTGAGTGTCACAGTTCCTGAAGTAACTTGTACTTCTGATCCTTTCTTGGCCCCCAAGGGCACCTCACTTAGGTCTTAGGTGGCAGCTTGTCGTTTTTCTCAGGGCAGGAGATTTTCCTTCCAGGCTGGGGATTTAGGATGTGGTTTGTCCTGCAATTCACTGTGATCAGCTTAGCAAGTCTGACTTTACTTCCGCACCTGCCATTCTGTTCTCAGGAGCAAAGACAGGGTTAACCAGTGATCAGCCAGCCTTCATAAAGCAAAGTATTATTTATTTGGAACAAAAGCATTGCAGAGAAAAGGTAGCTTCAAAACAATAAATAGCTTATATTCAGGTCTTAGCTTACTAGACAATCATCCATCTTCCACAAAGAAAGCCTGATAGGAACAAAGTATTTCAACCGCTTTCTGTAGGGTCTTCTCTCTTATTACAGTCTCATGCCAATTCTTGGTCTGGTTGAGCGTGAACCCTCCTGCTATATCAGGCTGGTCAGTTTATACAGTTCTTTGCTTACCAGTCTTCTCCATCCAAGTAAAATGAGTCTATGCTGTTTCTCACAGGGCGTGAGATTTCTCCAGGCTTGTTCATCTGCCTAGGTATTTACATTACATTAATTACCCTCCGGCAATTTTAGTTCCTGCAAGAAACTCTGAAGAAACTCCTTCCCCATGGAACTAAAATAGAAATGCTAGCGCATATAGGTAGGTATGACATTTATAAAGTTGATGTGATGGTCTTTGAATATTTCATTGATGCTATAGCTCAGTTCTCAGGCTGATAGTTCCTGATAGCTCATTCATGCTTACATGACTTCCCTGCAGTCACTGCTTTGCTTGTCCTGTTTGAAGAAAGCAATTAACCCCTTCACACCTAGAAGCACAAGGTGAGAGGGAAAACAGATTCACATTTTTCCATCAGAATAAATCAGTTTCCATGTATCTGTAATATCTGTCACAGTGAGAATTTGAGTAAGTCATTTAAGCCTTCAGCACAGGCAGACCTTTGTACTTGTATGGAGCCACATTGACTTCAGGGCCGTAACCCCTCTCTCTCTCTCTCTCACTCTTTATTACAGTCCGCCCTTCTGTAAAATTGGGATAATAACCTGAATAAAGACAGAGCTCCTTGGATGTAAAGGTGCTATGTTGCTGCAAGTATCAACAAAGACTTTTTTTTAAAACAAACTTAACACAAGACCAGATAAAGGGGGTGATTAAGCCCTGTTCTAGGGCCTTATCCAACTTGGAATGAAGTCATTGGGAGTCTTTCCACTGACTATAATGGTAGTTGGATCAGGCCCATAATGAAGTAAGGAAATACGAACATAGGTGCTGACTCCATGGGTGCTCCAGGGCTGGAGCACCCACGGGGAAAACTTAGTGGGTGCTCTGCACACACCGGCAGCCAAGCTCCCCTTCTTCCTCCTCCCCTGAGCACGCTGCGTCCCCGCTCCTCCACCTGTCTCCCAGCACTTCCTGCCTGGCCAGCGCCAAACAGCTGTTTGGCAGTGTTAGCAAGCATGCTCAGGGGAAGAGGCGGGGCCGAGACAGGGATTTGGGGAAGGAGTTGGAATGTTGGCAGGGAGGGGGCGGAGTTGGGGCAGGGACTTTGGGGAAGAGGTTGGAATGGGGGCAGGGAAAGGGTAGAAAGAAGCAGGGCATGGGTAGGGCCTCATGGAAGGGGTGGCGTGGGGGCAGGGCCGGGGGCAAACGGGGGGTCGAGCACCCACATGAAAGTGGGGAAGTCGGTGCCTATGAATACTAATGCATCTCTGTCCCATCATCTTAACCCTAAATATCCCAGTGTCCCCAGAGTGTTACTCAGTTCTATCTTGTACTGATCTGTTACTTAGTTCTGTTATTCACATTGGCTGAGCAGTTGCAGCCCTGAATTTTGTTGGAAATATATTCTGGGTCACTGGTTTGTATGCTGGTGCCCTCTTCCCCTCCATTAGTCACTTCCTTTAGGGATCTTTTTATTAAGTAATAACAAAGTCACATGTTACTTTTACTAAAAGTAGAATAAGTTTGGTGTGAGAATTCACACAATTTGTTCATGGTGGAAAAGAAAAAACACTGCACATTTACAAGTCACATAGCTACAATGCAGCCTCTCTAGCGATACTCAGTCCCCATCATCTCAGGCATTGGCACTCTGACAGCAGGATTGTCTGGCTATGTAGACTCCCTCCTCAGACCCTACGCTACCAGCGCTCCCAGCTATCTTCAAGACACCACTGACTTTCTGAGGAAACTACAATCCATCGGTGATCTTCCTGAAAACACCATCCTGGCTACTATGGATGTAGAAGCCCTCTACACCAACATTCCACACAAAGATGGACTACAAGCCATCAGGAACAGTATCCCCGATAATGTCACGGCAAACCTGGTGAAGGAACTTTGTGACTTTATCCTCACCCATAACTATTTCACATTTGGGGACAATGTATACCTTCAAATCAGCGGCACTGCTATAGGTACCCACATGGCCCCACAATATGCCAACATCTTTATGGCTGACTTAGAACAACGCTTCCTCAGCTCTCGTCCCCTAATGCCCCTACTCTACTTGCGCTGCATTGATGACATCTTCATCATCTGGACCCATGGAAAAGAAACCCTTGAGGAATTCCACCATGATTTCAACAATTTCCATCCCCATCAACCTCAGCCTGGACCAGTCCACACAAGAGATCCATTTCCTGGACACTACAGTGCAAATAAGCGATGGTCACATAAACACCACCCTATACTGGAAACCTACTGACCGCTATACTTACGTACATGCCTCCAGCTTTCATCCAGTCCACACCACATGATCCATTGTCTACAGCCAAGCTCTTCGATACAACCGCATTTGCTCCAACCCCTCGGACAGAGACAAACATCTATAAGATCTCTATTAAGCATTCTTACAACTACAATACCTACCTGCTGAAGTGAAGAAACAGATTGACAGAGCCAGAAGAGTACCCAGAAGTCACCTACTACAGGACAGGCCCAACAAAGAAAACAACAGAACGCCACTAGCAATCACCTTCAGTCCCCAACTAAAACCTCTCCAACGCATCATCAGGGGTCTACAACCTATCCTGAAGGATGACCCATCACTCTCACTGATCTTGGGAGACAGGCCAGTCCTTGCTTACAGACAGCCCCCCCAACCTGAAACAAATACTCACCAGCAACCACACAACAGAACCACTAACCCAGGAACCTATCCTTGCAACAAAGCCCGTTGCCGACTGTGTCCATATACCTATTCAGGGGACACCATCATAGGGCCTAATTACATCAGCCACACTATCAGAGGCTCGTTCACCTGCACATCTACCAATGTGATATATACCAGCATGTGCCAGCAATGCCCCTCTGCCATGTACATTGGTCAAACTGGACAGTCTCTACGTAAAAGAATAAATGGACACAAATCAGACGTCAAGAATTATAACATTCAAAAACCAGTCAGAGAACACTTCAATCTCTCTGGTCTCTCGATTTACAGACCTAAAAGTGGCAATATTTCAACAAAAAAACTTCAAAAACAGACTCCAGCGAGAGACTGCTGAATTGGAATTAATTTGCAAACTGGATACAATTAACTTAGGCTTGAATAGAGACTGAGAGTGGATGGGTCATTACACAAAGTAAAACTATTTCCCCATGTTTGTTCCCCGCCCCCACCCCCACCGTTCCTCAGACGTTCTTGTCAACTGCTGGAAATGGCCCACCTTGATTATCACTACAAAACGTTCCCCCCCGCCCCTCCACCGCTCTCCTGCTGGTAATAGCTCACCTTAAGTGATCACTCTGGTTACAGTGTGTATGGTAACACCCATTGTTTCATGTTCTCTGTGTATATAAATCTCCCCACTGTATTTTCCACTGAATGCATCCGATGAAGTGAGCTGTAACTCACGAAAGCTTATGCTCAAATAAATTTGTTTGTCTCTAAGGTGCCACAAGTACTCCTTTTCTTTTTGCGAATACAGACTAATACGGCTGCTACTTTGAAACCTGTACTTGGCTGTTTGCATTGCACGCTATTATGTGGGGATGCAGTGTACTGTAATAGCAAGTGCCGTGGTCAGTGGAGTAGAATCTCTAAGGGCTTGCTGCTCCAAGTGCTTAATGTTGAGGGATATTCTTGCTACCATAAAGTCCAACTGAAGTTAGTTTGCCTGCTTATAGTAGGTAGTAAGTTCCTACACATGGCAGTAAATGTTTCAAGGATTGGACCATAAGTATCAATACTGCATGTGCAGGATTGCACAAAGGCCCTGATCCTCCAAAGATTTAAACACATGCAGAAGGTCTTGTCTACACTAAACAGTTTTGCTGACAAAAGTCAGGTTTCATCGACAAAACAGTGGATGTGTAAACACTGCAATGCTCCTTCTGCTGATAATACATTCCTGCTTTGCTAACAAAATAAAACCACCTTGATGAGAGGCGTAGAGCTTTTTTGTGCCAAAGTTATATCGACAAAGTGTTAGTGTAGACGCTGCACTTGGTTATGTTGCTGTAAGCCTCCAGAAGGTGTCCCACAATGCCCACGCTGACCACTGTAGTGAGCATTTCAAACTCCGCTGCCCTGCACCCAGGTGCACAGGCCTCTGCCCCTCCCCCTTTAAAGGCCTGGGAATTTTTGAAATTCTACTTCCTGATTGCTCAGCATGGACAGCTCACATCACATCTTTCCGGCTGACCATGGTGGCTCCACTCAGCAAACACTTTCCCACTTGGAGCACACGTGAGTTGTTGGATCTGCTGGCACTGCGGGGAGAGGAGGCTGTGCAATCCCAGCTCCACTCCAGCCATAGGAACTTTGATAGCTATGGCAGATTTCTCATGGCTTCTTGGATAAGGGCTATGAATGGGGGACACATCAGTGCCATACGAAGATCAAGGAGCTGAGGCAGGCATACCAGAAGACAAAGGAGGCAAACCGTCACTCTGGTGCTGCACCGAAGACCTGCAGTTTCTATAAGGAACTGGACACCATCCTTGGCAGTGACACCACCTCCACTGCCAACAGGTCCGTGGCTACTTTGGCGGGACTGGAGGTGGACAGTGGACCAAACCCCAAGGACAAAGTTGTGGATGAGGAGGTCAAGTTGGAGGACAACGTGGAGCACACAGCAGGGTCGTCTGGTGGTGCGGAGAGCCAGGACCTCTCTTCCACTCCAGAGGGGTCTAGCCAGTCCCAGCAGTCTGTGTCTGGTGCACATGATGCAGGAAAGCAGAGCCGTGGTAAGTCATCTTTTTGAGTTGAGGCTGCTCGGTTATATGAGGTAGAGCTGTGCTTTGCTGTATATATTGTAGAAGTGGGTGAAGGGATAGAAATGTACCAGACTAGCTGTGTTTGAGTGTGGTCCACATTCCCCTGTGCAGTTCTGTAGAGCGGTGGAACAGTGTGTTAATGCACACTGAGATTTCAAGGGAATCCTCCAGAGAAATCTCTAGGAAACTCTCCTGGAGGTACTCGCCAATCGTCTGCCAAAGGTTCCTTGGAAGAGCTGCTTTGTTCCTTCCTCCCATTGTAGGAAACTTTCCCATGCCAATCAGCAATTACTTGTGCAGGGACCAAAGCGGCACACAGGTGAGCTGCATAGGGACCGGGTCAGAAGCCACACACGTGCAGAAGATGTACCGTTTCATCCTTGCTTACCCTCAGGAGTGATATATCGGCTTCAATTAACCCCACTTGTGGAAAATAATGGCAGAATTTACAATATTGTCCCTAGTCACCTGCAGTGATCACCTTTAGAAAACACCTCAACCCTTTGCCCCATCTTGAGCTCCCAACCCCTCCTGGGCCAAACTCATCATGTTTAGGGTGTTCACCTAGATGTGTGTTTGCCAAGGGACAGTGGGAAAGTGAATGGTATGTTACAAGAGGTGTATTTTACTATAATTCAGTGCTCTGTGTGAATTAACAATCATGCTGCTGTGTATTGTTTCTTGTGCTTCTGCAGATGTGGCCTTCAGGGGAACCCCCTACACACCAGTGGAGTGCCCCTGTGGAGTGCCCCTGCCAGATTAGGAAGCAACCAAGGCAGAGCAAGGAGGGCATGTTTTGAGAGGTACACCAATTCTCAAAGTCTGAAAAAAGAGAACACGGAGTGGAGAGAGACCATGAAGGAAAAATTTAAAATAGAAAGGCAGGACAGAAAGGATAGTGAAAAGTGCACTGTAAAGGGCCAGGAGCAGATGATAAAAGTGATGGAGGAGCAAACAGATGCTGAAGTCCCTAATCACACTCAAGGCAGAACATATGCCTGCTCTTCTCTCCCTGCAGCCATTACAGAACTGCTTTCCATGCCCTTCCCAGACTCCTCCTACCCCATTCACTCCACCCCCCAGAATAGCTTCCAAAATGATAGCTGGATTTACACACAGCTCTGAGATCCTCCACTGCAGGGTGGAGGCTAGCTAGTTACCACTGAGTGTCCTTATGACAATGGTACCGTGTTCTGTTATGTTGTAGTCACTTTTCACTTTATTATGCTAAAGAGTAGTTAAGCACTGAATGGTCCTAGCAGATGTATACAATTTAATAAACAAAACTAAGAAGCTATGCCAGTACTTTTTTTCCTGTAGGCAGATGTCTTTGAAAATTGTATAGTAATTTTTTAGCGAGTTTGCTCTTGTAGGAAAGTGCTGGATTGTTATCCTCAATGTATAGGTGCCTTAAACAGAGACACAGAGAGGATAAGTCCCATGATGTCAGATGGCCAGCAGAAAGAAGTCTTCTATCTTCAGATCAAATTAATCGGAGGCAAAAGCAATTGAAACTTTAGTCCTGATGATAGGGCTCATGTGCTTAGAGCAGTACAGGACAGAAATTCAATCTCTACCTGAAGGTGTTTGCTTTCTTAAAGACAGACCCAGCAATGGCAACATTCACTGAGAAGCCCAAACAAGGGCAAGTTTTAAGTTGTTTTTTCCCCCCACCACCGAGTTTTTGTGCCAACTACGCTGGGTCCAAAACACTTTATTAACCACATTGTATTCTTCAGCAGGTTATGTTGGAGTATTATGCTAGTATCTTTGCTGTTACAGTCTTTATAAGTATTGGCTAGAGAAATGTTTTGAAGGACAGAAAACAGATGCTGTGGGGAAGAAAGGGGACAAAGCCAAATATAACCTCTGGTAGAGATTCTGGGGTGAAGGTCTAATGCAATCTCTCTTGTTTTGAACAATTTCAAACAAATATATTTTCTCTTCTCTTTTCTCTTATGTGCGTAACTATAAACTAGGGGCTGGGATATGTATATACTGTTAAAATACACACTATAAGCAAAGAAAATTCCTTACTCTTTGTGGTTATAACATTACTACTCTTTATACACAACACAGTTTAATTTTCAAGAGACTGTGGGCAAATGCAAGTGGTTTGACTCTGTGGTCAATTACACAGTTACCATGCAACCAGAAGGAATGGCAACAAAAGTCAGCAAATTGTTTCTAAACATCATATAAAGCATAAGTATTTCTGTCATTGCTGTGTGCTCTCCAGTAAACGTTGTGAGTGCTGATAAGACTTCTGAACTTGCTTGTATTTATAAGAAATGACTACTGACCTGGGACATGCATTTGTGGGAGTCAATTGCAGCTGAGAAGGCGAATCTCTCTTTGGTGTGGCATTTTATGCTTGCCTATCATAGCTCCTTTCCCAGGACCTCCACGCTCTGACGTTCATCCACCAAACCATTTAAGCACGTGTTTAAGTACATGAATAGTTATAAAACTCAAGTGTTTTGCTGATTTGCGGACTCTGTGGTACATCTGTTCTCTGGAGTTAGAGGGTTCTGGGTTCTCTGGACTTTTGTGAATGTATTTGTTCACCACACAGCCAGTACCTGTGACTTTCCAGGGCTTCTGTGGCACAATATGTCACTACCACAATGACAGACTATATTTAGTAATAAAGTGTGTGCGTGTGGCAGAGGGTTCCACTTCTCTTTACTGACTAGACTCAGAACCGTTTAACTCTGTCATAGATCCTATGTGACTATAAATCCATGTGATAAATTACTTTGAATATGCATGTTTGATAGCCTCACCTATACTCTGCTCATTAATTCATCTCCAGAAGCACTATTTCCAACACTAAACCTCAGAGCAGCTTCAAACATCTGCATTAAACAACAACAAAGTAGGCTACAACAATATTGTCTTCTTTCTACCCTTAGGCCTTGGTCTTCCCCTCACCTCTACGTGACTTGACCCTCCATTCACACAGAGCCCCACAGAACCTGGGCAGGAGGCTCAGCACAGGAAATATGCCCCGTGGAGCTCACTGCAGGATCAGGGCCTTAATGTATCATTTTCTTTCCTCATCCACTGTCACCTTACATTTGACCTAAAGCCCAGAACAGGCACTATTGAACTCTGCATCACTGACAAGTGTAAAAAAATGCAAAATATTGAATCAGCAGGGCTACAGGTGGGAGTTTGCAAACCAGGGAGTCCCAGTTTTCCATGGGGACATGCAGCACATGTTTCTAGACCTGGAAAATTTTGCATTTATCACATTTATGTTTACAAGAACTATGGTAAGTAATTTTATAAGGTTCTTTTTAAAGGTACTGGTCACATTCTTTTGTCTCCTGCAACAGCTGTACAATTGCATGGTTACTAAGGGTCAGAGTGTCAACCGCTTACCCATACTGAAATTCACTTCACTCTGTCTTACTGTATTCCTAGGGATAGGTGTTACTCAATGGCTTAGACTGTGACTTCCCTACAGTGGGGAGCAGTTACTCACAGGGCAGGTCTACACAATGGGGCACAGTCAACCTAAGTTACGCATTTCCAGCTATGTGAATAACGTAGCTGGAATTGATGTAGCTTAGGTTGACCTTTTGCAGTGTCTACACCACACTGGGGTCAACAGAAGAGCAATCGGTAGTCAATTTAGTGGGACTTCACTAGACCTGATAAATCGACCCCCGGTGGATCGATCGCCACGCATCAATCCCCTGTAAGTGGAGACAAGCCCACAGAATAGTCCCATCTACTTCTGGGGCACTATTCATATGAGTAACTGTTCAGTGCTGGGAGTGATGCACTCAGAATCTGTGACTAAAGAAGCTTGGCTTTTCAAATAGAAGAATTGAACAAATTAGTTCCAGTAAAATGTTTTAAAACCATTTCTAAATAGCTTTATTCTGTTAAAGATGAAGCATATGCATGACTGGCAGTGATGTGGGATGTACACACTCATCGTTTCACCATAAGTGAGTACTTTGGCGATCCTAAATTCATCTGAGAAAGACTTTAAGCCACATTGTGACACATACAACATTGAAGGAGGACAGTGTGGCAAAACTGTACATGCAATATAGGAATGGAATGTGCTCAGGGTTGTCCCTAGATCAAATGGTGCCCCAAGTGAGGAGCATCTTTGGTGCTCCCCACCCAACACATTTGTTAAACTTTTGAATATTTATTTTGCATTTATAGCCTGTTTCACAACTTTTATGCATGATTTGCATGCATGATTTCTCTCTGTCATAGAAGATGATAAATTTGCATGCTAAGATCTGTAAGTCTGTATTTATACATGCCCTATATAAGCAAATAAAAATACATTTCCTCTATGCTTATAGAAACTTTAATTTTAAGAATAACTGGAATGTACTAACATCAAGAAACTGAACTGTGCACCAAGATTGGGTGGACCAGTATTAAATAGAGCTGCAATAAGTGATAGCCTTAGAATGCTAACCCTACTCCGTTAGTTCAGAAGGTTGCTTTTTTCACTTTTGCCCTCCCGAACGGAAGCATAGCGTCAGAGTGATCCAAAGACTGGCCAATGGCATTTTCAAGCGATAAAATATCAAGCGATGTCAGTCTCTCATCAGCTATCATTAATCAAAGATACGTTTTAATGAGCCTGAGCTTTGAAAGTCTTAGAAATTCATCAAATATTACATATTAAGTATGGCAAAAGAAGTAACAGTATTTCTTTTGTATTGTTGCGTAGATAGGGGTTTGATAGATATCTCTAGCATCTCATTAAATAGGTCCTTTATTAGTCACTACTTACACTCTTCAAGTTTTAAAACACAAGTATAGTTTCATAATTACACAATAAAACAAGGTTCACAATATTGCTGCTGGGCTCTTACTTCACTTCATTTTGTTCCTATATCTCATTGACTGACTGGCGTCACCCTACCCCTTATATACCCATGAGGGCATGGCTGACAACATTCTAGGAGATTCCAGGAAAGTGTAGTTCTCAGAAAGTCTCGAAGGTTCCATGAGATTCTACAAAGGTCAAGAACATTCTAGAAAGTTAGTGAAAAATGAAGCCACATGCGGAATACCTGAAACATTTTACTTCAAACATTCTATTTTCCCTTTTGTTGCTAACAACAAAAATAGTACCCAGAGCCCAGCGCCCCCCAAGCCTGGCACCTCAGGTGGTTGCCTGCCCATAAATCCAGGCCTGGATGTGCTCTTCTACAGTAATTATTAAGGGAATTTTATTTTCAAAAGGACACTCAAGGCTATAATGCTTTGCACTTACATTATGCAGAGCTTTTTATCTCACAGCATTCTACAAACATGAGCTAATCCTCCCCAAACCCTATTGGAAGGCAAGTAATATAAAAAAAAGACAAATGAAGTGATTTTTCCCAAGGCCTGTTTGGAATTAATTTGCAGTCTTGAGAACAGAACTTGAGAGTTGTCCTAGGGTCCATCTACACCATAGAAAAAAACCCTGCAGCACCAAGTTTCAGAGCCTGACTCAGATGACCTGGGCCAGCCATGGCATGCTGCGAATCTGTTTGTAGTGTAGACATACCCTTACTGTTTATTTCACCTTTATCTATTAGTGGCCTTACTCCTGCTTCTACTGCAGTCAACAGTGATTTTATTTGGTGGATACCCAGTTTCCCGGTGAGTTAATATTGCATTTTCAGAGAGGAAAACAATAATAAGATTTGGCTGTTATAGTGCTTTTTATTTGTAGATCTCAAAGAGCTTTACAAAGTTTGCCAAACTTCACTACCCACATTTTACAAGTGGAGAAACTGAAGTACAGAGAGCCTATGGGTGTGTCTACACAGCAGCTAGATGCTGGTGGCCGCTGGCTTGTGCCAGCCCACTCAGACATGCGGGGCTCAGGCTGCAGGGCTGTCGCACTGCTGTGTGGACTTCCAGGCTCTGGCGGGAGCCCACGCTCTGGGACCCTCCCATGCTCCAGCCTATGCTCCAGCCTGACCCTGGAAGTCTACACAGCAATGAAACAGCCCCATGAGCCCGATCCCCACAAGCCCGAGTTGGCTGGCACAGGTCACCCACAGGTGTCTAGTTACTGTGTAGCCTAAGTGGCTTGCCTGAGGTCATGTAACATACAGTTGAAGTTAGAAATAGAACCCAGGTTTCCTGACTCCCAGATGTATGCTACCCACAGTCCACTGGGTCATTCTGCCTGTACTGCCACACCATATTACAGAGCTGTGGAGAGGAAACCAAAAAAAAAAACTTGGCTGAGGGGAGCAGGAGGATGGGGAGAAGTCTGGAGGGACTGGCTCTCTGTGCAGATCCCTGAGGTCTGTAGGGAAGAAAGTGAGTTTCCATATAGATCCTTGTGCTCCGTGTGGTTACAAATGTCTCCTGTGCATAGCCACAAACACCTTCCCAGTGAGTGGAGAATATGATAGCAACTCTGTACTTCATACACAGGGCAAGATCCTCCACTGCCCTGCACTTTATGGTGTTATTCACATCTATGCAAAGTGGGGGCAAAATTCTACCATACCAGAATCACAGGCATATATGACAACACAATGTGTGAGGCAGTAGCATTTCAGGCCCACCAAGTTTTTGAAATACTTTTTCCTTTCCTGCAAACTTTCTGCATTAGCTCCAATTTCCTTAGTGAAGTAGTTAGTCAAGGCTGGACTCACATTTTTCCTTCATACTGTATTTGATTTACATCGGTTCAAGGAAATGGTAATGTGCAACAGTGACTTTGGAATTTAAACAGCAGCCCACAAGGGATTTCCAAGCTGCAGGCCAACTTCCAAATATGGGAGCATATAAGCAGCTGCAGCACTAGTAGTGCAGAAAGCCATCCTTAGTATGACAAGAAGCAAAATTCAGAGCTTCCCAATACTTGGAATATATGGGCCTCTTCAAACTGGCTCAGAAAGGTGACTGCTGTATTACTTGCATTAGTCAAAATAAGAGATGAAATTAATATGCTTCTGCACCTGGAAAGGCAAATACCATGGAGGTTTAATCATACGGGGATAAGCACTAGAGCGGCAAAATCAACATTTCCCCATTATCATCCCAGTCTTAGTGTGTTAATGGTGCATGTACCCCAAAAGTTCAGATGCTTGTGCAGGCTTCAACCAAGGTATCCCCATCTCTTGAGTCTGCCAACTTGCCTTGAGGTCTTAAGAGTTTCTCTTCTCACATGAGAAAACTGGTGGTATTTACTACCATCCCTGGCCAGAAACTCATTCAGTTTCCACGGTAAACATCTGATGAAGTGAGCTGTAGCTCACGAAAGCTCATGCTCAAATAAATTGGTTAGTCTCTAAGGTGCCACAAGTACTCCTTTTCTTTTTGCGAATACAGACTAACACGGCTGTTCCTCTGAAACCTGTCATTCAGAACAGACTTTCTGATTCAGGCCCATGAGCTTTAGGCCCCAGTCTTGCAAACACTTGTTCAAGGGCTTCACAGAATCAGGCCCATAAGGCACAGCAGCTTCAGGGTCACTGTTTTAGAAAAATAGTCAGGAAAGTGGAGGAGTAATAGCAGGAAAGGATTCTAAGAAGGCATGGGCTGATTAACATGTATTTAACTATTTCAGATATGCCAGCTTTCTGGCCTTGAGAAGCAGTGATAGCTGTGTGTCAGGCATGTGCAGCAGAGTAGTGCCATGCAGTCTAGCAGAGTGCAGAGCCAGACAAGGCAAGCCAGCTCTGAGAGCAAAGGGCTGCAGAGTGGTGGCTGTTTCTAATGTGCCACTATTGTATTGTTTGCGAAAACAACCAACCAGTTCTGGCCCCCTGCTGACTGCGTCTCAGCAGGGGTTAAACCCTTTAACTGGGCTGAGAGGATAAACCTAACCCACAGAAAGTACTGGCAGCTGTTGCCAATTAGGCTGCTGGGAGGTGGAATTAACAACTTTCCTCGCTCCTACCCCCGCAAACTGAGAAGCCATAAAAAAAGCAAGCCTGGAATGGATGCCCTTTTGAAGAAGAAACAGCTTCTGTTTCCCTTCTCCGCGTGAGAGGGAATAGGTAGGAGTTTTCTGGAGTGAGGGGCAAGCCCAGAGCCCCTCAAAAAGAGTTGTGAAACTTACTGATTAAAGGAACTGTAGTAGCTGTAAGTCAGACTGTTTTATCTTTGGGTTTCCCTTTGGACTGGATTGAGGGAAGCTACCCTGTTTGCGTTTTGTTTTTAACTAGACTGGGCTAATAGAAGCTGGTTTTGGACTTTGATGTTTCCAAAGCTAGGGCATGAGGCATTGGCCCTGTTATTGTGTTGTCACTCTGACACCGGTGTTGAACCTGCATTAAATAATTTTTTTTAAAGGGGTTGCAAGATTGTTAATTTGTTGTTGTTGCACAGATGTAAATCTCTCTCCTGCAAGAAAACCTTCCTCTTTCACTATCTTAAAGCTTGTCTACATTACCCGCAGGATTGATGGGCAGCCATCGATCCAGCGGGGGTCGATTTATCGCATCTAGTCTCGACACAATAGATCAATCCAGCTGGGCGCTCTCCCATTGACTCCAGTACTCCACCAGGGCGTGAGGTGCAGGCGGAGTCAACGGGAGAGCGCAGTGAAGACACCACAGTAAGTAGATCTAAGTATGTCGACTTCAGCTACGTTATTCACATAGCTGAAATTGTGTAACTTAGATCAATTTTCTCTCTTTCTCCCGTTCCGTCCCTCCCGCCCCCGTCCCAGTGTAGACCAGGCCTCAGTCTCCATCTTTCCCAGATTCAGAACAAAGATCTAAGAGAGCTGCATGTCAAAAGAAGCATGATTAATAAATAGACTATGTCCTGAGTTTCTATCTTCTGACTTTGTCCTATGACCATTTTAGCCATTGTGATGCCATGATATTGCATTGTGTATCACTGAACCACCGTGGTGGTGTTTCACAGGAAAATATACCAATGTACTTATATTTCAGAGGATTTGGAAGTGATTTCCAAGGCCTAGGAATATCCTACAAAGAGACTGATGGCCAGGCACTAGGTTAGTCTGGAAAAATTGTCACATTGTCCCATATCCTGTGGAAATAGTAGTATATGATCATGTCATTAAAGACTATATCATAATGCACAGATATAAGGGGGCTGATTTAAAGTTGCATGGTAACCTTAATTCTGGCATGTCCTGACTTTTGAGTGCTTGACTTAGCAATCTTAACATTCTTTAAACATAACAGTGGGCAGATGCACCAAGATTTCCCTCCTCCGATTCCAAGGTTCTCTTGTTCACCTATGTCTCTGTGTCTATAGCAATTTGCTATGCCACCAAATACAAAAGTAACTGATGTTGTAGGCGAGAGGCAAATGGAAAGAAATTGTGGTGGTTTGCACCTACCCATAATCCAAGCACTACTCAAGCTCCACCTACTCCCTTAAACCAGGCTTCTAATTCCAAAGTAGACAAGTGTTGAACTAAATATTTAGTGGTGTTGACATTAAATTGTAGCTATTAGGCTTCAATGCTAACTATGTTAAATGGGGCTGTCTGCATCACTGTTAAAGTTATTGTTCCTGTCCAGCTACAGACTCAGTAATTTGGAAGACTTATTACAACCACAAGGGCTTGAAACATGGTGCATGATTCTCCACTGCCTTGCACCTTCCACCTCTGCAGAGTTTGATTGTAAGACACAAATCAGAATCTGACAGTCTGGTAGAATCCGACACCCATTTTGCAAAGATGTAAATGACACTTACTCTACACAAGGTGCAAGGTATCAGAACCTTAACTTTTAAAAATGAAACCTCTGGGTTCCGCACAGAATGATGCCTCTGGAAGTGCTGGTATGACATTGATGAGAACTGGCTCAGTCTGACTTCTGTCTGTAGAAGCTATATTTAAAGACTTAAGGGGTTTTTGTTGGTGGTGGGTTTGTTTGGTTTGTTTTTTAATTGTGTCCTGTATCATCCACAGTTTCAGTAATGGTTGCCTTTTGGCTTTGAGACACTTAGTTGTTGAGGCCATTGCTATGGAATTGGGCCTTGCAGTCTTTCTGGACTTGGAGTTGGAAAGGGTATCCTAGGCAGGGCATGCAAGGTAAGGTGATACAGCTAGCTAATTGTTCTCACATACTTAGTGTGAATTAGCAAAAGGAGGAGTATGGACTTGGGGAAATCAGACATGTCCACAGTATATCAGACTTTTCCACACCATATTTGTTGGCATTGGTTTATTTCACACATAACCTATTCAAAGGGTCATCGGAGAACAGGAGTAGAACAAATAAATGAATGGAATACAGCACAGATGACACTTCTCAGTCTCCCTAACTGTTAGTGTGTTACTTTAAAGGGAGTGAGGCGAATCCTTTCTGCTGGTTTGCCTGACTCTTATTCCACGTGTCTGGTGGCTCTTGTGCAGTGGCTTGTCTGTCTTGTTAGTGTTTTATCCATTGTTGCACCTTTTGGAAGCTATATCACTTTGAGGCCTGGTCTAAACATCAAACTTGGGTTTGCATTGCTGTGGTGCACAGCAATGTTGATGAAAGAATGCTTCCTACCTATCATCGCTCAGGGAGGTAGAGTTCCTGCAGTGATGAGAAAACCCTTTCCATCACTGGAGTCTGTGTCCACACTATTGGGGTTATGTCAGCATAGTTACATGGCTGTAGCTATGGCCATGTCTGCATTACAAAATTAAGTCAACCTAACGTACGTCGGCATACAGCCACCACAGTAATTACATTGCTTGAGCATGTCCACACTACACCCCTTGTATTGGGGGTGCGTGTCCTCACTAGGAGTGCTTGTATTGATGTCGAGTGCAGTACACCGTGTGTAGCTATCCCACTGTGAAGTTCACTCCCATCCAGCGCAGGGTGTTTTGGGAAGTTTCTGCAATGCCTCATGGGGCTGAAACAAATCATACAAGGGTGACTGGGAGCATGGGTTCGGCATCCCATAATATGTTGCACCTCTCTTCAAAATCCCACAAACAGGCCCATCCTTCCTCACTGTCCATGGAGCTTGCAGAGCTCTGCACTATTGTGATGAGTGTTGCGAGCACAGGCTGCCTGATCCTGCTGTATTCAAAATTGTTGGCAATGTTCCCAGAGCAGCTTCAGATTATGGAAAGCCAGTTCTGGATCTGAGAAATAAGCACTGACTGGTGGGATTGCATTGTCATGCACATTTGGGTTGACAAGCTGTGGCTGCAGAACTTTTGGATGTGCAAGGCTCCATTCCTGGATCTGTGTACCAAACTCACTCCAGCCCTCCAGCACAGTGATACCAAAATGAGATCTGCACTGACCGTGTAGAAGTGAGTGGTGATCGCATTGGGGAAACCTGCAATGCCAGATTGCTACCGATCAGTCAGGAATGAATTGGGAGTTGGGGAATCCACTGTTATGATCCAAGTGCACAGGGCCATTTATCACCTCCTGCTATGAGGGACAGTGACTCTGGGCAATGTGCAGGATATAGTGGATGGTTTTGCAGCAATGGAGTTACCTAACTGTGATGGGATAATAGATGGCATGCATATCCCTATTTTGGCACCAGACACTTTGCAACAGAGTACAGCAACAGAAAGGGCTACTTTTTATGGTAATGCAAGCACTGGTGAATCACTGGGGAAGCTTTACTGACATGAGGGAAGGGGCATGGTGTGTGCATCATTAAGCACGGAGGACTGTTCAGAAAGCTGCAAGCAGGGGCTTTCTTTCCCAACTGGCACATTACCATTGGCGTTGTTGAAATGCCAGTAGTGATCCTGGTAGACCCAGCCTACCCCTTGCTCCCTTGGCCATGAAGCCAGGCACCTTGACAGCACCAAAGAGTGATTCAGCTACAGGCTGAGCAGGTGCAGAATGACTGTTGAATGTGCTTTTGGTTTTTTGAAAGGTTGCTCGTGCTGTCTACTCATGAGATTTGGACCTCAGTGGAAAAAATATTCCAGTGGTTATAGCTGCCTGCTGTGTCCTGCAAAATATCCGTGACGCAAAGGAGGAAAAGTTTTCACTGGGTTGGAGGGCAAAGGTGGAGTGGCTGTCTGCTGATTTTTGAGCAGCCAGATATGAGGGCTATAAGGAGAGCTCAATGCGGAGCTATTCAGCTTTGAAAGATCATTTTAATAGTGAACCAGAGTAGAGTGTGTTACTGTAGTGTGCTATAACTGGCCTTGCACTTTTGCAGCCCTGTATGAACCCTTGGATGCTGTGTTTGTTGTAATGTAACATTGCCAATGCACCTATTAATACTGTTTGTGAATGATGTCCACACCACCCAGCATATGTTGTGATCTAATAAAGATGAATTACATTTCCAAAAATACTTATTCCATAACTCCGCAAATAGTAAAACATTTGTAACTTAATAAATTAAGGGAAAAGAACAGTCATTTTCATTTCAGAAACACACATCAACAGTGTCTTTCACAGGTTAGTATGTATGTGCAGCTGTGAATGTCTTTAATGTCCCCGGGGTGGAGTGGTAGGTGTCATGCAGTGGCCCCTGATGCCACATGGAATGTTGAGGGGGCTGTAGGGAGTTCCCAATATGCAGTTCTCTATGGGCTGCACACAGAGGTGAGCATGGAATTGTTGAACCTGCAGGTCCACCAGAGTCTGCAGCATGTCTGTTTTGCAGCCTGAGAAGCACAAGCATCTCCTGCTCCCCATACCTCTCCTTTTCCTGTGCCTTTGTCCTCTCCAGTCTATCCCCGCCTATGCTATCTGCAAGGGCGATCCTCCAAGCCTTGTGCTCCGTTATCTGAAGCATCGGAGGCTTGCAGGCTCTCTTGGAACATGTCATCCCAAGTCCTCTTCCTCCTTCTCCTTATCTGGCTGAGCCGCTCTCCTGGTGTGGATGGACAGACCCTCAAGGCCACATTTGCAGCTGTTGAAGATGCAATGCACGGAGGTACCACTGTCAGTGTATTCACGAGAGGTTGTAAGTGCTGCATTCTCCTTTCTGCATGGCAGCAGTGTCAATGCCATCCATGGTGAGTGTGGTCCTGGGGCTGTGGGGCAAACTGGGGAAATGAGGCAGGATAGCTCATGGAGCTGAATATGTGCATATAGAGCAACTGAACTGCATACTGGCACTGTTTTGCCACAGGCAGGGGTGCTTTTTAGCTGATATCTCACTCCTGAGGGTAACTGAGGCTTAATGGGAACTGCTCCTGCAGGCATCTGGCTGTTGCCTGGGACCATATGCTGCTAGCTTGTGTGCTGCAAAGGTTCCCGCTGAAATAATTGCTGAGTGGCATGGGAAAGTGTGGTACCATGGCACAAGAAATAAGGCAGCCCTCCCCAAAAATCTCCAGCAGGGGATTGCAAAGTACCTGCATGAAAGTTTCATCGAGATCTCTCTGGAGGATTCATAGGACATCCCGGTGCACATAAACAGAGTGTTCCATGGGGCCCCTCTGCCTAACTCTACAGGGAGATAAAAAAACCAATAATTCTACCTCTGTTGGTGGTTTCTACCTCTTCTAGCATAAGTAAAAAAGATTAAATCAACAGATATGTCCTGCTACTCTGGAGCTTCTAGCCTTATAATTTCAAAGCAAACAGCATAATTATCAGCGATTCCTTCCCCTGTATCAGGCTTGCCCGTGCTGGGCTGTAGGGAATGGTTTGACTGCACTGGAGTCCAAACATGTCCTGGCTTGCTGCTCAGCTGGATCCCACAGTTGCCTGTCCACCATACTCCTCCTCTTCCTCATCCAACACCACCTCCTCGTTGTTCATGGCAGGGACTTCTGACTCTGGCTCCTCCCAAGTATCCACAAGGCTCTTGGGGTTGATGATGGGGTCTCATCCAAGGATGGCGTGCAGCTCTTTGTAAAAGCAGCAGGTCTGTATCTCTGCACCAGAGTGACTGTTGGCCTCCCTTGCCTCCTGGTACACCTGCCGCAGCTCCTTGGCTTTCACGCAGCACTGCTGCTGGTCCCTGTTGGAGGAGATTGGCTACACACCCCAAGCAATCTGCTTGTGGATGTTGAAGTTTCTACAGATGGATCAGAGCTGTGCCTGCATAGTCTCTTCTCCCCACAGACCCAGGAGAGCCACCACCTGCTGTGTACTCCAGGCAGAAGCGTGTCTACAGTATGTAGCCAGCATGGTTAGCTGGGCAGTTGGTAGGTGTGCTTTCCAAGCTGGGCAACCAGGAAGTGGAATTTCAAAAATTCACCTGGCTTTAAAGGGGAGGGACATTTCCCTAGCCAGCTGACTGCTGGGCAACAGAGTTCACAATGGTGACCAGAGCGGTCAGGGTGGGGCATTGTGGAACACTTTCTGGAGGCCACTCAGTTGATGTAAGTAATGCAGTGTCTATACTGACACTGTGGCAACCTAAGCACATCAATGCTCACTCTATGCCGCTCATGGAGGAGGCGTTATTAAGTCAGCCTAGTGGGGCAGTTACATTGGTGGGAGTGAAATTTAAGTGTAGACACGTCCATAGTTAGGTGGACATAAGCTGCCTTGTGTCCACCTAACTCTGTAGTGTAGATCAGGCCCCTATGCTGCTATAGTCCCTGTAGTGTAGACATGGCCTAAGTAGGGTTGCAAACCCTCCTGGATTGGCCGGGAGTCTCCCAGAATCGGCCTCCATCTCCCAGTGACTATTAAAGGTGATCCAGGAGATTTTAAGAGGCCAAAGTCTGGTTGGCGGGGCAGCAGGGCTAAGGCAGGCTCCCAACCTGCCCTGGCTCTGCGTGGCTCCCAGAAGCAACCAGCATGTCCAGCCCCTAGGCACAGAGGTGGCCAAGGGCTCTCTGTGCATTGCCCTTGCCTCGAACGCCGAGTCCGCAGCTCCCATTGGCCGGGAACCATGGCCAGGTAGTGGCAGGTAGTGACAGCACATAGAACTGCCTGGCTGCCCCGAGCCGAGGAGCTGGACATGCTGGTCACTTCTGGGAGCCACCTGAGGTAAGCACTGCCTGACTGGAGCCTACACTCGTCACCCCTTCCTGCACCCAAACTCCCTGCCCCAGACTCAGCCCTGAACTCCCTCCTGCACCCAAACTCCCTCCCAGAGCCTACACTCTGTATGCCCTTCTGCACCCCAAACCCCTGCCCCAGCCCAGTGAAAGTGAGTGAGAGTGGGGGAGAGAGCAAATGACTGAGCGAGGGGGATGGAGTGAGCAGGGGGTGGGGTCTTGGAGAAGGGGCAGGGCAAGGACTGAGCCTGAGGGAATGGGCGGGGCAAGGGTATTTGGGTTTGTGCAATTAGACAGTTGGCAACCCTAGGCCTAAGGCAGTTAAGAGCAATCAGGTTGGCAGGATGCCCTTTCA
This sequence comes from Caretta caretta, assembly GCF_965140235.1. NCBI lineage: Eukaryota > Metazoa > Chordata > Testudines > Cheloniidae > Caretta > Caretta caretta. Next base: position 61,814,877 of record NC_134212.1, on the reverse strand, counting down.
AGACTTCAGCTCAGTAGAATGTCATTTTAGTACTGCATGATTTTTTGGAGCAAAAGTTCATTTTCATCTGCCAAAAAGCTATTTCCTGTTCTTGGGCAAGAAGACTGTGTCTCTAGTGTTTCATATTACACAGAAATCCAGCTGAGGAGGGTGATGAAAGACTAATGATTCCCAGATGAACACAAGAAGAAGCTTCAGTTTAATAATAATCATAAATAGATACTGAAATAGCAGTAGCAATGTGAGTTTGGGATTAATATGCTGTAAGAGCTCTTTATTCTCAGGCTTGTCTTGAGGCTGTGTACTTCCCAAACCCCTCCCCCCCAGTTTTCCTCTTTATTTTGGGTTCTCTTCTCTCTTCTCCCCCCCCACCCCCCCACAAAACAAGAATTTAAGCATATAGGTTTATGCCTTAGTCATCTCAGTGAATCATGTACTCCTTGTACAGACAGTAACTAAACAGAGTTTGTTTCCTTTGGTTTTATCTTCACTGCAGTGTTAGCTCAAGTTATCTATGCTCAAGTCAACTTCTCTCAAGTTAGCTTGCTCAGATGAGCGTAATCATGTTGCAGAACACTTGAGCAGCACAGATTGCATAAATTTGCAGGACAGAGTAGCTGGGTCCCCACTCCATTACTAGCTTTAGCATCAGTAGCAATTCTGGGACCGCTAGCTTGAGCTTAAAGAACTACTTAGCTTGAGCTAGATTTTGTGTATGTGTGTGTGTATAGGAGTCAGGTGCGGGACAACACTCAGGTTATACCTTGAGCTAACAGTGTAGTGAAGAGAAGCCCTTAGTTATTTTTAGACAAATTCTGTGTTATGGGGCGCTGTATGAAAGGTGCTTTGTGTATCACGAATTAGCAATAAAATGTGCACGGAGCTAATCATCTGACATTATTCAACTTCACTTTAAAGGAGCAGAATGCTAAATTAAATATTGTGCTTAGTGAGTCAGCTAGGTGATGAACTGGTTGATAGAGCTAATCAGAATTGTTTTGTCAAAACATTTTTTAGACCCCCAAAAAGTGTTTGTAACCAAAACACACACATTTGTGGAAAATTTTAAGAACGGTAAAAATGTTTCCCTTTTGTTTTTGACAAACTGGAAACCAAAATTCAAGGTTTTTTCAGTAAATCCTTTTCATTAGAGGTAAAATAAAATGTTGGGAGGTGCTTGAAAACTAAAAGTTTTTCAAAAGCTGAAATTCTTTTGTTTTTGTTTTTTCATTGCAAAAGCTGAAACTTGTGGGAAATGTTGGGGGCAAAAATAAGATCAACATTTCCCATGACACATCACTAGTAGAGCAAACTGAAAGTACCATTTAACTGAAGGATAAGTGCTGGATGTGTAGGAGAGCCCTTGCTAATGAGCTGCTTACTAAATGCAGCTTCCACATTTTCAAACATGGTCTCTGGTTTTGGGTGCCTTAGTCTGTGGTAGCCCAACGTGTCATCCCAGAAATGGAAGCTATTGGTGACCAGCACTCCTGCTCAAGATGTCTCAAGTTGAGCTAATAAACAGGCACCCAAAACCAAAAGGCACTTCCTAAAATGTGTGTCAACAGTGCAGCACAGCCTTCCAAGGGAAACAGATGTGCTAAGCACTTCCTCTGCCTCAAGCATTTATCTGGTGTCATTAAAGGTACACATTGGACCTCATCCTGCTTTCTCATCCACAGGCTTTGCACAAGTCTAACTCCACTGAGTTAGAGGAAGTTGCCCTTACTTTCACCAGTGTTAGACAGCAGAATCTGGCCCACTGCCTGTAAGTGGAGATGGGGCCCAAATTGTAACATCTCTGAACTTTGGGGATGTTCTGATCAATATCTCTGTCATGGGCCAAACCAAAACCCAGGGTATGAACCCCGTGTCTGACTTCTACTCATGTCAGTAAAGTGAGGAGTTGGGCCTTTAAATCCTCATAGGGGAAAAAATGAAATACAGGGTCTTATGCTTGCTGACATACTCATATAAAGTATCCTTTAATGGTGCAGGATTAAGCATCAAAGTCAACAGGAGTCTTTATCTGGGGTTTGTGGGGGGGAGGGGTGGGGTTGGTTTTTTGGGGGTTTTTTTTGGTCCTATACACCACTGTGAGCTTCACTTATAAAATCAATAGAAAACCAGTTACAAACACTAGAATCTGACAACGCATGCCATAAATTCTCAGACAAATGCCTGACGTACTCAAACCTCGAACAGCATCTACGGCGCTACGCATTTATTTCAGCTTGACATACAGTATGTGATTCCCCTGTTCGGTCCTTGCTCTTTGTATATTCCTGTGCAGTGTGCCTCACCCATAGCTCCTTCTGTTTCATATATAAACAGCTGAAGTCTATATGACACAGCTGTTCACCATGCTTCCTTTCTGCAATGAAATTCTTATTTTTCTCACTTGCATGCCCAAATCCTTGCCAAACTCATCTAGCTGTGCTGCAAACAATATATTTTGATTTCACTATGACAGTGTCAGTTGCTAGGACACTGTAAAGATGCAGACGTAGCTTTGCCGACTCACCAGACCAGCAGATCCTTATTAGGGATCCAGTGCAGGGGCATAAAAAGAATGTGAGAAGGCCCTGTAGGACGAGGGCACTGGACGAGAGGCGAGAAAGCTGTGTTCTAAGCCTCAGTACTGGGTTTGGAGTGGTGCCATGGAGCTAGGCCCACACTTGGGAAGGAGCCCATAATCCCAGGTTGGGGGTGCACAGGCAGTGAGCGGGAGGTGGCACAGCATCTGGCCCCGCCTCCCTTCAGCGGCTTATATTACTTGGTGGAGCAGGGGGCTCAGCAGGCTCCAGTCAGGGGTTTCTGGCTGCTCCGGGGACACCTGGGCTCCCCTGTCATGGCCTACATGCGGATGGTGCAGCCCCCACCTCCTTCCTGGACTCTCGAGCCCCTGCCAGGCCTGGGGCAGCATGGGTGGGAGGGTGCTGCGCAGATAGCTCCCCCACCCCATGTGCCCAACCCGCCATTATTCAAATGCAGAGGTCAGGGAACATGGGGGTCCCAGATCATGGTGGGCAGGAGGCGGTGGCAGCAGCACCTAGCAGATGCACTCCCCAACCACTGGGTACTTCTTGCTCCAGGTAGCCCTCCTCAGCTTGGGCCCGGTGGAGCAGCTGGAGTCCCATCGCCTTATCTCTCCACCAGTGCCCCTGGGGGAGACTGGAACTCCCCCTGCACCCCGACCCATCTCTCTCCACCAGTCCCCCTGGGGGAGACTGGACCTTCCCCTGCACCCCTGACCCATCTCTCTCCACCAGTCCCCCTGGGGGAGACTTGAGCCCGCTGTGCTCCCCTGGCCCACCTGTGCTGCAGGCCTGGTGGGGAGCTGCTCCCGGCCAACTGCACCCCAGGCGTGGCCCAGTTCAGTTCAGAAGAGAACAGAGACATATCGATAGCAGCGGATGGCTTTGGAGTGGGGGCCTGAGAGGGGTCTGGCTGGGGGTTTGGGGGGTGGGTGTCTGGTCTGGGAATAGAGGTTCAGGAGGAGCTCTGTTCTGGTAGGCAGTGGGAAGGTTCAGGTTGAGAGGGGTCAGTTCACAGAGGGGTCTGATCTAGTTTGTGCTGGAGGGGGGTTTGGTCCAGTTTGGGGCGGGGGGGGGTTAATCTGGGGGGGGGATGCAGGTCTGGTCTGATTTAGAGGGTTGGGCCGGTCTTTTCGGGGCACAGTTGGTTCTGATCCTAGTCTCTGTGCCTCTCTGCCTGGGGGGAAGGACTAGCAGGACTAGTGTGAATAATGCTGCTGTAAATAAAATGTATTAAAGTTTTTCATATTTTTTAATTTTTAAACTTTTTAAACAGTTTTTTAAATCCACCCCGACTGCATACAAAAATTTAATTCAAGCCGTGGTAGCTCATATGAAAAACATGAAGGGTGAGAGAGTGTGACAGTTCCCTTTTAGTGGGAGCAGCACATGGCTGGTTGTTTTGGCCAGCTTTGGTTTTTGTTAGCTGTTTTTATCCACTGTGTTCTATTTTGTATTTTTTCTTTCTTTCAGAATTTATTTTATGTGCCCTTCTGTGTATTCTTTGTTCCAGTGGGCTCCCATTGCGGGTACCCTAATGGCAGCCACCTTCATCTGCAACTTAAATTTGTAAATAAAACCTGTGCAGCTGTGTGCTGTGTCAAAGACCACTCCTATGTCAATCTCCTGTCTTATACAGTTGTTCCCCAAGGGGGGGGACGGGGGGACGGGTGCACAAATATGTTTGGAGATGGGCCCACAAAAGATTAATCCGACCCTGCTAATCCTGGTGCTGTCACTGTCCTGCTGTGACTTCACTTCCCTCTGTCTTTCTTCTCAAACTCTTTGGCCCAGATCCTGAAAGCTATTTACACTGAAGCTCTTCCAGGCAGGATCTGTCTCTGGGAGGGTATGTACAACATCTAGCACAATAGGGTTCTCATCTTTTTTGAAGTCTTCAGATGCTACTGTAATGGCTCAGAGAGGAGGAGTGTATTTTGTTAAAACTGACAATTAAAGGCAGACTTTGCAGGCGGGTGAACTTTGGCCACTGTGTGTGCATGCTGAACCGAGAGAGCAGGGTGTGGACAATTCCCATTCAGACTCCCCCCCACCCCACCCCCATTTGGCGACAGAGGCATACCGTGTATCTTCAACAGTGTCTACACTGGCAACGCTAAAGCAGCAGCGCTTTAATGTGCCTTGTGTGGTCGTGGCACAGCGCAGCACTCTAAAAAAACCCACCTCAACGAGGGGCGTAGCTCCAAGCGCTGGGGCGCTGTTCACACTGGCGCTTTACAGCACTGCAACTTGCTGCGCTCAGGGGGGTGTTTTTTCACACCCCAAACGAGAAAGTTGCAGCACTGTTAATTGCCAGCGTAGACAAGCTCTTAGTTACTAACCTCACCTTCACCGTGTAACCCAATGGGGGGAAATAATTACAGTTAATGGCAGCTGCTCTTGTTTTGATCTGGCCTCAATTTAAAGCTGTAGGGGAAAGTAATGAAACTAAACAGAAGCTGTAGCTTAAAAACTAAGATACAGGATGTGGCTTTTTTTTTTATCCTTTTAAAGACCTTTAATGTGTGCATAAATCTGCATGTGCTGGGGCCAAGCAAGTTTTCCTGCCTCTCCACTACAGAACAGAGAGCCCTAGGGTTGTATGGCATGGTGCTCAATCAGCAAAGTCTATGGTTGGTTTTATTGCCTGCATTCATGAAGGCCACAACCTTTAAACATGACTCTGCAGCTGCTTTTTTTTGTACCTGTTTCTTGAAAAGCTCTAGATAGGTCTTTTTGGCACCAGAAAGCAAAACTGCCTTGTACTTAGCAGTGGTGCTCTTGTGAAAATGGAAATGGAGTCTCCAGCACAGACAAGGGGTTGAATCCTCCCCAAGGCCAAGCTGGATCTAGCACCAGAGGAAAGCTTGGAGCTGATGAGATGAAATCCTCCACCTTCAATTCACACCTGGTCCCGGGCTGCCGTAACCTACAAAGCACTAAAAATAATCAAACTTTCTGCACTATACAGACATTTCATCTGTGCTTTATGAAGCTGGGTAGCTGTTATCCACCCCCATTTTACAAATGGGAAGTCTGAGGCACAGAGAACTTAAATAGCTTACCTAGGCAAGTCAGTGCAGAGCTGGGTACAGAATTGGGTCTTGAACCCCAGTCTGGTGCCCTATTGTCTAGAGTCTAGGCCACACATGTGCCCTTGTTTGTGGGAGAGAATGACTTCAAGTCCTGGTCCCAGGTTTCCATCTACAGCAGAAGGCACCTGTGGAATTGAGCTCCCCAGTCTTCACTGGCACAGTATGGACATAGGCTTCTCAAATCCTGTCCGTCAGAACCACATTGTTTTTGCTGCAGCCTAGGCCTCCCATACGTGCAGAGGGGACTGGAGTTGCCCCCCAGATACAGGCTGAGTACTGAAACTTCAGCTCTCAAGCAATTATATTCTCCAGTATAAAATGGTCATGCCTCAACACACCAATGAGCTAAATGTTTTGAATTTTCTCAAGAAAGAGGCTGCTTATCTGTCAGGCCAACAAGAAACCCTAGGGAGATACTATGTGACAGGAAAATAACTAGCTATTATCTTCTGTTGCTGCTGCTCCCTTTTCCACATGTGAGCAAGCTTTTCTTCCGCTCAGTATTTGGAATGCACTTGGGTAATTGCATTAGCCTCTGTTATAGCAGAGATAACATATAAAACAAGAGCTGTTTACACTTCAAATTAGTAGTGGTATGAAAATAAATGAAAGGGGGACCTGATGCATGCCACCATGCCCTGTCTGAGAGAATATTTGTAAGGGGAAACTTTAGATAAAATGATCATGGTTGGAAGGTGGCTGCCTCCTTTTATAGAGAGGCCTAGTTCATGGCCTAGTTCTCTGTGCAACTCATTTTCTCCCAATTCCTAACCCACTCTAATGCGGTAGGCTTAAATTCTATTTGGGTTTTATTAGGTTTGCAATTCTCCTGGAGACTGGGAGAAAGAACAGTGAAAAAATAGAACAAGTGTGAAAATTAGTTTTGAAAATGAGGTGGGGGGAAAACAGCCAGATTTGAATGAAGAGCTGAGATGGGAGAGAATTTCTAATGGGAAAATGTACTCTGTACATACTCTGTACAGAACTCCTGCGAGACAGTTTAGCACTGGGTTGTATTTTTGTTTTGGGTGGGGAAGGAGGGTTTTATTCCATCCATGGAGCAAGGGTGAGTACAGAAACATGGTGTGTGTGCTTCAATTTTAAATTCCATGTAGTTCATGCATCCATAGCACAAAGCCCACCGTGGACTTATCTACCTTAAGCTTGCATAGGAAGCCAGTGCCCAGAGAATAACCCTCTTGCTGCCAGGAGGAAGTTTTAATCAAGTATTCAAATGCACTTAGTAATCTTATTTTTATCAGCAGCAAAGACCACATGCTTCACTTGTTAATGTCAATAAAGGTCAGCACATGAGACATGCTTTCTGAGAGCTGAGATCGTGGGCTTAACACACTAGACTTCACCTCTTAGGACTTGTTGATTTGGTGTGAAGTGGGAATAACTCCACTAGCAGCAGTGTAGGGATAAGAGAGAGGAGACCTTGGATTCATAAGTTCAAGTCTGATTCACATTGCAAAAGTGAGCAGACTTCAGCCTCGTCCCTATTTGTGCAAATTACAGGTTTTATCCCAGAAAGGCAACTTTAGCAATAAGGGCAGTGACTGGGGAGTGTTGCACTTGCTAAAGCAATTGCTCAGCTCTCACCTTTGTGAAAGAGCAACAAGAGTTACTGAGGTTATTCTACACTTAATGCTACAGCAGCACAGCTGTACATCCGTATAGCTCCATCTGTCAGAGGTGTGAAAAATCCACACCCCGCAGAGACAGTTATACTGACCTAAGCCCCGGGGTAGTCAGCGCTAAGCTGATGGAAGAATTCTTCTGTTGAGCTAGATACCACCTCTTGGGGAGGTGGGTCCCCTCTGCCAACGGGAAAACTCCTTCTGTTGACATAGGTAGTGTCTACTCTGAAGTGCTGCAGTGGCACTGCTGTAGCTTTTTAAGCGTAGCCATAACCTTCGAAAGTCTCTGCTCAGGAAAGCCCAGGGCTTGGTAGTGCTTAACATCAGGAGTGATAGGTTAGCAGAGCTTTAGGAGCCCATAGCTGGAAAAACAGGGAGTGCTGAAGATTATGGAAGAGATGCAATGCCAGCACTCCATGGGGAACCCATGACTAGAATAGCAAGGGGTGATGCAGATCGAGGATTAAAGTGCATTGCCATAGAATAGCTATGCTAGGCATCTTACCCAGCACCTGTCCACGGTGTCCCAGACTTCATTCTGAGGCAGTGAAATTAAGGCTATCCATTTACCCCAAAAAAATATGTTTTAGCTTTTAAAAAAATAGAGGATCAACTCCTACCTTTCGCTTGCATAAGGGGAAAAAAAAGTCAGCAGAGAAAGTCATTCAAAATGCAATCATTGCTTTCCTACTGAGTGTGAAATAGCTTAAAGTGCATCCCAATAGAAGTTGAATAACTTGAAAATTATGGTAACAGACCACAGTAATCTTTGATGCTAGTGATAAAACATTTTAATACATCTTAAGTTAAAGCTTCTTGGTGCCATAATTTCACTTGAATGCACTGGCACTGCAGAAGCATTCCAGGGAATTAGAAATATGCAGTTGACGATGTTATTGGGGTGGGGAAATTGTCACCTCTCCCTCCAGATCCACACAGTATCTCAAAAAGAAAAGGAGTACTTGTGCCACCGAAAGCTTATGCTCAAATAAATTTGGTAGTCTCTAAGGTACCACAAGTCCTCCTTTTCTTTTTGTGGATACAGACTAACACGGCTGCTACTCTGAAACAGTATCTCAGTATGTGGATCTCCCTGCTCCTGAACAGAAGGGGAGGCAAGGGCTGACTGCCTTTCCATTGGGCCTCACAACTGGCTTTCTCTGGGTGGGGATTCACATGGGGCAAGTGGGTGGGATGGGGGCATGGGCTGGGATACTCCTTTACTTTGGTCCCAGGTGTCCTCCTTTAGTCCCTGGTGGCATGGTGCCAGTGGAGGTGATCTGGCCTTTTATCTGTGTATATACAAAGTATAGGTAAGGCTATGATTAAGTCATGGGTATTTTTAGTAATAGTCATGGACAGGTCACAGACAATAAACAAAAATTCATGGCCCATGATTGTCCATGACTTGTACTATATACCCGTGACTAAATCTTACCTAGGGAATGGGGGACTGCTCTGGGGGAGGTCCGGGGGCCAGTGGCACCAGCTGCTGTGGGCCTCCAAGGCCAGCGGTACCAACTGCCAGGGGCCACTGAGCAGCAGCTGCTCCAGCTGCCTCCGGGGCCATGCACTCACTGCTGCTCCCCCCGCCCCCGGGACCACTGCTCAGGCAGTCCCCAGGGCCAGCTGCACCAGCTGCTGCTCAGGCAGTCCCTGGGGGCCAGCTGCCTGGGGCCACCCGAGCAGTGGCCGGTGCAGCTGGCCACAGGACCACTTCAGCTGCACCAGTATGGCTGGCTGTGGGGCCGCCCACCTGTCACTGCTGTTTCTAATCTGAAATTTTTTTGAACTTACTGTTTTGAAAACAAAAAACCCCAATATTTTGACATTTTATCCTGCCCTTACCAAGCGTAGGAAAAAAATGTGGTTCCCAGCTGCTATCCTGTCACATATCACTGTATCATGGTATTAAGAAGCTGAATTGATATTTCTCATTTAATTGCAAAACATCTTTGGTTTTTTTCTTCTCACTTGAAAGGAGGAACCATTCTCTCCACCCGTTGAGATGAAGCAACATGTAGATACTCAGTGGGATTTTTAAAAGCACTTAAGTCATTTAAGAATACAAATCCCATTCATTCTGAAAAGTCCATCCATTGTAGACTCCCCTCTATAGGCATAGTTCACATGGTGATACCAATAATGCAGTCGGAGAGTCATTCGGTATTAGTCTGACAGAGCTGCTGAGCATGTACACCTCCCATTAAAGTCTGTGGGAGATGTAGGAAGTCAAGACTGACCACAGATACTTATCAGCATTAAACAGGCTTCTCCATTTTATGAGCAATATAGCCTAGTATTTAGTGACTGAAAGCATTTTTAGCATGAATTCATACATTCTCTATTGGGTGACCACCTTCCTGGTATTTATGGGTGGGTGTTCTCTTTACTTCCAAGTATATTCTTATCACGTTTTTTTTCCTACAAATAAGTCATTGTCTATATTAGCACTTTACATTTTTCAAAGGATAATTCATGCATTAGCTAGTTAATCCTCAGCTCCCACTTTGGGCATAGTTAGGCAAGTAACAGTTTCTTCGTGTTACAAATAATGAAACGGGGTACAAGTTGAAATAAATGCAAACTAGTCATTCTTACTCTGTATCTGTCAATGGAAATTACCAAGTCACTTGTTTGAGTGCAATAGTCAATCTGTTCTTTAAGCAGCATTTTTCACACCAAAGTGGAGCAGCTACTCTTTTTTTTTAACCGTTTCCTTTTATTGGTACTTCTGCAGTGACTCTGATTGTTCTGCACACAACAGTTTTGCCCAGCACATCAGATTTTGGATCGTATGATTGTTTGTGCATTCTCAGCTATGTTGGGAGTGGGTCACATGTAAGGCTAGCTTGTCCATTGTTCATGCTATTGGGTCTCTTTTGTATAAATCTCTACTAGCTATATAATGCGCAGTGTAGTCCCGTGGATAAGGCACTGAATAGGAGATGAGACCTTGGTCCTAGTCCTAGCTCTGCCATTGACTCTTGGTGACCATAGGTAGTTTTCATAGATCCATTGGCTTTAATAATTTATACCAGCTGAGATTCTGTCCCAATTAAGTGCCATTAGTTTTGGATGGGAGCCATGTGGTATTACTGAGGTCTTGTTTAAACACAAAAGTTGTATTACTTTAACCATACTGGGATAGTTGAAGTGGTAAAAACTGCTGAGTGTGGATAGAATTATACCAATATAAATGTGCTTATGCTCGCATCACTTATTCTACTTCCCACATGGAACTAAGCTATACCAGTGTAAAGGTGTCTCCATATTGATATAACTGCATGCAGTGATGAGCTGCCAAAATCTTAACGGGTTCCCTCCTCACCCCATGAGGGGGTCGTTGCCCACCCCCCCCCGGGACTCCTGCCCCATCCAACCCTCCCACGTTCCTTGATGCCCCCCCCAGGACCCCTGCCCCATCCATCCCCCTCCCCTGTCCCCTGACTGCCCCCAGAACCGGGCAGGAGGGTCTCGTGGGCCACCGTAGTGGGTGCCCACCCCACCCCTAAGAGCCAGAGGCACCTGCCGGGGGGCGAGGGTGGGGAGTCCCGGCAGTGCTTACCTGGGGCAGCTCCCAGGAAGCATCCGGCAGGTCCCTCTGGCTCGTAGGGGGGGAAGCATAGCTATGGGGGAGCAGGGGGAGCAGCTGCTCCCCCACTGATCACATCAAAAGTGGCGCCTTAGGCACCGACTCCCTGGGTGCTCCGGGGCTGGAGCACGCACGGGGAAAATTGGTGGGTGCAGAGCCCCCACCGGCAGCTCCCCTCCCTGTGCCCGGCCCCAGCTCACCTCCGCTCCGCCTCCTCCCCTGAATTCACCGCCCCGCTCTACTTCTCCGTGCCCCCCCCCGTCCCCCTGGCTTCCCGCGAATCAGCTGTTCGGCGGGAAGCCGGAGAGGGCAGAGAAGCAGGCTGCGGCTTCCCGCTCAGGCCAAGGGTGGTGGAGGTGAGCTGGGGCAGGGAGTGGTTCCCCTGCGCGCGCCCCCCACAGGTTACCTGCTGCAGCGCGGGCGGCCCTCCTCGTGCCTCCCCTGCCCGAGCCCACCTCCGCCTCCCTGGGCCTGAGCAGGAAGCTGCCACTTGCTTCTCAGCCCCCTGGCTTCCCGCGCAAACAGCTGATTCGTGGGAAGCAGGGCGGGGGGGTGGAGAAGCAGAGCGGGGCGGCGGAGAAGCAGAGCGGGGCGGCGCGTTCAGGGGAGGAGGTGGAGCGGAGGTGAGCTGGGGCTGGGGGTTGGGCAGGGAGCTGCCGGTGGGTGCTCTGCACCCACCAAATTTCCCCCTTGGGTGCTCCAGGGCTGAAGCACCCATGGAGTCGGCGCCTAAGGCGCCACTTTTGGCCAGTTAAATTTAGAAGCCCTTTTAGAACTGGTTGTCCCTCGTGAACCGGTGCAAACCAGCTCCAGCTCACCACTGACTGCATGTACACTAGGGGTTGCACCAGTATGTCTATATCTGTGAAAAGTCACACCCCTAACATACTGAGTTATAACAGTGTAAAAACTGTGTGTAGACCAGACCTGAGTCTTCCATGGTTTTTGACCCAAACCATGACTTGGCCCTAGGGTGACCAGATGTCCTGATTTTATAGGGACAATCCTGATTTTTGGGCCTTTTTCTAATATAGGTACCTATTACCCCCCACCTCCTGTCCCGATTTTTCACACTTGCTGTCTGGCCATCCTACTTGGCCCAGACTTGCTCAGAACTCAACCCAAGTTTCCAGACTTGGCCTGTGTTCTGTGTGTGTAAGGAAATTCCCAACCCAGTCACTTCTGATTTCATTCTGAGTGTCTTACACTACCTAAATTATCAGCTTTGTTCTGGTGTGTTATTGCTTTAATTGCATGGAGAGGGTTTTCAATCAACAATGAGTGTCAACTGTAATGGAAAAAGCAATATGAAGAGAGTAGCAATCTGAAGGGGGTACTGAATGGCATGAAACATTTAGATAAAATACCAGATTTTAAAAAACAAATCAAATATAACTTGTATTTTTTGAGCAACTTCTCTGCAGATAAACTGGCAAAGGATGCAAGTGCTCTTACAAATTCTCTTACTGTAGTTAAGTGAAAACTCCCATCTCACCATCACTGCCTGTATTTCTGAAAAACATTCTGTTCATTTGTTTAATCTAGTGTGCTAAATAATGCTAATGTGTGTGGAATATTGCAGATGGAACAACATTTGCTTGAAAGAAAAAGTGGAAACGATTTTTTTTAATGGTCAGTCTTTTGATTAAAAATACATGTTTTCTAAACAAAAGTTGCTTTAGGAATGAGAATGCACTTAGTATATGTGGCTTACTGTGTATGACACCTGTAGTCAGAAGGGCTGAGCCACATATGCCTACTTGGTTGCAGCTTCTTGATGAACAAGATCTACAAAAAGGTTTACTTATTTCCTGAGCCTAACCTGAATGTAAATTGCCAGATTAGGCCTTGTCTACAATGCAGAATTTTGTTGTCAAAAGGCAGCTTTTGGCTGCAAAACAGTGGAGGTGTACATATTGCAATGCTACTTTGATGACAAAACAAAACTGCCTCAATGAGAGACATAGGGCTTTTTGCACAAAAGTCTTGTCGACAAAGTGCCAGTGTAGATGCTGCCATTTTTTATGTCAACATACCTGGCCTCCCTGGTATCCCACAGTGCCTGCTGTGACCGCTCTGCTCACTGTTTTGAACTCGACTGCCCTGCAGGTATGCGCCCCTCCCCTTTCAAAGCTCTGGGAAGCTTTGACATTCCTCAGCCTGGAAAGCTCCCAGAGCTGCTGAGGATGCTGCTCCTGGTATCTGAGGAGACTGAGGGAGAACTTGGAGGGAATCACAGAACCATAGGCAGGCAGGCTGCACCGGGGTGGTGGTGGGGGAGACAGCTGTGCTGTACAGAGATGGGGGCTGATGGTGGGGGTGTCCCCCTCCCCCAGGATTGGTTGTTTAGCCTGCTCTCTGAACTTAGAGACAGCATGCCGACATACTCTCTCCCAACACACACACTTCCCCAACAGACACACGCACTCACTCTCTCTCTCACATATACACTCTCCCCCCCCCAAATTTCTCACACACTTCCCCAACACATACAGTTTCTGTCTCCCCCATAACACACACACTCTCCCCCCTCCTCCCCACATACACTTCAGTTGCAAAGCAGCTGGCAATCTAGTAGGATGCCCATGGAAAGATGCAATCGAGAAACATGCATCAAATGACACTTCCTGCCCCATGAGGCATTTCAAACCCTTCCCAAAGCACCCAGCAGCCAGTTGCACAGTGGGATAGCTACCCACAGTGGACCACTCTCTGTGTCATTGCAAAAGCTGCTAGTGTGGATGCGCTGTGCCAACACAAGAGCTGTTAGTATGGACATGCAATTTAATTAAAGCGGTGTTGACCATAGTGGAATGCTGCTTTTGGGCTTGGGAAACAAGCACTGAGTGATGGGATCACGTTATGATGCATGTCTGGGATGACGAGCAGTGGCTGCAGAACTTTTGCATGAGGAAAGCCACATTCATGGGACTGTGTGATGAGCTCGCCCCAGCCCTGGGGCACAGGGACACGAGAATGAGAGCTGCCCTGTCGCTTGAGAAGCACGTCGCGATTGCACTGTGGAAGCTGGCCACTCCAGACTGCTACCGATCAGTCGCTAACCAGTTCAGAGTGGGAAAGTCAACCATTGGAGTCATGTTGATGGAAGTGTGCAGGGCCCTTATTCTCATCCTGCTCCAAAAGACCGTGACTCTGGGCAATGTGCATGACATTGTGGATGGCTTTGCACAAATGGGCTTTCCTAACTGCAGAGGGGCGATAGATGGCATGCACATTCCAATTCTGGCACCAGACAACCTAGCCACTGAGTATATTAATCGCAAAGGGTATTTCTCAATGGTTCTCCAGGCGCTTGTGGATCCCTGTGGGCATTAACGCAGGCTGGTCAGGAAAGGTGCATGACTCATGCATCTTTTGGAACGCTGGCCTGTTCAAGAAGCTGCAAGCAGGAACTTTCTTCCCGGACCAGAAGATCACTGTAGGGGAAGTTGAAATGCCCATTGTGGTCCTGGGAGACCTGCCTACCCCTTAATGCCATGGCTTATGAAGCCATACACCAGGCAATTTGACAGCAGCAAGGAGCGGTTCAACAACAGGCTGAGCAAGTGCAGAATGACTGTTGAGCAGGGCTATTCTTAGGATTTATGGGGCCCTATGCAGTATTATTAAACTGGTGCCCCATGCCTGACGGCAGCCTGGACTCGTAGCCTGGGGCGGAGGGCCAAGGCAGCAAAGGTTACCAAGCTGCCTGGCCCACCTCACGGTGGCGGAGAGTCACAGTTCCCCGCAGAGAACCCCATGGTGCTGGCGCATTCAGCTCTGTGAATACAGCCCCTGCCTAAGGAGACTGCAGTGCTCACTGGGTGTGTGGGAGCCAACCCGCTCTTACCTGCTGTAATGAGCGGTGGATGAAGCTGCCTTTTGGGGAGGCTAGCTCCCCAGTCCACCTCTTCTGCCTGTGGCCCTGCCCATACCCCACCCCTGCTCTGCCCCAGGCCCCACCCCCACTCTGTCCAGGTTCTGCCCTCTCCCCACTTTCTCCCTCCTCTCTTCCTTCCCCCTTCCTGATCACCCCCTTCCAGCCAAATCCCTGAATCCAAATGAAGCAAATGACATTTGAAAAAAACACTCTTCTGCAATTTCTTTCTAAAGAAAATGGAGCATGTTTTCCACTGCAAGCTAGAAGGTGGAGACTGGCATGCAGAAGGTACCTAATTAAAAGCACTAAATTTGGGAATAAAAAATGTCAGTCGTGGGTTTTTTGACATACCCTGAAGTCTGTCAGAGATTTATTGGCAAAAACTTTGTAGTAAGGGCAAGTCAACTGTCCTGCTGAATACAACATTAAATATTATGGAATACATGATGCAGCTCTTCTCTGTTTTACATTTTCTTAATCAGTATTTCTAAGCTGATTCTATATTTTAAATGTACTCTTAAACCTTCATAAAGTAATCATTCCAGATTACTACATATTTAACTCACTCCCCATGTTTATCCCCACCCCCCACTGTTCCTCAGAAGTTCTTGTCAACTGCTGGAAATGGCCCACCTTGATTATCACTACAAAAGGTTCCGCCTCCCCGCCGCCACCCTCCACTCCCCCCCCCCCCCCCGCTGTCCTGCTGGTAATAGCTCATCTGAATGAAGTGAGCTGTAGCTCATGAAAGCTCATGCTCAAATAAATTGGTTAGTCTCTGAGGTGCCACAAGTACTCCTTTTCTTTTTGCGAATACAGACTAACACGGCTGTTACTCTGAAACCTGTCATCTGAAGTGATCACTCTTGTTACAGTATGTATGGTAACACCCATTGTTTCATGTTCTCTATGTATATAAATCTCCCCACTGTATTTTCCACTGAATGCATCCGATGAAGTGAGCTGTAGCTCATGAAAGCTTATGCTCAAATAAATTTGTTAGTCTCTAAGGTTCCACAAGTACTCCTTTTCTTTTTGCGAATACAGACTAACACAGCTGCTACTCTGAAACCTGTCAGGATGCAGCTGCAGGAAGGGTCAGAACAGGGATAGGAAGAAGTGGGAGGGTGGACACTAAGACCCAGGGATGCCCCAAATTTTTAGGTGCCCTACTCAGCTGCATATGCGGTGTATGTCTACGGATGGCCCTGCTGTTGAATGTGCATTTGGCCATTTAAAAGCCCACTGGCAATGCCTGTATGGGAAGCTGGACATGGCCGATGACAATATTCCTATGCTTATAGCCACATCCTGTATGAAGGGAAGGGTGAAAGCTTCACTCAGGGCTGGACCGCAGAGGCTCAGTGCCTGGAGGCTGAGTTTCACCAGCCATAGACCAAGGCTGTTACAGGGGCACAGTGCAGGGCCGTCAGGATCAGGGATGCCTCAAGGCAGCAATTTGAAGCTGAAAGACACTAATATTTGTTGCTATGCTCGGGATTGCAGTGCTTGTAATGCTAGGTGATTGGTGCACGTGATGGAAGAAAGGGCCTTTACGTAATTTTATGTTGCTTTGCAGTGCTCTTTTTGCTTTCACTTAATAGAAAAAAGACTGCTTTCAAACAAACACAATTCTTTTATTAAAAGACAACAATCAGAGTACAGAGTCAAATGAAAAAATTAATCAGCAGGGAGAGGGATGGGGCACAGGGGAAGGGGAAGAGGGGTCCCGGGACGGCTACAGATTTCTGTGTGTCCAGGGATCATACCCAACCTTCTCCTTTGGAGTACAATGCAGTGAGGGCTGTACTTCAGCAGGGCCAAACTGCAGAGGGATGGGTGTTGACTGCAGTGGGTAGTGGGAGTCCACAGTACTGGACTGTGAGGAGGGAGGAGTGGAATGCTGCGGGTAGAGACTGGAGCCAGGAGGTTGATAAGAGTGTTTTGGCAGTGTGTGTAGGGCGCATGGGAAAGAGTTTTGTGACAGCAGCTGCAGGGGAGGGCGGGTGCGGAGCTGCTTAGTTTGAAGAGCTAGTATCACCTGGAGCATGTCCACTTGGCGCTCCATAACGTTTAAGAGCCGCTCTGTGGCTTCTTACTGCTGTGCTGCATTCTCCTTTCAGTCCCTCTTCTTGCTGTCCCGCAACTCCTTCAATTCCTGTTTCTCGGCGGCAGAGTACATCATAACCTCACAGAGAAAGTCCTCCTTAGTTCTTTGTGGCCACTTTCTAATTCTGTGCAGCCGTTCTGCTGCTGATAACAAAGAGGGAGGCTGGGCTCCAAAGGTCATTTCTGTGAAGTTTAAATGCAACATTTTACAGAAGCAGTATTGTTTGCAACACAGACAACACTGATTCAGTGCTTTAAAACACAGCCAGTACTCACACAACTGTCTCCAACTGGCTGACTCCAGGCAAGCATACATGAGCCACAAGACCCCCAAAACAGTGAGTAGCCGCAGGGGCAGGGTAAATCACTCTTCCCGGACCCTGCTGTATGCTGGGCATGTGGCTCTTGGGGAGAGCCAGCACTGTAGGGTGGGGCCTGATAATCATTCCTGTCCACACACTTTCCACAGGAGGTGATCATTATGGAAGATATCTTGCTGCTGAGTGTGAGCAGGGATTCAAGGGAGGGTCTTCTCCAAGCCTGCGGCTTCCGCCCTGGCCCCTATGTGGCTTGCCTGTGTCCTCCTGCCCTCACCCGTGCCCCATGACGGCACAGCAGCAGTGGATTGCCCAGTATCTCCACAAGAGTTTCCTGGAGATCTGAGGGAGATTCCTGTGAAGTGAGGGAGTTTATCAACAGCCTGTTCCGCTGCTCAGACTTGGCATGCGGTGGGAGACAACCTGCTTTCTGCAACCCTCCTGCCCCCAACATATTGCATCAGCAATTCCCAAAATCATCCACTTACTGGGGGCCTCCTCTCCTGTTTGCGCTTCTCCAGGATCCAACTTCTGTGACTGGCTAGGCTCCTCTGGGGTAGAAAAGAGCTCCTGACTGCATGCATCTCTAGCCTCCGAGTCATCCTCTGCCTCTGGATCCCCCTCCCCCTCTTTGTCCAAGATTTCCTCCTCCTGGCTTGGTCCACTCTTGACTGACACGTGAGCCAATGAAGTATCCACAGGGGCCTTCGCAGTGGAGGTAGGGTTGCCACCAAGTATTGCATCCAGCTCTCTGTAGAACTGGCAGCTTGTGGGCGTAGCGCCAGAGCGACGGTTTGCTTCCCGTGCCTCGTGGTAGGCATTCCACAGCTCCTTCACTTTTACCCTACACTGCAATCTGTCACAGTCATGGCCCCTTTCTATCATGCATCATGAAATCTGTCCGTGTTATCATAATTCCTATGGCTGGAGCGCAGCTGGGACTGCACAGCCTCCTCTCCCCAAATGCTGATGAGGTCCAGCAGCTCGACATTCCTCCAAGCAGAGGATCTTCTGGTGCATGGAGCAGGCATGACCATCTAGAAAGATGCAGTGAGACCACTGCACGCATCACCGAACGAACAGGAAGGGGACTTTCAAATTTGCAAAGGATTGTATGGGGTGCAGATGATGGTTGGTCACCTGAGGGCAGGGCAGTAGAGTTCAAAACGATGACCAGAGAGGTGAGAACAGGCATTGTGGGACACCTCTAGGAGGCCAATGGCAGCGCTGTAGCCCCAGTGCAGAAAGCTCTATGCCTCTCATCGGCGTGGTTTTTTTAGAGCGCTACAACTGTGCAGTTTCTGCACAGTAGGTGGCTTGGCAGTGTGTACACCTTGGGAGTTATAGCGCAAAAAGGTGCTTTACTGCACAGAAACTTGCCAGTGTAGATGTGGCCTGAGTTTGCATGGCTGGTTTGGCGTGCAGAAGCAAGGTTGGTTTTGCTGATAGTTAGGAAGGTGGAGAAACTTTTCATGCATGGTCAGAAATGGTAAGCGAGTTCTTGTTTTTTCGGTTTGCCTGAGCAGGGACGCTTCAAAATGTTTACAATATTCTGTAAACAAATTCGGCCTAGGTACCCAGTAGAACTGGTCAAAAAATCAATGTCCTGTAGAAAATTTCTGTATTTTGAAACATTTCTTTTGTTCCAAAATCAGGATAAAATGTGAAAATATTAGCGTTTTTTGTTTTCAGAACAGTAAGTTCAAAAAAATTTCAGTTTGGAAATGTCAAAACATATCATTTAGATGTTTCGGATTGAAATGAAACTTTTCTACATTTCTGTATTGAGATGTTTCATTTTGCTTTGTCAAACCAAATTTTAAAAAACTTTTAAATGTAGTTTGACGTAAGTCTGTGTTCCCTTCCCTGAGCTGCTGCAGTGCCGCATGAGAATTGTCTGAATGTTTCATGCCCCCATACCCCTCTATGGGCTTGGTTTCCTGGGTGGACTAAATTGCCCATGATGCTCCATGGTCATGGGACTCCTATGCTTCATGCAGTGCCAACCCAAAATTAACTACCCAATTTGAAATTAAAAATTTTAAAAAAATCCACCTTGTTTTATGGAAAAATCAGTTTTTCCAGAAACTACAGTTTTTATGGAAATATTGTGACAGAAATTTCCCAACCAGCCCTAGTGTTCAGGCAGGGTAGTGTGAGAAAGTTTGTTTCATTGTTGTCTGCGTTGTATTGTACCGTGGATAGTGATCTTCAGTTTCCAAGGCTGTCAGTGTGGTCCTGAGCCTCTCACTAGCACTGAAATCATTTAAATGCTAAAACATCATTTAAAAAAAACATTTCTGCATAGGGACACTGATTTGGATAAACTAAGAACTAGAACCAACTTTTAATCCAAATCCAAGATGTTTTAGAGGCTACAAATCTCTTAATCTCTTTACCTCAGATTCACTCTCCACTTGCCCCTCTTACCCTTTGTTCCCTGTGCTTCAATGTCCCCTCTCCCTTGACTTTTCTATCCATTTATGTTAGCTCCTCCTAACTAACCACCCCCACCAGACAAATTTTTTTATAATGGAACCAACATGACTTTCCTGACATCACATTGTTCACTCTGCTGGGTTTATACCCTTCGCCCTCTCCCCCCATGCCTGGCTTGTCTATTTAGACTGTAAGCTGAGGCAGGGACCATCTACTACTGTGTTTCTATAGCCCCTAACACAATGCGGGGGCCTGATCTTGGTTGTTTCTTAGGAACTAATGTAATAAACATGATTAATAATAGTAATACTAGGAAGTAGTCTGTCTAACTTTGATTTTCCTATGCTGTTGAGACCAACAGTGAACATACTGAAATACTATGGGAAGCTGTTCATGATGGGGTTGATTTTCAAAAAGCAAAACAGGAGTGTTAGGCTGAACAAGAGGAAGCAGAAGACAGTGGAACTCACATGAGACTATTATTGCTAGATTTCTAGTTTGATTGTGTGGACTTGAGGTTTGCGTTAAACTTTGGGTGTAATCCTGGCTCCACTGAGTCAATAGCAAAATAAAAATCCCATTGACTTTAACAGGGCCAGGGTTTCTCCCCTAACCTTTTTAGGTGCTTTTTTGACAGGAATAAGAACTATGACCTTTCTAAGTATCAACAGTGCTCCTCATATTCATGAGCACTGAAATTCACAAAACTAATGGAAAAAATGTTTGTATATTTACACTCTCTTTCTTTAGTGGATAAATTCATCCCTGACTTAAACTCTTGCAACACAATTGAAATCAATGGTACCCTCTGGGGAATGTGGGAGTCAAACAGAGCAGAATTTGATCTTGGTTTTTATGGTCATAAACACACTATGAACATTATTTCTGTTTTTAAAATCAAGCCTGTCTCACTACAGTGGACAAACCACTCCTGTATAACATGTTCAGCTACCAGGTCAGCTATGAATTAGAACAAAAATGTCCACCCAGACAAAATAAAGTGCACAGTATCTGCTGGCTTCCCCTTTATGCACTGAAGTAAGTCTTGTAACAAATTGCAGAAGGGCTGCAGCCAACCAGAATAAAGTACATCTGCAAACACCAGCACTGGAATCGGCAGGTTTTATTGAGGCTGTCGTTTTCATGATAGAAATCAAGAGAAAAATCATCAAGTCATGGGGCTCTAGGAAGTGTAAGAGTTTTCATCAGCTTCTGTGTAACCAGAGCTATCAGTCATACTAACTTATCCTGGAAGATGACCAGAGGTGGATTTACAATTAAACACACAGTGCCTTAGGGGCCCCAGGGCCGGGCAGCCCTGCACCGTCCAGCACCCCCTGTGGGCAGGACCGCTGCTGGGGCAGAAGCTCTTGGGGAGAGCAGGGAGGAGGCGGTTTAAGAGACGTGCTGGAGGCGCGGCGTGTGGTGGGTTCTCCCAGCTGGTGAGCCGGGCTCCTGGGACTCCTGCTGCAGGTAGCCAGGGGAGGCAGGCAGTGAGGAGCCAGCTTGGGGCACGCTGTAGGGGAGGCGGGTGTGCTCCCCTGGTGGGGCATCAATCTGTGCCTGTCCCGCTGCCCTGCTTCTCTGGATGCTGGGCAGCGCAGGTGCAGTCCCTGGAGTGCACTGCTCCTTGTGGTCCCGGGAAGAAAGCCAGGGGAAGGGAGTGGCAGGCCAGGGGGTCTCATCTCTCACATGCTGCTGCCGCCACAGCTCCCTTTGGCAGCGAACAGGAGCAGCGGCGGGGCAGGGACAAGTCCACCATCCAGCCAGTCAGGTAAGGTAACCCAGCGGCCATGACTGGGACTGCCCCAGCCCCGAGCTTCCCCGCCGCGCACTGCCCCCTACACACACACACACCCACACCCTAGCCACCTGCCCTGAGCCGCTCATACAGCCCTGACTCCTGCACCTCCCTCACACAGCCCCAGCCCCCTGACCTCCCTGACTCCTGCACCCCCCCAAACCCAGCCCCCCCACACCCCGTTGCCCTGATTCCTGCACCTCCCCATCCTCCCCCCACCCTGAGCACCAAATGGGAGCTCCTGCACCCCCCATCCCCACGTGCACCCCTCGCACCAAACAGAAGCTGCCCCAGGTAAGCACTCTGCACCCCAACCCTCTGCCCCAGCCCTGAGCCCTAACTCTCTCCCAGACCCCACCCCCAACCCTGAGCTCCCTTTCACACCCTAACTCCTGGGCAGACCCCACACCCCAACTCCCAGCCCACTCCTGCACCCTAACTCTCTCCCAGACCCCACCCCTGAGCTCCCTCCCACATCCTAACTCCTGGCCAGACCCCGCACCCCAATGGTTTTTTACATTTTTTTATAAAGGGCTCTTATCCAAAGCACTTTACAATAGTTAGCTAGTGGTACAAACAATATTTGGAAAGATCATTAAGTGGTCTGCTGAGACCCTCAGCAATTTTCAAGTGGTCTGTGGGAAAAAAGGTTAGACTACAAAAACAATCAAGGTACCTTGCTTTATTTTCATTTACTTCCTATTATTTATCATATAGGAGGAGGATGAAGAAAAAAAAGAATGAAAAACAGGGATGGGGGAGATAAGAGAGAATGTTCTTTTTCTTGGCTGGGTCCCGAAGGTGACCCCCAAAATGAAGCTGAGCACAGGGCCCCACTAACTCTAAATCCACCAGTGGAGATGACAGGAAGCTTCTGGTCACTCAGACAGGTCTCTGAGGCACAATCAATATTATTTGGGATATTCCTATAAAAATTTGGATAGCAAGGGGCAGAAATGCTATTAATATCTTCCTGAGAGGCCAAAACATGCCTTTGATCATTTTAAAATCATCGCTATAAAGTGATTCTTTTGTTATGGCAGTGCAGGCCATCTGCTAGCAATTTAGCAGATTGTCACTGTGTACAAAGTCGGGCTGTCAACTTTGCTGTAGTAGATCCCTCTCCCCTAGCAATGCTATAAAGATTCTCCCAGTTGTGCTTGTAAGAGACCTGTCATGGAATACAGCTGTAATTAACTATGGCTGCTCACTCTGCTGCAACTTCTTTGGAAGCAGCATTTGGCAGCCAGCCTTCAAGGGTCAACCTCAGCATTCCATCAGCACATCCATGTAGATGTGTCTAGATGGAGAAGCACTAAATGTCTTTGTACCAAGTATGCCAGACAGCACTCGGAAAGCTAGTAATATGAAAAGTTCTCCTGCTTTCTATGGTAGTGTGTAAGTTGCTAAAGGAGGGCAGAGAAGTAGACAAGTCACTGCAAAGTATTGTGTCAATTACGGTGATGAAGACCTCATCTTTGCTTGGAATTAGCCCTGACTGGAGCTGTTGGTGTAGCTGCAGCAGTGTAGGCAAGGAAAACTGCCATTTGCATTTTGCTCAACAATGGGTTAAACTCTGCTGATGCACATCTCTGCTTCCTTTCTGCATACTAGGGGTTTGCATCAGTGTAGCTACACCAAAGGCTGAAAGCAAGATTAATGGTGCAACACAGGTGAACTTAACAAAGGATTTGAAGAGCACAAACACCAAGGTGGGAAAGCATGCCAGAATGTGACCTAGGCAGCTGTGCAAACCAGACAGAGTTTTTGGTACCAAGTACTTAATATTGTGTAAAGGTGTTTCAGAAAAGTTAGAGAAGGTCTGCATAAGCAAGAAAGCCATTACAAAACTTCCTTTAAAAACATGATCTCCTTTAATCCTCTTTAGACGACTCAGTTGGTCCATAAGTATCATTCATGGCTGTTTGAGGGGCAGCCAAAACAGACCCCTTTGAAGGTACCTGTTATATTGCTGAGGCTCAATGCATTGGCTACTGAAGCTTTCTTCGGGTCAATATCTGAAACTTTTATTCCCCTCCCCCTTGTAAATCCCCAAACTTTGGAAGTATAGCCCTCTTTTCTTCCTAAGAATGGCATGAGGAGAAAAAGAAAAATGCAAAGCAGAGCACAGGTGCCATCAGCTTTCTAATCATAGAGCCCCTTACCTGCCTCTCAGCTAATTACTCTTCCGCTGTGGTGGTATTGGTCCAAGACATTCTGGAGAGCTCTCCACAGAACTTCTAGTGGTTAGGCTGGCTTATCACAGCAATTTGTTCTTTCCTTCTCTCTCTATGGAAGAGACTCTACATCACTTTTAGTTATCACGTAAATGAGGCTGTTCAGATTCAAACTCATCTGTATCTCCTCAGTTCAGGGTTTTCTCTGATATTCACTTGATCAGCCCACAGAGTTGTCAGCTCACAAGATTTTTATCACAAGTGTTGCCATACTTGGTGTATTTTTCTTAAAGCTCCATTTCCTTCAGTCTTGTGACAAGCTGAGAACCTCTGCTTACTTTTTTTAAAATGAAAGTTTCTTGCCTTCATGATTGTGGAGAAACATTGAAAATGTGATACCTACGTGATGCAAAACATCTTTAAAAAAATCTCATGATTTTAAAATCAAATCTTTCTTTTTTAAAAAGAAAAGGAGTACTTGTGGCACCTTAGAGACTAACCAATTTATTTGAGCATAAGCTTTCGTGAGCTACAGCCCACTTCATCGGATGCATTCAGTGGAAAATACAGTGGGGAGATTTATATACACAGAGAACATGAAACAATGGGTGGTACCATACACACAACTCTACACAAAGGATATTAGGAGGCGGCAGTGGAAGGAAATGTCTCTAAAAGAAGCTACACTTTGGATTCTGTTAAGGAGAATCATAACTCAGCTGGCAGCCAGTATTCCAAGGATTCAAGATCCGTAATGCTCCAGATCTTGCCAAAGATGACTCCTGATGGCAAGGCTGCAAGTTCATGTCCCACCCAACAGAGAGCACCTTTGGCAGCACAATGCCTCTTTAACCCCATGCTGGAACAATGGTCAGCACCAGCTCAAAGAGTGTCATCCACTTCCTACAGCACCAAGGATGGAGCTGTCCTATGTTCACGCTGACTGAGCCAAACTTGCTCCAGCTTGTGAACTAGGAGGCAATCACAGCCCCAGGTGGCATGGTGCATCTTGGAATGTAACATAGGCCAAGATCTTACGAACCACAATACCCAACTCCTGCAAGCCAAGAAGAGTCCATTCAGCGTCTTTCAGAAAGGAAAGAATTGGCTTCCCTATAGTGAATGCTGCAGTTAAGCCAGGTCACAGCACTTTAAGGCAGGGACAACATTTGCCAGACACGCACTCGGTATACTGTGCTGAATAGAATGGATATTCCTGACTTTGTGTTTTTTTTGTAACTTAAGGTTTTGCCTAGAGGGATTCTCTATGTTTTGAATCAAATTACCCTGTAAGGTATTTACCATCCTGATTTTACAGAAGTGATTCTTTTTTACTTCTATTAAAAGTCTTCTTGTAAGGAAACTGAATGCTTTTTCATTGTTCTAAGATCCAAGCGTTTAGGTCTGTGGTCACCTATGCAAATTGGTGAGGATTTTTACCAAAACTTCCCCTGGAAGTGGGGTGCAAGGGTTGGGAGGATTTTGGGGGGAAAGACGGGTCCAAACTACGTTTTCTCAGGAACCCAGATAAAGTTTGGTGGTGGCAGTGGAAGTCCAGGGGCAAAGGGTAAAATAATTTGTACCTTGGGGAAGTTTTAACCTAAGCTGGTAAAAGTAAGCTTAGGAGGTTTTCATGCAGGTCCCCACATCTGTACCCTAGAGTTCAGAGTGGGGAAGGAACCTTGACATGGTTCATGTCTGGCAAATGTTGTCCCTGCCTTAAAGTGCTGTGACCTGGCTCAACTGCAGCGTTCACTATAGGGAAGCCAATTCTTTCCTTTCTGAAAGACGCTGAATGGACTCTTCTTGGCTTGCAGGAGTTGGGTATTGTGGTTCGTAAGATCTTGGCCTATGTTACATTCCAAGATGCACCATGCCACCTGGGGCTGTGATTGCCTCCTAGTTCACAAGCTGGAGCAAGTTTGGCTCAGTCAGCGTGAACATAGGACAGCTCCATCCTTGGTGCTGTAGGAAGTGGATGACACTCTTTGAGCTGGTGCTGACCATTGTTCCAGCATGGGGTTAAAGAGGCATTGTGCTGCCAAAGGTGCTCTCTGTTGGGTGGGACATGAACTTGCAGCCTTGCCATCAGGAGTCATCTTTGGCAAGATCTGGAGCATTACGGATCTTGAATCCTTGGAATACTGGCTGCCAGCTGAGTTATGATTCTCCTTAACAGAATCCAAAGTGTAGCTTCTTTTAGAGACATTCCCTTCCACTGCCGCCTCCTAATATCCTTTGTGTAGAGTTGTGTGTATGGTACCACCCATTGTTTCATGTTCTCTGTGTATATAAATCTCCCCACTGTATTTTCCACTGAATGCATCCGATGAAGTGAGCTGTAGCTCACGAAAGCTTACGCTCAAATAAACTGGTTAGTCTCTAAGGTGCCACAAGTCCGCCTTTTCTTTTTGCGAATACAGACTAACACGGCTGCTACTCTGAAATCTTTCTTTTTTGTTTGTTTTGTTTGTTTGTTTGGTTTTTTTTTTAAATGTTTGGCATTGACTACACTGAACCCATAAAACACCCCATTGCATACAAGTGGCCTGTTCGGACCACACTAAATTCTGCTCTGTGGCCAAAACCTGTAAGTAAGAGTAAAGGGGTAAAGTTCAGCCAGAATTTTCCTTTGCTTAACCTCAAACATTTCTGAACTATGATAATGTTTACAAAACTGTAGAAAGAGTCTCCCAAAGGAAGTAGTTGTTACACTCATTGTTTTAGTGACTTAATATGCTCAAATGTAGCACTTCATTAGTAGCACCTCTATAACTTCGATTGCATGGCAGGGACTGTCTTCTAATACGTGTATGTACAGCACCTAGCACAGTGGGTCCTGATCATGGTTTAAGGCTTCTGGGTGCTATGTTTACACTACTTATAATAATTAGTAGGGGATATAAATCATCTCATTTATTTTTACTAAACTGGGCATAGGCGAAAGAGGGTATATGTCTGTAGAAAGCCAGCTATTATGCACATAGAGATAAACATCTTTTTTTCACTATGAGCAATTTTCTGGAAACATTAAACTTAATGGGACACACTGTCTTTTGGGCTGTTAGATCATCTGTTTATGTAAGGCAACCTATTCAGTAAAAGCTGGTATTACTAGGCAATGTTTTAAAGTGACTGTAAGTGGCTTTGGAAGGATCTGTGTTTGTGTCTGAGTGTTCATCTCAATCTGATATGTTTACAAGTTAAAACTTTTCTGTTGGTGTTTGACTGCCAGTGCTGTAAACTCTGGCTGGAATGTGAAAACCAAGCTGAGTATTGTTTCTGACTCATGCATTGCCTGTGATGAGGAGCTCTTGTACCTTGGTGATGAGCGTGGAATAAAAACCTACATAAAGACCCTGCAATTCTGTTGACAGTGAATGAGCCAGAATAGAATTCAGAGTTCTGTAGGGTTAGTGGGGAAAGCTAATTTTTGATCACTAGAGTTAGCAGCTCCAGTTCTGGATACACCCAGGGGGAAGATATGTAGAAGAAAAAGGGTCATTTTTTAAAAATTGGGATTTGTCAGAGATGACAGCTCTCTTAAGATCCAAATACAGATCTCTTCTGTGTAGAAAATTGATTGTGGGGCATTCAAACAAATGTAGTTCAATACAGTTTTCACTGGAAGCAGTGTAAAACTGAACATCAGCAGCAAAGAGCTGTTGTAACCTAAATCCCATAGGGCTATTGGATCAGTGTACAGAGTGACGATTACTGGAATTTTTAGAACTAGCAGCTCTAACAAAGGCTCTGTTCCAGCCAGATGTATGCAGAGATCTAACTTAGTCGCCTAAATTACTTGTTCCAGGTTTCATGCAAAACCCAACATGTGCTGGGGTGCTGTTGTTGGGAGTTATCTACCGGTCCTGGTCAGGACCACTGGACAGTGCAGCACCACTGCAGGATATACTTACCAGTGATATCCTACATAACATTTGTGAGCAACGGAAAATGAAATGGGAAAAGGAATCCAAAGTAGCAAGTCTGCAGAAGGCTAGTAAATAATAAAATCGAATCAACTCTGAACGTGACTCAATCTCTCCTTGAGGTTCTGAGCATCTCAACTCCCATTGGCTTCAGTGGAAGCTGAAGGCATTCCGTATCTCACCGGGTCAGGGCCTAAATTCTGACCGAGTAACTTGTGAAATTGTTTGCCTTGAGCTGAAATAAGCAATGCAGATTGGAATATGACCATTTAAAGAAAACCCAATTTATAGTTCTAACTTCTTTGCCATGCTTATCTGAAGAGACCTGCAGCTCTTTTGTTCTCTTACCAGTTGGGCATACAAGTAGAAAATGCATCCAAGTTTGAAAGCTGCATGTAAGAGAGCTCTCTTCCTCATTAGCTATGTAATCGGCACATGCCTAAGCAAAGCTCCCCCACAAAGGCTTGTGGGGAATAGCTGCCAGAGATAATAAAGGGGAAAGGTCTATTTACCATCTTGATTCACTCCTGTCTTCTTTCTTCTGTTGACAGGAATATAACGCTTGCGTCTCTCCCAGTCTAATCTATTAACGGAACTTTCCCAGAGCATGGTGTGCCGACATCCTCTGTCACAGCACTTGGCTGTGAAAGATTAGAGAGCCTTACCATATTCTCTTCAAAGTGTCAGACTTATTAACCTTTGCCTTCCTCTGTTAAAAACTCAGTTTGGTGACAGGGCTAATTATTAAGACTGGCTGAAAAAGGAACAGATCTGTTTTACCAAAAAAAAGGTAGAGGTCTTGAAATTTCTTTTTGCTGATACAAGAGGAGACCTGTCAAATTGTTACAAAAAAACATGAGTGACCCACCCACAAGCTCCTACAGTGCACTGAGTCAGGCAAGTGTTGGTGCACTCTTATAACTGAGTGAAGAGAAATGTATGCACACAAAGGAGCAGAGTTAAGGCAGAGTGCGTATGCGCTAGGGTGACCTTATGTCCCGTGTTGGCTGGGACAGTCTTTTTTTTTTTTTTTTTTAAGCCTTGTCCTAGCCGTCCCGATTTTTTTGGCAAAATTGAGCATTTGTCCCATTTGTCTTGCAGATTTGATCAGCTGGCAAGAGCAAACGGGACAAATACCCATTTTTGTCAAAAAAGTGGGGTGCAGTGTGGAGGAATGCGTTGGGGGGACAGAGATGGCAACCCCGCACAGTGCAGGAAGCAGGGCTTGGTGAGCAGCCTCTTGGCGGGAGGCAAGGCTCGGGTGAGTGGCTCAGGCCAGCTCCGACAGGTCCAGGGGCTCAGGTGAGTGGGTCAGGCCAGCCCCGTGCAGGCAGGGGAGGGCTCGTGCCAGCCCCGCATGCTTTCCCATTTTCCCTTTGGGAAATATGGTCACTCTAGTGTGTGCAAGTGTAAGGGGACTGTTGTCCCCTTACTAAAACTCAGTGAGGGTTTTTTGTTTGGTGGGCTAACTCCCAGTGCCAAAAGAAAGGGGGTGGGTTGATGGGAAATCAGGACCCTGAGACTGACAGTCCCCAGGAACAATGGGGAGAGGCCAATGCTCCAGGTCATCCTGATTGACAGGGCGGGCAGGCGAATCAGGGAGTCAGGAGGCCAGGGGGGTCCTATCCTCTGTGTGAGTTGGAATATGCTGGGTCAGACAGAGTGGGACTGAGTTGAGGAGAAAACAGGGGCCCAAGCTGGGCTGGGGAGCAGAGCCTTGCCAGCCAGAGGGGCCAGAAAAGCAGCCCAGGGAGCAGATCCTGTGCTGGGAGCAGGGCTGCAGCCACAGAGCCAGAGAAGCAGCTCAGGGGGCTGGAGGCAGAGCAGCAGCATCAGTGCTGAGGCAGAGCTAGAACAGCGGAGCTGGGGCTGGAGCTGGGTGGGGTGAGCAACTGGGGCCAGCCTAGGGGGGACCCTGGGCAAAGGGCCCAGCGCAGAAAACACCCCCAGACAAAGGTCCTTGCAAGCCAGACTGGGAGGGGGATCTTAACCCGATGGGGGGCTGAGGCTGGGAAGAAGGGTCCCACCACCCAAAGCCCAGAAGTGTGTGGCCACCACCAGAGCAAGCGTCCAACCCACAGCATCCCGGCAGCACAGCCAGGGCCTGAGAAGAAGGCCTGGGACCTATAAGGAACAGACTGTGAACTGCCCTGACATTCCAGAGACACTGTTTGTGATGTTCCCTGCCGCAGAGTGGGGTGATGTGTTTTCCTTTAACCTTTCCCATTTTTCCTCATTCTTTTTAAAATTAATTGCTGATTAAATAAATTGTATTTATTTTAAATTGTATGTCAGGGAAGTGTCCAGTGCAGAGAGAGCACGCCGGAGTGGGGACACCCTAGCCCCTGTCCTAGGTGACCACAGCAGGGTTGGGGGTCGAGCCCCCCAGGAATCCTGGGCCCAGCCTTGTTGGGGTTACAAGGACTCTGCCAGACAGGAGAGTGGAAGGGGAGTCCTTGAGGGCAGGGAGGCCTCTGGGTAAAGGAAGTGGGAGCGAGGACTCAGATCTTTCTGCTAGCCCATTTCACCGGGATAAGTGCAGAAGCCAGGAAAGTTCCCCTCAATAGTGGGCCCATTCCCCCACTTACACATGCATGCATCCTTCATTTTGGCACACTGTCTAACAAAGCTGTATGGAGAACAGGACTCTTGTTTTGTCTGAATGATATACAGACAAATTTTATACTATTTAGTAGTTTCCCTGATTCTTACTGAGTGTGTTGTAGGATACTCTTGAGCTACCTCACCTTCAAGTTAGCAAAGTGTGTGGTGGGTGTGTGTTTTGTGGGAACTATATATATATCGAAACCCAAACCATTTTCAGCCACATTACACAAACACTTTTCAGTAACCAGCTGATCCTATTATTGTTGCCCCTTTGTATGTTTGAAATTTGACTGTAAGATCTTCGGAGTGGGGATCGGACTTGTGCCATTTATTTCTATGGCAGTGTTCCTCCTGGCTGCTGTAAAATAATAAACAGGTCTGCACCTTCTAGTGCACCTCACGCACCTGTGTTACCTTTGGGTAAATGGCAGCTGCTATGTCTGCCAAAGAGTTACTGATGTTAATATGCTCCTCAGCAGATGCAACAGTGTTCCATCCCTAATGATGAAATGTCTTTTTTTAATAAAAACATTTACACCAGGGGATTCTAGGAAGGCATGTAATCACAGGAACAAGAGAGAATTTCAGTTGAAAATATATGTGCAATCCAATAAATGGAAAAAAAAATTAAAAAAAAAAAGCCTACCAGCTAACATAAAATGATGGTGAAATATCAAAAGAGTGGCTGGAACTGGATGAAGTTTATAGGGTACAATTGGACCTGGATGCTTTCAGAGACGCTGTAAGGTTTAATTACTCCTTCATTAATATTCCCCCCCCATATCTGACTAGAGTAGCTGAGTGCTGTTGTGAGGTGAGGGCAATAGAAATCCCTCTAAGTAAATAACTCATTGCTGAAGTGTGCTACCTACCAGTGTGGCCATCTCATTACTTCACCCCATTCCAATTGTTCCAGTTTTTACTAAATAGGAACATAAGAATGGCCATACTGGGTCCGATCAATGGTCCATCTAGCCCAGTGTCCTGTCTTCTGATAGTGGCCAATGCTAGATGCTTCAAAGGAAATGAACAGAATAGGGCAACCGTCAAGTGATCTATCCTCTGTCATCCAGTTCCAGCATTTGACAGTCAAAGGCCTAGGGACACCCAGAGCATCGGGTTGCATCCCTGACCATCTTGGCAAATAACCACTGATGGACCTATTCTCCATGAATTTATCTAATTATTTTTAATCCAGTTGTACTTCTGGCCTTCACAACATCCCCTGGCAACAAGTTCCACAGGTTGATTGTGCTGTGTGAAGTACTTCCTTTTGTTTGTTTTAAAATTGCTGCCTATTAATTTCATTGGGTAATGTCTCGTCCTTGTGGTATGTGAAGGAGTAAGTAACACTTTCCTATTCACTTTCTCCACACCATTCATGATTTTCTAGACCTTTAAAACATATCTCCCCTAAGTCATCTCTTTTCCAAACTGAACAGTCCCAGTCTTTTTCCTCTTTCCTCATACAGAAGCTGTTCCATACCCCTAATAATTTTCGTTGCCCTTCTCTGCATCATTTCCATTTCTAATATCTTTTTTTTGACAAGGGTTACCAGAACTGCACACAGTATTCCAGGTGTGGGCATACCATTGATTTATGTAGCGGCATTCTGATATTTTTCTGTCTTATTATCTATCGCTTTCCTAATGGTTCCTAACATTCTGTTAGCTTTTTGACTGCTGCTGCAGGTTGAGTGGTTGTTTTTAAACTATCCACTATGACTCCAAGATCTTTCTTGAGTGATAACAGCTAATTTAGACCTCATCACTGTGTATGTATAGTTGGGATTATGTTTTCTAATGTGCATTACTTTGCATTTGTCAACACTGAAATTTCATCTGACATTTTCTTGCATAGTCACCCAGTTTTGTGAGATCCGTTTGTAACTCTTAGTTAAGTCCAAAGCTGACTGCAATCTTCAGGAACTTTGTATCACCTGCAAACTTTGCCATCTCACTATTTATTCCTTTTTTCAAATAAATTTATGAATATGTTGAACAGCACTGGTCTCAGTACAGATCCCTGGGGGACACCATTATTTACCCCTCTGCATTCTGAAAACTGATTATTTATTCCTACCCTTTGTTTCCTATCTTAACCAGTTACTGATCCATGAGAGGACCTTCCCTGTTATCCCATGACTGCTTACTTTGCTTAAGAGTTTTTGATGAGTGACTTTGTCAAAAACTTTCTGAAAGTCCAAGTACACTATATCCACTGGATCACCCTTATCCACATGTTTGTTAACACTCTCAAAGAATTCTAATAGATTGATGAGGCATGATTTCCCTTTACAAAAGCTGTGTTGACTCTTCCCAACAAATTATGTTCATCTATGTGCCTGACAATTCTGTTCTTTACTATAATTTCAACAAATTTGCCTGGTATTGAGGTTAGGCTTACTGGTCTGTAATTGCCAGATTGCCTCTGGAGCCTCTTTTAAAAATTGGTATCACTTTAGCTATCCTCCAGTCATCTAATACAGAGGCTAATTTAAGTGATAGGTTACATACCCTAGTTAGTAGTTCTACAATTGCATATTTGAGTTTCTTCAGAACTCTTGGGTGACTACCATCTGGTCCTGGTGACTTATTACTGAGTAATTTATCAATTTGTTCAAAAACCACCTCTATTCACACCTCAGTCTGGGACAGTTGCTCAGATCTTTCACCTAAAAAGAATGGCTCAAGCATGGGAATCTCCCTCATGTCCTCTGCAGTGAAGACTGATGCAAACAGTTCATTTAGCTTCTCCACAATGACCTTCTCTTCTTAGAGTGCTCCTTACATACCTCAATTGTCCAGTAGTCCCACAGATTTTGGCAGGCTTCCTGCTTCTGATTTACTTAAAAATATTTTTTGCTGTTAATTTTTGATTCTTTTGCTAGTTGCTCTTTACATTCTTTTTTGGCCTGCCTAAGTATGTTTTTACACTTGCATAAATTCTGGCAAGTCTCCTTTCTATTTTCCTCAATAGGATTTAACTTCCAATTTTTTAAAGGATGTCTTTTTCCCTCTAACCACTTCTTTTATTCTGTTTAGCCATGGTGCTATGTTTTTGATCCTCTTACTATTCTTTTTAATTTGGAGTACACATTTAATTTGAACCTCTATTAGGGTGGTTTTTTTAAAAGTTTCCATGCTGCTTGCAGGCCTTTCACTCTTGTGATTATTCCTTTTAATTTCTGTTTAACTAGCTTCCCTCATTTTTGTATATTTCCTCCTTCTCATGTTAAATGCTACTGCGGTGGGCTTGTTTGGTATCCCTCCTGCCCCCCGCCAAAAAAAGAATGTTAAATTTAATTATATGATGGGTGCTGCTACTGAGCAGTTCAGGTATAATCACCTCTTGGACGAGATCCTGTGCTCCACTTAGGACTAAATCAGGAATTGTCTCTTCCCTTGTGGGTTCCAGGACTAGCTGCTCCAAGAAGCAGTCATTAATGGTGTCTAGAAATTTTACTTCTGCATCCCATCCTGAGGTGACATGTACCTAGTCAGCATGGGGATAGTTGAAATCCCCAATTACTATATTATATTATATTTATAGCCTTTCTAATCTCCCTGAGCATATCACCATCACCATCCTGGTCAGGTGGTCAGTAGTATATTCCTACTGTTATACTCTTATTATTCAAGCATGGAATTTCTGTCCATAGAAATTCTATGGTACAGTTTGATTATATTTAAGATTTTGATTGTATTTGACACTCTGCTTTCTTTCACATATAGTGCTACTCCCCCACCAGCATGACCTATTCTGTTATTCCTATATATTTTGTACCCTGGTATTGGTGACCCATTGACTGTCATAATTCCATCAAGTTTCTGTGATGCCCATTATATCAATATCCTCATTTAATACCAGGCACTCAAGTTCACCCATCTTAGTATTTAGACTTCTAGCATTTGTGTACAAGCGCTAATACAACTTGTCAAAATTTAGTTGTCTGCCTTCATGTGATGTGACTAAATGGGACTCTTTTGTGTGTGACTGTTCCTCTTCAGTTCCTACTTGTACTTTATCAACTTCTATCCTCTTCTCTTTACCAGGGTATAGAATATACCCTTTAATAAATCCTTCCCTAAGGAATGTTTGAGTCTGACCAGTGTGCTCCTCTGCACCTGTCGGCTTTCCCCCAGCCCTTCGTTTAAAAACTCCTCTACAACAATTTTACTTTTACTTGCCAGCAACCTGGTTCCATTGTGGTTTAGGTGGAGCCCAACCTTCCTGTATAGCTACCTCCTTTCCCAAAACATTCCCCAGTTCCTAATAAACCTAAAACCCTCTTCCCTACCCCATCGTCTCATCTACACATTGAGACCCTGCAGTTCTGCCTGTCTAACTGGCCCTGAGTGTGAAACTGGAGGCATCTGCTTAAAGTTACCAAGGGCAACTTGTATGAAGTGTAGTTGTAGCCATGTTGGTCCCAGGATATTAGAGAAACAAGGGCAACTTGCACAGTCAGTATCCATGTGAGCCATCTAGTGAAACAAGCTTGCTGCACTTGAGTATGATGACATTCAATAAAGACAAGTGAAAAGTACTACACTTAGGAAGGAAATGAAATGAACAAATACAAAATGGGAAATAATTGATTAAGCAGCAGTACTGGAGGAAATGATCTGGGAGTCAAAATGGTCGCAAATTGAATGAGTCAATAGTGTGATGCTGTTGTGAAAACTGTTTGTCACCTGAATGACTCTTCAGAACATAACTAGCTTTTCAGCATTTCTTAGTGGTTAGAATAAAGGATTGGGTGTTGGGATGCTTGAGTGTTGGGATGCTTGAGTTCTCATCTCAGCTTTACCACAGAGCTGCTGTCTAATATCAGGCAAGTCACTTAACATCTCTGAGCCTTCCCCCAGCAGGGGAATTAGTATCTGCCCGTCTCAGAGGGCTGCATTAAGGCTTGGGTCAGGTTCATAAAGCACATCCTTTGTGAAAAATGCAGTTATTTTCAAGCTGGGCCTGCTTATTGAGCCCTCAACTTTTTGACAGGTGTAAATGTCAGTAGATAAATGAATCCCTCTACTCTTCAAGGAAGGGTTATTTGAAAACAGTTTGCCTTATCTGCTGGGTACACATGCACCATGCTATGATGTACAGAAAAACCCATGTCTGGAGTCTTTTGGCTTCTTTTTGTCCCTGTGTGTTGAAAGCAAAATGGGCAAGCAGGCTGAATTGTGCTGTCATTTGTGCTTGGTGTGTGAATAATTTATGCAAAGGAAATCCTTTGTTTTTTAACCCCAGCATTATTTTGGCACAACAGCATGTGAGAGACGGGCCATAAAAATATGGAGCCCAAAGGATATTTTGTACATTTGCAGAAAGCACTGGCCTGAGGAGAGACCTACAAAACCTCAGCTGGGAGAAAAAAATCATCCCTCTGTGTGGGGCCACTGATCAAAAGGCAAATTGTTTCAGGTGCTTGTATGTAGGCTGCCTGTGCTCCATTTCCTATATAGTATCGGAGGGTCTCTGATGAGGAAAAGAGAATATTTCTCCCTTCCTTCCTTAGGAGAATTGTCCACCTGAAGCTTCTCTGACCCCATGCCCTTTGACCCTGTGTGGGACTTTGCCTGTCAGCCATTGGGAAATACTCACTTGTAGTAACAGGATGGGTTACTTGAAGGTAAAATTTTCCTCTTGAAGGTAGTCCCAGGAACTGGGCAAAATATCTCTCTTGGCAGGTTAATCCTTAGAGTGAGAATGAGACCTGCTAGTTCATGGAATTCAAAGCATCTCCAACTGGGCAGAGTACCGGCGCTTAGGCCTCTGCTATATCCTCTAGGATTTAGCCATGCTTTGAGGTAGGCCTGAGTGATTTCAGTTTCATTGTCTGCAAAAGCAGCTCAGGTTTGGTGGTGTCTTTGGAGCATGTACAGAGAGCTGAGCTTTCATAATAAGGCACAGTGCATATGTCTAATACGGCTGTCTAAAAGGGTTCTGGTTTTAGCTTGGCAACTTACGTGGCAGCATTACTTGGGGAAAAATTGTGCAAAGGGAAAGACTTTGATTATGTTCACTGATTGCAGTCATGAAGTGCTATAAATGAGATTACAGGTAATCAACCTGTGAGATGAGAGGTTTAATTGTGAATCTCTGAAATCCCCCTTCACTCTAAGTGAATTAATTAAAAGCCTTTTGAAAGATTCTGTTAATAGTACTATAAATGCATCCTCTTTTTATCCACAGAACAAGCAGTGACAGTGCAACTTTCCCTACATTATCTTAGCTACTGTGTCTTCATCGTGTTGCAGAGAGCTCACTAGCAGGGGTGAGAGAGTAGCTCAGTGTCCATTCAGTCCTTGGTCTTTTTGCGGTGACCCCCAAGAGGCATGCCGAATACAGTACACCAGTGGCTTTTGTGATGTGGACCGTTGTCCTCTAGGAACTGGATTGAGATCCACAAACTCACTTCCAGATTAAAGGGATATTCATTTGCTATTGAACTTGAATGGATTCACAATAGGAGCCTAGAATTGAAAGTGTCTGTGTCTCACTGCTGATTCCTCCCCACCCCCGAAACTGCCCAGTCCCATTGTTTTTCAGATCTAGGTTTAGAAAGGCTCCATGTCTAACTAGGCACCTCACTGTGGGCTGGTTCTCCTTTCAGAGATGAAATGCGAATATTGTCTTATAGGGCTCTTGCTGCCTTTCGAGAAGTTATAAAAAAACATAAAACACTGCTCCTGGGCCTGCTGGGAAACATTGCCAATGAAGATGTTAGCTGCATCAGTCAGGATGGTATGTTTTCTACTGGTGCTTAGATTGGTACAATTAAATGAATTACTTTGTATACATTTTTGAGTACAGTCTCTTCAAATAAAGAAATCTGTACCTCCATTGTAGCCAATTATCTGGTATCCATTTCTATTTTTCCCTTTCCCATTCTAAAATATGGTCACCATAGTCAGGACATGATCTTGCACTGGTCTGAAATGCATGCTGGGACATGGCTGGTTGCCCTGTGAAAGCAGGACAATCCCTCACGTTTTAGGATAGGTGATGCCTCAGACAGACAGCTGTAGCGGCACAGGAGCTAGCAAACAGAGCTGTAAACAGCGGAGTTTCAGTGGGAGTTCTGTTGGAGGAGAAGGGGTCCTAAAAAGGTAGCCAGCCTGTCAGGCAGCGGCACAGACAGTCGTAGCAGCGGTGGGATTCTGTGTGTTCCTAGAGAAGGGCAACAAAGGTGTGACAAGATTATGATGATCAACAGATGGCTTAGGCAGTGGTGCTATAAGGAGGGCTTTGGGATGTATGGTTACTGGGAGGTATTCATGGACAGAGGACAGTTCTCTTGGGATGGACTTCATCTGAGTAGGGAAGGAAATAGTCTTCCAGGATGGAGGCTGGCACAACTGATTAAGAGAGCTTTAAACTAGGAATTTGGGGGAGATGGTTGGGAGATGTCCAGGTAATCTCCATGCCGGATTTTAGCATTGAGAGGGAAGAAAACGAAGTAAGAAAGGATACAGCTGTGGGTAGGAGAATGCATATAAGGAGTAAGGGCAGTGTGGATACCAGTCTAATAGGTTATACTGGCTGTAGAAAGACCGTGCCTAATCGGGTGCAGAATGTGAGCGAGGCCAAACAGCAAAAATTAAGATGTTTGTACACCAATGTGAGGAGCCCAGGTAAGAAAATAAAGGATCTAGAGCTACTGGTGCAGGAAGTGATCCCAGATATTATAGGGAAAACAGAAACATGGTGGAATAGTAGTCATGACTGGACTACGGGTATTGAAGGGTATGTGCTGTTTAGGAAAGACCGAAATAAAGGTAAAGGTGGTGGAGTAGCATTGTATATCAATGATGATATAGAATGTAAAGAAATAAGAAGCGATGGAATGGATAAGACAGAGTCCGTCTGGGCAAAAATTACATTGGGGAAGAAAACTATTAGAGTCTCCCCTGGGATAGTGCTTGGGGTGTGCTATAGACTGCTGGGATCTAATTTGGATATGGATAGAGCCCTCTTTAATGTTTTTAATGAAGTAAATACTAATGGGAATTGTGTGATCATGGGAGACTTTAACTTCCCAGATATAGACTGGAGGACGAGTGCTAGTAATAATAATAGGGCTCAGATTTTCCTAGATGCGATAGCTGATGGATTCCTTTATCAAGTAGTTGCTGAACCGACTAGAGGGGATGCCATTTTAGATTTGGTTTTGGTGAGTAGTGAGGACCTCATAGAAGAAATGGTTGTAGGAGATAATCTTGGTTCAAGTGATCATGAGCTAATTCAGTTCAAACTGAACGGAAGGATTAACAAAAATAAATCTGCAACTAGGGTTTTTGATTTCAAAAGGGCTGATTTTCAAAAATTAAGGAAATTAGTTAGGGAAGAGGATTGGACTGACTGAAGAATTTATGGATCTAAAGGCAGAGGAGGCCTGGGATTACTTTAAATCAAAGCTGCAGAAGCTATCGGAAGCCTGCATCCCAAGAAAGGGGAAAAAATTCATAGGCAGGAGTTGTAGACCAAGCTGGATGAGCAAGCATCTCAGAGAGGTGATTAAGAAAAAGCAGAAAGCATACAGAGAGTGGAAGATGGGAGTGATCAGCAAGGAAATCTACCTTATTGAGGTCTGAACATGTAGGGATAAAGTGAGACAGGCTAAAAGTCAAGTAGAGCTGGACCTTGCAAAGGGAATTAAAACCAATAGTAAAAGGTTCTATAGCCCATATAAATCAGAAGAAAACAAAGAAAGAAGAAGTGGGACCGCTAAACACTGAGGATGGAGTGGAAGTCAAGGATAATCTAGTCATGGCCCAATATCTAAACAAATACTTGGCCTCAGTCTTTAATGAGGTTAAAGAGGATCTTAGGGATAATGGTAGCATGACAAATGGGAATGAGGATATGGAGGTAGATATTACTGTATCTGAGGTAGAAGCGAAACTCAAAC
This sequence comes from Caretta caretta, assembly GCF_965140235.1. Lineage (NCBI taxonomy): Eukaryota > Metazoa > Chordata > Testudines > Cheloniidae > Caretta > Caretta caretta. The sequence goes on along the minus strand of NC_134212.1, from coordinate 61,775,827 downwards.
AGCTTAATGGGACTAAATCGGGGGGCCCAGATAATCTTCATCCAAGAATATTAAAGGAATTGGCACATGAAATTGCAAGCCCATTAGGAAGAATTTTTAATGAATCTGTAAACTCAGGGGTTGTACCATATGATTGGAGAATTACTAACATAGTTCCTATTTTTAAGAAAGGGAAAAAAAGTGATCCGGGTAACTACAGGCCTTTTAGTTTGACATCTGTAGTATGCAAGGTCTTGGAAAAATTTTTGAAGGAGAAAGTAGTTAAGGACATTGAGGTCAATGGTAAATGGGACAAAATACAACATGGTTTTACAAAAGGTCGATCATGCCAAACCAACCTGATCTCCTTCTCTGAGAAAGTAACAGATTTTTTAGACAAAGGAAACACAGTGGATCTAATTTACCTAGATTTCAGTAAGGCGTTTGATACCGTGCCACATGGGGAATTATTAGTTAAATTGGAAAAGATGGGGATCAATATGAAAATTGAAAGGTGGATAAGGAATTGGTTAACAGGGAGGCTACAGCGGGTCCTACTGAAAGGTGAACTGTCAGGCTGGAGGGAGGTTACCAGTGGAGTTCCTCAGGGATCTGTTTTGGGACCAATCTTATTTAATCTTTTTATTATTGACCTCGGCACAAAAAGTGGGAGTGTGCTAATAAAGTTTGCAGATGACATAAAGCTGGGAGGTATTGCCAATATAGAGAAGGATCGGGATATCATACAGGAAGATCTGGATGACCTTGTAAACTGGAGTAACAGTAATAGGATGAAATTTAATAGTGAAAAGTGCAAGGTCATGCATTTAGGGATTAATAACAAGAATTTTTGTTATAAGTTGGGGACACATCACTGGAAGTAATGGAGGAGGAGAAAGAGCTCAGAGTATTGGTTGACAGGGTGACTATGAGTCACCAGTGTGATGTGGCCATGAAAAAAGCTAATGCGGTCTGGGGATGCATCAGGCGAGGTATTTCCAGTAGAGATAAGGACGTGTTAGTACCATTATACAAGGCACTGGTGAGACCTCACCTGGAATATTGTGTGCAGTTCTGGTCTCCCATGTTTAAGAAGGATGAATTCAAACTGGAACAGGTACAGAGAAGGGCTACTAGGATGATCCGAGGAATGGAAAGCCTGTCTAATGAAAGAAAAGGAGTACTTGTGGCACCTTAGAGACTAACAAATTTATTTGAGCATAAGCTTTCATGAGCTACAGCTCACTTCATCGGATGCATTCAGTGGAAAATACAGTGGGGAGATTTATATACATAGAGAACATGAAACAATGGGTGTTACCATACACACTGTAACGAGAGTGATCTGGTAAGGTGAGCTATTACCAGCAGGAGAGCAGGGGGGGCGGGGGAGGAACCTTTTGCAGTGATAATCAAGGTGGGCCATTTCCAGCAGTTGACAAGAACGTGTGAGGAACAGTGGGGAGGGGGGAAAATAAACATGGGGAAATAGTTTTACTTTGTGTAATGACACATCCACTCCCAGTCTTTATTCAAGACTAATGTAATGGTGTCCAGTTTGCAACTTAATTCCAATTTAGCAGTCTCTCATTGGAGTCTGTTTTTGAAGTTTTTTTGTTGAAGAATTGCAACTTTTAGGTCTGTAATCGAGTGACCAAAGAGACTGAAGTGTTCTCCGACTGGTTTTTGAATGTTATAATTCTTGATGTCTGATTTGTTTTACGTAGAGACTGTCCAGTTTGACCAATGTACATGGGAGAGGGGCATTGCTGGCACATGATGGCATATATCAAATTGGTAGCTGTGCAGGTGAACGAGCCTCTGATAGTGTGGCTGATGTGATTAGGCCCTATGATGGTGTCCCCTGAATAGATATGTGGACACAGTTGGCAACGGGCTTTGTTGCAAGGATAGGTTCCTGGGTTAGTGGTTCTGTTGTGTGGTGTGTGGTTGCTGGTGAGTATTTGCTTCAGGTTGGGGGGCTGTCTGTAAGCAAGGACTGGCCTGTCTCCCAAGATCTGTGAGAGTGATGGGTCGTCCTTCAGGATAGGTTGTAGATCTTTGATGATGCGTTGGAGAGGTTTTAGTTGGGGGCTGAAGGTGATGGCTAGTGGCGTTCTGTTACTTTCTTTGTTGGGCCTGTCCTGTAGTAGGTAACTTCTGAGTACTCTTCTGGCTCTGTCAATCTGTTTCTTCACTTCAGCAGGTGGGTATTGTAGATGTAAGAACGCTTGATAGAGATATTGTAGGTGTTTGTCTCTGTCTGAGGGGTTGGCGCAAATGCGGTTGTATTGAAGAGCTTGACTATAGACAATGGATCATGTTCCACACAAAGATGGACTACAAGCCGTCAGGAACAGTATCCCTGATAATGTCACAGCAAACCTGGTGGCTGAACTTTGTGACTTGTCCTCACCCATAACTATTTCACATTTCGGGACAATGTATACCTTCAAATCAGCGGCACTGCTATGGGTACCCGCAGGGCCCTACAGTATGCCAACATTTTTATGGCTGACTTAGAATAACGCTTCCTCAGCTGTCGTCCCCAATGCCCCTACTCTACTTGCGCTACATTGATGACATCTTCATCATCTGGACCCATGGAAAAGAAGCCCTTGAGGAATTCCACCATGATTTCAACGATTTCCATCCCCATCAACCTCAGCCTGGACCAGTCCATGCAAGAGATCCACTTCCTGGACACTACAGTGCTAATAAGTGATGGTCACATAAACACCACCCTATACTGGAAACCTACTGACTGCTATGCCTCCCTACATGCCTCCAGCTTTCATCCACACCACACCACACTATCTATTGTCTACAGCCAAGCTCTTTGATACAACCGCATTTGCTCCAACCCCTCAGACAGAGACAAACACCTACAAGATCTCTGTCAAGCATTCTTACAACTACAGTAGCCACCTGCTGAAGTGAAGAAACAAATTGACAGACCATTGCAAGTTCTGTCCAAGTTCCACAGATCAATCTTGTCTAGTCTTCTAGTCCTGCAGAATGATTCTTGTATCAGTCACTTGGTGAGTAGAGCTGTCTTTTGCGACCCAACGGAGCTGGGGATGAGGGGTTTGGGCGGGGTGTGGGAGCGGCTCAGGGCTGGGGAAGAGAATTGGGTGCCGGGTGAGGGCTGCGGGGTGGGGCCAGGAATGAGGGGTTCAGGGTGTGGGAGGGGGTCAGGGCTGTGGGTTGGGGTGCAGGCTCTAGGGTGGGGCCAAGGATGAGGGGTTTGGGGTGCAGGAGGGGGCTCTGGGTTTGGGAGGCTCTGGGCTGGGGCAGCGGTGTGAGAGGGGGTCAGGGCTCTGGGCTGGGGTGAAGGCTCTGGGGTGGGGCCAGGGATGAGGGGTTTGGGGTGCAGGAAGGGGCTCTGGGTTTTGGGGGGCCTCGGGGCAGGGGATTGGGGTGCAGTCTTACCTCGGGCGGTTCCCAGTCAGTGATGTAGCAGGGGTGTGCCTGTCCTGGCACTGTGGACTGTTCTGCGCCCTGGAAGTGGCCAGCAGCAGGTCTGGCTCCTAGGTGGAGGCACGCAAGCGGCTCTGCGTGGCTCTCGCCCACAGGCACCACCACCCCAGCTCCCATTGTCCGGTTCCTGGCCAATGGGAGTGTGGAGCCAGTGCTCGGGGCGGGGGCAGCACAAATTGACCCATGGCCTCCCTGCCTAGGAGCCAGACCTGCTGCTGGCCACTTCTAGGGCGCGGCGCAGTATCAGAACAGGTAGGGACTAGTCTGCCTGAGCCGGGTAGCACCACCGATGGGACTTTTAATGGCCAAGTCGATGGTGCTGACCAGAGCCTCCGCAACCCAGTGCCTTACATTCTACGACCCGGTACTGGGTCGCGACCCACAGTTTGAAAACCACTGGTCTAAGGAACATCATCTATTATAGTAGCAGGCTTGTTTAAGACAACCCCAGAATACTCCATGGATGTTAGACTGTCATTAGAACCTTGAGCTGCATTTGGAACTGGGTTGCTGGTTGTGACCTAGGGATCTGTTGGTGCCAACTGGCAGAGGGCACAGGGGTGCATAAGGGATACAGAGGTCCCCTGGGTCTGATATCTGCACGCTAGTTTGCCAAAGGGTGTCACGTAAGGTCTCTACTGAAATCTTATGTCATTCTGGTCATCATGATCATTGTGAAATGTATGTACAGATAAGCTATAAGGAGTTATGTGTGTATATATACTGAAAATGTAATGTTCTTAAGAGCTATGAATTGGGGCTGGTCACCAGAAGGTGTTAAGCATTTTCTGCCTGAAAGAAACTTGTTTGTTTACCTGACTGGCTATGTGCAGATTGTGAAGTAAACAATATGCAATGAACACCTATTTACAGACTGAGCAAAATGCTAATCGAGTGATGGCAAAACCTCCCGAGGAGATTCTAGACAGGAAAAGACAAGCTGTGGGGAGGGGGGCTATGCCCAGAGATCCTTCACCAAGGAGACAAGCAGCCAGGTGGCTTGTCTTAGGATGTCTGGTTGTCTGACAATGGGAGAGATTCTTTGGGTCAGCTAACCTTTGAGATGGGATTGTCTTGTTAGGTAAGTTTAGGTTCTAGTATGTGTGTTATGATCTTATTTGATAGTAAGAATTTTTTTCCAATATTGTTTTGTTTGCTATCATTTGAATCTCTGTTCTTTGTTAAATACACTTAGATTTGTTTGTAGAGAAAGCAAGGATAAGTGCTGTGTGTTAAGTGGAGCTGTGTTCTTTGGTGTAACTAATAAGACATGGAGTACTGTTCCTTTAGGAATAGAGGATCTGGGAATTCACAGAATCACAGAAATGTAGGGCTGGAAGGGACCTCGAAGTCATCAAGTCTGGCCCCCTGCACTGAGGCAGGACCAAGTAAACCTAGACCATCCCTGACAGGTGTTTTCCCAACAAAATTTTAAAAACTTCCAATGATGAATTCCAAAACCTTCCTTGGAAGCCTATTCTAAAGCTCAACTACTATTATAGTAGGAATGTGTTTTTCCCTTACATCTAACCTAAATCTCTCTTGCTGAAGATTAAGCCCATTACTTCTTGTTTTACCTTCAGTGGACAGGGAGAATAGTTGATCACTGTCCTCTTTATAACAGCCCTTAACACATTTGAAAATTGTTATCAGGTCCCCCACTGCCCCAGTCTTCTTTTCTCAAGACTAAACATGCCCATTTTTTTTAAATCTTCCTCACAGCTTAGGGTTTCTAAACTTTGCATCACTTTTGTTGCCCTCTTCTGGACTCTCTTCAGTTTTTCCACATCTTTCCTAAACTGTGGCATCCAGAATTAGACACAGTACACGAGCTGAGACCTCATCAGTGCCAAGTTGAGATGGACAGTTACCTCCTGTGTCTTACCAATAGTGATCCTGTTACTACACCCCAGAATATTAACTTTTTTTTTGCCACTGCGTCACATTGTTGACTCGTATTCAGTTCGTGATCCACTATAAATCCCTGATGCTGATCAGCAGTACTACCACCAAGCCAGTTACTCCCCATTTTGTAGTCATGCATTTGATTTTTTTTCCTTCCAAACTGAAGAACTTTGCATTTGTCTTAACTGAATTTCATCTTGTTGATTCCAGACCAACTCTCCAATTTGTCAAGGTTGTTTTGAATCCTAATCCTGTCCTCCAAAATCCTTGCAACCCCTCCCAGCTTGATGTTGTCTGCAGATTTTATGAGCATATCTTCCACACCATTATCCAAGTCATTTAATGAAAATATTGAATAGTATTGGACCCAGGACTGACCCCTATGGGACCTCCCTAGTTATGCCCGCCCAATTTAACAGTGAACCATTGATAATTACTTTTGAGTACAGTCTTTCAACCAGTTGTGCACCTAGGGTTGCCAACTTTCTAACTACACAAAACCGAACACCCTGCCCCAGCCCCGCCCCTTCTCTGAGTCCCCACCCTTGCACGCTCCATCCCCCATCACTGGTCACTCACTCTCCCCCACCCTCACTGACTTTCTCCGGGCTGGGGCAGGCAGTTGGGGTGTGGGAGGGGGGTGAGGGCTATGGCGTGGGGCCAGGGATGAGGGGTTTGAGGTGTGGAAGAGGGTTCTGGACTGGGGCAGGGTGTGTGTGTGTGTGGGGGGGGAGGACTCCGGCTGGGGGTGCAGGCTTTGGGGTGGGGCCAGGGATGAGGGGTTTGGGTTGCAGGAGGGGGCTCCAGGCTGGGGCAGGGGGTTGGGTTGTGTGTGTGTGGGGGGTGATGGCTCCGGCTGAGGGTGTGGTCTCTGGGGTGGGGCTGGGGATGAGGGGTTTGGAGTGCAGGAGGTGGCTGGGGCAGAGGGTTGGGGTGTTGGGGTGTGTGTGCGGGCTCCGGGAGGGAGTTTGGGTACAGGAGGGGACTCCAAGCTGGGGCAGGGGGTTGGGGTGCGGGAGATGGTTCAGGTTGTGGTGTCCTGGTGGCACTTACCATGGCTGCCAGGAAGAGGCCTCCAGGTTTCTGCAGCCCTAGACACATGGGCGGCCAAGGAGATTCTGCGTGGCCCCCACCCCCGCAGGCGCTGCCCCTGTGCCCACAGCTGCCACCAGCTCCCATTGGTCATGGTTCCCGGCCAGTGGGAGCCGCGGAACTGGCCCTCAGGGCAGGGGCAGCACGCAGAGCCTCCCTGGCTGCCTATGTGTCTAGCGGCTGCAGGGACCGGGCGACCACTTTTGAGAGCCGCACAGAGCTAGGGCAGGCAGGGAGTCTGTCTTAGCCCCGGGCCCCCGCTGCGCCGCTGACCAGAGCCACCACAGTCCCTTTTCGACCGGGCGATCTGGTGAAAAACTGGACGCCTGGCATCTCTATGTGCACCCACCCTATGGTAATTTCATGTAGATCGTATTTCCCTAGTTTTCTTATGAGACTATCATGTGGGACTATGCCAAAAGCCTTACTTAAATTCTGCGAGTGTCCAGGGGACCCGGGGCTGGGCACTGCAGGTGGATGCTTGGGGGTTGGAACATGGCCTGTCTCTTACCTGTAGAGGAACAGCCCAGCCTGTGTCGGCTGGGAGGGGAGTGCCTGTGCCTGGTGGCATCAGGGAGCTGATCCCTGGCAAGGACAGACAAGGCATCCACACGCTAAGGGTAGGTCATAGCGAGGGGCCTCCCAGTCCTTCGTACCCCTGGGAAGTATCATGCTGGTTGATGGAGAGTACAAAGCACAGGTGTTAAGTGTTGAGATCCAAGTGAGCCAGGCATCGAGACCAGGTCCTGGCCGCGCAGAGCTCTCAGTGTAAATATCCACAGGATGAGGAACAGTGAGGAGCTGAGCTGATATGTTTAGAAACATCCTGGTCATTTCATTGTTTTTCTGTTGCCTTTAGATTGGCAGCAAAGCTGAGCAAAACAATTCAGCTGAACTTTTTTGGCCAAAAATGCAGGTTTGGTAACACCAGACTGTTTTGCCAGTTCATGTCAGTTTCGCCAAATGTCTGGGCCACAACATCCTTTTTAAAACAAACAAACAAACCTGAAAAAACAGTTTATTTATTTTTTTGCACTCTTTCCAAATGAAATGTTTGAATTTTTGGGTTTGAAACAACTTCAGTGAGAACTTTCCTTCAACTTTATTTTAAAAAAAACAAACTTAATGGCTCAAAATCAAAACAAAATATTTCTTGTTGAACAAAATGTTTAATTCAGTCCCAATTTCTTAACTTCAGTTCAGTGACAACTTTGAAAATTTTCATTGCTGAGTTGCCCTGCAATTTTTTTTCTTTTTTCTTTTTTTCAGAATTGCTGGCCAACTGAAAAACCCTGTGTTCAAACCGCTCTAATTGGTTCCTACCCCGAAGAACTGCCAGGCCTCTTCTGCTTGGAAGGCCACGAACATGTTGCAGGCTCTGATGCTAGTAAGTGCTAAATATGCATCTACTTTGTTAAGAGTTGTGTTTCTATGGCTGTTGGAAAAGTGTGTTTGCAGGAGGAAAAGGTAGTCTCGGCCAGGGAAGAGGTTCTGGGTGCAGGAGGCTATACTGAAGAAGATGTACAGATGAGTGAAAGAGGGCATTTTAGATGTACTGCTTAGATGACTGAACCAAAGGAAAATAGGCACTAAATTGTGCAGGACCTTGAAAGTAAGAACAAGGAGATTCAAATCTGGAGTAGCCTGTGTCTACACTGTGTTTTAAAACTCACATCCTTGAGTCCGAATCCACAGACTCAGACTCATGCTACAGCACTAAAAACATCCATGTAGACATTGCACCTTAGGCTGGAGCTCAGACTCTGAAGCTTAGCCCCATCCTTAAGCTTCAAAGTCGAATCTCTAGCCCTTGTCCGAACATCTAAGACAATTGTTTTTAACCCCGTAGCGTAGCCCCGTGAGCCTAATCTGTAGACCCAGGCTTGCTGTAGGCCCTTTGACTTGCTGACACAGGTTTAAAAACTCAGTGTAACTGCTCTGCAATGGCATGTTGGGAGCAGCAAGCAAAGTGTTTCCAAAGACCAGTGTCTCTGCTCTAAGATCCAGGGGTTCTAGGACAGAAATCCATGATGATCTGGATAGAAACTGTGGCAGAGGCCATGTTCCTAAGAAGTGGTCTTGATCTCCTGACCAGCTGTAGATGGCAAATGGTTTTATGGGGCATAAGCAGCAAGAGGTAAGATTGTGTGGCCCATATTACAAAAGGGGAGCATCACCCATCCAGCTGCATGTTCAGACACAATGCCCTCACCTACCAGAATCATTTCTGTCTTGTCTAGCTCACTTGCCTGCAGCTCTGAACTTCAGTTAATACAGAAACAGCAGAATCCAGGTTGATGGGAGACAGACATGGAGCTTTGTTATGTGCACACCAGAGACACTGCAGTCACAGAGACCAAGTTGGTGCCCAGAGCCAAACTTTAATTATTAGGACTCTGCTCCTTGTTTTAATCATGCCTAGATATAATTGTGAGACAGTTGTGATACCTTCACACTCCGTGCTTCCAAACTGCATTGGCAGGTAATATTGCATAAATGCACAGTGCAGAGATGGGGGAGAAATAAATGCTAGCAGGTTAAATTTAAAGGCATCGTGAATTAAACTGTCTAACATCACTGGTAATTTAAATAAGTAACTGACCACAAACTTGTTCTTGGTTGCACAACTTCCTTTTTTTTCCTATGGTCCTCAGGATTCTTAGAAACCATGAAATCTTCAGCTTTAATGCTTAATTTAATCTTCAGCTTTTTAATTCTTTCTTTAGCAAATATAAAATTGAGTCATGAACTCAGTGTCTCTCTTCCAACAGAAGACAAAGCTCTGTCATGATAGGAATGTAATTGTTTAAAGTACTGGCATTGTTCCAGTTAAGTTACTATCTACTGCCTAATTTCAATAATTAAATGTGACTTGTGTATCATAGAATCATAGAATATCAGGGCTGGAAGGGACCTCAGGAGGTCATCTAGTCCAACCCCCTGCTCAAAGCAGGACCAATCCCCAATTAAATCATCCCAGCCAGGGCTTTGTCAAGCCTGACCTTAAAAACTTCTAAGATAGAATCATAGAATAACTTCTAAGATAGAATCATAGAATCAGTATGCATCGTCTAGTGTCCCCACAGTTAATAGGCTATAATTGCAAGCCTTGTGCTGTATCTTAACACTTCTAGGCCTAATGAAGTGGCAACAAGCCGGTGATTCTGATTAACTTGATGTTTTTAGTAAATTAAAATATTTTGTATTCAAGTAGCTTCCCCATCCTCAGGGTAACATTCAGTTCATCTCAAGATCTTGGCTGCGAGGGGATGGATAGTGAAGCAGTTCTTTCCTTTTGCTGAAAAAATTTCAAACAGAACCAGTGTGCCCTCCACCCCACCCCCTCGCCTTGCACACCTCTGGCCTGCTTGGGGGCCCTTTATTACTGGAATCCTGACCATCCAAGCGGGTGGGAGACCCCAAGGGGGCAAGGGAGAAACCTACTGGATTGATTGTGCTTGTTTAGGTGCATCTTTCTCCTTCGTAGCGGTAGACTTTCCCCTGCCTTAGTCCCTGGTTGTTCTCTAGTGGTGTAAGTGACAGGCAACTCTACCTAATAGGCAACTTGTCAGGGAGGTGGAGAGGTGGTTCCTCTTTACTGGGGTCATTCTCAAGCTCCTGTAAATGGCTTCTAGCCGCCAGTGAGTGGTGCCTTAGAAATGCACATTGCATATCAGCCTTCTAGATCAGTGCTACTCAAAGTGGTTGTCCATGGACCACTGCCGGTCCGCGAGCCATTGGCTGCCGGTCCGCGGCGAGTTTCCAGGAAAGAAAGAGAGAAATAATAGTATAATTTAAAAATGGCACCGGAATTCCACCAAGAATAATTATCAGTCAATAAAGGTTGACAATATTAAATAATATTATGTTTTCAGAAGCACATATTATAATATTGATAATTATGCCATAGTGTTACAGCATGTTTTGCATGAGACGTGCGAGCGTGCGCTTACCCCACTCCTTCTCATATAAAGACCCCGCCCCACCGGCAGTTACCATCGAGAAGTTGAATAAAGAGCGTCATATGGAACTCTGCGCGTTTGTCAGTTGGGACCCCGTCCGAACCCACTGATCTGAGAATGAAAGTACTAATAATATTATAAATTTTAATAATTATTTTCTCTCCAATCCCACCATATCCCTTATGAAGTAGATGGAGACAATTGAACACCACACATCTATAGCCAAAAAGACAGACAGTCCTTGGAGGAGCATGATTTTATAATTGTACTTATTGTACTATAAGAATTGATGTAAACTTTGATTTCATTCTGCCAGCCACCCTTCTGGAATAACAGAAAGGAATGACCGTCTGAGACTGGGATCCTGTTTCCAATATGCATTACAATTAGGACCTGTTATAAAGTTTAGTTAGTAAGAGACAGGATTTTGTATTGTGTCTATGATAAATAGATTAGAGAAATGTTGAGGGCCTGAAGCCCCAATGTGAATTGTTTTAGTTATAAGATTTAGCAAGGCTTGATTTACAATATATTCCGCTGAATATAAAATACTGCTGTCTGTATACCTTTGAAGGTTTCTGTGAGAGACTGTTTGTGTGAATGAGGAATGAATGCATCAGGAAAAGATAAGGTATGAAAGTCATTACAAATATCCAGATGGTCAAGAAAGAGTGAAAAAAGAAAAGGAGTACTTGTGGCACCTTAGAGACTAACAAATTTATTTGAGCATAAGCTTTCGTGAGCTACAGCTCACTTCATTGGATGCATGCAGTGGAAAATACAGTAGGGGGATTTTATATACACAGAGAACATGAAACAGTGGGTGTTACCATACACACTGTAAGGAGAGTGATCAGGTAAGGTAAGCTATTACCAGCAGGAGAGAAAAAACCCCTTTTGTAGTGATCATCAAGGTGGGCCATTTCGAGCAGTTGACAAGAACGTGTCAGCAGTCTCTCGTTGGAATTAATTTGCAAACTGGACACCATTAATTTAGGCTTGAATAAAGACTGGGAGTGGATATGTCATTGCACAAAGTAAAACTATTTCCCCATGCTTATTTTTCCCCCCTACCGTTCCTCACACGTTCTTGTCAACTGCTAGAAGTGGCCCACCTTGATTATCACTACAAAAGGGTTTTTTTCTCTCCTGCTGGTAATAGCTCACCTTACCCGATCACTCTCCTTTCAGTGTGTATGGTAACACCCATTGTTTCATGTTCTCTGTGTATATAAAATCCCCCTACTGTATTTTCCACTGCATGCATCCGATGAAGTGAGCTGTAGCTCACGAAAGCTTATGCTCAAATAAATTTGTTAGTCTCTAAGGTGCCACAAGTACTCCTTTTCTTTTTGTGGATACAGACTAACACAGCTGCTACTCTGAAAGAAAAAGTGAGAGACTTGGAAAGACCAGAAGACAATCAGAAAACATCCATTGTATCGGATGCTAAGCATGTTAGCAGCATTGACGACCTCAGAGGTGAGACAGGCACCCCCGAAGGCGAGACAACAAATAGGAGATAATGATGGGAAGCCCGACAATAACCATCAAATGATAACAGCAGAAAACCACAAGATTAACACCACTTAAGGACTAATGATTACAGGATGACATTGCAAAATGCATGGGCTCAAATGGGAATTTACAACTATAAAGCTGGGGTGTTTTGCCATGGAACTCTGGGTTCAGTCCTGCAAAGCCTCGGAGCATCAGATCGCGACTGACAGAGCCCAGCTCCTCACTCGTGCTCAATCTAACTGGCCATTAGATTGACTCGAGCTACAACAGACTGGTGACTATAAACAACAACTGGCAGGACTCTGTGTGTGTGTGTGTGTGTGTGTGTGTGTGTGTGTGTAAAACTGAAAAGCATATGCTAACTGTTGTATTTTCAATAAATGCGGTGTATTTGCCTTTTCCCCCTGAAAAGATCCCGTGTGCTTTGTATGAGCGTAACATCCTCGCTTCCTCCATATCCATATATCGTTTCATACATGCTCTCATTGTTCTTACTTATAGCTTTCCCCTCTTTTAGAATCAAACCTCCGTGTTTCTTCCAGGAAGTTCTCGAAATTCCTCACTTTCTCACTCCATATCTTTCAGACAGGTAAATCTTTTTTTTGACGTTCATTATTCATTCTTTCCATATGTTCAAACCATCTTAACTTTTCAATTATTATCCTGTTTGCAATTTAATTTTAAAATGTATATTATCTTCTTATCCTAACATTACTTGCCCTATTAATCAATGTTCTCCCGCACATATTTCTCAATAAAAGCATTCCCACTGCATTTATTCGGCTTTCATCCTAATATCATAAATTAAGTACATACCCGGAGTAATGGAATTTATATTAATTATTTTTATGCCTAATTTACAGATGGCGAAGTGAGGCCCAATTGACATATTTATCAAGCAGAGACATCCAGTTGCTGAACACGCAAGTAATTCTGAATCAGATGACGGCAATGTAAATGAAACCGAAGTATTGTCAACAAAAAAGAATTCATACTAGCTTTACTCGGAAATATGACTCCTCAGTTCGGTTTTGTAGCCATGAATGATGGTGGAGTGCCAAAACCGCAGTGCATTATTTGTGGCGATGTGTTGGCTAACAACGCAATGAAGGCATCAAAGCTGAAGAGGCATTTAAATAAAAAACATAATGAAATTAGTTCAAAGCCGAAAGAGTTCTTCGAAAGAAAGCATGTTAATTTAAAAGGCTGTCAGAAACAGATCTTTGAAGTGTCACACATAAATACTTGTGCTCTGTGAGCTTCTTATAAAGTAACGCTTTGCGTTGCTAAGGCTAAAAAGCCATACACAATCGGTGAGACACTAGTGATAGGCTGTATTAAAGATGTCTGCATGGAAATGCTGGGTGAGCCGGCGGCAAAGAAAGTGGCTCAGGTGCCACTTTCAAATGACACTATAGCTCAACGAATTCACGATCTGGCTCATGATATGGAAGATCAGCTCATAGGACAGATTAAATTAGGTAAGTACTTTTCTTTGCAGCTTGATGAATGTACAGACGTTGCTAATACGGCAGTTCTGATGGTGTATGTGCGCTTTGAACATGAGGGTGATTTGAAGGAAGAGTTTTTGTTTTCTGCTTCACTACCAACAAAAACAACTAGTTCTGAAGTGTTCAAGACTGTGAGCGTCTACATTGTTAACAAATGTGGGTTGGATTTCAAGTTTTGTGTAGGCGTATGTTCTGTTGGCGCCACCGCAATGACAGGATGGCATTCTGGAGTGGTTACCCAGATTAAGGCGCTTGCACCCGAATGCAAGTCAGTGCACTGCTTCCTACACCGAGAAAGTCTTACAACAAAAAAAATGTCAACAGAACTAAACAGTGTGCTCAGCGAGGTCGTAAAAATTCTGAACCATGTAAAGGCGAATGCTTTAAATTCGAGACTATTCGCTGCATTATGTGAGATATGGGAGCTGATCATAAACAGCTCCTATTGCATGCTGATGTACGTTGGTTATCGAGGGGAAAAGTCCTGTCAAGAGTATTTGAGCTCCGAAACGAGGTTGCCAAGTTTCTTCAGGACAAAAAACCAAATTGGTCACAATTGTTCCAAGATGTGGCTTGGATAGCCAAGCTGGCTTATTTAGCTGATATCTTTGCCATCTTTAATTATCTCAACACCTCCATGCAGGGAAGGATGGCTTCGTGTCTTACAATGGCAGACAAGATCGACGGACAGAAATGAAAGCTAAAAGCATGGAAGAGTCAAGTGTCAAGAGATTGTTATGACGTGTTTCACAACTTAGCGACAGTCATCACCGATGCAGGTGAAGACCTTGATGTTACATCTCTATGAAATGTCATCAGTGAACACTTGACGAATTTAGCAGAACGTTTTGAGTTTTACTTCCCAGCAGAAGAAGATCCACGGAAAGGGACTGGATGGGTCCGAAATCCGTTTATTCCATTGAAAGATGACTTAACTGTCACTATGGAGGATAAATTGTTGGAGCTGGCTGCTGACAAAAGATTGAAGATGAGTTTCGAAACTACAACATCACTTGCTTCCTTTTGGATAAAAGTGAAAGCAGAATATCCTGAGCTTTCTGAAATTGCTCTGAAAACTCTTCTCCCATTTCCTTCAACATACCTCTGCGAGACTGGCTTCTCAACCATGAGTGTCATGAAGACAAAGTACAGGAATAGTATGGATAGTCATTCTCCATTGTGTGTGGCACTGTCCTCAATTGAACCACAACTAGATAAACTGACAAAGAAGAAGCAGGCTCACCTTTCACATTAGTAAAGGTTAAGGTTTTAACATGCCTATTACTGTGTTAATAATTTTTTTTATAATATCTTTATTAGGAGACTTTGCTGGTTTGATTTTTTAAATATTTTTTAATTTGTATTGTAATATTATTTGTTTACAAAATAAACATAAAATAAAAAATGTCTGCCAACTTTTATTTTATTCATTATATTGTTTCCAGTCTAAATTAATATTACTACGAATGCTCAAATAATATTTTCTTGGATTGTAAACGAATAATAGTCATTTTATACTATCCACACAGACGCACAGCCTTTCAATCAGTCTTCAGTGTATTTAAATGGGAACATCTCCGCATGTACGCCACACTCCCATTCCAATTAATACAGTGAAGAATGTTAGTTTTTCTGATCTGATGTGCTACGTGCCTATGCGAAAACGATAATAATATGGCACAAATATGGTACCGGGTCCCTGGCACATTGGGGAAAAAAAATTGCCGGTCCGCCACATCAGATAGTTTGAGAAGCACTGTTCTAGATGTCAAACTCAGGTGTCTGTTTGCTGTAACCAGGTAGGAAGAGATCCCAATTCCCACAAAACCTGAACTAGTGTCATGAGCAGAACTTTGGCTAGTGGGACCCTGCTTTCTTTTGCACCTTCTGTGTGTGACATAGATCTGTGTTGCCTGGGACACAGTGTGACATCCTCTAGCAATCCCTAGTGGCCAGGCTGCAGTGGCACATTAGATGTGGTAAAATGCCTTTTTAAAAACAATGATGATGACTCTGAGGAGCCCTTTTATTTTATACACATTGGTGATCTCCCAGAAAACAGCATCCTAGCAACTATGGAGGTAGAAGCTCTCTACACCAATATTCCACACAAAGATGGACTACAAGCCGTCAGGAACAGTATCCCCGATAATGTCACGGCAAACCTGGTGGAGGAACTTTCTGACTTTGTCCTCACCCACAACTATTTCATATTTGGGGACAATGTATACCTTCAAGTCAGCGACACTGCTATGGGTACCTGCATGGCCCCACAATATGCCAACATCTTTATGGCTGACTTAGAACAACGCTTCCTCAGCTCTCGTCCCCTAACGCCCCTACTCTATTTGCGCTACGTTGATGACATCTTCATCATCTGAACCCATGGAAAAGAAACCCTTGAGGAATTCCACCAGGATTTCAATAATTTCCATCCCCATCAACCTCAGCCTGGACCAGTCCACACAAGAGATCCACTTCCTGGACACTACAGTGCAAATAAGCGATGGTCACATAAACACCACCCTATACTGGAAACGTACTGACTGCTATACTTAGTACATGCCTCCAGCTTTCATCCAGACCACACCACATGATCCATTGTCTACAGCCAAGCTCTAACATACAACCGTATTTGCTCCAATCCCCTCAGACAGAGACAAACACCTACAGGATCTCTACCAAGTGTTCTTAAAACTACAGTACCCACCTGGTGAAGTGAAGAAACAGATTGACAGAGCCAGAAGAGTACCCAGAAGTCACCTACTACAGGATAGGCCCAACAAAGAAAGTAACAGAACGCCACTAGCCGTCACCTTCAGCCCCCAACTAAAACCTCTCCAGCGCATCATCAAGGATCTACAACCTATCTTGAAGGATGATCCCTCACTCTCACAGACCTTGGGAGACAGGCCAGTCCTTGCTTACAGACAGTCCCCCAACCTGAAGCAAATACTCACCAGCAACCACACACCACACAACAGAACCACTAACCCAGGAACCTATCCTTGCAACAAAGCCCGTTGCCAACTGTGTCCACATATCTATTCAGGGGACACCATCATAGGGCCTAATCACATCAGCCACAATATCAGAGGCTCGTTCACCTGCACATCTACCAATGTGATATATGCCATCATGTGCCAGCAATGCCCCTCTCCCATGTACACTGGCCAAACCGGACAGTCTCTACACAAAAGAATAAATGGACACAAATCAGATGTCAAGAATTATAACATTCAAAAACCAGTCAGAGAACACTTCAACCTTTCTGGACACTCAATTACAGACCTAAAAGTGGCAATTCTTAAAAAAAAAAAACCCTTCAAAAACAGACTCCAACAAGAAACTACAGAACTGGAATTAATCTGCAAACTGAACACCATTAAATTAGGCTTGAATAAAGACTGGGAGTGGATGAGTCATTACACTAACTAAAAACTATTTCCCCAGGCTAATTTTCTCCCCTGCTGTTATTTACACCTTCTTATCAACTGTTTGAAATGGGCCACCCTGATTACCACTACAAAAGTGATTTTTTTTCCTCCTGCTGATCATAGCCCACTTTAATTGATTTGTCTCCTTAGAGTTGGTAAGGCAACCCCCATCTTTTCATGTTCTCTGTATATCTATCTATATCTATATATCTTCCTACTATATTTTCCAGTCCGTGCATCAGATGAAGTGGGTTTTAGCCAACAAAAGCTTATGCCCAAATAAATTTGTTAGTCTCTAAGGTGCCACAAGTACTCCTTGTTCTTTTTGCTGATACAGACTAACACGGCTACCACTCTGAAACAGCTCTGAATAAATCCCTTAACCTTTACCACTGTTGTGATCAGTCATTCCTGTCACTGCAGCATTTCATGGTGCTAGAAGTGAGTGTCAGCCAGCACAAATGGATTTTTACAAAACTGAAGAACATTTGTGGCAAAATAGTGAGGGGACACAGCCAGGCTACAGGGTTATAGAAGAGCAATTGGCAGATGGGGCACACCTGCAAAAAGGGACTACAGGGGCAAATGGGGCCCTGTTTAGCACCTAACTGACTGCAGTCTCGCATGAGGCAAGAGTTTTCATTGCCTGCAGCAGGTACTTTGCTCTCTGTGGTTTTCTCTGCATATCAGCTGCTTTCGATAGGACTGGTTTGTAGACAAAAAATTCCTTGCTGTTTCCTGTTGCTATGATCTACCACTCCTGTGCCAATGAAATAGGAAGTTCAGGGTCAGATGCTCGGCCTCTGTTTTGCCAGTCACCACCAAACCTGCATGCTGCTGCTTGAGGAGACTAGTCTTGTTGGTTGAGGAGTGGTGGAGTGGGTAGGATAGGTGCTGAATAGGATTGTGGGATCAGCTGCATTCTGTTGTACCTGTGCATTGGCACCCCCATATGAAGCGAGTCAGGGTTGATGGAGGGGGGATGTTGAGAAATCTCACT
Source organism: Caretta caretta (assembly GCF_965140235.1). NCBI lineage: Eukaryota > Metazoa > Chordata > Testudines > Cheloniidae > Caretta > Caretta caretta. The sequence goes on along the minus strand of NC_134212.1, from coordinate 61,757,940 downwards.
TACAGCACTCTTGCACAGTTAGAAGCGCTCTGTGACAGAGCTGTGTTTTACAGCTGTTGCAACACATGGTGGCAAGCTCTTCTGGGACAGTGTGGCTGGGTTTTAATGCACCAGTCATAGTGGTGTGTAGGTGTCATTGCAACCCATCTTACATGATCATGTTCTGAATGAATTTAAATGGGGTTAGAGAAGTTGTGTTTCCTGCTCTTTGTAATTTCTGGACTTCAAACTCTCCATCTGTAGCCTGGGAGCTGTAAACTTTAAGAATCTGTTATGAATAGATGGAATTTTTTCAGCAGTGCTTTACAGGGCACACAATTCATGCATAGAATGGCTGATGGTTACTTTGCAGTGCATGCTAACAAGTGTGTCATGATGGGGGGTTTACGTGGTACATTAGTAAGCACCATCCAATTATAAAGCAAATTCATTGTTATTTCTGTCTCCTCCATCAAAGCAGAAGTTGCATGGTAATTGCTTTTGAGCCTTCTAAACTGCAATTTCCAAATCATCTGGGGGAAGATATTCTTGCTAACAGGGCTGCGTGACCTGTTTTGGAGAAACATGAGCCCACTTACACACTGTGAGCTGAAGTAATACAAAGTCATGTTGGTGGGTCAGTTCAGATGAGTGCACTGTTGTCTTGGCTCTGGGTTTTTACATACATGGTTTGACCTCTGATCACTTTAAAGAACTGTTTTCCAGACCTTGAGAACTGAATTGAGATGTGTTGACTTCTGCAGCTGCTGACTGGGGATGTGAAAATCAAAGACAAAGGGTGGTGTGTGTGCGTGACATACATGTATACATCTGGTCAGAGTATGTAGATAAAGGCCAGGAGGCAGCAAATAAAACTAATGTTATTAGCAGTGAAAGCCCCACAGGACTAGTGAGGTTTTAGTCTGTGCTCTGGCTCACTTTTGTTGTTTATACATTGGTAACAATCTCCAGTTCTGTGGGATATGTTAGCCACAGCAGCAGGGATCTACAGTGTGCAAGAGTGTATGGCTGGCAGGCTGCCTATGGGGGGAAGGTCCCAGGAACCTCCCACTTTCCCCTTTAAAACCCTCATCACAAAGCCCCATGTCAGGGATGCATTACTGACCACCTGAACTAGTAGGCCCGTCCTATTGGGTTCTGGGGAGGGGGGGCGCAGTACAAGCCCGCCCACAGCTAAAGGACCCTGGGCAGCTAAGATTGTGTCTTTATAGAGTTAGTTCCTGGTATCTCCACATAGGCATCTGTGGTGTGGCTCTAGACTGTTGGTGAGGCATAAACCACAGAGGAAATGAGTATGCTTTGCTGGGGCAGTTTTTTCTTGTGGTTGCAGTCAGCACTGGAAATTCTAATTCCTGGAAATGTACTATGGCTCTCCTGCAGACCCCATCATCACTGTGGCAGACTCAGGGCCGGCATTAGGGGGTAGCAAACAGGGCCATTGCCCAGGGCTCCACAAAGCTAAGTTATATCAGTGGTTTTCAAACTTTTTTTCTGGCAACCCAGCTGAAGAAAATTGTTGATGCCTGTGACCCAGCGGAGCTGGGGATAAGGGGTTTGGGGTGTTGGGAGGGGCTCAGGGCTGGGGCAGAGGGTTGGGGTGCAGGGGTGAGGGCTGTGGGGTGAGGCTGGGAATGAGGGGTTCAGGGTGTGGGAGGGAGCTCTGGGGTGGGGCAGGGGGTTGTGGTGCAGGAGGGGGTCAGGGCTCTGGGATGGGGGTGCAAGCTCTGGGGTGGGGATAGAGGTGCAGGAGGGGGCTCTGGGTTTGAGGGGGGCCTCAGGGCTGGGGCATGGGATTGGGGTGTGGGGTTGGGGTGCAGGCTTACCTCCGGTGGCTCCCGGTCAGCGGTGCAGCTGGGGTGTAGAGGCAGGCTTCCCGCCTGTCCTGGCACTGCAGACTGCGCTGTGCCCCGGAAGCAGCCAGCAGCAGGTCCAGCTCTTAGGCAGAGGAGTGCAAGTGGCTCCGCACGGCTCTTGCTCACAGGCACTGCACCCCAAGCTCCCATTGTCGAGGAACCGGCCAACGGGAATGCGGAGCTGGTGCTTGGGTTGGGGGCAGTGCGTGGAGCCCCATGGCCCCCCTGCCTAGGAACTGGACCTGCTGCTGGCTGCTTTTGGGGCGCAGCGTAGCGTCGGAACAGGTAGGGACTAGCCTGCCTGAGCCGGGCAGCACCGCCCACTGGACTTTAATGGCCTGGTCAGTCGTGCTGACCAGAGCCACCATGACCCAGTGCCTTCCATTTTGCGACCCAGTACTGGATCACAACCCATAGTTTGAAAACCACTGAGTTATATCATATCTGCAGTGTCAATGTGGGTAAATGTAATGCAAGTATTACAGCAATTTAATCTCTAAAACTGGAAATAAATCTCACTAAAGTCTAAAAAATAACTGTGGCAGAACAAATTCATATCGCATATTTTTTGTGAACTCATTTGCTTACTGAATCACAGCTCCATTGTGTTTGTTTGATTTGTTACATCTGCACTTCGAAAGAGCAAATCGCTGATGGTTGATTGGTGTTGGATTCCAGAGCAGGAGCGACGGAAGCTCCCTAAAAGTGTGTGTGTGGGGCCACCGGCACCTGAACCGAGGCTCTGCCCTTGGGCCAACCCTTCTTTCCAAGGCCCCACCCTCGTGTTGCCCCTTCCCCCTGAGGCCCTGCCCCTATTCGCTCCTCTCCGCCAACTCCCCCCATCACTCGCCCTTCAGGCTGGTAAAAAGTGATGGAGCCATGGCTCCCTGGCTCCCCCTGTTCCTGTGCCCCAGTTTGAGAGAGAGAGCAGAGTAAAATTAGGCAATCACTGAGTCGAGTTGTTGGACCTGTATCCAAACCTAAACATTGCATTGCATCTCCTTTTGACTGTACCTCTAACCATGACCTCAGGAGAGAGAAGCTTCTTATGCTTAAATTTACTGAAGAACTATTTACATTCAACAGTATCACAAGATCGTCCGAATGGTCTGGCTGAGATTTCAGTTGAACGCAAAATTCGTCACAAGCTGGACTTCTCTAAAATAATTGAAGATTTTTTCTCCTCAAAGCTAGGAAGGTCCCCTTCTAAGTGATTTGGGTAAGTTTGTTGTGTTTCATACTCCTTAAGAGATGCGTTCTGAATTGCTTTTTTTTCTTGCATAAAAGTCCTTTTTACACTGTATGATGGCTTGAGTGGCAGTAGTAGCAGTAATATTACTATTATGACATTGATAAAACCGAAACGTTGCAGAAATCCAACGTGTGAGCAAGTTAGGGAGGCAGGGTGGGGGCCACTCCTTAGTTTCTGCCCTGGGCCCCAGTGAGTCCAATGCCAGCCCTGAGCTGACAGCCAAAGGGTAGACTGTATTTCGCTCAGTGAGGGAAGCAGTATGGAGGGATCTCCTCCAGCGATTTTCCACCCCCTGAAAGGAGCCATGATTGAAAGTTTTTAAAAAGTCACTTAAAGTATCAATTTTCAGATCTTTCTGTCAAGGCCAGGTACTCAGAGGCTCCAGTTTATATCCTATTGTAAGCACAAATCCATTCCCAACATGGTAATTCAGACAAGTTTGGCCCTTTCATGTAGTTCTGTACTGTACTAGACCAGGGTCCATAGGCAATATCTGTCCAGGGATTTGGGGAGGGGGCAGACGCTGCACTAGATAAGCATGCTGGCCTCTTAGGGTATGTCTACACAGCAAAAAAAAACCCCATGGCTGGCCCATGCCTGCTGACTCGGGTGCGTGGGTCGTGGGCTGTTTTATTGCTGTGTAGACTTCCGGGTCCTAGAGCTGGGTCAGCTGTGGGTTTTTCTTTGCTTTGTAGACATACCCTATGCCCCAAAAAAGGATTTTCTCTAGTTAATTTGAAGTATGGGCCATTCAGTAATGGCACAGATTATCTGCTCCTGCATCTGATTCCATGCATGGGAGAGTTGCAAGGGCTGGTTTAGGGAACAAAGCACAACAATCACTTCTAGCACATCAGTGATTTTGCTATGAGCCTAATAACATGGGGCCTAACTTGCTACCCTACAAATGGCCTCTGGTATCAGTGGGTGCAAATATTTGTAAGCGTGTTTTATAAAATGTCTTGCAAGTGCAATTGGATGCTTAGAATAACTAAGCGCTACAAGATGCACCCACAAATACTGGTAGTCAAAATGAGGCCTTTTATAAAATCAGGGCTGTGGAGACCATGTCACATGTCTCACTGGGAACCCTACAAGTCATGGTGGCTGAGCATAGGGAATCACAGAGAGGTTAGCTAAGGCACTTTCTCGCTGGATCCACTAGCAGGCTGTACAACATAGACTTCTGGCGTAGTGGGTGTGCTGAAAGACATGTGGGTGTCTGGGTGAAATAATTCTCAGCTGGTGGAATGGCCCCAGGTTCCTATTCCTGCTAGGGCAGGTTAGAACCATCCTGAAGCTGTTCAATCTTGAGATGGGCCAAAATATCCCAAGGATCAGGGAATTGGCTTTCCGCCCACTTCCTTCCTATGTCCCCTTCCTCGGGTGTTCTGAGCTCAGCTATGCTGAACCTGAGGATCTGGTCTTCTGTATCTAGCCGAAGAGCAGTTTTCTGTCCCCAGGGAAAGGAGAAGAGCAGAAAATTCCATGAAATCTATTGAGGGAGGCACCTGGATACTAGTAATGGGCAGTATAGACATTTCATAGATAGCCTTGCTTTGCTCAGCAAGACTCAAGAAAAAATGGCCTTGTCTGTATATGTTCCTTTTGTGCTGTCATCTAACTAGAATACTTTAACTTTGAATCATGAGTAATTCCCACTCTTCAAATCTCTTCTCTACATTCCCCTTTCTCTTTAAAACTATAAAGCATTCAGAGAGGTGGATGAAGTACATAACTTCATATGATATCTTTCCAAAGGCAACAGACTATACATGTATCCTGCTTTCATGAGTCAGTTTATTTTAAAAGCAATGAAATCGTTATTTTGTTTTTCAAGGAAGGAGGTCCAAAATTATCTCCTTATTGATCCAGCACTAACCAGCTTTCTTAAGTGAAGCACTATAAGATCATTAGCAATGATCGTAATCCTTGAGGTTACTAATGGATAGGCTGCTTGTTTGCTTTAAAGGTAACCTTTCATGTTTATGACTATTTAAAAACATTTGAGTAAATGCCGAACATCACTTCAGACTTTCATTCAGCTGACATAGGTGCTGGAACTAGGGGTACTGCGGGGGCTGCTGCACCCCCTGTCTTGATGTGGTTTCCATTATATACAGGGTTTACAGTTTGGTTCAATGGTTCTCAGCACCCCCCGCCCCACCACCATATACATCGTTCCAGCACCCCTGCCAGCTGAGCATGTTAGTTGGAGTCAGTACCTTCCAAGAAAAAGCTAGGGTCCTGTAGGAAGGTGATAATCACCTGGAGAAGGTGGCATTCTTTCCCCGAGTTGGTACTTAACTAATATGAAAGATGGTGCTGAGAATTCTGTGTTGCTGGAGATGCGGTCTGTCAGATGAGATGCAAAATCAAGTGTGCTCCTTCACACTCTAGCATCATTGTGCTGTGGCATCTAGTCCTCTCCCCTTTGTCAAGAAGTAGCAGATGTCTGGATCCTTGCTGGACAGTTTCCTGGTAGAGGAGAAATCATTGATATGGAATCCAGGTGTATAATCGAAGTGTAACCTGTTTTATTTACACACTCTCTCTCTCGCTCTCGCTCTCTCTCTTGTCCTGGAACAGAGGTGGTCACAGACAGCATTCAGAGCACTGCCTTTTTTTCAGGAATCTCAGCCCATTCACAAATATCCAGTTCCCATGGAGCAAATCTGCCTCAAGAATTGATGTTTGCAGTGTTGTAGCCATCTTGGTTTCAGGATATTAGAGAGACACAGTGGGTGAAGTAATATCTTTTATTGGACCAACTTATGTTGGTGGAAGGTACAAGCTTTTGAGCAACACAGAGCTCTTCTTCAGGTCTGGGGAAGGAAATCAGTTTCTGAGGGCTGGTCTACACTACAAAGTTAGGCTGATCTAGCTATGTTGCTCAGGGATGTGAAAAAGTCAGTTCTCTGAGAGATGTAGTTAAGTTGACCTAAGCCCAGGTGTAAATGCTGCTAGGTGGATGGAAGAATTCTTCCATTGCCCTAGTTACCACCTTTTAGACAGGTGGATTTACTACAGTGATGGAAGAATCCCTTCTCTCTGCACTCTTTAGCCTATAGTGCCACAGTGATACAGCTGCAGCATAAGGGGTTTGAAGTGGGCAATTAAAGGCAGCAGGCTGTGTGGTGTGTTTATAGGACTGGCCTGGGATGTGGGAGACCTAGATTTAACCTCAAAAGTTTGAAACCTTAAAAGTTGACCCAAACCAGAATTATCATCCTCTAGTGAGTGTCAGTTCTAAGCACTTAGGGTTACCATGGCACTTCTTGTAAAAGAAGGGGGTTTAGCCCTACAGTGTGTGCTACATTCTAACCTCTGATCATTCCATTCTGACTAGTTGGGTTCTTCTGGAGTGGGCTACAGTATTTCTTCACTTTCTGTCTTCAGACTTTCATGTGGTGGTTATACTTCTGCCACTCTCTGTCCAAAGGCTCGGTGCATGAAAACTGGGGTACCTAGCTTACAGTTTTGCCAACCCAAACACTCAAAAAATTTATGAGTCAGGACCCTAAAAGTCATGAGACTGAAAAAAATGGGGAGCTCTCTTTTTATATACCCTCTTGAATTTGAGTCCTATGGGCATAGTCAAGTCATATTTTAAGGCTTTCTTTTGCAACCGTGTGGCCTAAAACCTTTTTTTTAAAAAAAAGATAGTTGATATTCTCACCTCAATCCCATCCCGCCAGAAGCAAGAGCTTTTAAGAAAAATACCAACTATCTTGAGGCTCACAAAAACATCAGAAGAGCTGGGATGAAAGGTGTCATTTCTCTCGCACTGCAGCACTAATTCCAGTTGCTACTTTTGGAGCTACAAACTCAGAGAAAATGAATTGATTTAATTGGATTAAATTGTGAGATCTATGAACCGTGTGCACCAGGTTGTATGATTCAAGAAGTACCCTTTTTAGGGATGCAATAATGAAAGGATGCTGAGTTGATGGATGCCAAGGACATCTTAAGATGAGACTCCATGTCTTCATTTCCTGAGAAGGCTAAATGAGACAGGAAGACTGGTTTTAAACTTGCTTTGTCTTGGATATAGCTGCCCCAGCTGCAGAAACAATAATTGTGGTTGATATTTAGCTGCCGTGCCATAATCGTCCCCATATTATGATGGAAATTTAGCTCTTCTGTAACATTATGGAAACAAATCATTTTAGGAAATGCTTGCTGCTCTAAGGTTTTATTTAGCAATCACAAGGAAGTGGTATTTCAGTTCTGCTTTTTAATACTGCGCATTAGCAATAACATAACAGTACAGCTACCTTAAACTATAGATCAGGATTGGCCAAACTTACTGACCTCCCACCACATACAATCTTCAGAAGTTCGAGAACCGCAAGACATGCCCAACCTGCCCCGTGGGGTGGCGTCTGTCGGAGTGCGGGGCTTCTGCACTGATGCCCACCCGTGGGGCTAAAGTCCTTAGACCCCCGCCTCCATCCCTACAGGGCAGAAGCCCCTAGTCCCACCACCCCACCGCAGGGCAGAACCGGGTTATCTTCTCTTCTGTTGCTTCATTATGTATAAAGAAGCCCCAAAGAGCTTTAAAATAAAATGTTGCTTGTATATCATCTTAGAAATATTTAGTGTGCCAACGTTGGCTCTTTCTGGTTTTGCTGGACAGTCTTGGGGGAGGTGTTCAGGTTTGCATAGGGAACTCTTCTACCCTAATTGAAGAGTGTGTGTGTGAGATCTCTAACAAAGATGCCTCTTTAAATAGTCATTTAAATTAAATAGATATTAACAAAAGCAATCTAAGGGTACATACACCACAAATGAAGGTGTAATTGTAATGGGTGAAGGCATACCTGCACTAGTTTTAAGGTAGTAAAAGACAGAGCTGTATATGGATCCCAGATTGGGTGAGCAACCAATACATACCCAGAATACTTAGAAGGCGACATCCTTACTACCACTGTTACTTGTGCCAGCTAGATTAAAGCTAGCATGAGTATGCCTACCTGCACTGCAGTCACATCTTAATTTGCAGTGCAGATGTACTCTGAAATTTCCCTCCCCTCTCAGTTGCTCAGCTTTCACTCTGACTGTTTTGATGTCATCACTTCACTAATTCTCAGATCATAATCTTCCAGTCTAGACAATTCCCAATTTGTTAATGGATGGTTTTTTTGCAGGGAGTGAGGTGGGGTGGTAGAAATACTTTGACTTTTTTTTAAAATACATTGCTGAAGGAACGAAAAAAGACCCATGAAGAATTTCATCTATTGCAGGTCACCTTTTAATACAAGTCCTACTGTATGTGTTTTGTAAACACAGAAGTGTGCTCTGACAGAAGCTTCTATACCCATAGTCTCTTGCTAGTTCCTGCAGGCGTGGGTCAACGTCGGAGAAAAGATTAACTGAAGACACAGGTTTCCCAATGGGGCATGGCTTGGGCTGTTGGTGTGTATAGCAATCAGTGGGTAATGTACTGATAAGAGACTTTCTGAATACCATATGAGCTTGAGAACTCAGAAACTCTAGCTCCATCAGCTTTTCAGTTTGGGTGGCCTTTGTTTTTGACTCCTAAATTTCTTAAAAGATAGTGTTGGTATCACTGGACATCACTGAAGACTGAAGGCCTTTATGGAAAGAAGCATGGGTAGCTGAGAGCAAGCTTCCCCACCACTGTTCTGCCTTCTTGTTCTGGAGTAACCAACCCTAGGGATTAAGAGGTACCACACCCCGTCACTGTATTTTGGGACTTTTTCTATGCTAATCTGTAAGCTCTTTGGGGCTTTCCCATCTCTGTACAGCACTGAGCACACTGTCGTTCTGAATATACAGGCAACTGTCCTGGATGAAGATCAGCAAGAGTCTTTGCTATTTTGTTCATTTGGGAAGTTAGTATGGTTTTATAAAAAATTCAATTAAGGCATCAATGTTAGGCCAAATTGATAAATTTCTTGCTTAACAGAACTATGCTTTGATGGCTTTCATGTGCCATTTTAATTAATCTGCATAAGGGATGAAGAAACAATGCAGCGATTAGAGCCTTTGATAATGTAATTATCTCTCACAGCAAAGTTCTGTGCAAGAAGAAAGTATGGTGCTTATCAGGATCATGCATAAATTCACACTGCTTGTATGAATTTAAAGTCTTCCTTTTTCTGAGTGCGCATTTTGATTAACTCTGAGCAAGACTTTAAGCTAATGTGGGAGCATGAAAGCCCAGGACCAAAAAACCCACCCACACAATGGTAATATCCCATATTGCAACCTTTTAGGAAGAGTATAATACTGCTTTCTTTATTAGAATTCAGAAATCTGACACACAACCAACTACACAGAGAGAGAAAGCAGGCTGCTCCCTTAGGCAGAGGGTTGCAGATCGGCTGTTTTGTAGACAAATATTTGATGACTCTGATCACATGCTTCCTGACAGAGCCTGCTAGCCTGCAAGAAAGACCAGGAACCTCTTACCACTTGATGCAATAGTTTATAATTTTAACATGGTTTTCAGTACACCACAGTTAGGGTATATCTACACTAGGAGCTAGTGATGTGATTCCCAGCTAGCGGTTCTTGAGCTAGCACACTAAAGATAGCTGGAGTAGCATGGGCAGTGGCAAGTGGTGGTATGGACTAGCAATGGTGAGCACAAACCTACCTGAACATTGTGGGTATGTAGCTGGCATGGCTAGTCTGTTCCTCTGCTCACCACTGCCCATGCTACCCTGGCTACACTACTATCTTTAGTGCATCAGCTCAATGAAAGCTAGTGCAGGTAAGTCTAGTGTGAGCTGGGAATCACATCCCTAGCTCCAAGTGTAAATGTAGCCTTAGATACTTTTATGGGATTAGGGAAAAGCAGAGACCATGTCCTTGCTCTGCAATCTGTGGATTCAAATTCAGTGGATTCATTTTCATTTGAAAGACTTTGGCCACTAGGCACCAACACACTTTCCTCAGAAGAGAGACTGTTTACTATCAATAATTGCCCTTTAAGAGTCAGTGGAAACAATTCCTTTTCACAGACTTCACCAAGAAATTCCTTTCCTTCTGCAATATCATGCACTGCAACAGGTTCTTTCTGAGCTTTATTTATGTCCAGAACCGACTTTGGCACAACAGACAAATCACCAAACTCCTTCTGAGTTTCACATACATCCAGAATCACCTCTGGCCCATCAGGAGGATTTTCACAAAACCCCCTTTCAGGTAAACTGGTAGACTTCATAGTCACAAGATTAGAAGCCTTCTCTTCCTTGTGACAAGTTTCTACACTGTCAGTGAGTAACATAGTCCAATCACCTTCATGGTTTCCTTGTGCCTGGCCTATGATAGCACCCTGATCAGACAAGGTTGTCATATCTTTACCCAGCAACACACTAGTAAAATAGAAACACCAGAATCACTTGGTCTCTGGGAGCTATTTATGACATCAACTGGATGCAACCTAGTTACCATGTCATCATCCCTAGCAGACACAAATTCAGGACCACTTCCTTCCTGGGCTTTAGTTGTATCCAGAATCAGCTCTGGGTTAACTGATAAATTTTCAACCATCATAGGCTGACAGCCTTCTTCTGTCTGCTCTACAAACAGAAAAGAGCTGGAGAAACATTCCCCTTGAACAGACAAACAGCTTGGGATATCATTTGCCTTGTCCCAGCACACATGGCTGTTCATGGTCAATTACTTGGAGATTCAGGTAGCTCCCTTCGTAGGCAAGTCATTACCCTTAACAGACACAGGAACACGTCCTTCACTATCACAATTCTCCACACTGGTAACAGGTAAGGTATAGGGATACTCATGTTCCACTAACCTTGCCTTCCCAAACTGCTGATTAGACAAAGCCATCAGCTCAGAAGGCTGCCTATGCTCATCAGGAATAGGATCCCTGACACTATTATGGCAAATCTGGTGGCTGAACTTTGTGACTTTGTCCTCACTCACAACTATTTCAGATTTGGGGACAATTTATACCTTCAAGTCAGCGGGACTGCTGTGGGTACCCGCATGGCCCCACAGTATGCCAACATTTTTATGGCTGACTTAGAACAACGCTTCCTCAGCTCTCGTCCCCTAATGCCCCTACTCTACTTGCACTACACTGATGACATCTTCATCATCTGGACCCATGGGAAGGAGGCCCTTGAGGAATTCCAGCAGTATTTCAACAATTTCCATCCCCATCAACCTCAGCCTGGACCAGTCCACACAAGAGATCCACTTCCTGGACACTGTGGTGCTAATAAGCGATGGTCACATAAACACCATCTATACCGGAAACCTGCTGACCACTATACTTACCTACATTCCTTCAGCTTTCATCCAGACCACACCACACGATCCATTGTCTACCGCCAAGCTCTAAGATACAACCGCATTTGCTCCAATCCCCTCAGACAGAGACAAACACCTAGAGGATCTCTACCAAGCATTCTTAAAACTACAGTACCCACCTGGTGAAGTGAAGAAACAGACTGACAGAGCCAGAGGGTACCCAGAGGTCACCTACTACAAGACAGGCCCAACAAAGAAAGTAACAGAATGCCACTAGCCGTCACCTACAGCCCCCAATTAAAACCTCTCCAGCACATCATCAAGGATCTACAACCTATCCTGAAGGACGATCCCTCACTCTCACAGACCTTGAGAGACACGTCAGTCCTTGCTTACAGACAGCCCCCCAACCTGAAGCAAATACTCACCAGCAACTACACATCACACAACAAAAACACCAATCCAGGAACCAAACCCCGCTGCCAGCATTGCCCACATATCTATTCAAGGGATACCTTCATAGGACCTAATCACATCAGCCACACCATCAGGGGCTTGTTCACCTGCACATCTACCAATGTGATATATGCCATCATGTGCCAGCAATGCCCCTCTGCCATGTACATTGGCCAAACTGGACAGTCTCTACGCAAAAGAATAAATGGGCACAAATCAGATGTCAAGAATTATAACATTCAAAAACCAGTAGAAGAATACTTCAGTCTCCCTGATCACTCAATGACAGACCTAAAGTGGCAATTCTTCAACAAAAAAAACCTTCAAAAACAGACTCCAACGTGAAACTGAAGAACTGGAATTAATATGCAAACTGGACACCATCAAATTAGGCCTGAATAAAGACTGGGAGTGCTTGGGTCATTACAAAACCTAATTTTCCCCTACAGTTTCTCACACCTTCTTGTCAACTGTTTGAAATGGCCATTACAAAAGTGATTTTTCCTCCCTTGGTATCCTACTGTTAATTAAATTGTCTTGTTAGACTGACCTCCCACTTGGTAAGGCAACTCCCATCTTTTCATGTGCTGTGTATTTATACCTGCTACTGTATTTTCCACTCCATGTATCTGACGAAGTGGGTTCTAGCCCACGAAAGCTTATGCCCAAATACATTTTAGTCTCTAAGGTGCCACAAGGACTCCTCGTTGTTTATGCTAATCTAAACTTTCTTTGCCTTCCCCTCCCTTAACCAGTACCGGATTTACCATGGCGCCAATGGTGCCATAGTGCTGGGCCCAAGCTCAGAAGGGGGCCCATAACACTCACTTCCTCCCCTCTCGCAGCGCTGCAAAAATGGAGCCTCAGAGCGGCAGGGATCCAGCCTGGGAGCTGAGAACCCACAGGGCCCTGGGAACTGTAGTTTCTTGGCCAGCTCCCTGCCTATAGTGCCGGCCCTGGAGCAGGGAAGGAACTACATTTCCTGCATTCCCTTAACCATTATCAACAGGACAGGGGAGGGGAGGGAGTGGGGAAGCTGTGAGACCCCATGCACCGCAGCTTGCTGTGAATGGAGAGCTGGCTGCTAGAAGGGGGTGGCAATGTGAGTGGGGAACAAGTATGCCCAAGGAGTAGAAGGCTTTGGCCCAGATATCACCCTCAGAAGACTTCCCCAGACTGGATTAGGGATGCTGGTGTGATGTCGCCTGGCAGCCCCCAAAGAAGGAACTGGGTGGACTAAATGGACAGTGCACCTCTCTATCTGAAGCCTAGCAAGGGAGGTATGTGGATCCCACCAGAAGTTAAAATTAAAAGTAAGGGAGGGGAGGAGGACCTGGGCAGCTTCAGATACAGTACAGGAGGATTTCCACTTCTGAGCCATGAAAATAGAAATTGACTTTTCCTTTCCAGATTTACCTAATATTCAGAAAGGGAATCTAGCACCTGCCTTCCAGATTTGAACACTCTCAAAATTCAGGATGCTCAAGCTCAATTTGGGCGGCTGTTACTTCATTTCTCCCAAATCAAATATGCTGATGCACTGTAATTTGCTATAGAAAAAGTAGGATAAAATTGAGCATCAAATGCTGGGGTCTTCCCAGTGCTAACTATAACTGGAATTGCTATTTTCAACAGCCATTACCTTTTTTTTTTTTTTTTTTTTAGTTTTGTTTGTTTAAAAGGAAGACAGTAATATTGCATTGGCAAATTCCCCATAGAAACGAAGAGTGAAACAAAAGAATAATAAAGACACCTCAACTTTTCCTCATTTATGTAGGACAGTCTTATAATATGGATCCAGATATCCTCCAATCACACAAACTGAAAATTGTTCCACTTTACTGCAGTTCTATAACCATGTGGGAACCAGTCCTGTCTGTGATCTGTGCACATCCAAAATTCTTAGTGAATTCAGAAGTGCCTTGCTTTTGTGACCATACTCCCTGATATTTTCAGCCCTGGTAAGCGAAGCAGGTTTACATTTAGTAATTGGGTGGGAAGCCTCTCAGAAAAAGTTAGGTGCTGTAGGAGGTGTTGCTTGTTCACTAGGTAATGTGTGACCTTCCTGTTACAATAGTAAACCGGGGCACCACAGAATGCACTTTGCTCCTAGAGTCTAGAATAAGGTCCTTTGCTTCTATACACAGCCCATTAGAGATGATGAAAAGACTCCCACTCACTTCAAGAGGCTTTGGTCAGAACTGGTTATACACAGGGTAACTCCACTGTCTTCACAGGGTCCTGGTCCCACAGCGAAGGGGGAGCATGTGAGCTTATTGCAGAGCTGCTGCTCAGGGATGGGAACCTTCTGGCACCCCAGCCTCCAAAATCATTCAGGCTGCACTTTCTGCACTCTGTGCTAGCTGAGGGGTGCATGGGAACTGGTGGCCTCTGCTGCAGGTGATGGGTATCTCAGATACTTAAAGCCATGGCCTAGAGAAGGGAAGTGCATAACTGCAAGTCTGCAGCTGCCTAGGTCCAGCGCTGAGGATTTAGAGTTCCTAGTGCTGCCATTGTAAGGTTCAAGCATGCTCAGCCTTGGAATAGCCACCCCTCCCTTGACTAGTAGCTGCAGCTATCTAAGGCTGGCCTCTGGCAATTGGCCCCATGGCTATAGCCAGAGAAGCTGCAGGTGGCTCTGTGACTACTGGGGGCCATGAAGCTAGAGCAGATAAAGAAACTGGAGTTAACCTCAAGGAACAGAGGTCACCAGTAGGAAAGGAGTGTCAAGGGGAGCAGGGAAAGGGGAAGCAGGTCAGGCTTGCAGCAGGAGAATAGCCCCAGCTGGTTGGGCAGCATGTCCAAAGTAGAAAGGAAACAAGTATGGGGAGAGGTAGTGGTGATCAGGTAGTAGACTAGCATGTAGAAGGGAGCAGAGGAAGAAAGGCTGGCGTCTTCAGATTCCCAAGGGCTAAGTCCTCACTTTGGGGAAATGGTGTTTGCAAGTGGCTTGCTCAAATGGCAGGATGGGTGCTGAGGGAGGGATTTGTCAGAATTGATCAGGTATCTACTGGCTTTGGAACTTTGAGCTGAGAGTAGGACCACATACAGTGACTGGTGACATAGGGTGGAACTGGAGACATGGCTATTGAAGGTCTGAATGAGGAAGGAGATAAATCTATGGGGAGTTTCCTTGATCACTATGAAAGTTCTGCTCACTGTGGACACTGGTATACTCACATGGGTGTACAGCTCAATGAGAAAAACTGGGGGCTGAGGGAGCTGTGTATGGCAATGCATATAGTCATGTAAAGATATGTGATCAAAATGAAAAATGTCTCTGAGATTCAGTATCTGGTATACTATGGCAGCAATGGCACACCAGGCCCACACTTGGAGCCCACAATGACTACATAGGGGCCCACAAAAGGTTAATCTGGCCCTGCCCTTAACAGATAAACTGCTTTAAGCACATCACTTTTACCTGGGTCAGGTTTACTTTCCCAAGCTTTACTAGCCAACAATTTATCACTCACTAAGAATGTACCCCTTCCTTCTTCAGTTAGGGCTTTAACCTGCTCACCAACTTTAATTTGCTTTAGAGAAACATTTCCCTGAGCCCTATCTAATGCCAGATTCACTTCTGAGATACCAGACAGACACTCAGAAATTTCTTCCACATATGCACTGCTTCTCTGTACAGATAAACAGCTGTCTTTCTCATACAAACATTTGGAGAAACCCTCCATAGGCAAACCCTTGCTCCCAGTAGACACAGATTCAGGATTATTTCTTTCCTGTGACTGGTTTATGTCATCAACTTGACTGAACAAAATGTTAATATCACCAATCAAAAGATCCTTAGGCGATAGCTTCCTTACACCAGCTATAACTTCATGTTTAACACCATTCTATTCAAGATGGATTCTGGCTAAAGGCACACTTACAGTAAACTCATAGAGGATTACAATATTCACACTCTTATTTGGTAAGTAAACTTCCTCTTAGACAAGATCTGCTTTAACAAGACTGATGTTAGAAGCTGTAATTTGCCCTAAACAGCTTTTACCATCGACTATTACATTCTCTACACAAGTTATGGGGTTACCTTCATCTGAGCTCATAGTAAAAGTATTTACATAAAAGGTGGCCGTGTTGGGGTAAATTTGGTTACACACACACAACATACCAACATTGTTACAAACTGGATAGATTCTATCTCCATCTTTGCTGTTGAGAGGAGCTGGTTTTTCAGGATGATACAGTTCCTGTTGTTCCTTTATTCTCTTGAGTTGGAGCTTAAGTCTGTCCACTTTTGCCTTAGCTTCTAGTTCCTGCAATCGAATATATGCCATTTTTTGTTCATGTTCAAATCACAGGTGTTCTCTTTCAGCAGCCTCTCCTTCCATATCAGCTATTTTTTGCTTTTGTTCAAATTCTAGCTGCTGGTTTCTCACCGCAACCATTTTCACTGGGTCTGCTTCCTTATCACTGGCAATTAACAGATTTTTCAGTTCCTGCTCTGGGGCCTTTTGCTTAAAATGCAACCCTCTCTGTAAGCACAATTCTTCCAGGCTTTTTCTGTCAGGATCTTGATCATGGGTCACTCACTGTAACCACTGTTCCCTCTCAGCTGTGCGAGTGTGCGTGCGCACACAGATCCTAAACCCTGTGCACATGGCGAAACATCACGCGCACAAAAAATGAAATACTACATCGGAGCCAGGCTGAAATATCATACGCGGGCAACTTTTGACATTGTTCGCCCACCGTCTATCAACAAAGCCAGATTGTACTAGCTGGCAAGAGGGGGAAAGGGAAAGGAGGTTAAATTACCTTTTTCTAAGTATTTAAAAATGACATTTATAAAATAACAGGGTGTAAAACTATTATTATCACAAATTGCAAATTAAAACTTTTTAAATATATAAGCATTTTACTTGCTTGGGCGCATTTGCCTCATGGCGCACAAATTTGAACTCTGCTTCAGAAATTTGCGCAGAAGAAATTTTTTGCGCACACGACCTGTCAAAAAATAGAGGGAACATTGACTGTAACTGATTTTTAACCGTTAAACTCTCCAATATCAAAATTAAATTTTGACAAGAGTGTGGTTCTGATCCAAAAACCCAATTAACCTGTGGTAATATGTATTTAAGCATGACTATGCCACTGTGACCAGGATCCTAGTGGGGAGCCAGCTGTGGTCACTCAATTAGAGTGAATTGCAAAGAATGGGACAGCCAAACCCCCAAAAGCTGGTGGATATTCCAATACTTAGATTCACCAGGCCAGCATAAAACCGCATCTTTATTACCTTACTGGTTACTCAGAAGTCTAAACAACACAGTTCCCTTAAAGACAGATTTCAGAGTAGCAGCCGTGTTAGTTTGTATTCGCAAAAAGAAAAGGAGTACTTGTGGCACCTTAGAGACTAACAAATTTATTTGAGCATAAGCTTTCGTGAGCTACAGCTCAGTTCCGAAAGCTTATGCTCAAATAAATTTGTTAGTCTCTAAGGTGCCACAAGTACTTCAGTTCCCTTAAAGTGATCCAGCCCTAGGCCTCCACCCATGTCAAATATGATGAGAATTTCTGTAAATCTTACTTCATCATATAAAAGAAAAGGTTCTACCAATCCCAAATGACAGGACACATTACCTCCCAGGTTAATGAATGTTTCAGATCTTACCCAAATACACGCTACAGCCAATTCTGATTAACTAAACTAAAATTTATTAAAAAACAAAAGAGAGCGAGTGTGGTTAAAAGATCAATATACATACAGACATGAGTTCAATTCTTGAGGTTCAGATTCATAGCAGAGATGGTGAGCTTTGTAGTTGCAAAGAGTTCCTTTAGAATTCAGTTCATAGGTCATAGACCAATGTCCAAATATCACATTCAGGGCATACCAGCATAACTGGGACCTCAGTCTTGCCACTCAAACTTCCCTGTTGAAGCTGAAGCAGATCTGAGATGACAGAATCAGGACCCAAGGATCTTTTATACAGTTTCATGTCCTCTTTGACAAGTTGAGATTTCGTCAGGGAACAAAAGGTAATTAGGATGACTTTGAAGGAGGTCCATCACCGATACTTAGCTATACAAATTAACATAAGGCCATTTGCTTTTTCCTTCACCATTCACAGTTCATTTCAAAGAGAGATGTGTTTACAATTCATTTAAATGCTAGGATCTTCTTTTGACCTCTGAATGATCAGAATACAGCATAGACAGGGACTTTATATTATCAACCCTACTCATACATATGTAAATACACAAAAACATAGACATTATCTCCCCACATGTCTTCTGTGGATTGATTATTTTGCAGGATGTTTAACCCTTTCTAGCCATGCATCACAGAGCTAATGGTCTTTTTGGTTCCCAGTGGACAGACGCCTACATCACAAAAGTCTGATGGCCTAAACTAGCACAGGTTTTAGCCTTGGCTTGACCTTTCTCCATGTGGGTGCAGCATTTCTGGCTGGATGAGAGGTACAACTGTTCTATCTTACATCCCACACACTGCACATGAAGGGAGCACATGGAGGTATTGTGCTTCAGAGTGGTCCCTCTGAGGAACAGTGTCTCTTGGAGCTACTCCTGAAGCAGTGCAGCTTATGTACCACCCTGTGCTAAAGGCACAGTGCAGTCCTACAATTCTAAATAGATGTTGTGCCAATGTTTGCAAAGCACAAATTGCATAATGTCTCCACGTTCATGGGTCTTGTAAAGCCTACATATTAACATGCTTTGAATACGTGCAGGTGGAGAACTAAAACAGTGCTTCATAGCTAGCTGAAAGAAAAGGAGTACTTGTGGCACCTTAGAGACTAATTTTTTTTTTGCGAATACAGACTAACACGGCTGTTCCTCTGATAGCTAGCTGAGTAGGCAATTGGTCTTGTTAATGTGCATTTCTAGTGCTTGATCACCTAAAAGCATGGTGAGGTTAAAACAGCTCCTCTGAGCCAAATTCTGTCTTTGAGACATATGCCCAGCACCTGTGGAGCTGAATGAGAGCTGATGCAGGTGTTGCTGAATGCAGGATTGGCCCCTTCAGACCTGGTCCTGACACTAATGAAGTTGATGAAATCTTTGCCATAGAGTTCAATGGGAGCAGGACTGAGCCTGCAGTATCTAGACAAACAAGGTTTTCAGAGTGATGGGGTTTCTTGGTAAAACAGCTGCTTATCTGTATGCAAGCTTTATTTATATTTCAAACCCCAGCTCTGTATTTGCCCAAGTTGGGGCAACACACCTGTGAAGGGGATGCACAAAGGGATACCTTAATTTACTCACTCCCTGCTAGTTGCTCTTCCTGCTATACATCTCCTTTCTGGCCTTGGTAAATAATAAGTTAGACTCCTTCAGACCCACTTTTCAGCACCTAACTTACCCCACCTTATGCATCACCATTGACTTTGGCTCATTTAAGTGGAACTTGTCTCAGCTGACTGATGTTGTAAGCTTCAAACCCACTAGAGAACTGTTGAAAGTGATCATTGGTTGATCCCTCCTCCATCTCCCCTTGGGCTTTACCTATTCTGAATAGCAGAATAGGTCCTACAGTCCAGCAGTGCTCTTTCTTCCTTTTCAGTCATGATGACAAAGGAAAAGTCCTACCACTGAACTTGTCACCCTTGTCTTGACCAACTGTATGAAACTGCACCATATTCATGCATCCTTCCAAGCTGTGGTGCTTTATATGATAATGCTTCTGACTCTGGCTGCTATGCTATTAGACATCCTTATCTAAGAAAAATGCACTCTTTGTAGATCAAACACATCAAATTAAGCAAACGTAAGTACTTTTTTTTTTACCCTCTTAAATATTTCCTCCAACTCGTGAAGCATCCTAAATTATTCAGAACTCTGTCGCCTGTGGAATTTCCAGTCTCCTGCTGGAAACAAGATTAAAAAAAATCAAAAGTACCTGCTCTGTTAGCTTCTCATTCAATAGCCTTCATTTTTAAATCAAAGCTGCTGTATAGACTGTAGCCAGTGTCTCTTTAGGCTGGTATTTGACATCTGCATTATGACGTGGGGAATTATTCAAACCAAATTGCTATTTAGGCTGGCAGTTTGAAACCAACGAAAAGGAGACCGCATATAATCTCCCCTCTAGCAACAGTTTGCATAGGTTGGAAGGAAAATGAGGTTTGATTGCAGAACCACTGCCTCTTGTTAGTGCTTTGTGCTCAGTGTTAAGGCCTTCTGTGCATTACTGGATCCTCAGTATCACCCTGCCACCTCCACCTCAAGCCCAACCACCAGAATTCGATCAAAGTATTACAGTCCCCAGGCAGGGGTACCAGACGGGGGGGCCAGGGCCCACGGCCCCCTCACTTTTTACCGGCTATAAGGGAGAGTGGGGGTGGGTGGGAGAAGAGCGAGCAGGTGGCAGGATCTTGGGAGGAAGGGGTGGTGCAGCGGTGGGGGTTGGGGCAGGGACAGAGCCTCGGAGGGAAGGGGCGGCAGAGAGGGGTGGGGTCATGGTTCAGGCTCCAGTGGGACCCCCCCACTCCTTTTAGGAAGCTTCCGCAGCCCCTACATCTCAGGAGACTAAACTATTGCATGCCACAGGCAGCAAACAGGAGGGACCGAGGTGCACCAGGGCCTGGGGCCACTGCAATGACGGAGAATTGATTAAGTGACATACTCAGTAACATTTTATTTGTTTGTTTGAAGGACCGTGTGCTGTGGCTGGCAGTTGGAAGCTTGGTTTGAAATCTAGACGCCTCTGTTCATTGGCTGAGCCTTCATCAGGGGGCGGGGCTATCAAGAAGGCCAGGGCTTTATAAAGCAGTGAGCAAGCGACCAGGGAGCTTTGCGACTGCTAACAGGGAGTTGAGAGGGAGTTGGGAAGGGGGTGAGGTACCCTTACCATTCTTTAGAGCCTTTTAACTAAACTATAATCAAAACTTCTTGATTCAAACAAAAACCCTATCATTAACCTAGGTAACTGTAGGAGAAAATGCAGGCAGAAGCCCAGCAGCTTTATTGCACTCAGTGTAGCATGTATGATTACCTGCCATGTGGGCGGGTGGCGTATGTGTACATTCAGTGCAAGGAGCTCCTGGCCCTCGAGACTGTGTATGGGCTTTGGAGGCCAGGGTGGCAGAACTGGAGGAGCTAAAGGAAGCAAAGAGGTATGTTGTTGAGGCTTTCTGGGACACTGTAGATTTGACCCACCTTGAAAAGCCCAGAGAAAGAGAGCAGTCAACGGGAACAGAGGGAAACCTTCCCATAGTTGGGACCCTCCTCCCAGATAATGATAGGGTATCCTCTCGCACTGAGGTTACCTCTCCAGGGGAGGGAACTCCAGCCATTAGGAAAAGGCAGGTGTTAGTAATGGGAGATTCTATCATTAGAAGCATAGATAGCTGGGTTTGTGATGACTGGGAGAACCATATGGTGACTTGCCTGCCCGGTGCAAAGGTTGCGGATCTCTTGAGGCATCTAGATAGACTTATGTGTAGTGCTGGGGAGGAGCCAGTGGTCGTAGTACATGTAGGTACCAATGACATAGGGAAGGGTAGGAGAGACGTCCTGGAGGCCAAATTTAGGCTGCTAGGAAAGAGACTGAAATCCAGGACCGCTCTGGTAACATTCTCAGAAATGCTACCAGTTCCACACGCAGGGCCAGGTCGGCAGGCAGAGCTTCAGAGTCTCAATGCGTGGATGAGACGATGGTATAGAGAGGAGGGGTTTAGATTTATTAGGAACTGGGAAAACTTTTGGGATGGGGGAGCCTAGACACAGGGCTGTCCTTAGGATTTATGGTTCCCTAGGCGGGATTATTAAACTGGTGCCCCTATGCCTGACTTGCTCTTAGCAACACAAACATAAGCTTACAGTACTGGAAAACTTGCCACATGCACTTTATTAAAAACACTTTAACTTCATTAAGCACACTGTAATGCTGGTGGACTAGCACTAAAGAAGTAGCGCTATAGAAAAATTCTGATTTATTGACAGAATGATGCAAATAATACAATCTTTTAAATTTGTCAACATTTCATTGGAAATTTCTATGAAGAGGTATTGAAACAAGGATTTGTTTTTAATTAAAGTGATCTTTTTGGCTTTTTTGGCTGCAAAATCAGTAATAATGTCATCATATGACAAAGACAAAGTCAAAGTGATGTCTTGTTCGATTGCAAGAATAGCAAGACCAGTCAATCGTTCCTGACTCATTGTAGAACGGAGATAGTTTTTAATGAGCTTTGGTTTTGAGAAACTCCGTTCTCCTGAAGCTACTGTTACAGGAATTGTCAGTAGAATACGAGTGGCAATGTACACATTAGGATATATGTCAACAAGTTTGCTGATATGAATAAACTGTACAATGTCCATCACCGATTTTGCATGTGGCAACATTGATGACAATGTACTCAATTCTTCGTACAGTTCAAGTCCATTTAAATCAAAACTATCACCGTGCTTCAGGAGGCTCTCTGGGTTCTTGCACTTTGTCATTTGCTGCTCTTGTTTTCCTATTTCATTGAATTTAGTTCTGTCATACTAAAATCCAAACTGTTCATGGTGTGCTCGTAAGGTATTAAACTTTTCATCAACGGCAGATATTGCTTTATCCATCACAACATTAAAAACTCAACTTCAAATTTCTTTTTTGGATTGTCTATGGGCTCATCTGCGCCTTCATATTCCACTTGCCGTTTTTTCCTTGAAACTCCTGTCACGTTTGGACATGGAAATTTTGGTTCTACACGGAGTGCCTGTGCAAGCTCTCTCGCTGTAACCTGTGCTTCTTTTAATCCATTTTCTCTGTACTTCACTAAAAAGTCTTGTGTGTTGTTCAGTAAGGTAAGTGTTGAATCAAGGTGCATCATTGGACTCTGCATTATTTTGCTTATACTTGAGATTTTAACAAGAATGTCATACCAGATTACGACAGATGTTAGAAACTTGAAGCTGGATATTTCAGAGGCCAATAACTGTGCTTCACTTTTCGCTTTTGGATCTCTGGCTTCTTCCGAAATAGCAACCAGTGCTTCGTAAACTTCCTCAGATTGATATCTCAACGTTTTTGCACTTTCTACTCTGCTTTCCCAGCGTGTCTCAGATAGAGGCTTAACGGTATTACCATTGACATGTGCTTTGAATATTTGCCATTGTTGAGTGGAAGCTAAAAAGAGCACGTAAACGCATTGCAGTAAACCAGAAAAAGAAATAGCTTCTACAGAAGACTTGGCCATATCACACAAAATCAAATTAAGGCTGTGGCATGCATACGGAACAAAAAAGGCTCGTGGATTTTCTGCCAGCAATCTAGCTTGCACGCCAGAAATGCATCCTCTCATATTGGCACCATTATCATAGCCTTGTCCTCTAATGTTCATTACGGATGACCCCATTCGTTTTAGTTAATCAAGAAGAGCTTGAAGAAGTCCAAAACCTGTCGTGTCCTCTACGTCTAAAAATGTGATAAATGATTCCTTAACTGTAATCTGTGCTGAATTGTTAATGTCGACAAATCTCACGACTAACGACATCTGTTCTTCATGATTTATGTCCGGAGTGCAATCTAGAATTACGGCAAAATATTTTGCCAAAGTAACCAATGAAACAATTTTATCTCTCACTTTATCACTCATTAGCATGATCAGTTCATTTTGAATTCTTGTCCTAAATAGTGGTCATGTATTTCATTTTCAGTTACTTTTCGGAGATGTTCACTCATCACTGTGTCCTTTCAATTTTGTGTCCTTAAAATTGAAAGGTGGATAAGGAATTGGTTAAAGGGGAGACTACAATGGGTCCTACTGAAAGGTGAACTGTCAGGCTGGAAGGAGGTTACCAGTGGAGTTCCTCAAGGATCAGTTTTGGGACCAATCTTATTTAATCTTTTTATTTCTGACCTCGGCACAAAAAGTGGGAGTGTGCTAATAAAGTTTGCGGATGATACAAAGCTGGGAGGTATTGCCAATTTAGAGAAGGACAGGGATATCCTACAGGAGGATCTGGATAACCTTGTAAACTGGAGTAATAGTAATAGGATGAAATTTAATAGTGAGAAGTGTAAGGTCATGCATTTAGGGATTAATAACAAGAATTTTAGTTATAAGCTAGGGACACATCAATTAGGAGTAATGGAGGTGGAAAAGGACCTTGGAGTATTGGTTGATCATAGGATGACTATGAGCCACCAATGTGATATGGCCATGAAAAAAGCTAATGCAGTCTTGAGATGCATCAGGAGAGGTATTTCCAGTAGGGATAAGGAGGTTTTAGTTCCGTTATACAAGGCACTGGTGAGACCTCACCTGGAATACTGTGTGCAGTTCTGGTTTCCCATGTTTAAGAAGGATGAATTCAAACTGGAACAGGTACAGAGAAGGGCTACTAGGATGATCCGAGGAATGGAAAACCTGTCTTGTGAAAGGAGACTCAAAGAGCTTGGCTTGTTTAGCCTAACTAAAAGAAGGTTGAGGGGAGATATGATTGCTCTCTATAAGTATATCAGAGGGATAAATACCAGAGAGGGAGAGGAATTATTTAAGCTGAGTACCAATGTGGACACAAGAACAAATGGATATAAACTGGCCACCAGAAAATTTAGACTAGAAATTAGACGAAGGTTTCTAACCATCAGAGGAGTGAAGTTTTGGAATAGCCTTCCAAGGGAAGCAGTGGGGGCAAAAGATCTATCTGGCTTTAAGATTAAACTGGATAAGTTTATGGAGGAGATGGTATGATGGGATAACATGGTTTTGGTAATTAAATATTCATGGTAAATAGGCCCAATGGCCTGTGATGGGATATTAGATGGGGTGGGATCCGAGTTACCCGGGAAAGAATTTTCTGTAGTATCTG
This sequence comes from Caretta caretta, assembly GCF_965140235.1. NCBI lineage: Eukaryota > Metazoa > Chordata > Testudines > Cheloniidae > Caretta > Caretta caretta. The sequence continues at coordinate 61,733,346 of NC_134212.1, read as the reverse complement.
ACTGATGAATCTTGCCCATATGCTCAGGGTTTAGCTGATCGCCATATTTGGGGTCGGGAAGGAATTTTCCTCCAGGGCAGATTGGAAGAGGCCCTGGAGGTTTTTCGCCTTCCTCTGTAGCATGAGGCACGGGTCACTTGCTGGAGGATTCTCTGCTCCTTGAAGTCTTTAAACTACGATTTGAGGACTTCAATAGCACAGATATAGGTGTGAGGTTTTTTGCAGGAGTGGTGGGTGAAAGTCTGTGGCCTGCATTGTGCAGGACGTCAGACTAGATGATCATAATGGTCCCTTCTGACCTAAATATCTATGAATCTATGAATCACTGTGTCAAATTTTCCCAGCAGTTGTACAAGGCCCCCAAAATTTCCATTTTTGGGCTGGAATAATTTCTCAATGCTTCCTCTAAAAGCAAGATTGTTTGTTGATAGATATTCTACAATAGATAATAGACATTCAAGAACATGACGCCAATGCTGCTTCTCTGACTCCAGCAATCTTTGATTTTGGGCATCAAGAGTTGTCTAATTTTTAACCTTACACTCAGCTCACGCCATTTGTGCATACTTTCAATGTGGTGTTGTGCCTTTTCATGTTGCGGTAATATGTGACTAAGATTTTTCCAATCATTAATACCCATGGTTGCTATCTTAAAATTGCAACTATTGAAAAGCTTGCATGGGAAACAAAATACAGCATCCTTTCATTTAGAGTACACAAGCCACCATCTGTTGACAATTTCACCATTAGAAAGTCTTTTGTAGTAATTGTTTTCTGTGAATTTCCTACCTCTGATGTCTTTAGGATATTCGAGACCTTTTATTCTCCCAGGGCCGTTCTCAAGTATAATGCCATGGAATTCATTGTTTAAAGATTGTGGCCATGTGCCAATGTCATCTATATCCCATGCTAGTAGAGTTTCAACTGTTGTAATTTCTTGTTTTGTGTCTGCATCTGTTTCAAATGATTGTTCTGTGTGTTGTTGCATTTCTTGAGCTTCGCCTGCATAAATATTTTCTTCGGCAGTTACTTGATGATCTTGATCACCTTCGTTTTTTCATAATGTACAAACTTAAGTATAGAACCCTTCTGTGCTTGTACAGCTAATCCTATTTCATCTTTCCGTTTTCTTTTTTGTGACCCGGAAAGTTTTTTTCGATACGACATAACTTATAAGGGTGTTTTTTAAAGAAATAACTGTTTAAATTATCAGATTATCAGAAGTATTATTTAAAATAACTAATATATGATAATCGTGAGTCTGTGACTTTGAGCTAGAGTGAAGACACCTCACAAGGCGCTCCTCCCTGACTGAGACACATTGTTGGAAACCCATGTCATTTTTACAAAGCCACTTTTTAGTTTTAAATGTATAGTGGGGTCAGTCTTAATGTTAGTTACAACTCTATATCAACCTTATACTGTAAATAGATCAATGGCATTATCCAGTTTAATAAGCTGGGTTTCCAAACAGTGGCAAAATATAACCCTAGTTTTACTCCTCGGTAAAGCACAAAGTGACCAAAATGAAGTCAGCACAGAATCGTCTCATCTAGATTAAGGCAGCACAGAACTGTTACAGAAGTCCTATTCTGCCTTAGTTTTGTTTGGAAAGACATTAGCACTAGCAGTATATTTTGGGCAACAAGATAAATCACTGCCTCTAAAATTCCATCAAAAACTGACATTTTCACAACTCTAGCATGATCTGCTGCACAGATTCTTCACAAGGAAGTGTCCCTGGTGTTTTTAACTCATATTAATCGTGTATTTACTTTATGAAAGTTGGACAAAACATTGTGAAAACGTAAGACATTGGCTGCCCAACTTCTGGGCTGGCAAAAGCTATGCTGACTCACTGGGAAAAAAAAGCAAGAGAATCTTAGTACAACATATGGTCACTCTATACACTAGTAAGGAGATGATCATATTACAGTTGTTGGAGGGCTCTATTTAGAGGTAACAGGGCTATAGGAAAGCCAGTCAACATTTTTTGTTTCTCTGATGAAAACTGGCCCACTCCCTGCCCCAAACCAAACTTGTCACAAATAATTGTCAACAACTTAATTTTCTGTTTTTGGCTAAGATATTGATTTTTTTTAATTGAAATTGGATTCAGGATTGTTAGCAAGCATTTTTGGCAAACAATGGTGTTAAATGACAATCTAAATGGCAACACAGTACTGCTTTCATGATTGGCTCACTCACGCCCCAGCCTGCTGGTCCAACAGCTGCAGTAGAGGAGGAGATGGGTGGAAACCTGCAGTACCCCAAAATCCACCTCTTGGGGGGGCAAAGTAGCAACAGCAGCAGCAAACCCTCAGGTCCAATCACACACCAGTGGGCACCACTGCCAGCCCAATGGACCATGGTGAAGTTAGCACAGCATCTGATCTCAGGGACGGGGCACCTACGGAGCCACAGCAGCTCATCCTGCCTTGCGCAGCTCCCCCCAAGATGTGATGGATCACTGCCAGCCCAGGGGAGAGACGCGCTCCCCAGCTAGGGTGACCAGATGTCCCGTTTATAGGGCCAGTCCCGATATTTGGGGCTTTGTCTTTTATAGGCACCAATTACCCCCACCTAGGGTGATCAGACAGCAAGTGTGAAAAATCTGGACAGGGGGTGGGGGTTAATAGGAGCCTATATAAGAAAAAGACCCAAAAATTGGGACTGTCCCTATAAAAGTGGGATCCTACCCCAAACTGCAGCCTGATTTTTCACTCATGGTCTCTGGCCCAGCCAGCTGCCTGTGACCCTTCCAATCCTGGCTGGCTGCCCAGGAATGAGTTACTTTCACTTTCATTCCTCAGCACTGCAGCCAGTCAGCCCCTGTCCCCCCCTTCCCCTCACCCAACCCAGCCCTGTGGGAGGGGAGGGGGGGTGCTCCATGAGGAGGGGGAGAAGAATGGACATTATGGGGGGGGGCAACAAAGGATACTGCAACTGCCGAGCCTGCCTCACCTCATTCCAGGGGAGAGAGTCACACTCACAGGTCAGTTCCTTCCACCACCCTTTCCCCCACCCCTTCCCAGAGACCCCAGCAGCCAATCCCCTCCCTCAGACTGTGCTGCATTCGGCTCTCTCTAGGACCTAGCATCCCTGCTCTTACATGCTCCACTGCTTCCCCTCTGTCTGGACTCCCGGCAGAGTAGTACCCTAGGCGGCTGCCTATTCTGCCTATGGCTAAGGATGGTGCTGCCTATACAGGAAGGCTGGGCTCCAGCTAAACCAAAGTGGATCCAGACTGCTGGCACTTAACATTAAAAAGGTTGCAGAGCAGTTTTTAAACTAAGAGATGGGGGAAAGCCAATTGCTGCAGAGGCGCTCGTGGATCGGACAGAGACTTCTGTTAGAGGAGAGTCTATTGATAGAGATTCTCTAGGTTTTAGTCAGGAGGAGGGGATGAAAGAGGACAAAGTGTGGGCCAGATCAGAGGAGAAACATTCCCATAAAGAATTTGACACATCAGAAAAGGGCAGACAAATAAACAGTGACAAATTTTTAAAGTGCTTGTACACAAATGCTAGAAGTCTAAATAATAAGATGGGTGAACTAGAGTGCCTCGTGTTAAAGGAGAATATTTATATAATAGGCATCACAAAAACCTGGTGGAGTGAGGACAATCAGTGGGACACAATCTTTCCGGCGTACAAAATATATTGGAAGGACAGAACAGGCCGTGCGGGGGTGGGGGTGGGGAAGTGGTACTATATGTGAAAGAAAATGTAGAATCAAATGAAATAAAAATCTTAAATGAATCCACATGTTCCATTGAATCTCTATGGATAGTAATTCCATGCTCTAATAAGACTATAACAGTAGGGATCTATTATCGACCCCCTGACCAGGACAGTGATAGTGACAATGAAATGTTAAGGGAGATTAGAGAGGCTATCAAAATAAAGAACTCAATAACAGTGGGGGATTTCAATTGTCCCCATATTGACTGGGTACATGTCACCTCAGGACGAAATGCAGAGACAAAATTTCTCGATACTTTAAATGACTGCTTCTCGGAACAGCTGGTACAGGAACCCACAGGGGAGAGGCAACACTCGATCTACTCCTGAGTGGAGAGCAGGATCTGGTACAAGAGGTAACTATAACAGGACCGCTTGGAAATAGTGACCATAATATAATAACATTTAACATTCCTGTGGTGGGCAGAACACCTCAACAGCCCAAACTGTGGCATTTAATTTCAGAAAGGGGAACTGTGCAAAAATGAGGAGGCTAGTTAAACAGAAATTAAAAGGTACAGTGACTAGAGTGAAATCCCTGCAAGTTGCATGGACACTTTTCTAAGACACCGTAATAGAGGCTCAACTTAAATGTATACCCCAAATTAAAAAACACAGTAAAAGAACTAAAAAAGAGCCACAGTGGCTTAACAACCATTTAAAAGAAGCAGTGAGAGATAAAAAGGCATCTTTTAAAAAGTGGAAGTCAAATCCTAGTGAGGTAAATAGAAAGGTACATAAACACTGCCAAATTAAATGTAAAAATGTAATAAGAAAAAGCCAAAAAGGAGTTTGAAGAATAGCTAGCCAAAAACTCAAAAGATGATAACAAAATGTTTTTTAAGTACATCAGAAGCAGGAAGCCTGCTAAACAACCAGTGGGGCCCCTTGACGTTCGAGATACAAAAGGAGCATTTAAAGACAATAGAGTCATCACGGAGAAACTAAATGAATTCTTTGCTTCAGTCTTCACGGCTGAGAATGTTAGGGAGATTCCCAAACCTGAGCCATCTTTTGTAGGTGACAAATCTGAGGAATTGTCACAGATTGAAGTGTCACTAGAGGAGGTTTTGGAATTAATTGAGAAACTTAACAATAACAAATCACCGGGACCAGATGGCATTCACCCAAGAGTTCTGAAAGAACTCAAATGTGAAATTGTGGAACTATTATCTATGGTTTGTAACCTGTCCTTTAAATCAGCTACTGTACCCAATGACTGGAAGATAGCTAATGTAACGCCAATATTTAAGAAGGGCTCTAGAGGTGATCCTGGCAATTACACACCGGTAAGTCTGACATCAGTACCGGGCAAATTAGTTGAGACAATAGTAAAGAATAAAATTGTCAGACACATAGAAGAACATAAATTGTTGCGCAAAAGTCAACATGGTTTCTGTGAAGGGAGATCGTGTCTTACTAATCTATTAGAGTTCTTTGAGGGGGTCAACAAACATGTGGGCAAGGGGGATCCAGTGGACATAGTGTACTTAGATTTCCAGAAAGCCTTTGACAAGGTCCCTCATCAAAGGCTCTTATGTAAATTAATTTGTCATGGGATGAGAGGGAAGATCGTTTCATGGACTGAGAATTGGTTAAAAGACAGGGTAGGAACAAAGGGTAGGAATAAATGGGAAATTTTCAGAATGGAGAGGGGTAACTAGTGGTGTTTCCCAAGGGTCAGTCCTAGGACCAGTCCTATTCAACTTATTCATAAATGATCCGGAGAAAGGGGTAAACAGTGAAGTGGCAAAAGTTTGCAGATGTTACTAAACTGTTCAAGATAGTTAAGACCAAAGCAGACTGTGAAGAACTTCAACAAGATCTCACAAAACTAAGTGATTGGGCAACAAAATGGCAAATGAAATTTAATGTGGATAAATGTAAAGTAATGCACATTGGAAAAAAATATCCCCAACTATACATACAATATGATGGGGGCTAATTTAGCTACAACTAATCAGGAGAAAGATCTTGTAGTCATCGTGGATAGTTCTCTGAAGATGTCCATGCAGTGTGCAGCAGCAGTCAAAAAAGCAAACGGGATGTTAGGAATCATTAAAAAAGGGATAGAGAATAAGATGGAGAATATCTTATTGCCCTTATATAAATCCATGGTACACCCACATCTTGAATACTGTGTACAGATATGGTCTCCTCATCTCAGAAAAGATATACTGGCATTAGAAAAGGTTCAGAAAAGGGCAACTAAAATGATTAGGGGTTTGGAACGGGTCCCAGATGAGGCGAGATTAAAGACGCTAGGACTTTTCAGCTTGGAGAAGAGGAGACTAAGGGGGGATATGATAGAGGTCTATAAAATCATGAGTGGTGTGGAGAAAGTGAATAAGGAAAAGTTATTTACTTGTTCCCATAATATAAGAACTAGGGGCGACCAAATGAAATTAATGGGTAGCAGGTTTAAAACAAATAAAAGGAAGTTCTTCTTCACTCAGCGCAGTCAACCTGTGGAACTCCTTGTCTGAGGAGGTTATGAAGTTTAGGACTATAACAGGGTTTAAAAAAGAACTGGATAAATTCATGGAGGTTAAGTCCATTAATGGCTATTAGCCAGGATGGGTAAGGAATGGTGTCCCTAGCCTCTGTTTGTCAGAGGGTGGAGATGGATGGCAGGAGAGAGATCACTTGATCATTACCTGGTAGGTTCACTCCCCCTGAGGCACCAGGCATTGGCCACTGTCGGTAGACAGGATACTGGGCTAGATGGACCTTTGTTCTGACCCAGTATGGCTGTTCTTATGTTCTTGTTTGCTAAAATAAATAGTCATGACAGATGGTTATAGTAGAAGACACAACACACATGCATGTGGTAGGGGCTTATTTAGCTGATATTGTGGTATCATTTGTGGCCCTCATTCGAAAAGCTCTTATAGAGCAGGCAGCAACCATTTGGCACAGGCACATGTCCGTACCTGTTGGAGCTGAGTGAATAATTTTCACTAAAAAGAGCAGTAGAATTCAAATTGCCCTTATTTTCTGTCCATAAATGGTGATCAGACAGGTACTTCAGCTTACTTATTCAAAATCTATTCCTGAATTTCTTCATTAAATACATTTTGCTCTATACAGGTAGTTCATTGTGAGTATTCAAAGCTTGTGGAGGGGTGAGCTTCAGAGCTCATGTCTGTTTCTGAATTGATTGCTTCCTAGCTAATCAACATAGTATGTCTTGTGAATGGTGAAATCCAACATATGGCTGGAAATAAGTTTCTTCAGCCACGTGTGATTGTCTTTCCCGCATGGAGTAGTTGCAGTATTGCATGTTGACAGACTTTGTCCTGAAACACTCCCTGGTATGCCTGGTGTGCTACCATCCGCCAGGCAAGTTCCGATGTTAGATAGTAGCTGGTGGGTCCCAAACAGATCCTTACCCACTGTCTCCAACTACTCCATGCCTTTCAGAATCCCTAGTAAGGTAGCTTCCACATCTTACTGGTCCCAGCTTCTGTGGAGCCATATCCTCCTGGTGACTCTCTCCTGAGCAGGAGGTAAAGAGCAGCAGCAGAAACAACCTTAGCAGATTGATCACATAAGATACGAGTCCTTGTCATACATGGCTGACTTTGCTCAGAGCCCTGTTAAATTTGTCACGCTGAGTGAGACAAGATGGGTGAGGTAATATCTCATAGTGGAACAACTTCTGTTGGTAAGAGAGAAGCTTTCTCTCGCCAACAGAAGCTGGTTCAATAAAAGATATTACCTCACCCACCTTGTCTCTCTAGTATTCTGGGACTGACATGGCTACAACTACACTGCATACAACAATCGGAATTTGACTCTCTCACAGGTTGGCTTTCAGAGCTGCCCCCCCCCCCCAGCTTACTAAATTTACTTACTAAGTTTCTGTACCTTTGTCTGGTCTGCCCTGTTCCAGCCTCCCCTTTTAAAAGCCATATGATCTGTGCACTGTGAAAGACACATGCTCATTAATAGATTAAATGGCTTATAGGAACTGTTGAGCATCCATGTTCATTAAGGTGGGGAATTGCTGGTTTCATACTTGTACTGGGAGAGGCCATTTCTCCACTCTCAGTTCAGAGCCTGAATCATCCACTTTGAACATGTCTCTTTGCTACAGCTTCTTCCTGTGTGACTGCCCTATATGGAGGTGCGGGGTGGCTTCGCTGACAGTTCTCTGCTGAAATGGAAGAATCCAAGTTCTTAGGTTATGATCAGGACATTCCTGTGAAGGAGTTATTAGCTTAGAGGGCTGTCAACTCTAATGTTTTCTTTGCGGGGTTCGCCTGTCCTAGTTTGCTAGGGGTTTCCACCTTCAAAACCAGCAGATCCAAGGTGATTAGCAGGGGCCTCATGCCAGTTGGATCCCTGACAGCACAGCTCCTACCAGAGGAGCACTGCCAGGGAATCTCTCAAAATCCACTGCCCCACAACTCCTTAGAAGGCAACATGGTAAATTAATGCAGAAAGGATCAGCCTTAATTTGGACAGTGGGGTGGGAGGAGGTATTGTTTCATATTCTCTGTGTGTATATAAAGTCTGCTGCAGTTTCCACGGTAAACATCTGATGAAGTGAGCTGTAGCTCACGAAAGCTCATGCTCAAATAAATTGGTTAGTCTCTAAGGTGCCACAAGTACTCCTTTTCTTTTTGCGAATACAGACTAACACGGCTGTTCCTCTGAAACCTGTCATTCACCCTGGAGTTGCATGGAAAATGCTGCAAAAAGTAGCTCTGTTGAATGACCGGTTAAACCAGAAGTGTATTTGTCCCTATGTCCTTGGGGGATTTAATTCTGTCTGGTCGCTGTGGACTCAGGTTCTTAACATGTATTTGGCTTCATTCAGGCTTGTATTTGCTTTGCTTTGCTTTGCTGTCTGAGTATTCTTGTGGCTTCTATTGCAATATGGGAGTGTGTTTTAGAAGGAAGAGTGGTCAAGTGATGTAGCAGAGGCTGAGGAACTAGACCTCTTAGTTCTTTTACCATCTTGCTCAGTCATTCTGTGAGACTTTCGGTAAGTCTGTTTGACCTCTTGCACTTCATTTTACTATACTGTATATATAACACAATTACTTCCAGGGCTTCTAATGTTCTGATTAGACACTATGTAAATGCAAATCCTTATGGGAAAAGCTGCCCTCTTTAAGGAACACCCACTCCTAATACGCACACACTTTAGAGGAAAGCTTTACACGATACCGTAAAGGCAACCATCCTGTAGATCTGATATTACAGAGGTGCAGCTGCTCATACCTTGTTAATTCACGACATCATTGTTTCTGTTACAAAGCCTATTTCCTGGAGTAAATTACTTAGCTGTAAAAAGCAGTCTCGACTGCAGCTAGAGCTGGTTACATACTTCAAAAACTCTCCTTCAAACAGTTTGAATTTTTTAAAAAATGAGCTTCCATGATTGCCTTTGCATTTGTTTTCTACTAATAGTTCATCAAACTAATTCACTCTGGAATGTCTTGTCAATTTTAAGCAAATATTGCAGAAGAATGATGAAAAGCAAATTTGGAATCGGTAAGCACAACTGCCTCCGAAAATAGATTCTAATAGTGTCACTCTTCCAATCGGAGGAGAGAAGCCATTCCAAGAGTCTACATATTCAAAATTCAAGTAATTTTGAGTATCCAGTATTTTACAATGAACTGCTCAGGAAACAGCTACAAGCTAAGCTTTATTTGTGCAGATTATTCATTGTCTAATTTTGAATGACCAGTTCTCGGTTTTTCTGTCTCTTCACAGAGAAAATGTGATTGGAAATGTGAAATTCATCCAATAAATTCTCTGAAATTATTCATATCTTAGATTCTTATCAAATATGGTGAATACAAGAATTTGGTGCAGGAGGAGGGAGTCTTCTATCCATACAGAGTGAAGCAGGGGCAGTAACAGTGGAAACTTCTCCACAAAATTTACTTAATGTCTCTGAACTAATGACCTGGAGAGATTGTCTGCATGACTGAGAGATTACTCCAGCTTCCATGTCATTCATGAAAGATGCCTTTCACATGTAGAGTACATCACTGTGCTCTCTCATGGTCTGTTATGTCATCTTGGGCTTCAGTAACCGATGTTAACATGTCATTAATGTCCAGTTGGATAAGATTCATTACTTACCTCGTATTTTATCCTTCACTTAATTTTTCTAATGGATTTAGTTGCAGAGTATCTTCAAGAATAAAATGGATCTTGCCTTTGATTGTTGCTGTAATCTGCTTGTGATGCAGAATTCCACTAGTTGCACTTGGGAGCTGAAGCATCACTTTTTGCATAGGATAATAGTCTGAGAAATTAGTTTGAAAAGGTCCTGTCCCACAATTGCTAGCTTAGGTCTTTTCCCTACAATATATCCTCAATTGTTTTCTCTAAATGGTATGTCATGTGCATGCGGCAGAACTGACTGGTGCCAAAGGAATGAATGATTAGACCCTTATTTTCAAGTGTTACCAATTTGCAATGAAGTGAGCTGCTGCTCAGTAACTTCTGTACATTATGCTGCTGTACTAGTCTAATAATCCTTGTAGTGTAAACTGTTCAAAATATGCAGAATTGCCATTTCTAATGAGAACAGCCTGGAAGAAATGTGGAACTTCACAACCATGCTGATTGATCCCTGGAAATGTCCCTGGATATTTATTTTATCTTTCCAGAATGACACAGAACAAACATAGAATTTGATACTAACAAGCAGCATTCATTTCTTTAAGCTACATTGAGTTCTGTTCATTAGGTTAAATATGTCTATGGAATTTCATCTTTTCTCAAGTGCTCTTTAGTGTGACTGTGAACTAAGATTTTCTGTTTTCTTAACAGATTTCCCTCCCCTGGACAGTAACACAGTTGGACTCTAGAACATCAAGGGTACTAAAAGTATGATCTCTGTCTTGGCCGGTGCTGGTGATTGAATCTACATAACTGAAAGCTTGAGTTTCTGCCATTTGAGCTCAAGAGCCAGGTTTTGTGGCTACATGGGTTGTAACAGATTCACATCCTCTCGATCATCTAGACTAGAGAGAGAGAGAGAGAGAGTCATAACATTCATTGACCAGTGGATTACACAAATCTGCCCATAAACTGAGCACCCAAGGCAAATCAGGTCTCTATTCCACAGCAGCTAATGTTTCAGTTTTTGAAAGGCTCACATGCAATTGTCCATATGGCTATGCTGCACTGCAGCCATGCAAAAGTCACCTGGTTTGGTGTTACACCTATGTTGCTTTTAGGGTGGTAATAGGAGTAGAGACTAACCTGTAGTAAACAAATTATTGATGAATTGTGCCTTCTCCCTATAAGCAGAAACCCTGAATAGACTGAGATTTTTCCTTTGCAAAACTGTTTGATGGCTCCTGCAAATTTAGTTTACTCTCATTTGCTGTTCAAAACTTGAGCTTCTTAGTCTGTGATCACAACTCGCATGCTATCATTTCTGTTCCTCTATGGATGATCTGACTTGTCAGGTGGGGAACAAATTTTAAAATTTACTTTCTCAGAGTATTCAAGTGTGTGTATTTATTTGCAAATATTCAAACTACTAGAACTCAGCCATCCCAATATTGGTAGAAAGGTCCAAGGCAGAAATAATTTTTTAAAAAAACTTGAACACATATTGGTGGTGGTGTTGTGTAGTGCTCACTCACCTGTACTGGAGTACATGCAAGGCTTGCTGGTTTTGACTCCGGGAACTGTTTTTGGAGGCAGAAAGTCCAAGCAAACACAGATTCAATGGACTGGACCAATAAAAACCCAAACTGAAAGTTTTGCTGTAGCTCCTTTGAAGTGAGGTGGCAGAGTTGAGCACATGTTGGTACATACCTGAAGGGAGAGTAGAAGAATATGCCATGGTATAGGGTGCCATTAGCTCCTTTCTACCATGTGTTTGGGCTGCCAATTTTACACACAAGCAACAGTGTTGTGAGTGCTTGATGCAAGTCTTCCCAAACAAGCTGCTGTAAAACTTCACAGCATTTGACAAAATATAGCTTGTTCCTTTCTAGTTTCCCTCATATGGGAATAAGCAGACCTAAACCAGTACAACTGTGTCCACACTAGAGAGGTTAACTGTGTTAACTATATGGCTATAGTTAAAGTGGTAGAACTTTTAAGGGTAGACAAGCCCTTTGACTCCCTTTGCTTTCCCCTTATGAAGCTGGTATTGCACATTGCGAAGGGAGCAGAGGCAGGTTCTGCCCCTTGAATGGACTGCATTTTAAGGGATGCTCAAGGGGAACAATTTATTCCTTTTAAAAGTTTTTAGATGTATTCACAGAATTTGGCAGGTAGCTCCCTGAGGGCCAGGGTGAGGGAACTCCTAGGACTCTCCTCCCATGCTGCTTCCCCTGAATTATGCTGCTGACGCCCTTGCAGTAATCCTCTTGGCTTCGAGCTATGTTCTAGCGCCACCAAGTGGTTCATGGCAAACAATGCCACTGGCCTGTGTGGCGCTGAGTACCACCCCCCAAGAGCTATATAGAACAAGTAAGTGTGTGTGTTTCTTAAGACACAGAGCTTGAGATGAACGTTGTGACTTGTGAAATACCAAGAGTTTTGTGGTAGTTTTCATAACCATATATACAGTCTACATATTTATTATATTGTGGTAGCACCAAGTCCCCATTTATTGCCACCTTCTCTCCCCCTCCCCCAAACATGCACAGTGGTCGCTGCCCCAAAGAGCTTACAGTCTAACTATAAGGCAAGGTGAACCCAGTAAATAGATGTGAGGAGCAAAAGGTAACAGTGAGACAGTTCTAAATAATAATATACCTTCCATTTCTGTCCATAGCTATTGGTCAGTATTAGATGTCAATGACTTTTTTACACTATTAGATGTAACTTGCTCACTTGTTAGAAAAGGGGTTGAAAAGGACAAGAACCATTGCAGGAAAACCAGCCATTTGTATTTTGGCAATAAATGCAGTTTATTAGGGCTGTTAAGCGATTAAAAAAATTAATCACGATTAATCGCACTGTTAAACAATAATAAAATACGGTTTAAATATTTTTGATGTTTTCTACATTTTCAAATATATTGATTTCATTAATAACACAGAATACAAAGTGTACAGTGCTCACTTTATATTTATTTTTATTACAAATATTTTCACTGTAAAAAACAAAAGAAATATTTTTCAGTTCACCTAATACAAGTACTGTAGTGCAATCTCTTTATCATGAAAGTTGAATCTACAAATGTAAAATAATATACAAAAAAAACTGCATTCAAAAATAAAACAATATAAAACTTTAGAGCCTACAAGTCCACTCAGTCCTACTTCTTGTTCAGCCAGTCTCTCAGACAAACAGGTTTGTTTACATTTGCAGGAGATAATGCCCGCTTCTTGTTCACAGTGTCACCTGAAAGTGAGAACAGGTGTTTACATGTCACTGTTGTAGCCAGTGTCGCAAGATATTTGCTTGCCTTATGCGCTAAAGATTCCTATGTCCTTCATGCTTCAACCACCATTCCAGAGAACGTGCGTCCATGCTGATGACGGGTTCTGCTCGATAACGATCCAAATCAGTGTGGACTGATGCATGTTCATTTTCATCATCTGAGTCAGATGCCACTTGCAGAAGGTTAATTTTCTTTTTTGGTGGTTCTGGTTCTGTAGTTTCTGCATTGGAGTGTTGCTCTTTTAAGACTTCTGAAAGCATGCTCCAAACCTCATCCCTCTCAGATTTTGGAAGGCACTTCAGATTCTTAAACCTTGGGTTGAGTACTGTAGCTATCTTTAGAAATGTCAGATTGGTACCTTTTTTGCGTTTTTTTCAAATCTGCAGTGAAAGTGTTCTTAAAATGAACAACATGTGCTGAGTTATCATCCAAGACTACTATTACATGAAATATATGGCAGAATGTGAGTAAAACAGAGCTGGAGACATACAATTCTCCCCCCCACCCAGGAGTTCAGTCACAAATTTAGTGAATGTATTATTTTTTTAACGAGCGTCATCAGCATGGAAGCATGTCCTCTGGAATGGTGGCCGAAGCATGAAGGGGCATACTTTCAGATGACATTGTAAATAAGAAATGGGCAGCATTATCTCCCATAAATGTAAACACATTTGTTTGTCTTAGTGATTGGCTGGACGAGAAGTAGGACTGAGTGGACTTGTAGGCTCTAAAGTTTTGCATGGTTTTGTTTTTGAGTGCAGTTGTGTAACAAAAAAAAAATTACATTTGTAGGTTACATTTTCAAGATAGAGATTGTGCTACAGTACTTGTATGAGGTGAATTGAAAAATACTGTTTTATTATTTTTACTGTGCAAATATTTGTAATAAAAAATAATAATATAAAGTGAGCAGTGTACACTTTGAATTCTGTGATGTAATTGAAATCGATATATTTTTAAAATGTAGAAAAACATCCAGAAATATTTAATAAAGTTCAATGGATATTCTATTGCTTAACCGTGCAATTAAAACTGTGATTAATTGCGATTAATTTTTTTAATCAGAATTACTTTTTTTGAGTTAATAGCGTGGGTTAACTGTGAGTAAATCAATAGCCCTACAGTTTATAAAACCACCTGTCAGCTGTTCATTCCCCAGCCTGCCTGCTTTTCTGTGAGTGTGTCAGTATGCAGACATGGTTGCTTTCTGGTTTAGTGATATTCTGAGTTGATGGGAAATTTTGTCGTGACAGGTTTTTTTCTGGTAATTTTTCTACAATTGGGTGTAAATCTAGGCAAAACCAGAAAGGTATAGGATCATAACAAGCGTGGAGGATTCGGTTGCTCTCCTCTGTCAGAAGCCAAGCTTGTGAGTGCCGTAAATGATAAGGGAGGGACTCGGTGTTTAGTGAGTGTCTATTGTTGCCCTTTTTTTTCTGAATGCTGAAATTAAAGGAGAGCAAAGGGTGAAATATAAATATAAACACTTGACTGTGATTTATGTCTGCAGGCACAATGAGTTCACTCTTAGCGCTGACTGTGGGGAAGGAACCCATCTCATTGTCTGAGGCTGGTGCTCCACCTAGGGGCAACTCCTTAAATCTGATAGTGTAGTTGGGAGGCAGGGGGAAATATGGTTGCTCCCAAAGCTCTAGGACAGGTCATGGTTTCTTAGAGTTACAGACTTACAGTAGAACCTCAGAATTACTCAGACCTCGGGAATGGATAACTCTGAAATGTCCGTAACGCTGAACAAAACGTTCTGGTTCTTTTGAAAGTTTACAACTGAACATTGACTTAATACAGCTTTGAAACTTTACTATGCAGAAGAAAGATGCTGCTTTTCCCTTTTTTAGTAGTTTACATTTAATACAGTACTGTACTATATTTGCTTTTTCGGGGGGTCTCTGCTGCTGCCTGATTGTGTACTTCTGGTTCCAAATGAGGTGTGTGGTTGACCAATCAGCTTGTAACGCTGGTGTTTGTAACTCTGAGGTTGTAGTGTACTTAAACTAGAAACAGATTTAAATAAAAAAGTTGGGATTCCCTCAAAGTTTGGTTACATTTGGGTCAGTTTTGGTTTTGGCCAATCTCTGATCCATAAATTATGGTAAGTAGGTGCCTCCCCTTCAACAAAGAATCTGACAGAATTTAAGGAAGGACTAGTCCTATCTGCTGGGGACTTGATTGAATCATCTACCCAAGTGGAATAAATCCAGAAATGAGATTATTTTGCAGTCTAGCTACCTTTGCTCATCAGAGGTGTGGGGAGGAAACTTCCATCATGTTGGCTTTACCCCCTCCCCCTTTTTTAAAAAAAAAGTATCCCCTTGTGTTCACAAATCTCCAAATTGAGCTAATTCCCCAGATCTTTCATTTTATGTTCAAGAGAGGCATTATATTCAACAAGAAAATGGGGTTGTGTTTGCAGAGACGCTTATTAACCGCATCACTTTCTTTGCTTAGTGGTCTTCTCCCAGGCATGTACTCTTTGTCAACCCACCCAAAGGGACTCATGTAGAATCTGTTTTCTGCTCCATATACATCAAAGCCATAGAGAGTCTAATCGAATTAGAACAGAATGTGCTATGTGCGCTTAAATTGGAGATGTTGATGACCCCATTTCATTTCTGTTGTTGGACTACTTGGGGAGTGCACGCTCCCTAGCTTCTGTAGGCTGAGCTTAGTACACACACCAGGGGCTCCTTGCATTCATCCGTTCTACTGCACCAGCTCCATGTGTGCCACCCTCCCATCCTCCTTCATTTCCTGCCAGGGATTCTATGTGCACCCTCATTTCCCTCGTCCTCAATACCCACCATTCCCCTGCCGTTAACGGGGTCCCCCAGTTGCCCCGCTGACAGGAGTTGTGTGTCCCATTGCCCCCCACCACCACCACATGGTGGGGGCTATATGTGGTCCTCCTTCTCTCATCCTCCCTGCATGGCAGGGGCTCTGTGAACCCTCATTATCCCATTTGCCCCGATGATAGGGGTTCTGCCTGCCCCTTCCTCCTCCCCCACAGCAGGGTCCCTTATTCTTCTCCCCTCATGCCAGGGGCTGTGTGCACATGCCCAGTCTCCCTCCTTCCCTTAGGCCACTATTCTAAAATGACATGAAATGTATCTCTTGTTTCTGTTAAGTCACAATTGTAAAATGGTACCTTGGTTACTTCCAGAGTTAGAAGCAAGAGCTATTTATCCAGCTGGAAAGCTAGAAATTTCCCCTGTCTGAAGGAAATATGGGACCTTAAGGTATGTCTACACTTTGAGCTGGGGTATGGTTCCCAGCTCGAGGAGACATATTCACACTAACCCTGAATCAGCAAGCGTGTGAAACATAGAGCGTAGCTGCATGAGCCATGGGAGGGGCTAGCCACCGCAAGTATGTGGGCAGGATCGTAGTCCCATCCCATCTGCTGCCATGTGCTAGCTGGATCAGAGCTAGTGCAGGTGTGTCTTCTCGAACTGGGGAGGGGTCTCACCCTTAGCTCAAAGTATAGCCATACCCTAAGTCTACAATTGATCCAAGTCTGAATATTGTTTGTCGAGTTCTTCTGACCAATAGACTCAGAGCAAATTTTGTGGCAAATCCATTTTAAATAAACGAATGGCAGCTGTTTTAAAGCAGCTCATTGTTTTGGAAAGTTGGAGGTAGTCCTGGTGGAGACAAACTACTGTGCAGAATGCAGCTGAGATGATCAAAGGTGCACACTGAAATGCAGTTTTTCATATGGCTCTGCTGTTTTGTATGGATATTACCATTGCATATGAGCGTGTTTAAAAAACAATAGATACACAGTAGTTTGTCCTGGGTCACCGGAGTTGACCAGCACTCTCGGGGATAAAGGAGTTTGAAGAATAATTTAGGATTGTCAAGGTTCCTTCCCTGCTCTGAACTCTAGGGTACAGATGTGGGGACCTGCATGAAAACCCCCTAAGCTTATTTTTACCAGCTTAGGTTAAAACTTCCCCAAGGTGCAAACTATTTTACCTTTTGCCCTTGGACTTTATTGCTGCCACCACCAAGCGTCTAACAAATATATAACAGGGAAATAGCCCGCTTGGAAACGTCTTTCCCCCCAAAATCCTCCCCAAACCTGACATCCCCTTTCCTGAGGAAGGCTTGATAAAAATCCTCACCAATTTGCATAGGTGAACACAGACCAAACCCTTGGATCTTAAGAACAATGAAAAAGCAATCAGGTTCTTAAAAGAAGAATTTTAATTGAAGAAAAAAACTGAAAGAATCACCTCTGTAAAATCAGGATGGTAAATACCTTACAGGGTAATCAGATTCAAAACATAGAGAATCCCTCTAGGCAACACCTTAAGTTACAAAAAGACACAAAAACAGGAATATACATTCCATTCAGCACAGCTTATTTTATCAGCCATTTAAACAAAACAGAATCTAACACATATCTAGCTAGGTTACTTACTAAGTTCTAAGACTCCATTCCTGTTCTGTTCCCGGCAAAAGCATCACACAGACAGAGAGAGCCTTTGTTTCTCCCCCCCTCCAGCTTTGAAAGTATCTTGTCGTTTTGGTCAGGTGCCAGCGAGGTTATCCTAGCTTCTTAACCCTTTACAGGTGAAAGGGTTTTTCCTCTGGCCATGAGGGATTTTAAAGGTGTTTACCCTTCCCTTTATATTTATGACAAGGATTTTTAAAATGTCATGGCTAGCAGCACTGGTGTCTCTGCATGTTAGGGCTCTTTTTGGAACAGCTGCAAACTCCACAACTAGAGGGACACTTTGATTTATTATGGTTTGGTTGTTTCTGATATTTTAGTTTAAGTAAGGTTAAACTATTGTCAGGCCTTCAACATAGGGAGCCCAGAGCGAGAGATTTGCAGGTTAGCTCTGTGGATTACCAGGAGTTCAGAACAGGCTTTGTGCTATGAAATGTGGGGAGATTATGTAACACAGGTAGAAGGCCAGCAGCATTTCCCAATGCAAAGGGCTCTATGCTGCATATTGGTTGACTGGTTTCTGGTGGTCAGCTTGTGTTGGTACTGAAACACAAATGGAAATAGGAGGAGGAGGAAAATAACAAATGTAACAAACAAAAATTACTTTCCAAAAATTTTAGATCTGGTTAGGATGGACACCTCACTCCATTTTCAATAAATGATGAAATTGTCCCATGGGAATATTTAATTGGAAATGCTTCTAGCTGTCTTGCTGGAATTATGTCACTGAAAGGGCATCAGATTCAAAAGTGTGGGTGTCCATGATTGATGAGTCTTGCTGTTTGTTTAATCTCTGGAACGTCTTCCCAGATTAGGCGACTCATGGGAGGGACACAAAAGGGGGCACCAGCTAAAGGGGCATGTGACCTCCCCATGTGACTCCTCCCTGCCCCCAGCCCGGGGCCCCCATGCTCTCACCGTCCCCTCTCCATCTCACATTTGCCTCTGGGGGGGCCTTGGTCCTCCCACTGTGCCAGATACAGATTTCTGAACTGCAGGGCTTGGCGAAAGAAGCAGAATGTGGGGCCCCACACTGGCAGCTCCTCTGGCACGGCTATACTGCTCCCAGCCCTTCCACGTGGCTGCAACTCCTGGGGTCTGTACAGCTCTGCCGGAGGACAGGGCTGGGGGCGGTACTGGAACAGCTGCCCTGGAGGAGCTGCCAGCGCGGGGCACTGGCTCCTGGGAGCAGTGGCCGCACGTTTGGCTCCTTTCGCCACAGGAGTTCCCTGCTAAATGTGCCCCCTCCCCAGGCATCTGCGGAGGAGCATGTGACCCTTTTTGCCCCTCTCATGCATCGCCTTTCATACTTCTAGGTTTGTAGTTTGAATCCTTCTGTGGCAATTTACACTTAAACCAGTCATAGTCTCTTTTACATACACATACACACATACACACATATTTTTCTGGTCGCTTGATGGAGGAATAAGGTCCTAGCAGTCTATTGGACGTTCTTTGTCATCCAGTACTAGTAAATTACACACACAATGCATTCAAACAATTTTGAGCCACAGTTAATGCGAGGTGGAAGCAATTAATTAGAATCCCATTCCATCTAGAACATTGGCTTGTGTGGCTCCGAACAAAATTTTGCTCCTCTCTTCTTTATAGTTACAAATCTTTCGTTAACAGGTTTGTCTGAGAGTTAATTCAGAGACTGAAATCAAGGCCTCTTTCAAAAGTTTTTCCTAAATGCTTTTAAAAGACAATTACATACAAAGTTGCTTAATATCACAGTCAGTTTTTAAACTTCCCTGTGATCTGGGATGTTTTTCTTTTTTTTTTTTAATTTAGTCATCTGTGTCATTGAGACTGTTTATGTTTTGTTTTTTCTTAATGTTGCAATTTGTGTAAATAAGTGCAAATTGTACTTGACTCGTAAGGTTTTTGCCTTGATTCATATTTTTTCTGAAGCTTTCTCTTGTAAAGCTGGAGTTCTTGACATGCCATAGAGCAGGGATGGCCAAACTTCCTGACCCTCTGAGCTGCACACGATAATCTTCAGACATTCAAGAGCCTGAGGCACCTGCCAGGGCCCAGGGCTTCTGCCCTGTGGCAGGGTGGTGGGGCTAAGGCTTCAGTCCTGTGGGAGGCACCTGCTGGAGCTTGGGACTTCAGCAAGAGCAGAGCCCCAGCAGGTGTCTCCTTTGGGGCTGAAGCCCTAGAACCTCCCCTCTGTGCCCCCCCCCCCGACCCCGCTTGGCAGAATCCCCTAGCCCCACCATCCCATTGCAGGGCAGAATTCCTGAGCTCCCCTCCCTGCAGTCTGATACGTGGAGAAAGGGAGGCAGGGGGGGCTCCGCGAGCTGCACTTTCACTGTAAAATGTGGCTCGTGAGCCGCTGTTTGGCCACTCCTGTCAAAGGATTTAAACAGGATGTGCTAAATTCTGTGCTGCTTCACACCTTGTGCAATCCCAATAGCTCTGATGGCTTTGCAAGGTGTATATGCCAGGGTGAAATTTGGACCCATGCATTCATTAATGAACATTCCATATTTGTGTTACGCATTACAGTCTAGTCTAGGTTGGTGGTCAGGGTCATTTTTAGGCATATGCAGCTGCATAGGGCACCCGAAAATTTGGGATACCACTGGGACAGCAGGGAAAAGCAGGTCGGCTCCCACACACCCGTGCACGCTGCCGTCTCCTTAGGCAGGGGCCATATTCACTGGATGCCGGCACCAAAGAGACCTTATTTTTCTGTCAGACTTAGCAGAAGCTGCTGTTGGTACCAGGGCCAGCTCTAGGCACCAGCAAAACAAGCAGGTGCTTGGGGTGGCACATTTCTAGGGGTGGCATTCCGGCGCTGGCCATGCCACCCCTAGAAATGTGCCCCCGCCGCCCCAGCTTGCCTCCGCTCCGCCTCTGCCTGCTCACCTGAGCACGCCGCCGCCGCTCCGCTTCTCCCCCCTTTCTCCCTTCCAGGCTTGCCGCATGCAAAACAGGTGTTTTGCGCAGCAAGCCTGGGAGGCAGGGAGGAGAAGCCGAGCAGCAGCGCGCTTGGGGGAGGCGGCGGCGGAGGCGAGCTGGGGCGGGGAGCGGTTCCTCTACCCCCCAGTTACTTCTTGCGCTCCCCCCTGCTCACCTCCGCTCTGCCTGCTCCCCTGAACATGCTGCCTCCCCCTCACCTAAGAGGGAGGGGGCAGAAGCGGAGTGGCGGTGTGTTCAGGGGAGCAGGCGGAGCGGAGGTGAGCTAGGGCGGGGGGTTGCGGTGGGGGAGCCGTGGGAAACAATGGGTGGGGGGGGAAAATGTGGCACGCCCAGGGGAGGAGGCGGGGCCGGGGATTTGGGGAAGGAGTTGGGAAGGGGCGGAGTCGGGGGGGCGGGGCACAGCAAGGAAAAAAAGGGAGGGCAGCCAAAAAATTTTTTGCTTCGGGTGGCAAAAATCCTAGAGCTGGCCCTGGTTGGTACCTTGGTGGTGGTGATAAGAAAGAGAATCTGTTGCTTTCTAACTCCTTGGCATCTATAGCAGCACCAAAGGGTAAAAGTCTGAACATATGGTTCTAATGTGAGCTTGAAAGGAGAGCAAGATTGGGTTAAGTGTCTGAATTGCACTTTAATTCCGTTATTAGAGCTGGTGCATCTTCTTCCCACCTCTCTTTTCCTAAGGTCCATTTCTTTCCTTCCCACAGCCAAGAGCTACAGTAAACCTCATATAGCAGAGTCAGGAACGAAGCACCTTCTGTTGCCTCATACTTGCTGTGCCGACACTTCCTCTGCATACCGCAAACAGCTTTCTAGAGAACATCTGGTTCTCTTTGCTTCAGTGACTAAGGATCATAAAAATGACAGAATCCTTAATGAACCTTACTGTGTTAAACTCCACCCCCCTCCTGCTTCACTCATAAGCCTGAGCATTACCCATGGCTGAAGCAGCTAATCCAATATTGAGCATTTTTTATTCTTGCGTGCATTATAAACATGAAGTCCAACAACCCTGAGTTGTTTATCCCCACTTAAAATACTTGGCAACTGAGTCAGAAGTCATGACTTGCTCAAGGCCAGAGATGGGATGAAAACTGGGAGTCCACAGTTCCCAGTCCTGTGTTCAGATCATGCCCTTGCAACTGTAGCATAGAGAAAAGAGGGGAAACATCCACATAGGAATAGCAATTTTTATTGACAGTTTTTACCCCCAAAATACAAACAATAAGTTAAACAAAGTAAAATCATTAAATAACAGTTGAGGTTCCAGCCCTCATACAAAAACAAAAGCTAGTTAACAAATAAAATGCACTGGCATACTATGAGTCTTGGGAAAAGAGGTAGCTCCCAAACGTTGACTTAAGAGTGGGGACACAATTCTGGAATTTACACCCCTGCAACATACAGTGGGCATGTATTCAGGGGCAGCATTTGGTCACAGATTTAAAGAGTGATTGTAAATCCTTAAATCCTGCCATCAGTCATGACAGAAATGCAGAGATGGCAGGATCAAGCTCTATGGAAGGGACCAAACATTCCTGAGAGGTGGCCTGAAAGTCAACTCGGATTATTTATAATGACTTGCTTTCTTGCAGCACAGTCCCTACTTAACCTCATTACACCAAAGCACCCTAGTAGGGCTCCTCACCCAGGCAAAACTCCCGTTGACGTCCATGAGCATTCGGCATGTCTAAGGAGTACAGGATTGAGCCTCTATGCCAAAAATTGCTTCACTACCTTTGTTCTAAGATGAGTGGTGTGTGGCGTTTTTCTTGTTTTGTTTTGGTTTTGTCTAATCAGAACTGCAGTCAGCTCATGGCAATGCAGTGATAAAAATTCTCTTTCTCGTTCACTAGCACCAGGCACTCACTGCATAGGGTTCCTGCTGCCTAGTGATTTGTATCCTAACATTCCTCAGAATGTTAAAATAAAACAACTATTCATTTAGGCCAAATATTTACAAAATAGACACTTTTAAAAAAAAAAACTTACAATTTAAAACCAATAACTGGTTGGTTGATAAAACTTGTGTAGGTACTTATAAAAGTGACTAATAGTGATTCAGATATAAAGTAGGGAGATAACATGACATGTACAGTATCTTGACTGGAAATACGATTTCAGTGTTAAATATTTGAGTCTTCCATGGAAGGACTTTCAGGTACGCCACGTAGTGGCCAATGGAGATATCTGTCAGATACATGGCTATGAATGCTGAAAACAAACCACATAGGCATTTAAAATGAAGACCCGAGAGACAAACATGCACAAATCAACTCCAAACTAACATTCAGGGTTTCAATGTACTGCATCAATATGTGGCTCAGTTCCAGTTATTTGAAATGAATGCTCTAGACTTCCTGCTTTGGGTCCAGGCTTTGAGGAAAGGTCACTTTCATTTAGGGAGGCTACGGCTTTTGAAATTGACTCCCTTCATGTGGGACTCAATCCAAGAAAGATATTGAGTGACTCTGGTGTAGACGCCGGGCCTCTTTTCTTTAGCACAGCCATCTCCCCAGCTGACGATCCCATACAGAGACATCCTGCCATTGTGCTCGCAGACCAGTGGTCCACCAGAATCTCCCTGACAAAGCAAATAAAAAAGATCACAATCTGATTTTTGAGGATCCTGGAAAGCTAGGATAGAATGCTCCAGTAACTTTTATGGTCAGCATTATACTTGTAAGGGAAAAGGCACCTCCCTCAATGGGCTAGAAGGGAGTGAGTTATGTTACATGAAGTCCTCTGTCTGGTATCATTAGATTAGTACATGGAGCATTCTTGTTACAGAAGGCCTAAGCCAGGATGGCAGGTATTGTCTTGCAGGATCAAAAGCCATTCCCCTTCCATCCTCACTTGGAAAAAGAGAAATAAATATTCAGGTGTCTGCCCATTAACACTAAGAGAATTTTAGTGCTAATTGCAAGTCATGTTCCCTCCTCCTCCAACTCCGTGCAGGGCCTGGTTCACAGTGTGAGGGTCGAGGGGAATAGAGATGGATTTGAGGAACCTGTGCAAGGGATCTGCATCTCCTCCAGGCTGTGGAGACCAGCTCTGCTTTAGTTCTTTTCACAACCATGCACAGCTGGTTAAATGAAACTAGAGTACACTGGAGAAGAGCAGGGGCAGTTCCTCTGCTGTGTACATCCACCCACTGCTGTGTACACCCACCCACTGCTGTTCCAACAGAGTGGCCATGCAGTAGCTACAGAAGCTATTATAGCCCTAGGCCAGTGGTCCCCAACGCGGTGCCCACGGGTGCCATGGCGCCCGTTGGGGCATTTATGTGTGCCTGCCTACTGACATGGGAGTGCTTCCACCGCCGAGGAGCATGGCCACCAGCTGCTGAAATGCCGCCCAGAAGCAAGAAGTGTCACCAGCGAAATGCCGCTGCTTTTCGGCGGCATTTCGGCAGCGACACTTCTTGATGACACCGCTTCTCAGCAGCATTTTGGTGTCGGTGCTTCTCTATGACGCCGCTTCTCGGTGGCATTTCGGCGGCTGGTCATCCAGCGCCCACCACACTCTTCTGGGAACATGAATATGCTATTGCAACAGAAAGGTTGGGGACCACTGCCCTAGGCCATGAAACAGCACTGCAGTTCCTTCACAAGCTGGAAGGAGGTGGGGGTGGGGAGAAAGATTGCTGCTCTTCCATCACCAGCAGAATATTTTCTGTATCACACCTGATTACTGTAAGGTGAACTCCGCTGAGTAACTGAGTTCTTGTTCAAAAAATGACCCCGGTCCCTCTCTGCAAGGCCAGTGGACTTCAAAGATTCCAATGATTTACCATTAACACAAACCATGTGGATTATGTTAGAGGAACTCTGTCAGCAAATGGTTTTAAAACAAAATGTAAGCATTCCTACCTTGCATGCATCAGACTTCCACTGCACATCCCCAGCACAGACCATGTTGTCATTCACCCTGGTTTGGTCATAGTATTCATCCTGGCACAGTGACTGTGATATTAAGTTCACGTTGGCTGTCTTCAGTGTTTGGGAATAGTAAATGTCCCCTGCAAACACGAGGAGCTTGATTATATTGGCTTTCCCCCACAAACCCTCATGCTGTTATGTTCCCTCTTCATGCAGCAGAAGAAGTTAACTTGTCCACACAAAATATCAGTTTTGAGAATACTACATCTTTGTTATACAACAAATGTTTTTATTTTTACTTTTAGTAGATGAATAAGGTGCAAAATGTATTGTTTCCATTAGAATTTTCTGATTCTCAAACAGAAACAGGGCTTGATAACTTCTCTTAGTGGAGCCAAACCTGCAGTCTCTATTCATGCAGAAGACCAATCTAACTTTCAGCTCTTTGGTCTGCAGCAGGAACAGAAGACTGGGCATGCTTTGTGTCTCTTGTATTAATTTGTGTAGTTTTATAGAGGTGTGAGGTAATTTTGGTAAGAGTTCTTCCTAGAACTGGGGCATGTCAAGGGAAATGGACATGGAGAGTCAGAGATGGTGCTGGGATTCAGAGTCCCAAAAGAATGTGTGTGGCATAAAAGGAGGAAGACACTCTTGAATTGTTGGCATGATGGGGCACATCAAAACAGCCAATCTGCATGACTCATTGACTTGCGTAAATGTGATTGTTTCATCTGAGTTTGGTGGGTCTCAGTGGACACTGGTAGCACTGCATGGCTTTCTTTTAAAACTTCTATAACATGCACAAGCTGTGCTGCCCCAGACATGTGCCTCTTCTGCACTGCAGCAAGCTGCAGTTGTTATAGGGTGGAATTTAAAGGAGCCCAAGGGAGTTAAGTACCCAGTGAGAGGTGAGCTCCATTCTCTTAGGCCCTTTGAAAATCCCCAGCCATTGCTCTTCATAAAGTCACCTTCTATCTCCTGGTTTTAAGATTTTTATACTTCTCTTCTAGTACCTATGTTTTGTTCCTCATTCCTGCTGAGGTTTTAAAGAAGGATTCTCCCAAGAATAAAGGTGCCCAAGATCAACTGGTGCTAGAGATTTCAGGAGAGGGATGGAAACCTATGCTGGTATACGGCAGTAGAGGGGAGAGATCACTCAGTGTATGGATAACTGTAACAGGAGAGGGTGTGAAGAAGAATGCGACTGTTTGTTGGGGAAAAGTCAGACTACTCAGAAGGACTGTGGTTCCAGACACATGAATTATCTGTTTTGGAGACTACTTAGTTTTAATACACCATGCTCAGATCACATCGACTTGTCCTGTCATTCTCAAGACAAAAAAAATCCCCTCACCTACGCTTCTAATTTGTAGTAAAAAATGAACTTTGGTCAATTCCCCCCCATAGCACAGTGCCTAGCTTTGTATACTGGGCAGACTTGAGTTGCCATGATGAAAAGCTGAAGTATAGAAGATTCCCAAGTTTGACTAGCCGTATATGCCTCATTCCATCAGTATAAGTTTAAGATGATATTCACTTACAGTTGTCTTCTTTCCCATAGCCAGAAACTTCACACTGGGTATTGTCCCTCAGTACTAGGTTTTCAGATGGCAAACAGATAGTTCTGACATATTCAGACTCTACTGCACAATGTCCGGAAGCAGACTTTATTTTCATGAGAGCTACATAAAAATCAAAGTGGTTACAGTTAATATTGTAAAGTAGGAAAATAATCAGCTGGAATGATAACTTTCCAACAAGTAAAGGAGTACCTGTGGCACCTTAGAGACTAACCAATTTATTTGAGCATGAGCTTTCGTGAGCTACAGCTCACTTCATCGGATGCATAGTGTGGAAAATACAGAAGATGTTTGTTTTTATACACACAAAGCTTATGCTCTAAGGTGCCACAAGTCTCTAAGGTGCCACAAGTCCTCCTGTTCTTTTTACTATTATTTTAGTCACACAGATCTTTCCAAATTGAAATTGGCAAGTTTTTCACCCTTTAACTTCATCCATCTGAGTGACAGTGAATGAAAAAACTTCTCTTGAGTGAGACTGTAATCCCCAGGTGCTCCTTTCAGCATTTTGTAAGAACACAGCTCGGTGACTTGTGAGTGGGGGTGGCATCTACTGTCCCTCCAGCTGAGGGTCTGCGAAAGAGGATGTGCTGTGTTGCGCTACAGCACTCAGCCACTAGATGCTGCCTTCAGATCTAAACATTGGTTGAAACTTCAGCTGTTTTGAGCCTAGACCTGTGAAAACAAGGCCTCTGTCTTTTCTAATGGGTAACTGGTGGAGGGATGATGGGGTTGAGGTTAGCAGGTGTAAAACTAGCAAATCTGTATTGCGTACAATGGAATTAGAGACGTAAAGTCTGTATTTTGTGGGGGGAGGGGGCAATATGAAATCAATTTTTATCTACAGCGTGGGAAAGTGTCATGCAATGATACTTATCATTTACATTCCACTTCACATCTTCAAAGTGCTTTATAAACACTGACTTGCCCAAGAGGGAATTCTAGCCAAAAACAGGCCTAGTTATCAGGAGTGCCTGGCTCCTGGCATCCCCCTACTCGACAACTACTAGGCATTGCTTCTTTCTGCATCAGTGCCCCTACTATAACAGTGTACTTCATATGTGCTCAGGATTATAGATGTATTTCGGACACCACTTACCAATATCACTGTTGAAGTCACCTCTTTCATCTGAATATTCATGATGATTGATTATTCTTTCCACCTGAAATATTTGTTCTTTGTCATCAGTTGCATCAAGCTTGGACTTTCCAAGAAAAACTGTGTAGCCTGATGAATCCGTTCCCCTGAGAAGAAGGTAAATAAAGGAGACATGAAAACTGTTGGGTTTCTGAGAGCAAGGATAGGTTTGTTTGTTTGTTTGTTTGTTTTAAAAATAATTTGGTTCATAATGTGAACAACATCTTAGAGTCCTGTGAACTTCTCCCTTCTCATTCCCTGTTTCAAAAGTCTTGTGTCAACTACAGCAACTGTTCATGTAGAAAAGTGAAGCTAGGCAGCTTTGAGAGTCTGAGCCTAAATACTTTTCTAATGGATTTGGGGTCCTGATTCCCTCGTTTAAAATGAATGGAAACTGGGTGTTCAAATCCCTTCAGTTACTTAGAAAAACCTCAGCCAGAATGTATTTCTAGCTGGCTGTCTTGTTTCTAGCTGGTTCTATAGGTGTCCAGGGCTTTCTGGGCAATGACACCTCTTGAAACTGTTAGAATTCAGGGGGAAGTCAGCTTTCCACAATCACCAAATGTTCTGTGCAGGAGGTAAGCAGACCCCAGTCAGAGAACAAGTTCTGAGTTTGGAAAACAGCTGAGCTAGAACATAATCCTGGCTGTCAGGGAGGGATAAATTGCTATCTGAATTTGTTTTAAACTTCACCCTCAGAGCTCCACTCTCTAGCAAAATATCTCCCTTTTGCTACAAGGTACAAGATATAGGCTTCTAATGGCTTAACTTTCTCCCTGCTCTGCTTAAAGAAAAGAACAGTCCTGCTGTGGCTGAGTTACACGTGTGTGGTTTTTAGCCATGGGGCATTGCCCCAAAGCGGCAAAGCAAAAATAAATCAGCAGTAGACACGGGAGGGGTAATGAGTGCTTACAGTTGGGAGAAGCAGTGTGCAGCGGTAAGCACCCAGCAAGGGTCAATGAGGGTTCCACCACACACAAATTTGTCCTGCTCCATTCTCTTTGAATAATGGAAGATGGTGGCTATCCAAGGCTGAGACTCAATAGTGGCAATGCTCCCGCTAACGATCTTGAAGTACTTGCTGGAGCTCCTCTGGCCACATGTGGGTTCTGTGAAAGGAAAGGAAAAAACTTGTTGGAAGTGTGCTCAGTTAAAGTGCACTCATAGAATTACAAGTAAGCACCAGTCCTGGTGCTGAAACTAGCTTAAATACCACTAATTCTGTCCAACAAATCTTCAAGAAAATGTGTTGTGATGTTCTCATTCAGTCACACCATCTAGCCCTTAAGAGCATGTATAATTCGAAATGGTGGATATTATGGGTTGAATTCTACTTGCAGATAATCTATGGAAGCTAGTGGGGCTGTAGAAGTGCAATGGAGAAGAATTTGGCCCCCAGTTGTACTAGAGGACTCCAGTTTGAAATTCACCATGTACTGTGAAAAGGTGCCTTAAAAACTAAAGGATCTCTCCTGCTCCTCTGTTTTGCACTGAACATACCTTGTACCATTCTTTTGTAGAAGTCTGGGGGTTAGAGTCAAGTTCAAATCTCCAAGTGATTTTCAAGTAAATCCTAGCTTACCTCTTTCTGTGCGACACAGTTGTATGTCACAGTCTGTTGCCAGAGTCAGATATCCCCTCTTAATGTAACACCAGGGCTTAGCTTTTCCATCTGGGTTTCTGGAAAATGAGGGAGACATGTTTTTTGTAAACAGTGCTTCTAAGTGCTAGTGACTCAATAAAATCTGAATTCCCCCTGAAGAGGGCTGTCAGGGGTCTTCTATTGCAAAGCATGTCAAAGGAGAAAATTTGCAGAAGGACAAAAGCAAATATTTTATGCATAAAACCTGCAGCTCGTCCATATTATTTGCTGCACTGGTATTTCTTTATAAGGCTGTTGAAGGGCCCAAGACAGCAAGTACAGAGAGCACCCAAATACCATTAATTTCAGTGGAAAAATAAGGGGACTAGACACCTTGAAGGACCAAGTCCAAATTTTAGCAAGCAGTCTTGGAAACTCCTGGTACTCCACGGAATGCATCCTATCACTCCAGGTGCTCTGGGGAATAGCCAGCCCAACAGGCATGAGAGCTGTAGGAATTACCTGCAGTAGTTGTGTTTCCCGAGTCCAAGCTGCAGGGCATTTCTCATGCCTGCATGGTAAGCTCTCCTTGTTAGTGAAGGGGAGTCCCAGGATAAGCATTCTTCATTTTTCGTATTCTTTGACACAGTCCCTCTGTAGTCCTGACCGTTCTCAGTATAGCATTGACTTTCAGTGTCTGAAATATGAACACACAGTTGGCAGCATATTCTGGATTGTTCACCGTATGCCACGGTGGAAAGAAGCCAGGTGATTCCATTCTAATGAGAAGCAGGATGAGATTCCTGTCACTGACACACTTGCCAACAAACAGGTCAGTATGTGGACTGGAATGTCACTTCATTGCTGTGTTCGACACATGCAGCTCTAAGACTAAATGTATATGTGTTTTGGTTCTCCCAAAAATACACAAAAATCATGTCTTGAATCAAATCTGTTACCTTTTATGTGAGGATCTCGGCATATTTCACAACCTAAGTCTCACAATACTTCTGGAGATGAATGTAAAACAAACCAACTGTATTTTACAAACTAGTAAACTGAATTAGAGAGGTTGTAACCTTCTCAAGATCAGCTAGTGACAGAGTAGAGAATAGAACTCAGGAGTCCTGGTTGTCTTTGCCCTAATATTTAGGCATTGCGCCTTCCCTTATGCATTAATACAAGTTATTAAGAAATATCCATTTGTGTTTCTGTCAGTGGTACTTTCATTTTTATTGGTGCACAGAAACTGAGATTAGAAACACCTTAATTTTAGAAAATGGGCAGTTGTGGGGGGGAAGGTGGAATATAGAATGGGATAGGAACCACTGTATCATACCTATTTCACAGTGCTGTCCACTGTATCCTTTTGGACATAAGCAACGGTTAATCTGGGAAAAGAGTTGATAGGAAATGCAGGTTCCTCCATTTACACAGTTACAATCTGCAAGCAAAAGACACCAATAACCAAAGTTATAAATCTTTCAGTAGATCCATAAATTGAAGGATAGTTGACGCATGTCTGGTATGTAACTATTCCAAAGGAATTTTGTTGTCTAGTATGTGTTGTTTTAGAGAGACAGAAATAGAAATGGCAAGTATTTACCCTGGTGTCCTGATTTATGTTTGATTGATAGCTTGTGTCGCTGCTGCCTGGTCACAGCCTAAGGGGGGAAAATAAAAATTTGTTTATTTTTTAAGGAAAGTTTCTTACAGATTGTTCCTTTATTTATGTGCTCACTTTTGTCTATCTCTGGAGTGTACATAGACAGGCCCTAGCTCTGTCCCTTCCTGCATGCCTGCAACCCTAATGACTTTGTTAGTGTTATATGCATGCGACTGACAGCAGAACTTGGGGCATTCAGTGCAGTCCAGGTAGGATGAGTGGGGATACAGTGAAAGTCTACTGCAATAAAGTAGAATGAAAACACCCAACTGCTTCAATGCACCAAATTGACATTTCTTTTGCAATTCTGCTAAGAAGGCCAAAGTTGCCTCAGAAACAAAGCCCATATGGCCAGACAGTGAGCAAAGGGTCATTGGGGGAATCCACCTCCTTCCCATTCACCTACACCAGACAGTGGAATAAAGGCACAGGACTTATCCACCACTACAGTCCTTAGCTTTTGTTAACCCTGCTGCTGGTGCATCCTTGCTCTATGGTAGTGATGGCCAGTGGATCTATACAGCAGTAGTTCTACTTGTCCTGTGTTCCAGATCCTGACTCTGCCTGGCACACTGGAACTATACTGCAGGCAGGGGCCTCTGCTCGAAAGCAGGAGAAGACAGGATTAGATTCCTAGCACTCTGCCCTTTGGAGTGAAGGGGATCGGTCAGTTCAAAAGCAGGACTTGGCTACAGAAAGCTTCTGCTGAATCCTTGTGTATGGACAGCATTGCCTTACGTGATACAAGCTGATAGGAGCCAAAATATCCAAAGTCAGCATGGGGATTGCGGGGGAGGCATTCAAATAAAGCCTAGTATCCTGCATTAAATCTTTGCTAATTCCTAGTACTTGATGTCCTGCAATAGCGCTAGAATTAAGAAGAAATAAAGTAAGAGCAAAAATGGCAGAGGCTGCTGCTCTCTCCATCCTATCTAATCCCCATCAAAGTTCTCTCCAGAAAACCATAGTGTTTCTTCTATATCCATAGGTGACAACTACAGGAAAGAAGGTTCAAACCACAGTTGTGTCACAGAAAAAAGCCTGGTGCATACATGTGGCAGAAAGCAGGACGGTAATAATAGGCCTAGTTCAGTGATCAAAGGGGAAGATTTTATCGTCTAGTCAAAAATGGAAGTAAGCAGGATCTGTGCTGAGTGAGTGGCTGTGCTTGTTGCGAAACTTACAGATTCTAGGCTTGTGACGAGTGCCCCCAGCATAACTGAGATAACGATGAGTAACTTCATGCTGTTGGGGAAGTCGTGACTTGGTTGGTTCCTCTTCTACCTGCAGTATTTCTGCTTCTGAAAATAAAAGAGGAACTTAAAGTGGTGTTGTGGCTTGGAGTGCTAGGTTACAGCTGTTCATCCAGCAGTTTGAACTTCAGCATCAACCACAGTACGCTTAGGAGAAGGAGTAAAGAATAAGTTAGCTTGGACTATTTGCTCTTCTTTCCCATGAATTAAAAGAGAGCTTGTTGTCTGAACCTGGTCTCGAACTCGTTTTAAAGGATAGATTCCCTATAGATTTATTTTGCTAATGCTCCTTAAAACCCTTCCTGGAGCTAGAAAGCTTTTGTTTCTTGAGACCTCTATCATAGCAGTTGGAACTGGAAGCTGGGCAAGTCTAAACAGACCCACTCTTGTGTGTGAACGCTTGTACATTCATGGGTGAAACACAAGGACAAATCCTGCTCTCAGTTAAGGATTTGGTTGCAACCTTCACCTCGAATCACCCAGCCATGGTCAGTTCAGTAACGTTATTTTGCATCCTTCTCAAAGCATTTGTGCAAATTTAAAACTACCCATCTGTATAAACTCAAGTAAAAGAGTAGAGGGCTCGGGAAGTGGAGAGCTCCCCTCTTTAACCACAACTGCAGAGCAGAGCTGTCAATACAGAATTCAGTGTAAGTGGTGTTCGGTTGCTGTCCAACTGTGGTTGCCTATTCTCAATGGGCATTCAGTAGTTCGTGGCCATATTTTCAAAGTGCTCGGCACCCAAAATTGGAGCTGCAGTCTCAGGAGAGCTCAGCTCCCATTTAAGTAGCTAATTTGTTCTCAGTCAGAGCTGCTGAGCACTCTAGAAAACCCGGATTCTTCAGGTAGGTGCCTATATGGGATTCTTTTAAAAATCTAGCCTTTTTCTTCACCCTCCCCCCTTTATTTACAATATAAAAAGTTGGCATATAAGAGACGCTGGGGCATATTCTGCCTTGGTTCTGCATATGTAGTTGCCACTGACAGCCAGAGGTGTTGTGCATGTGCAGCAAAGGCAGCATAGCATGTTAATGGTAATCTGCCTATAAGTGACTAGTTAAACAAACAAACGAACTGGCTTACAAAACATGATGGATGAATGGAAAAAAAATGTCCATAAAATGGCTGTTTTCACCATTCTAAAGAAAATCAGCGCAGCTAATTGGAATATTTTCCCTCCCCCCTGAAATCAGATATTACATGCCCCAAATTCCAAAACGGGGGTATATATCTAAAAGTTAAAAATGTCTAGAGTAGCTTAAGTATAAGAAGCACCAGTATACTACTGCAAGAAATAAATCATTCCTCAGGTAGCTAGACAAATACATGTTTCTCAAATCCATTTTAGATTGCAGAAAACTTATTGTTCTGTTTACAAACAATATTTGTATTGAGCTAGTGGACTGCAATTCTTAACAAGTTTAAAGTGGGACATCAGTCATTGATATTCCAACATTAATTTTCCAAGCTCAGTTCTTTAGAACCCCAAATCATAAAATCTTGCAGGCTGCAGTGATAGATGTTTTAATGTTGCATTATATGATGTTTGGAGTAGGAACTAGCAATTGAAATGAACCTTTCAAATTGCTAAAAATATAACTTGTGCCTGTGGGTTTTAGTAAAGCAGCCACTCATTTCCAACTGGCATGGCACACTGCATGTGTGTTTATAAAATACAATTAGATTGTAAAGACATTGCACTTACCACTCCACTAACAATGCGGAAGGCTTGCAGTGTTCTGTGCTGTCTCAGCAGCAGGTTTAGTCTTGTAGGTCCTTTAGCAATCTGAGCCCTGTGCTCGGTTTCTCACTGTTCTGCAGAGGAAGTGCATCTGTATATAAACCCTTAGCCTGAAAGATGATTGGCTGGCTCCAACTAGCATTCCAGCCCGATGACAAGATTGATACCGGTTAAGGTTGTCTCAAGCTTTGCACCCTTGGGAGAATTTTTTTTAGAAAAGAGGTCACTTACCTCTTTTCAAACAAAAACCGAGCAGAATGACTCAGGAGGGGGATTCTAATCTCTTCCTACTGTAGTTTCACTGCAATTCATTTATAATCTAACAGTTAAATGTAGTCTGAGTTATCTCTTTGTAGAGTTCCTTATCTTAATGTGTCCTCCTGGCAGTCAATAATCGCTTACAGTAGTATCTAAAAATGGAGGAGAAATATGGGTGAGGCTTTTGATAAGGGAGGAAATGCATTATTTGTGTTGTAATAGCACCTAGTGACTGTTATATAAACTTACGTAAAAATATACAGCACCTTCTATCCTGAAGGATCCCACTGCTTTACCATCTGAGTTCCGTTAGGGCACACCTGTAGACTAGGGCAGACTTTGACCCTATATGTTAGGGAAATAATTCCTTTCAGGTGAAACAGCCACCACTTAGGGATGAAGGGCATGTGTTGTGCACCAGCAGAACTACACAAGCTTTTAGAACAGTGAATCAAGAATACTGTCTCCAGATGAAACTGAAGAGGTAATTTTAAATTAGCAGAATATATTACCCTAGCTTTAATTTGGCTAGAACACAGGATTCGGGGAATGGGGATCAATTGTTGTTCTATTGAAAGTGATTTGCCCTGGAATTGCCCATTACTACGTGGCACCTTGTATTTCTGAGAAATGTTCTATGGGATCTTTCTAATAAGCAGAGGATTACAGAGGTTCAGTTTTGTCATGTCTGAAAGAGCATGCAAGAACATGGGTATTTCTTTAGGTGTTACACTGGGTATGAATCCTAGGATATTGCGTCTAAGAAAGCTGGCCCATGTGAACATCTGTGCTTGAAAAGGGACTTGCCTGTTACGAACTGACCAGTAGAATTTGAGCAACATCCTACATATGTCTGGTCTGAAAGATAGATGGAAGTCAAGGATATATGATCGAACATCCCTGGCAGAGCTGTTGTTTGGTGCCAGCAGGGAAACGGTTGGAATAATGAGGAGGGCTTGGACTCTCCAATTATCTATTTTGAATAAAATTGCCCTCTCAAATATTTTCCCACTTTATGTTGTGACTTTGTAGCGGGATGGTGAATGGCAACAACATCAGCACACAATAATATTGTGCAACAATGTACTGACATGGAACAACATAGAACAGAGATTCTCAAACTGTGGTCTGAGGACCACCCGTGGTCAGCGAGCTCCATTCAGGTGGTCTGCAGATAGTTCCCTCTAAGGTGCATGCCTGGACGGCCGCACACGAGAGAATGAAGGGCCACCCACCTAATTAGTGGAGCTGCGCAGGTGTGGCTCTACTAATTAGATGCCTGGACCCTGGAGAAGATGCACATGTAAGGTGAGGTGGTGGCCTTGGGGGGAATAGGGGTAGGTGGGAGGGGACAGTGGTGTGAGAAGAGGGGATGGGGGGGAATTTGGGATATGCAGGGTTGCAGTGGCCAGAGAAAGAGGTGACTTTTTGCAGCTCCAGGGATGTGACTGCTGGGGAGAGATGGCCATCCTTCCCAGCCTCAGGTTTATGGCTGCTGTGGCGGGGGAGAGACCGCCCTCCTTCCTAGACTCAGCTCTGGGGCTGCCACGGCAGGGGAGAGAGGGCATATCCATTGCGTTAGAAAGGTGTAAGTACTGATATTCAAATCTGAGTTGTGTGCTTTTATTTGTAGAACAAAAAAACGTTAATTATTATTAAGGTTTCTTTTATATAGCGCTTTTATCTAAAGCGCTTTACAATAGTTAGCAAAATGTACAAACAGCCTTTGGAAAAAAGAAAAGGAGTACTTGTGGCACCTTAGAGACTAACCAATTTATTTGAGCATAAGCTTTCGTGAGCTACAGCTCACTTCATCGGATGCATACTGTGGAAAGTATCGAAGGTCTTTTTATACACACAAAGCATGAAAAAATGGGTATTTACCACTGCAAAAGGTTTTCTCTCCCCCTACCCCACTCTCCTGCTGGTAATAGCTTATCTAAAGTGATCACTCTCCTTATAATGTGCATGATAATCAAGGTGGGCCATTTCCAGCACAAATCCAGGGTTTAACAAGAACGTCTGAGGGGCGGGGGGGGGGGGAGGGGTAGGAAAAAACAAGGGGAAATAGGTTATTTCCCCCCACAAGTACTCCTTTTCTTTTTGCGAATACAGACTAACACAACTGTTACTCTGAAACCAACATTTGGAAAGAACATTAAGTGGCCCACCGAGACCCTCAGCAATTTTCAAGTGGTCCGCAAAAAGAAAAGTTTGAGAACCACTGACACAGAACTTCTTTGACTCCTATATCTCCTTCTCCCCTCAGTTGGAGCTCGTAAAGGGATTACTTATGCTCTCAAATCCTATACTCTGTTTATGCAGCCAGGGCTACTAGTATTAGAACAGGTCATTTGTTTGAGGAAAGCAAGTTGAGTTTATGGTTACTGTATCAAGGGGGGATGAAAATAGATTAACTTGGAAGCCCAAAATTGAGGGTGAGTAGAAAACCAACCACGGCCTTTAAGCTTCATTAGAACCACTCATTTTTTTTGGCATGGTGATTTAATGTAATCATTTGAAGAATCGTCCATCTTGGAAATCTATGACTGAGCTACCAAGAAGAAAATGGGCCAAATTTTACCAAGCCGCAATCCCAGTGAAACCCTGTTGGCTTCAACAGGGCTTTATAGGGTGTAAGTCAGCAAAGACCTTGCTCTAGATTTTTAAGGAAACCCAGAAGACTGGTTTATTTGCTGACTTTTAATATGCCATTTGCACAGTTGAGACTGGAGGCAGATCACTCAGATAGTAGGAAAAGGAAGAAATGGGACCTTCATTAAAAGCCTTTGATAAAATCCTTTTTGCCTTCTTCACTATTACACATCTGATAGACTGCTTCAGATCCTTGCTACAGTCCCTGAGTTAAATCCATCCCTCGTGTAAAACCCCTGTGGCCAATGAAATTACAGGAGGGATGAATTTGTCCCCTTATAGCATATGCCCACACATCATGAACTACCCACAAGCAGTGAACTACACTTCAGCTACATCACTCCAAACCACCTGTTCTTCTTGTCGATAAAAAAGGGCTAAATGTTGCTGTAGTGTTATATTAGTTTCCTTTCCCTCTTGTAACAGTCTCATTAGAAATAGTTCAGAAATGGGCTAAATTATGCTGTAGATTTTTTTCCTTTCCCCCCTAAATTCTACTTGTTTGCCACATCTCATCCTCTCACTCAGAGAAAATATTGACATCAATGTTCTGGAGTTAAAAACCTTCATAATCTGCCTTTGGATGCAGTGTGCAGCAGAATCCCAGCATTCTACACTTCAGCTGTTTTGTCCCATGCTACACTGGCTTGTCGCATGTTGACAGGCATGACGGTGGATGGAAACCTCGGCTGAGGAGATGCAGCAATGAGGCCTCATCTAGGGGAGGTTCTGGCCCACTGTCTCTCCATTTGAGACATACTGGGCAACATTCACCACAGTAAAGGCTTGACAAGGCCTTCTGCATCACAACAACCCCCTCTCAACTCCTTCAGACCAAATCCTCATGCCTGAATGGTTGAGTAAATGGTGCTGGGGAATGAGGCTGCGGTGGGCGTAGCTCTGTGCACCCATTATCCACCAGGCTAAGGGGCAGAGATCAGGAGGAGGTGCACTATGGCAGTTCTGGCTTTGCCCCCAAGTGCTGATGCACAGGGAGAACCCCACAGTAGGGATCTGTGTTGCACGGGGGTGGGAGTGCACAGTTCCCCAGAGGCTGGACTTGTTCTGCTGCCATGGGACCTTCTGCAGCTATGGAGGCAGGATTTCTCCATTATCGTTTGCCTTAAGTGATGGGGAGGCCTTGCCTGCAACCTCTGCATAGGGTTGATTTTTCACTTGGCAAGTCTGATGCAAAAGCTGTGATGGGACAGAAAAATAAGGGAGGCCTTCAGAATTCCAAAGCTGAGATATCTGGGAGCACTACTGAGGGAATGAAAGGCCTGCTGAAGAGATCACCAAAGAACTAATGCCACAATGAGCTGATGTGCCCAGGAAAGACTTTGACTAAAGACTGAGAAGTCATGTAGCTGAAGAAGGAATCTACAGTACTATATGGAAATTGAGATCGGTGACCTGTGAGCAAGTCTTGCTCTCTGGCCTGCTGCTTCCTATATGACACTACATTGTTCACTGTGTGTATCTGTGCTACATGTTTGACTGTTTTTAAAAATGCATGGGCTCGGTTATCTAGCCGTATGGGCTTGAGAGATTCTAAAGGCAGTAGATCTCCATTTGCTTTCATTTCCCTGTGTGAAAGCCTGGGAATTGTTTGTTCAGGATGTTCTTTTTCACAAGTGATAGTCAGATATTAAAATCAGGAAGAAATAAAATGCATTCACCATACACTTGTTCTTGTGGCCTCTATTTAAAGCCCAATAGATAGAACTATCAAATAGTCAGTTAAATAAATAATTTAAGCATTATCTAAAATATAGAAACTTTCCATGGAACTGAAGTTCTAGCCTGAAAAGTGCCTCTTAAAAATGGTGTCATAAGTTCCAGATTTAGCGCCTCAGGCCCTGATTCAGTAAGGAACTTTGGCACATGTGTGAAGTGAATAACACTTAAATCCTTAAAGTTAATGTCCTTAAAGTTACATACGTTCTTAGGATCTTGGCTGAATCAAAGCCTCAGTGATTCCAGATCAGGGCTCCAATCCTGCAACTGCAGCTGCATGGACAAACCCTTCCGCAGGACCCCATTGAAGCTAGCAGGGTTGCACAGCTGCAGCAGGCTTGCTATATGGATGCAGTTGCAGGACCACGGCTCCGTATTTGCTCTGTTATGGGCCTGATTCTGATTTCTCTAATTTTGGCTTTACGATGGTGTAACTCTATTGATTCAATGGAGTAGCTCATGATTTACATCTGGTATAACTGAGATCAGAATCAGTCCCACAACCAGTAAAATGTTGTTTGTTGTGGTTTTGGACAAACTCAAACTCAACTTGGAATATGAAAGTCAAGCTGGGTTCTTCCCTGCTTGTGGCCCATAGAAATTCTACAGGTCTAAGTTTGCCCTCCATCAGCTATCTGTAAAACTCATCTGTCTTCTACACAGTTACTTGAATGCAACTGAGCATTGGATATAGCCTGGCATCTGACATTTAGCCAACAATTCTGAGGATGTGCAAGCCAAGGTAGAGTCCAGCTTATTCTCCTGTAAACTGTAATCTCTGCAGCATTCACTGGAGTAAAAAACTGAACATATAAATACATGCAGACAGCAGGTTTCCTGAATCTGTTCTGTTTTGACTGTAGAATTACACTTTAAAACTAACGGATAATGGGTTATGCTAAAATACAGGGGAATGGATCTCAAGATACTCAGTTGTAGTCTTAATGGTACATGTGTAAAGGAATGTGCTATTACCGACACTGTTTTAGAATATTCTAGCTGAAAGTTCACACACTTGGGCACCTGTTCAGTAAACCATTTCGTTTTCTCCCTTTAGCAGTTAAGTTTATTTTTCAAATCGGGTCACTTCTGGCTCTTACAAGGAGGACAATTATGTTTTAATAAACTGGTAAAGTTTGCAACACTGGAGGGTGATAACTTAAACAAATATATGTGATTTTCCTTTTTAACTGTTACACTCAAACTACAGCTCATCTGTAGGCTGTCAGGAATTTCCAAAGAAGTTGATTTTTAAGTAAATGTGAATCATAAAAATTCTCATGCTTTAATGACTCCAGGTTACTTGTCAGTTGTTTGTGGTGTTAATCAAGGAGTGAAAGATGATCTCATTTCCTTTAGGTATAATTCTGCTGCTCAGGTTGTATTTTTTAAACTAACTGTCTTCCTGTCCTGCACTTAGCCTGCTTAGTGTTGTTTCAGTGATCTTTTTTATTCCTGTTGGTGAAAGTATCAGAGTTTATCAGCTGTAGGTCCCTGGCCACTCTTGGGAAGCTGGTTGAGGTTGCATGTTTCTCCATGAATAGCTGTAATAGTCTGCTTTTTATCCCTGAACAAATGCCAATGTAATCAGTCTTAAAAACTTGCTTCACTCAAGTCTAGAAACCAACTGTTTGCTCAGCTATTTTAGTGTGGTGCCCAGATAGGAACGGAGCTTGAAAAATCAAAACAATATAATCCTGCTCAAGTACAGTGTTGTTAGACACTTCAGCTGGAATTTTGAAAGAGGCTGAAAGGATTAGGAACCCAGTTCCTTTGGAGGAAGTTGGGGTGCCTAACTTCCTTGGGAAACCTTTGAAAATAAATCCCAGCCATCATTCTGATCTTATTCATTCTGCTTTGGAGCTTGGGTGTATAAAGTGGGTATCTGAGGTGTGGTTTTTCTTCCTTGTTTTTCAATACAGAGTTGCTGTGTGCTCTCACACTGCTGCCTGTTTTGCCCCAGAAGTGGCTGCATTGGTGGGTTGCTACATTGGTGCACAGTATATCTGTCTTTAACCTATGGTGCATGAATTGTGACAAATGCCCAAAGCAGATTCAGTCTGTATACGCTTCCAACCCTCTCTGGGGTTGATTGGGTTTGCGTAGATGCCTGAAAATGTGCAGAGCTGGGATAGTCATCTGTCACTTGTTTCTGTACAAACTAATATGCCATGCTGTGATGAGTCAATTAATGTCTAAAGTCTGAGGTGCAGATGTTGGATCCAGTTATAAAACATCCCAAAATGTCTGCTTGTGTGCAGGCATGGGCCCATCTTTAGTTTAAAATCAGCTGGCCCATTGGGGGTGAGAACCTCATTTTGACTCTCCAAGGCCAGAAGGCAAACAAGACAAACAGAAACATACAGAGAGTCTTTTGGTGAGTCAGCTGTCCTGCTAATGCTGACCGTAAACTCTATAAGGCAGTTTTTCAAGGGAATGCTATGTTCACATACCCTATACTGCTCTGAAAAAAGCACACTGAAACCAAGCATTTGGAAACTTACAGGAGTTTCGCAGAAAGAGCTGACAGGGAACATTGTGTATGCGGAGTTTTAGCCAGTCAGAAAGCTGTAACCTGCACTGAAAATGACAAATTGGGTCAGAACCAGATGCCAATTTACTTCCCCATCCCCCAGATTCTTGATGCTGGGGCATCTCCATTCTGAGACCATTGCAACAGGAACAAGAGAGATTTAGTGAAAGATGAGAAGCAAACAAACCTCCCAGGGTGAGATCTATAAGGCAAGTCTTAGTAGTAATATAACTGGGGAGGCAGTCTAACTCCAGCTGTTCATGCTATACAACCACTGGGCACTATTCTCTTCAAGAGATCCCCACCCTGGACGCCATTAGAGACTCCATTCCTCCCTGCTTGCTCATGCAGCAGGCCCTCACACAGCAAAGGACCACAAATGCCTAGACTAACCTAGGTTGGTCTGCCCATGGGGAAGAAAGCACTGACCTTGTGGGCCACCTAGCCAAGCAGTACCAACACCATAGCAGGTGTCCTGGCAGAGAGGCAGCTTAACAAGTATGAATAGTTCCTACCATACCTGGAGAAGTATCCTCTCTCAGAAGCCTTTGCTGGTCTGCGGGGAAGAAAGAGTGTGGTTGTTAGCTCTTACACCTCCACCCTCTCAGGTGGAATTCAGAGTTGTAACAGTAGCCTCCAGGGGAGACTTGTCTGCCCTGAGGGCAGGAGTTGGTGTGTGTTAATTCTTCCCAGCTTCCATGAACTGCAGAGCTCTGTCAACAGCTGCAGACTGGAACTAGATTTGTATCCCTGATATGTAAAAGGATTATTTTGATTGTAAATCAATCAAGTGCCTTTGCAATGGGCCCCAATCCAAACTTCTAAAGAAGTAGAACATCTAATCAGAGTATGCAGAAAAATATGTCTGTATTATGTGTATTACGATGGTGCCCAGGGCCGGCTCTAGGCACCAGCAAAGCAAGCAGGTGCTTGGGGTGGCACATTCGTAGGGGCGGTATTCGGGCCATCTTTTTCTTTTTTTTTTTTTTTTTTTTGCTTGGGGGCCGGCCCTGCAGGCGCTCACCCAGGTAGACGCTGTGGTTCGTGCTGCCAGCGGGGTCCGACACGTGGAGCGCGGAACACTCGGGCTGGGGGCCGCCCCATGGGGCGCACGGAGGAGCCGTCTGCAAGTGTTGCAGGGCGGCCGCCCCCCAGCGCCGCAGCAATGGCTGGGCGAAATGGCCCGAGCCGCCCAGGGGCAGTGGCATGGTGGCCAGGAGCAGCAGCAACATCGGGGCCATAGAGGGGACCGGTGCCCGGGGTGCTGCCATGCAGGGCCCACGTCCCACCCTCCGGGGCTCCGCTGGCCGCTCCCTCTGGGGCTGCCCTGCCCTGGCTCCTGAGCGCCCTGTCTGGGTGGTCCCCCTGGCTCTGCCCTCCAGATTCCCAGCCAGTCTTGGAGGTGGGAGCCCCAGCTGGAGGGACCCTGGGCTGAAGCGCATCCCAGGAGTCCCACTGCTTACCCCGATCCTGCCTGCGCCGAACTGGCTGGAGGCGAGGGGGGAGCGGGCAGAGTCAGGGCCCCCTGAGCGCCAGGAAGGAGTCGGGTGGATGCAGCCGCCGCCCCTGCTAGTGTCATGAGCGGGATGCTGATGACCCACCCTGGGAGCAAGTTACCAGTGATCCAGGGCTGGGGCGTCAGGGGGATGTGGTGGGGGGGCGGGGAAGAGCCCAGGGCTGGGGCAACAGGGGAGAAGGAGGGACCCCAGGGCTGGGGTGGGGGGCAGCCCCAAATTTTTTTCTTGGGGCGGCAAAAAACCTAGAGCCGGCCCTGATGGTGCGTGGGGGCCCTAGTCACGGACCGGGGCTGCGTGGTACTAGGCACTGTACGAAAAAGACAGAGACCGTTCCTGCCCTAAAGAGCTTGCAATCTAATTCTAAAATGAGACAGCAGTTGATACAGTACAAGTTGATGTTCTAGGAAAGTATGAGATGATACTGCTCAGCACAATTGACAGTTGTCTCAGCATACCAGTGCCCTAAACATGGAAAAGATTATTTTGTAGGCATCACAGAACAGGAGTCTTTTGAAGAAGGATAATGAGGCAGCTTTTCAGCGGTTGGCAGGGAGCTGCTCCCAAGTGTGAGTGGCAACATGGGAGAAAGCACAAAGGTCTTCCTGTGTACCACTTCTGCCAAGTGCTGTTGGCAGCACAAGGGCAGATTCAATTGTCTAGTGGTTGCTTCTAAAAACTTAACAAATAATACCAGCTCAAGCCCCATTCCAGAAACCTGGGAAAACTGAATCCCTCCCATCCCCTGGGTGCTTTTGATAAGTAATATTGCCCCTGCGCAAGCTCTGAGTCCATAGTACAACAAAGAAAACTTTATTATGGGGAAAAGGGGGCACAGAATAAACAGCCAGAAATAGTTAATAAATATAGACCGATATTGTTGATTAAGTAAGGCTCACACCTCCCAGGAGTCATGGCAGTATTTGTGAACAGCAATTTAATAAGGTGTTTGTTGCAATAGAGAAGGGGGAGCCAGTGGAAGGATGCAAAGAGACATGTAACATGGTCAAAGCAATGGGCGAGGAAAATGATCTTCACAGCAGCATTCTGACTGGATATGAATGGGGCAAGATGGCCTTTGTCAAGTCCAGAGAGAAGGATGCTGCAGTAATCAAGATGCAAGGTGATTAGAACTTGGATGGGAGTTTTAGCCGTCTGGATGGATATGAAAGGTTGTATCTTAGAGATGTTATCCAGAAAGAATCTGCAAGATTTAGAAAGAGCCTGGATGTGAGGACCTAGAGAGAGGTTTTAGGAGAAGATAATTACCATGTCATAGGCCTGTGTGACGGACAGGATTGCAGTGGCGTCCTCAGTGACGGAGAGAGGAGATAATGGGCAGGGCTTGAGGGGGAATATTAAACGGGTTTATTTTTTAGGAACATTGAGCTTGAGCTGATTGCTAGACATCCACAAGATGTCAGAGATTTTTAGCTTGGATGGAAAGAGACAGGTCTGGAGTAGAGAGGAAGATCTGTGAATTGTCAACAGAGATGGTAATTGAATGAGGTTACCCACAGATAAGGTATAAAAGGAGAAGAGAAAGGGACCAAGGACATAGCCCTGTAGAATCCCTACAGAAAGTTAGAGAAGAGATAAGGAGGATCCTCTGAAGGAGGAATTACAGAGGTAGGAGGAGACCCAGGAGAGGACTGTTGTGGAAGCCAAGGGAGGACAGATTTCAAGAGCATAGTTGATTGGGTCAAAGGCAGCTGATAGATCAAGGAGAATGATGATGAATTACTGCTTCTGAGCTCTGGCTA
Organism: Caretta caretta; assembly: GCF_965140235.1. NCBI lineage: Eukaryota > Metazoa > Chordata > Testudines > Cheloniidae > Caretta > Caretta caretta. The sequence goes on along the minus strand of NC_134212.1, from coordinate 61,689,521 downwards.
GAAGAAGTCATTGGAGACTTTGGCAAGAGCAATTTCAATGGAATGCAAGGGGTGGCAGCCAGAGGCTTTGAGATGGAATTGGAGGGGAGTAACTCCAAATAGCAATTGTAAACTGTGTCTTTAAGCAGCTTAGAGATGAAAGGAAGAAGGCGATTGGGCAGTAGTTGAAGAGGCAAGTGGGGTCATGGGTAGTATTTTTTAAGATGGGAGAGTTTAAGTTTTGTAAAATTGTGGATTGGGGGTTGGGAGGAAGAGAGAGTTTCCCTAACTTTATTATAAAATTTGCTGAGATTTTCCCCTCAGTTTCAGTGGAAAATTTGCCTGTTTCATTTTTTCCCCCTCAGCACACTGGTGGTTATTCATGTTGCAGTCTAACAGGAAAGCTATGCCAGAGCCGCTAGGCTAATAGAAACTGGTGAACAAAAAAAAGCAGAATTTTCATGTAGTTGTAATATTTATTTCTTACCTATCCCTTGAAACACAATTCAATTCAATGGAAGTGCTTGCAGGAATCAGGAATGTGAATAAGGAATACAGAACCAACTCCAAGTTTCTGTGTTATGCTCATTAAAATGTTGTACATAGTATTTGAAACAGATATGAGAACAGGATGGTCCTAGTCTTGCTGACACTGATTTCAATGGAACAGGATTGGTCTCCAAAATATCTGGTAGAATTAGAAGCCCAGATGCTGATTTCAGTTACTCTGTTTATAAATCCAGTCACTCCACTTATTTATACTTGTGTAACAAGGATGAGAGTCTGACCTAGGGTATCTAGGCACTTAGAACCCTCTTTTCCTGCCTCCACAAACAATAAAAAAACCCTTTATAATCCATACCACCCCTAACATGATAGAGCGCAGTGCACTAGCATGGCCTTTCTTGTCTATATATCCCCTGTGGCAGCTAATCCCATGCCTAGCTACAGCGATGTAGTGATGGACTCTTACCCAATCCCCTTCTAGCTGAGAGTTCCCTTTTGAAGAGGGAGAGGAGCAGGAACAAAGACAACATTTTATAAAAGTGCTGCTTACCTCGCCTTCTTTGCCCACCTTGATTATCATACACATTGTAAGGAGAGTGGTCACTTTGGATGAGCTGTTACCAGCAGGAGAGTGAGTTTGTGTGGGGGGTGGGGGGGGCAGAGGGTGAGAAAACCTGGATTTGTGCTGGAAATGGCCCAACTTGATTATCATACACATTGTAAGGAGAGTGATCACTTTAGATAAGCTATTACCAGCAGGAGAGTAGGGTGGGAGGAGGTATTGTTTCATGGTCTCTGTGTATATAATGTCTTCTGCAGTTTCCACAGTATGCATCCGATGAAGTGAGCTGTAGCTCACGAAAGCTTATGCTCAAATAAATTGGTTAGTCTCTAAGGTGCCACAAGTACTCCTTTTCTTTTTGCTTCTTTGCTAATGTTACTATTTCAGTCCCTGTGGAGTTCTCTTCCTTGTGGTGAAACAGGTTCATTTAGGTTAGGAGTTGAGTTAACACTGCTGCTTTTGGCATTTGGCTACAGGATTTTCTGTTGACTTAAAAGTGCAGCAGCATATGATAAAACTCAGTAGAAACACTTCATAGACTTACAGTTTGGTCCTAAACAAATAGCCTTATGCCCCTATTATCTTTACAGAAATGGCAAAATCAATACAGGAGCTTTGGGTAAATTTTTTTCAAAAGCACTTAATGTCTCATTTTCAGAAGTGACTTAGGCACTCAAAGGCTACATACCATTTTCAAGTCAATGGAACATATGCTCCCAAGGCACTTGGACAGTTTTGAAAATTTTACTTATCGGCTTTTCTTGCACGGCTTGGCGTTAACTGTCTAATGGTGTTTTCTCTGTCCTTCCCACTGTAATTCATATTAAAAAGGAATGTATACTGTCTTTGGATCTTGTGATGTACACAGGATGTAACTTATATCATCTAATATTTTTTTCTATCTTAAATAATCACTGAGAAGAACTAATCCTACTCCAAATGAGTGAGAAAACACAGGAAAAGAGGATAAACAGACACATGTTGCAAAACCAAAGGAAATCCATGTTCAAGGTATTAAGCAGAAAGAATATATATACTTTTTGCTTTTGGAAGCAGTAGGTTCCAGGAAATAGAGCATGGAACTAAGGGTCAGGGCAGCTGGGTGCTGTTTCTGGTTTTGTCACTGACTGCATGTATCTTTTGTGTGCTTACCCTCTTTGCACGTCACTATATATACCTGCCAAATGGCAGCAATGACATTGGGAAGTTCTTTGAGTATGGAGCTGTCTGTAAGTACTGAAGTATTATGGTACTCTTACACAGCTTTTGGAGTGACTTGGGATATGGTGGAAAATGTGTCCTCGAGAGCAGGCAGTATCTGCAAAAAAAATCTGGAACATAGATGGGTTGAAAGTAGGGCTGTCAATTAATCGCAGTTAACTCATGTGATTAACTCAAAAAGATTAATCATGATTTAAAAAATTAATTGCGATTAATCGCAATTTTAATAGCACTGTTAAACAATAGAATACCAATTGAAATTTATTAAATATTTGTGGATGTTTTTCTACATTTTCACATATATTGATTTCAATTATAACGCAGAATTCAAAGTGTACAGTGCTCACTTTATATTACTATTTTTAATTACAAATATTTGCATGGTAAAAATGATAAAAGAAATCATACAAGTACTGAAGGGCAATCTCTTTATTGTGAAAGTGCAACTTACAAATGTAGATTTTTTTTGTTACATAACTGCACTCAAAAACAAAACAATGTAAAACTTTAGAGCCTACAAGTCCATTCAGTCCTACTTGTTATTCAGCCAATCACTAAGACAAACAAGTTTGTTTACATTTATTGGAGATAATGCTGCTCGCTTCTTATTTACGTCACCTGAAAGTGAGAACAGGCATTCGCATGGCACTGTTGTAGCCAGCATTGTAAGGTATTTATATGCCAAATGTGCTAAACATTTGTATGCCCCTTCATGCTTTGGCCACCGTTCCAGAGAACATGCTTCTAGGCTGATGACGCTCATTAAAAAAAATGGGTTAATTAAATTTGTGACTGAACTCCTTGGGGGAGAATTGTATGTCTCCTACTCTGTTCTACCTGCATTCTGCCATATATTTCTTATTATAGCAGTCTCGGATGATGACCCAGTGTATGTTCATTTTAAGAACACTTTCACAGCAGATGTGACAAAACGCAAAGAAGGTACCAATCTGACATTTCTAAAGATAGCTACAGCACTCAACCCAAGGTTTAAGAACCTGAAGTGCCTTCCAAAATCTGAGAGGGATAAGGTCTGGAACATGTTTTCAGAAGTCTTAAAAGAGCAACACACTGATGCGGAAACTATAGAACCCAAACCACCAAAAAAGAAAATCAACCTTCTGCTGGTGGCATCTGACTCAGATGATGGAAAATGAACATGCGTCAGTCTGCACTGCTTTGGATCTTTATTGAGCAGAACCCGTCATCACCATGGACGCATGTCCTCTCAAATGGTGGGTGAAGCATGAAGGGATCTATGAATCTTTAGCACATCTGGCAGGTAAATATCTTGTGACGCCTGCTACAACAGCACCTTGTGAACACCTGTTCTTACTTTCAGGTGGCATTGTAAACAAGAAATGGGCAGCATTGTCTCCTGCAAATGTAAACAAACTTGATTGACTGAGCGATTGGCTGAACAAGAAGTAGGACTGAGTGGGCTTGTAGGCTCTAAAGTTTTACATTGTTTTATTTTTGAATGCAGTTATTTTTTGTACATGATTCTACATTTGTAAGTTCAACTTTCATGATAAAGAGATTGCACTACAGTACTAGTATTAGGTGAATTGAAAAATACTATTTCTTTGTTTTTTACAGTGCAAATATTTGTATTAAAAACAGGGGTGAAAGTAACTTAAAGGACTTACCTGTACGCTGGAGTCCTGAGCAGGGGCGGGGCCTTGACTGGAAGGGGCGGGGCCTCAACCAGAAGAGGCAGGGCCTTTAGAGCCCCGGGCCCTTTAAATCAAGATTTAGAGGGCTACGGGCTTTGGCTGCAGTAGAGGCAGCTTGGAGCACCAGCCCTTTAAATCACCACTGGAGCTACCAGCTGCAGAGGCAGCTGGGAGCCCCGGGGCTTGGGAGCTGTTTAGAGGGCCCAGAGCTCCAGAGCCCTGGGCCCTTTAAATTGCCGTCCGAGTCCTGCTGCTGGAGCCACAGGGTAGCAGCGGCGGCTGAGGGCTCCAGTGGTGATTTGAAGGGCCAGGGTTTCCCGGCTGCTGCTACCCACAGCGGAACCCTGGGCCCTTTAAATCGCTGAGGGAGCCCCAGGGCTCCCGGCCACCTTCGCTACCTGGGGGCTCCAGCAGTGGGGCTCTGGCAGCAACTTAAAGGGCCTGGGGCTCCAGCCACTGCCGGGCGCCCCAGGCCCTTTAAATCACCGCCTGGGAAAGCCGGTCCGGTCCAGCGCACCGGCTCTTGCCAGTATGCAGTACCGGAACGTACTGGGTTACTTTCACCTCTGATTAAAAATAAATATAAAGTGAGCACTGTACACTTTGTATTCTGTGTTGTAATAGAAATCAATATATTTGAAAATGCAGAAAACATCCAAAAATATTTAAATAAATGATATTCTATTATTGTTTAACATCATGATTAATATTTTTAATCTCTTGACAGCCCTAGTTGAAAGGTAAAGGAGGAACCATACATCATATTCAGGTTTTTAATAAAGGCTGTGGAACATTTCCAGAATTTATTAGAAGCTTTGAAACAGGGTGATGCGTGACTCTACAAGTAGGTGTTTCCAGATGGTACACTTCCAATGTCATTAGCAGGCCAAATTCAGCTCTTGTGCAATTGCGAACAACCCCATTAGAGCCAAATGTAGTCCAGAAGCTGTAGTTTAGTTAAGAATTGCAGCTTGCCAGGAAGTTTGTAAACACCTGTTGGTATGATATGTAAATTTTCAGGAATGATGCTGTGAGATATGGGTTGGAGATAACAAGGATGTTGCAGACAACAATCCCATCATTTCTGGGGCCGATGGCAAGATTGCTCTATTAAGGCAAATAAAAAAATTAAGCCACCTTTATTAGACTCTTTTGGCAAAGATGCTACAGACATTCTCACTAAAAGAGTCTTCCACAGAGTTGATCCACATTTCCCAATTCTTCACAAAGAGGAATATTTCTGGGAATACGCTGAAGGATCAACACTTCAGGGCACGTAGGGCAGCTGAGAAGAAACAAAAGCTTCCTAAAAGAGCAGAAAAGAAATATAAATCCAGGAAAAGGAGTAAAGACCAAAGAAAAGGAGACTGATATTCAATCCTTATAAGGAAGAACATCTTTGGAAGCATTAAGTGTTTAGAATGGCTGGGAAAAGTTTACTCAAAGGTCAATAAATTCCCAGGCTCTAGTGCTACAAATGCTGCTGAAAGGCATCATCATCCTATCTTTCTACAACATGACAGAGTCTCTTGGCCATGGAATGTGAGCTTATTGGGATATAGCCCCAGCTATCTGCCGTTCCCCATCTTGGAGGTCTGTCCCAAATGCTCTCACAGGCTTTTTAGTGGTGCTGAGGATGTGAGGTCTAGCAAGGAAAAGCTTTTGTTTTTACAATCTGACATGGGATTGTAGTAATAATGGATCTTATCCATAGTCAGTGTGCACTGAATTCTTGAATGCAGTGGTGCACTCCTGATTGAGTATTGTTTTACTGTATTACTACCATCCTGCTTAGTGGAATCTGTGTTCTCTAGCAGTGGACTCTTTTGATGCATACTGGGTCCTTAGGATTCCTGTAGGCTAATATTTTATTGTAGTGGCCATAGAAGATGCCCCATTGACCTCCCTAATGGCTGACATCCTCAGCGCACCGCTTGCATCATAGGTAGCAGCACTTCTCACTCTGCAAAAGCAGCTTCTGGCTGAGACAAGCCTGGCACAGCTTCTAAGTGGCTTACATACAACCTGCTTTTTTGGCTCATCTTAGGCTTGAGTCTCCGTTTACGGAGTGTTCAGGGAGCACACGCACAGTACAGTCACTGTCTGGAGAAACTCATTAATAGGGTTATTCCAGCATCACTGATGCTCCAGTGCTTGTGCACCAGAAACTCCCATTAACTGCAATGTGGAAATTTTAATGCACTGTCATGGTTGGATTGGGCCTTCTTGTCTGGCCATGAGCTGGCTGATGTAAGACCTCCCAGGCATCCCACAGCTCCATTTGTGAGGAGCCTTGGTTATAAATTGGATTAGCTCAGTCTCCAGCTGTTTCAATCCTTGACCTTGCTTAGGGACACAAAAATTAGTAAGCACTAGTTAGAGAAGATTGTTTGGGAAGTTTTGGATTCTTCACCAGGATCTCTTATGGAGACAGTTAAATTGATTTTAAAAAGCCAGCAAAGGGGGAACAGCTAGAGTTGGGTAAACAGTCAAAAATTCATACGTAAGGATCTCAAACACTCCTAATTTATAACTTTATTTCAAACATGTTCCTAATCCTTTCCAGCTGCTTTTTTGCAAACATTTATATGAGCAAAATTTTCTTCACAGGAATTATAAAAGAGCAGTCAAATTCCAGGGGAGGTTGCCTGGACTTGGCAGAGTTGCAGGAACAAGTTATATATCCTGTACAACTGTGGCTGTTTGTGCTGGCATGCCAGCTCCACCTCAGTGAAAATGTGCTGTTTAACCATTTAGAGCCAGCCACCTACTATGCAGGGAGCCAGAGGCTGTGATCTTTCATTTTTCATATCAAGGGACAAATACATTTATCAGCATCAGTAACCAGATACATTTGAGCTGGGGCATGGGTGTGTGCGCACGTGTATCTAGGAGTTATTTAAAAAGAAGATTTCTTCAACCAAAGTTACAGATAAAAGTATAACTCTCCCAGAAAAGTTTGGCTAATCTTTTTGTAATATGAGATAACCATGCCTAGCTGTTAAGTAAGATGACTACTCTCTTAGAAGTATCAGAGAGGTAGCCGTGTTAGTCTGGATCTGTAAAAGTGGCAAAGAGTCCTGTGGCACCTTATAGACTAACAGATGTATTGGAGCATAAGCTTTCGTGGGTGAATACCCACTTCGTCGGATGCATACATGCACCCACAAAAGCTTATGCTATGCATCCGACGAAGTGGGTATTCCCCCACGAAAGCTTATGCTCCAATACGTCTGTTAGTCTATAAGGTGCCATCAGGACTCTTTGCCTCTCTTAGAAGTGCATTCCTTAAAGTGTCTTGGAGGAGGCACAGGACACAAAGGACAGATAATGTTGCCTTCTTTCCTGTATTTGAAATGACTGAGTTTTCCTTGCTGTAAGACATGAACAGCACCTAACAGAGAAACAGTATATATTTGCATAATGCACTTCAAATTTTTTGTGTAATACGACAGGATATTTCATTTCAAATATTTCTTCTGTACCTATGGAAAACCTATATGTCTTGCACACATATCCTTTCTGTGATATCCTTAGCTAAACAGCCACAAATCTAATCAGTACTTGGAAATACCACATCCAAAAACCCAAAGTCCTACAGGAAGTGGTGTTGGTGATTCAGTAGATGGCACTCTGCCCTCTGAGTCAGTGCTGAACCAACGCCTCAGCATGGTTTTAGGGGGGGTAAGATGTAAAACTGAGGTCCTGTCCACATGTGATCACTGGCAGATTCATCAACACTACTGATGACAGCAGAGATATTGGCCACGACATTCTGGCCAGATTCCAGCTTGGAGTAGATTACGTCCTCTATCTGAGGACTATATATTAAATGGATTTTTGGAACAGAGAGATGGAATAGGAGCTTGCTCCATCCACTCCACGCATTGACCTGGTATTGCAGTACCTCCAGGAACGGTGCACCTCCCCTTGGGGAGACTATTGTGGTTGAAAAAGATCATCCTCGTCGACATCACGGTCTCCTTCGAGAACAGGACCCTGGCCTTCCGCGAAGCCCGAGCTCGTAAGCTGGAAAAATACGCCCCCGTGGCCGACACCCTGAGAGCAAAGGGCTACGAGGTGCAGATGGATGCCCTGATCGTCGGAGCCCTGGGCGCTTGGGACCCCTGCAACTAGCGTGTGCTGCAGACCTGTGGGATTGGTCGATGCTACGCACGGCTCATGTGGTGCCTCATGGTCTCGGACACCATCCGATGGTCCAGGGACATCTACATCGAACACATCACCGGCCACCGACAGTACCAGGAGATGTGAGCCAGTACGACATCGTGCATCAACTATGGGAAAGGGACTGGGAGACTTTTTCCACTGGACCATATGAACTGGAACCATAAACTCACTGAACATTAAATCCCACCAAATGAGGGTAGATTCATCCCCATCATCATATCCATTCATTATACTCCACACCTGAACATAGCCATTATATGGACAACATACCCCCATATCTCAATGTCTGTACTTTGACCGGTTAAACTTTTACCCCTAATCGGGGAGATTGCAGATTATGTATTCCTTACGCCACCCATTCCTAAACGGGATTTTGCACCCCTTGATAATCTGTACCTTATTCCCTGATAACCAGAAACTTCTATGCTTAAACTCTGTACCATTTTCTTTTTACTTCAACATTATCTTAATAAAATTATTTTCTGCCTTCTTTTCCCCTGATGGCTTTACTGGGAAAGTTATTCTTCTCTTTCCCCTTCTAAAACCTGTTGCTGATGCAGAATGGACAGCACATTCCAGCACACAGGAGACTACTTTCCTTCCAGGTATACTGTGAGAATTAGTGTCACAGTTCAGGGTAAGCTACACCTTTGACCCTCTTTGTCTCTTCACGGGCACCTCTTTAAGTGCCAAGCCCAGCACCTCAGCTTCTCTTGGGGTGGAATCCCATGATTCACCCCGCTTTTAAACTGAGTCTCCAGGTTACTGCAGACCAGTTTGCCTTCCATGTTTCCTTAGCAGGTCCAGCTGGTTTTGGTATCTGCCATAGAGGCTTGTGACCAGTAGTTAAATGCAAAAAGAAAAGGAGTACTTGTGGCACCTTAGAGACTAACCAATTTATTTGAGCATGAGCTTTCGTGAGCTACAGCTCATAACTCAGACCAGCCTCTTCAGAACAAAGCATTACCTATTTACTCACAGGGACAGAACAGAGAAGAAAAGTGTGAAAATAACAAAGGGCCTACATGCATCTTGTCCTACCTACCAGCTTTAGGCATGTGTAACTTCCCCCAACCCCTAATGTCTGGGTGTGGAGGGACAGTGTCTCCATGGCAGTCATTGCCTCTCTTTGTCTCCCTCTTAGCCCCTGGGCTGAGGCTTTTAACCCCTCCCAAGTGCTTTGTTTCACTTTTCCTGCTTGAGAGGCCCAGGAGGAGGTAATCTTCAAAGGAATTAACCTCTGCATTGTCCATCTGAGTACCAGCAGTTGAGTTGAAGTCACTGTCTGGCTTCCTGTCTGGGCTACAAGCCAGCTAGTACTGAGTTAACCTTTAGCCCTCCATACAGCAGGCCTCCCTACAATCATCAAGCAAATAGAGATACACATAATATTGATAAAAATTATAGCTGTCTCCCATGTTTTTCATGCATAGCTTTATAAAGTACTTTGGGAGCCTTGGATGGAAGATGTCATGAGAGAGCGGAGTATTGTTGTTAAGTATTATAAAGCCTGGTTCTGCAAAGACTTCGTATCAGGAGTAGAACTTACACCCATTAATAGTTTCATTGATTTCAATGAGACTTCACAGGAGTAAACACTGTGCCTGCTAGCAAGTGTTTGCACAGTTAGGCCCATAAATTGCTTGTGGTGTTTAGAGACCTGATTTGATATTACTAGAGGCTCCAACATGAACTTACCTGCATACGTATGCAGGGGAGCAAGGGCGTGCAAGGAGCTACCTACTTCACTTGACCCTGAAAACTGCTCTTGCTTCTCCCGTGAAGGTGGACATGAAGTAGGTGGTGCCGTGGCTGCTCGCCATACCCCTTCTAGATGCACCATCCCATTCTGAGTCCTACTCTGATTCCTACTCTGCCCCGGGAGGTCACTTACACTAGATGAACTGCTACCTTGGATAGAAAAGCTGTACTGTAATGTCACTGGTTCTGAAGTTGCATGTGTGGGACCTAGATAAACTTCATGTAAGTCATAGGGACAAATTCATGGACAGAATCCAGGGATGAATTTGCCTTGTACTGTGCATATCTTAAGCAGCCCACAAGAAACAAAGGTACTTGTTAGAAAGTTCCACCTGGGGTCTCTGTACCACATTGTACAATTATATCTGACTCCAATGCATGAGAAACTCGGACCATACTGCTTGCTCACAGCTGGCACCAACTGGCTTGGCTGTTGATCTCCAGAATTTAAAGAGAACCCCCCCTCCTATGTGTTAAGCTAACTGTCTTTGTGACCTAGTAAATTATACTACTGAACCTTTCGTCAGCACTAAGTAAATTAGCAAAAACAATAAAACACTTGGATGCGCACGGTATGATAGGAATTAACCAGCATGGCTTCAGTAAAGAAAAAAAACAGTGCCTTACCAACCTATGAGAATTCTTTACAGGAGTCAGGAAGCTGACCGTTAAAAAAGAATTGGTAAATAAACTGCTTGGACTTGGATCTGGCCTTGGTTGAGCTGTAAGTACGTACAAGAGGACCTGGTCAGCAACGTTTCATCTAGCCCATGCTGTGCATATTCCAGCTGACGTACCCCAGAAAGTATTTGTATTGGCTCCTGTCAATACAATAGCAATTTCATTGAAACTGCTCTGAACGTAAATTGTCTTTGTCTCCACTGACAGCTAAATAGTGATCAATGCTGGTTCAGCTGCAACCATTTTCTGCAACAGCTCTATTTTGTAATGTAGACAGGGCTGGAGTGAAGTGAAGTTTCCTCTCTCTAGTCTGGAACAGATATTTATAATCCAAGTTCTGAGTGCTAAAACAGAATCACACAGGAAAGCTCTCTCCTGGGATGACCTTGCTTTATGCTCTATAAAGTGTTGTAACTGATCAAACAAACTTGAGTAGTACAAGACTATACACTACCTCATCAGCCATTGTGACTTCCTCTGTTCTAACCAGTGTCACTGAGGAGTGCAATGTGCAAATCAGATGTGGAAAATGCCTGCTAAATCACCTTGTTCATCCTTTAGCCAGTGCAGAATTGTTCCCTACACAATGTTTTGTGGTGTTTTTGTCTAGGTTAAGTAGAGATGCTTCCTCAGTTCTCCCTTTGGAAATAAATAATTCCCAAAATGTAAAAATTATATGTATTTTGCCAATAATGCCTCTAATCAAAAATATAAGTTAGAAATAGCAGATGTTGGCATCCAACTTTACAAAACTATGCCAAATGCTCCTGCAAAAAATCCTAGGATCAAATCCCAAATCCTCACCGATGGTGTGGTTTTGTGTTGTTTGTTTTTTATAAATGAAAATTGTCATGATTTTTCATGATTTAAAGGATTTGTAGAAAACTTTAGGGTATTTTGATGGCTTTCATTTCCATTATGAGTTTTAAATTGAAATTTATTTGGTTTAGCTTTTGAATACTTTTATGGGATTCTTTCTAAAGTTTCACAAAAAGAAAAGGAGTACTCGTGGCACCTTAGAGACTAACAAATTTATTTGAGCATAAGCTTTCGTGAGCTACAGCTCACTTCATCAGATGCATTCAGTGGAAAATAGAGTGGGGAGATTTATATACATAGAGAACATGAAACAATGGGTGTTACAATACACACTGTAAGGAGAGTGATCACTTAAGATGAGCTATTACCAGCTGAAGAGCGGGGGCTGTGGGGAAGAAAACCTTTTGTAGTGATAATCAAGGTGGGCCATTTCCCGCAGTTGACAAGAACGTCTGAGGAACAGTGGGGGGTGGGGGTGGGGGATAAACATGGGGAAATAGTTTTACTTTGTGTAATGACCCATCCACTCCCAGTCTCTATTCAAGCCTAAGTTAATTGTATCCAGTTTGCAAATTAATTCCAATTCAGCAGTCTCTCATTGGAGTCTGTTTTTGAAGTTTTTTGTTGAAGAATTACCACTTTTAGGTCTGTAATCGAGTGACCAGAGAGATTGAAGTGTTCTCCGACTGGTTTTTGAATGTTATAATTCTTGACAGAATTAGGTTTCAGGTTGGGGGGCTGTCTGTAAGCAAGGACTGGCCCGTCTCCCAAGATCTGTGAGAGTGATGGGATGTCCTTCAGGATAGGTTGTAGATCCTTGATGATGCGTTGGAGAGGTTTTAGTTGGGGGCTGAAGCAAATACTCACCAGCAACCACACACCACACAACAGAACCACTAACCCAGGAATCAATCCTTGCAACAAAGCCCGTTGCCAACTGTGTCCACATATCTATTCAGGGGACACCATCATAGGGCCTAATCACATCAGCCACACTATCAGAGGCTCATTCACCTGCACATCTACCAATGTGATATATGCCATCATGTGCCAGCAATGCCCCTTTGCCATGTACATTGGTCGAACTGGACAGTCTCTACATAAAAGAATAAATGGACACAAATCAGACGTCAAGAATTATAACATTCAAAAACCTGTCGGAGAACACTTCAATCTCTCTGGTCACTCGATTACAGACCTAAAAGTGGCAATACTTCAACAAAAAAACTTCAAAAACAGACTCCAGCGAGAGACTGCTGAATTGGAATTAATTTGCAAACTGGATACAATTAACTTAGGCTTGAATAGAGACTGGGAGTGGATGGGTCATTACACAAAGTAAAACTATTTCCCCATGTTTATCCCCCACCCCCACCGTTCCTCAGACGTTCTTGTCAACTGCGGGAAATGGCCCACCTTGATTATCACTACAAAAGGTTTTCTTCCCCCCAGCCCCCGCTCTCCTGCTGATAATAGCTCATCTTAAGTGATTACTCTCCTTACAGTTTCAGAGTAACAGCCGTGTTAGTCTGTATTCGCAAAAAGAAAAGGAGTACTTGTGGCACCTTAGAGACTAACCAATTTATTTGAGCATGAGCTTTCGTGAGCTACATCGTGAGCTTCATCCGATGAAGTGAGCTGTAGCTCACGAAAGCTCATGCTCAAATAAATTGGTTAGTCTCTAAGGTGCCACAAGTACTCCTTTTCTCCTTACAGTGTGTATGGTAACACCCATTGTTTCATGTTCTCTATGTATATAAATCTCCCCACTGTATTTTCCACTAAATGCATCCGATGAAGTGAGCTGTAGCTCACGAAAGCTTATGCTCAAATAAATTTGTTTGTCTCTAAGGTGCCACAAGTACTCCTTTTCTTTTTGCGGATACAGACTAACACGGCTGCTACTCTGAAACCTTTCTAAAGTTTGTTCTTTGCTAACTATTAGCATTATTAAAATTATCATGTCTAGCTACATGTGAATGGTTTGGGTTTGATAGTAATAGGACTATTTTTAGACCATTTGATTAACTGCCATAATTAATGTTTTGGGTTTTAACTGGTTTTATTTCTGGAGTTGTGAAATTTACTATTTTTTTAGGTGGCTAGGTGAAACATAAAGCTGTTTGTAGTGGGAGTTAGTGGGGTTTTGTGTTTGAGTACTGCTAGTTATTCCTAGAAATAATTACACACATGGTTAATTTTAAGTGTGTGAAAACTCCCATTAAAGTTACGCACATGCATAAATGTTAAACGCACAGGCAAGATTGGAGACTGTAGTGCATCAGGGGAGATGTAGCCAAGTGAAGGAACCTGGCCTCCAGAGGAGTGAGAGAGCATGAGGCATCCAGACTATACAATTCCCATCAGGCACTGCAGCACCATTTCCAAATCAAGTGATTTTGGCATTTGGTTTTTTGCTAAAGAGTAGAAATTTTCTGTAGGGGTGGAAAAGAACATGGTCTGTATGAGCAGATCCCATTGCACATCTAGGCCTATGGATGTTGTTATTAGCTATGTATCTCACAAAATCTCCAACAGTATCCATATCTTAAAGGTAATATAAATCTTTAAAAAAAAACTCCACACCTTTATAAAAGTAAAAATCCACCTTCCCTCCACAATTGTTGCTTTTGGAGTTACAGCACGTGCATGCAGAAGTATTTATGTTGTAAGGAAAGCAATGCTCTTTATTTAAAAAAATGCAACCTGCAAAAGTGTTTAAAAATAGTCCCACAAATAATAATTATTTATATTCCAGTAGCCCCTAGAGGCCCCCGCTTCTCGGAGTCTTGTGCTAGATGCTGTACACGTAGTGAGAGATCCTTCCTCAAAGAGCTTATAATGTGAATAGGGAAGACAGCCCAAAGGAGAAGGATTATCCCCATTTTAGATGGAGAAATGAGGTGTTCAGTGACTTGCCAAAGGTCACACCGGAAGTCAGTAACAGAGCTAGGAACTGAATCCTGATATTCTACATCCCAGTCTGGTGCTTTAACCATCAGACTATCCTCCCTCTCTCATAGACTTCAGTGTGTGCCAACTAGCCTAAAAGTTCATTATTCCTAGTTCCAGCCTTTCGGACTCCCTTACTCTTTGACATTTAAAGACCTTCAAATACCTGTAGATGGATATCCTTGCATGAAGAGCCCTCTATGGTCTCTGCTATCAGCCTAAGTACAATAGTCCTCACAGTGGTTGTCTTCCTTTTCCTTGACTATTCAATAAAAGCCCCATTCTGCCATCCTTCCTATCAGTGAGTGTACCACCTTACTCCTTGAGTGGTCCCACTGAAATGAAATGGACTATGTGAGGAGTGGGGTTATTATTCAGCATGAAGAAAGGTGACAGCATCTGGCTCCAAAAGACCATTGTCAAGATTTAAAAGGTTCAGACTCTGCTGTGTGACATGTGGAAGGTGTTTGGTAGTTACCAGTCCATCCCCTTGCCTTCCCCTCTCCCCCAAAATAAAATTCCCCACTCAATCATGAAGGAAGGGAGGGGACTCTGACAGAAGCTCAGCCAGGAAGAGGAAGTCAGAGGAAGGGCTGGGCCACTGAGTCAAGTAGAGCAGGGGAGAAGGAAGCGATGACTGAAAAATAAGATCCTGAGTGTAGCTCTCCAAAGCAGAAATCTGTGTTAGAGGGTGCTAAAGAGACCTTTAAACAAATAAGGCCAGTCTCCCTGGAAAAACTATTTAGTCAGTCACAATTACTGTCAATAGTTCTTCAGCATCAGCATTGGGTGTAACCAGCAACCAGCTACTAGTGTTAGAACATGCAACACTAAAGAAATCAGCAGTATGTCTTGGTTCTATCTGTATACTTTGTCAGCAATACCAACCTGTTCTGAATTTCCTTCTCATTCATCCCTGCAATTCAGGTAGTTAGCACCAAACCCCAGCTGCAATATCTCAGCAGTGCCTCAGTAACAGTGCTGGAGTATGCCACAATTCCACACCTGCTGGAATCCACACGGATGCCCTCATCTCCTCTACCCTGGCTTTCCCCTCCCAGTTATCCAGACTCCTGTGTATGCACAGTGCTGCTGCCCATGTTCTGACATGTGCAAAGCAACATGACCAAAGGTTAACTTGTATCTTATTATTAGACTGATATACATCACTTGTGCATATTTTGATCCATTTGCAGAAGGCATCAAATGTTAATGGCTGGACTTAAGGTGAGCTAAAAGGGATTGCCATTGGTGACAGAAGCGGTGTCCACGAAGCAGATTTTCTTTAAACTTCTTTACCTTTGCATGTTTATGTCTTTCCCCAGCCAGTTGTTCTTAGGTTAATTTTTGGGTATCAAACTTTCTAACCATGCTTATTTAGTTACTAGGAGCCAATACAACTCAGCTGCAGGCATTTTAAGCCTGATTCACTTTGCACTGGTGTAAATAATTAAATGGTTCAGAGAAAAGTAAAAGGCTCCTAAATCAGCATGGCTATGTTTTATACCCACTTCGAACTAATGTAAATGACTATAGGAGGTAATGGTGAATCCAGCCAGGAGGTAGGGTCTGTTGGTTCCCAGTAGGGTTGCCAACCCTCCAGGATTGTCCTGGAATCTCCCGGAATGTAAAGATTAATCTTTAATTAAAGATCATGTCATGTGATAAAACCTCCAGGAATATGTCTGTCCAAAATTGGCAAACCTAGTTCCCAGGTAGTAAACACCCCGGTCTCTTGACAAACTTTGCGAGTGGAGGGGGAATGGTTCTGAGCGAGTGCTGTCAGTGAGGTGTTCTGAGCAGAGGAACTGAAAATGGGTTTAGAGTCACAGCAAAAGGATCCTTCTGATAACCTGTGACTTTCTGGTTTTCCCCTCTAGTTTGTGGGGATGTGCAGTGTAGTTTGCATGGCCAAGCCATTACTCACATGGAGCAGCGCTGAAGTCATTAGGTGGCTGAAATCCCTTTCAGCTTCAGAGTGACTCCTTGCAGGGCACTGGGTGAAAAATCCCTGAGCAAACAAAAGGTGTTGTCCCTACCTGCCTCTGGCATAGCTGGGCCTGGTTCATGAATAAGGCTTTTCATCCATTCCTGTACCTGGCCATTTGAGAACCTCAGAGAATGAATGAACAGCCATGGCAGCCACACCTTTCAGAGCAAGGGCTGTTCAAAGGGCAGGCTCACTCTACCCTCTCCTTGGACCTGCAGGGTGAAGGCAAAACGGATCAGACACAGGTTTTTATTGTTGGAGAACTCAGACATGTAGCAATGTTTATTCACTAGGACCATGCACAGAGATTGCAGGAAGAGAACAGTGAATGATTACTACAATCTGAGCCATTTGTAGCCTTTGGGGTGGGGACCGTCTTTTCACCCAGCACACTAGGGTCTCGGTCCATGAGTGGGGCTCCTAGGCACTATGAGAATACAAATAATTAATAGCTGATTTTCCTATTAATAAAGGCATATTCAATGTTAACAGAAGTGAGTTTGTGCCTGCTGTGGCCTGACATGTTAAGCCACATTTTGATTCTGTCCCAGCTGACTTTAAATGTTTTAGCTGTTGTAGTTTAGTAGAATGGGGAATGAGCAGGCTGAAGGTTGGGTACTAAGGGCCTGGTTTATATTTACATTATTGCCCCTTTACACCACCCTTTACTCTACCACTGCAAAGGGGCAATCTGGGACCCTAGGTGCACCATGATATCGCTCCACCTATAGCCCTGCCCACTCCCTTGGGCATTGGCATGGTGCCTCCTTCTCTTCCCAGAGAGGCAGGGACAGCTGCCTGGGCTGCCCCGTCTTTGCAGGAGCAACAGCAAAAGCTCTACTCCCTTATAGGCAGCGGGGGAAGTGGGGGAGTCCCCCATTTCTTACATCCCTTAGGTGGGCGGGTCAGCTACACTGCACTCTCCTTATCCTTCCACAGTGTTCTTCATTGGGGTGGTATTGGCAGGGTCCCCCAAAGCAGTGGGTCTTAGTGGTAACACCTCATTGAGGTGCCTGGGCAGTTCACACCCCCAAAGCAATTGATTCAGCTTGTATGCAGATGAAGGTAAGTGTCACTGCATCCTCAGCTGTCATTTTCAAGCTTTTCTTAAGCATGAGAGCAATATGCTACTTTCCTCCTCTAACTGAAAGCTCAGATTCATGAAATGTCTCTAGCAGCTGGGACCCTAGGTTTGAACCTACAGTCCTATGCCTTAAAATGGCCTTGGAGTGGTTGCTGGAGTGGTGTAAATAGGAATTGGGCCTTATGTCTCTTATGAGGGATCTTACAAGCTTTCTCCCGTTCAGCAGAAACTGGAGTCACCAGACGCTCCTCTGTGCTGTTTGCATTATCTGCCTTGTGTGTAGGATTGGAAATACTGCAGTAAGTTTAATTACAGCAAGAGGTGCATGTCTGGGGTTTTTTCAAAGGTGCCCTCTCTACCTACCTTTTCAAAAAGTTCTACAAACCTGAAAGTACCCTCACCTTTATAAATCCCATGATTCTGCTCCACTCTGAAATTCTGCAAGAGAATCTTGTTATGGTGAACAGTCTAAACAGTGGAAATAAGATTTCTGGAGATGTATACTAGCCAGTAAATGATGTGAGTTAAATAGTTTTCTTGGAACTGGCATAGTCAATGGAATCGCTTTGTTTTAATGGACATGAAGTGTTTATGATAACTTAGCCTGAATAGTAAAATTCCGCTTGCCTGAATTACATTTCTTCACTTTAGTGTACTGTTTTCCCTTACTTCCTGCCCTACATTATGCAGAAGTACACTATTAACTAGCTGCTACTTTCCATCAGAATGGTGACTGCACTTTAGTAATGGGTCAAGTGATTCCCATTCAGAGAGAGCACAAAATATTGCGCTCCTGCCTCAGTCAAAACTCCCACTGAAGTCAATGAGAGCTCTGCCTATAAGGTCTGATATAAAGCCCTTTAAACTCAGTGAAAAGACTCCTGTGGATTTCAATGGGCCAGACCCTTGACGACTCAGTAAGGACTGTAGGATTTAGCCCATAGTTTAATATGGTCATGATCACAGAGCATAAATAATTTATTGCTATTTTTATTTTCATTATACTGCATCTAGCTCAACTGCAGGAAGTTTTCTCCTCAAGACCAGTCACACATCCCAAATTGCAGGTCAGAATCCTTTTTATTAGAGTAATGTAAAATGGCAGCTAAAGCCAATTGAAAAATTCTTTGAATTAAAAAGCAGTACCCGTATTGATTTGTTTTTTAAATATTTGGTGCAGTTGTCCTCCCAGGTGGAGACTGTCTGCCAATTTTCAATCCAATACGTACCCAGATATTGCTCTGTTTAGTGATCCATTTCAGGAAACAGGGTTTAACATCAAAAACTATGGCAGCTCATGAGCTGCACAGTTGTAAAGTCAATGCAGTAATAGGAAAACGGGCCACTTTGTGAAGTGCTCACATAACCCATGCTGTCTTATACTGAATCACTGGTGGCTCATATACTTAGTTTCATAGAGGTTAAGGCCAGAAGGGACCATTAGATCATCTAGTCTGACCTCCTGTATATCATAGGCCATTAATTTTAACCCAGATGCCACTATAATATTAAGCACAAAGACTTTTGTTTGACCACAGCATTTCAGTCCTCAGGACGTGCCACAGGGAGAGGCCAAGGTGCCACTGGTGGTCTATGCCCTACTTGTTAACCTAGACAGGGAGAAAAGTCTCTACATTTGTCCCACCCCAAACCTGAAATTTTAGGCACAAATGTTATGGCAAACCAGTGCTGTACCATACCGGGCTTTATGCGCGGCCAAATCTTTTCAGTGAGGGTTGGAAGGGTTCTGCTTTCAGACTCGGCGCAGCTAGCGCAGTGGGAACAGGAAGAGGGATTTAATAAATAGACCTATGGCCTCAGTTACACATGATCCATATACAGAAGGGCCCTCCATACTCAGATCCTCCCTGTTTTTTGTTTTTCTGCAAAGGGGAAGTCAGCTACTTCTGTAGCTCTCCGTTCCCAGACCCTGCCGAGAGTGCTCCATGTGGTCTATAGTACACACGGAGGGGCAAACTTGAGGCAATGGTGAGCATGCTTTGTGTATTGTCTCCAAACCACAATATTCCATTAATGCAGCTTTAAGACATTTGTGTGAGTTAAAATACTTTTTAAAATCACCAGAACAGGCACAGCACAGGGAGCAACAATGAATGCTGTCTTTGCAATGCACCTAAGGCTTGATTTGGTGAGATCATCTCTAGAGGCAACTATAATTCAGTCTTTGTGCTTCAACTTCCCTACCTGTAAAATAGGTATAAAGTTGGTTATACTTTGTCCTTACATAAACTGTGTAAGTTCAAAATATGTTTTGCCTATACACTCCCTGACCTATCTTCTGATACCACCACCAAGGGTGTAAATGAGTGTCAGCAAGGTGGTGATTTTGGTACATCTGCTGGAGCCTGAAACAATGTAACTTACTCACCTGCTCAGTTGCCCCAGCATAAAGGGGCTGAAACAGAGGTGAGGAGCTGGTCCCAGAAATGTACTTTGTACATCAGTACTTTATGCTAATCATTTCACACGGCACCTCTGTTGTTATCCTGAGTGAGTCAAGCCCTACCTGACTCTTCTGTTCTTTGTTTACTGAGGTACATGGAAGACAAATAACATGATAGTCTTGGAGATAGTTCATGCCATTGATCGTTAAATGCCAAACTGAGGAGACTTGGCAGACCGGAAGTTGTTGTCTTATTATCCACTGAATCAGTCACTGAGGAGAGGCAATGCAAGGTGTGAGTAAAGCAGCTGACTTAGGGCAGGTGCCTGAGGATAAAGGTAACTATGAATTAGTCATATTTGCTCTAGATACATGTACTCCAGATAGTTATGAGCAGGCCCTGTTCTCAGTGAGTTTTAAGGGAAGGATGCCAATGACTAGTTGACCTTCTCCCAGTTCCCCATCCTGTAGACAATTGGATGCAGTGCTGAGCTATCTCATGTAGCTACCCCCCTATTCACGATGCTCCTTGAGACACATGAACTCTGCCCCGGGAGACACCCTTGTTCTGCCCAAGGTGCAGTCAGCTGACCTAAAGTCTCTTGATATACGTGTGAGAGAGCTGTTAGCAGAGTGTTCTCTGTGACTGCCTTACAACTCCACAACTCTCATAATAGTCTGCTAGATCCTAGAGCTCTTTAACCTGCTGGCCCCACTCCAAAGCCCATTGTGTTTTGGGGAGGGAAAGTTTTATTATTTGCTAGGAGCTTTTTTGGGGGGGATTAACCTATCATGAAGTGAAGTCGGTTGTTACACTGGCTAATGGACCTTTTAAATTGTGGTTGGGGCTCCCAAAACACTGAATGGGCTCGCTGCTTACGGAATAGCATCTGGTATAAATCGATAAACATTAACAAGTTTTCCCAAATAATTCACAGCCTCACCCCTTTGAGGTACCCAGCCCATCATGCATGCTGCCCATCCTTTCCTTCAAGAGCATTCTCTGGGCCCACAAAGACCCAAGGGGGCTAGCTGATTTCTCACTCTGCTGGAATAGACATGCAAGCATGTGGTCTCCTCTGACTCAGTTGCCCCATGGCACTCCCCTGCCTGCTTCCCCTCACCAAAGAAGCGGATTGGCTTTCCAAATCTCATCACTGGGGCAGAGACCAGTGAGGTGGCAACTTCACTCAGCCCAATATTCCTCCCTTGCTGAAGGTGAGATTGAGAAGAAAGTTAATCTTTCAGATTTGCCTCTTGCTTCCTTCTGCTGCACTTGAGGCCTGTGACATTCCATGTGACTTAAGCCTGAAAATGTTAATAATGACAATCTTTTATTTAATTAGATGGACTGCTATTTTAGGTGGACTATTTTGTGGAGTTAGGTGGAAGATCACTGGTAGAGACGAGAGTGCTGAGTGTCACTGTATTGTAATGAGGAGTTCCCTTACCTGTTCATTCATTCCCCAGCATTGTGCTGGGGATTGGGAGCTCACCAGCTGAGACACTGAGCTCATGGCATGTATTGCCTGTGAGAGTGAGACATCCAAACTGGAAGTCTAGAAGGCACCACTTGGCCTTTCATTTTACAGCTTATTCCCATTTGTCCTTCAAGTTATAAAAGATTTACAATTAAAAAAATGGACAAAAGATTAGAAATTCACTGTTAAAGTTTTCCATGAATATTACTTTCCATTATTAATAATACTTAGCACTTTATATGTTCAAAGTGCTGTACAGACAGTAAACAAGTAAGATCTGTGAATATCCCTGTGTGTTGGGCATGGTAAGTATTATTATTCCTGTTTTACAGCTGCAGAGATGGAGGCAGAGCCATGAGGTGACTTTCCCCAGGCCACACAGCAAGCTAGAGTAACATCTGGGCTTAGAACCCAGAAACTCCTGACTATGTCCTAACCCTGATCTCATTCCTCTCGATAGAAGACGCTACCTTTTTTGGTCCACAATCCACAAAATACCAAAAAAAAAAACTGTTGTACAGTCTACCCACTCCAACAAACTTTTGCATCATGGGGGTAAAAATGGGGGGAAATGTACAGAAAAAAAAATTTTTTGAACTGTTAAATGTTTCATAATTTTTCCAAACAGTTCTAACCACCAGCCAATCAGGACTAGTGTGCAACCCACTTCCAGGTTGTTCCCCGTAGTCTGAGAAACATTGCCGTAGACCGTGCTACCTCTCTAACTGGCAGCAAGTTTGAAAATTTGAAACTAAAGCCTTCCTGGTGCAACTTCATTCAGTCTGTCTGTGCCATACTGTTATCAGATTTTGTGTTCATATTGGTATTTTTAAAAGTCCATAACAGTAATTATTGTTTACAATGAAAATAAATTATTCAGTGTATTACAGAAATATGTTAGAGTGTTTAACTACCTGTGCATGGTCGTACCCTTTTTAATGCATTAAATCTCTATTTAAATGGTTTGATTTTATCTCGTGTAATTTAGAAGCTTTTTTGTATATTAGCCATATCTTTCCTCCTTTATATCAGATTTATTGTTTTATAACTTACAAATAGGGGACCAAGTTCTATCTTTGACTACACCCTTGCAACTCCACTGACTTAATAATTTGTGATCTTCAAAATGTGTCCATGGTGACCAATATTTGGTGTGAATAGGAAACTTAAGGTCCTATACTTCATCCTGTGCTATGTTTATCTACTGTCTAAATAAACAATTCTAGCTGTGATCACAATAGCCCTGCTTCTGATATCAAGAATAGAACCAATAAGAGGAAGTAACACTGTTGGACCAGGATGCACCAAAATAACTTACTGGAAGAAACTCTGAATAGAAATGCTATTTATTTAATTTCTTGGTAATGAAGATGGTTAACTACTTATCAGCTCAGAATTGGAAAAGCCTTTTTGGTAGCTAGAGTGCTAGGATAAATTAATCATGCCAAGTGCTACAGCACAACATGAAGGCATTGCTCTTGCAAGAGCAATATTTAACTTGCCTTCCTCTTACAGGAAGAACAAAAATACATTAAAACTTTTATCTGGCTGAGTTTTCCTAGGTCAGCCCTTGTTTCTCCCTTTTAAGAACTGAGCTCAGGCTACTTGTTAATGAAAATAAAACCCAGATATGCACAGGACTGGCACATACAAAGGCCCAGATCCACAAAGGTACGTAGGCTTCTAACTTCTGTTGATTTGTGGATCTGGGCCAATCTAACTAGCTCTGCTTGCTTTGATCTTTTATTGTACCAGCAAAGCCTTCTCAGAATCAGGTTCTAAAACTATGTCAGCTGCAAGCAAAATGTCTTTCTAATGATGTGCTGAGTCCATGTTCTGACGAGTGATTGAATCTGTGTAATCTGTCAATTATCTAAGATGCAAAGTATGTTTCAATACATCTATTTTCTTTAAAGAGGCAATGCCAGAACCCTCACGGTGCAGCATCCGTTGGAGGGGTGGTGGCTTAGTGATGCGATCATCGATTTGAAATACCCACAGCAGCCTGGTGGAAACCACAGGTTCAAATTGTGGCAGAGTTGATATTTGCAAAAACAGGTGTCTAAAAGTCTCATGTTTAAGCACCTAAATAAGTGGTCTGATTGTTTTTAAAATTTCTCAGTACCCAGCAACTTTCACTGAAATCATCTGCACTTTGATGACATCAGAATCAAGAGATTGAATTTTTAGCTATAGGAAAGTTATTTTAGATCATTTGAATAGTTTTATTATTTTTATTATATTTTTAGCTTGATTTTTTTCCTTTTCTCTGAGCGTTGTACAGTTGGCCTCATGA
Organism: Caretta caretta; assembly: GCF_965140235.1. Taxonomy (NCBI): domain Eukaryota; kingdom Metazoa; phylum Chordata; order Testudines; family Cheloniidae; genus Caretta; species Caretta caretta. Next base: position 61,665,917 of record NC_134212.1, on the reverse strand, counting down.
AAACTGAGGCACATGGCTTCGCAGGCAGAGGGATACAAGAAATAGTCCCCTTAAAATGTTTTAAAACTCTCTCAAACATTCTTAGAATAACGTTCTATAATATAGGCCATATGTGGTGCAGTATCAACTGTTATCAGTACTTGTATAGGATGACAGGTATATTTTCACTTGTTGCTTTGCCTCCTATGAGTAATGCAGCCGTCCCAAACTCATGCTGACTGTAAACATGTGCATTACACCACATCAGGGGTGTGTGTGTGTGTTGGGGGTGGGAGGGGAGATAGAGAGAGAAATTCAGGAAGCTACGTACTATGGCCAAATTGTGTCATTCTAGCACTGGCCTGTCTTGGGGCCCAAGCACCCTCATCCCAGGGGGAGCTCAGCGAGGGATTGTGCTCAGGAAGGTACCCCCTATACCCAGGCACCTGTGTAAGAGCTGGGGGCAATATGGCCTTATATTTCTTTAGGCCTTGATTCATAGAATATCAGGGTTGGAAGGGACCTCAGGAGGTCATCTGGTCCAACCCTCTGCTCAAAGCAGGACCAATCCCCAATTAAATCATCCCAGCCAGGGCTTTGTCAAGCCTGACCTTAAAAACTTCTAAGGAAGGAGATTCTACCACCTCCCTAGGTAACGCATTCCAGTGTTTCACCACCATCCTAGTGAAAAAGTTTTTCCTAATATCCAACCTAAACCTGCCCCACTGCAACATGAGACCATTACTCCTTGTCCTGTCCTCTTCTACCACTGAGAATAGTCTAGAACCATCCTCTCTGGAACCACCTCTCAGGTAGTTGAAAGCAGCTATCAAATCCCCCCTGATTCTTCTCTTCTACAGACTAAACAATCCCAGTTCCCTCAGTCTCTCCTCATAAGTCATGTGTTCCAGACTCCTAATCATTTTTGTTGCTCTTCGCTGGACTCTCTCCAATTTATCCACATCTTCTTGTAGTGTCGGGCCCAAAACTGGACACAGTACTCCAGATGAGGCCTCACCAATGTCAGCAAGGTACTAAAGCCTGAGCCTTCATTTAAGCACGTAGCCCCATTGAGGCCCATGAGTCTTCTCATTTGCTGAAAGTTGGGGCTTGTCTACACTAGCAATTGACCAGCAGAACTACAGCAGTATAATTATGATTATACAGCTATAGCTATGCTGCTATAACTCCCCATGTGGACACTTTGAGGATAAAGGCAACCTGATTCTGGTATAATAAGCAGTAATTATACTAGAAAAAGTCAATTTTATTCTCAGATAGTGTCCCCATGGGAATTATACCAGCGTAGCCATAGCACTATAGTTATACTGGTATAGTTCTTCCAAACAATCTATTTCCCTGTGTAGACAAGCTCTTAGGCAAATCTTTATATACCTTGTTGAAACTGAATCAGTGCCTTAAAGTTAGCTTAAAAATTTTTTAAGCTGACGTTCCCAGCTAGCAAAAAATAGGCCTCATTCCTAAAATGAAGGAGGTAACTAACAACATTTATCATTTTTAATGCATCTTGTCAGCCAAGCAAATGTTAGGGTTTGTAAAGTATCCTAAATGGCTTATTTCCAGTGAAAGTGTGGAAATATATTCTATAATAAATGAACTGATTTTTTTTGGTTTAACTTCAACACTGAACTCTTATTTAGATTAAAAACCTCGTGTTTATTTACGATTTCTGGTTTTGATTTTGGTAATAAAAGGAATTATAAGTTTTTTGGACTGAAACAGCCCATTTGAAAGACCTTCACTGCATAATTTCATCGTTTTGTCTATTACAGAGCAAATATATCATTCAGTAACACTATTCTGAGCAGTAGAGCTCCTCAGAAATTTTTTTCCTGACCAAAATTGACAAAAACTATCAAATCCTTTTGTCTTCAATTTTTTTTTAGCAGAAAACTTTTTTTCGTTTTAAAATAATGAAAACCAACAATTTTCAGCCAATACCCACTCTCAACCAGAAAAACCTGTTTTCCAACAAATAATCAGAAACATTTCAAGGAAAGCAAACAGTTTTCATGAAAATTCTCATTTCATCAAAAGCCCAGTTTTCCATGGGGAAAAAAACTTGTCTGAAAATTTTCAACCGGTCATACTGAACAGTTTAGTGTGACAGATTTTAAAAGGATTAACAGTACTCACTAGTCCTAGTGGTATATTTATATGTACATATTAAATAAGTATTACGTTGGGCAACACACAAAGAATGACTGGGATACTCTAAAAAGTTATAATTAAGTCAAGTTATTGCTGTCCTAACATTTGTTCAGGAAATCGTGACTATTAATACGGAGAGCTGAGGTATCGAAGTTGTAGAAGACATTCACAGTGAAATATGCAACCTTCCCAACACCTGTGTGTTAGCAGCACAGTGGCCGCTGCTCTGCTCTTACTACTTAGATCTAAGTAGGTGTTGTGCTATGAACGCCAATCTCTCACATTGAGTTCTTTAGCACACATCACATTATTAACTTGTGCATGGATAATTGTGGATCCCGGAGGGTACTCTCTGTTCAGAAGGAGAATCACAGTGAAGGAATGAGTTGGGTAGAGCCCAGCTGTTTGATCCTCCTGACTCTGCAAAAATAACATTGTGCTTGCCTCGGCTAGTGCTGATTTGTCTTTTGTTTCTTACAACAAGATGACAAGTTTTCCAGTTGAAACAGGCAGCCCAGAACTGAGCACCAACAACAGTGTCTTCTCCCATGAAGTAAATTAAATTTGCTTGTGGGTCAGGATGTTAGGGAAGCATTTGATGACCTTCAAATGTATCCGAGATTTCTCTCTAATCCCCATATAACACACTAGTTAGTCTGCATCTCCAATGCTGTAGGGATGTTTTTGGGGTCGTTCATCTGGAGTGGACATTGGGATCAGCTGTTCAACGATCTGTTTAGGAATTCAGTACTCATCTGAAAAGATGTAGGGATGGAGTCTCAACTCTCACTCCCTAATGCTGAACCGCCTGGCCCTGGTGCAAATTAGAGCTGCAAGGGAGCAGCTCTAACTCAGGCCACTGTCATAAATTCTTCTTTGTGCTGGTCCATCATACCTCCTCCCTCCACTTATACTGGGAGTGTGGGGCTGCATCTGGCTCAGGAGCAGTGCAAAGTGGACTTAATTGATTGGAGGATCTGGCCTTCAGTCTGTTGGCTAAATTGTATTAAGTCCCTCTTAATAATGTCATCCTTAATCATAGGAGAGAGGCCTCTTTGAGCACCGCCATCTGTGTCTCTAGTTATTTTTCATAAATAACTTCAATAAAGTTGTCACTTAGGTCAGAAAATTAAAGGGTTCCTCTGATTTAAAGCCTAAGAAAACACTGCTGATACCTGGATAGCAAGTCAGCCTATGGCGCTTCTCTAGTGGGGTGGCTCACTTTGATTGAAAAGGGCTGTTTGGCTATCCTGCTGGTAAATGGAAGGAATTTTCACCAAAGGAAAATATACTCTCCTGGAATGTGTGAGCAAATGCTCCTGTCTTTCTTTTTCAGTGGTTATTACTTAAAATATATAGCAAAATGTTATGGCTGGACTGAGGCACTTATTTGTATTGTGTTAATTCCACTCAGGGCCCCATTGTGCTAGACAGTCCTTTTGCTGAAAAACTGGACAGACAGACATATGGCTGGAGGTGAAGTACAGGTACAGAGAAGTGAGGTGTCTTGCCTATGGGCACACTGCAGGTCAGTGGCAGATCAGGGACAACAATCTGGGTATCTGAGTCCTAGTCCAGTGCCCTGTTTATTAATATTTTAGATAAAACCTTGTCACCTTTGTGTAACATCCCATGGGCAATCTGCAGTTGTGCAAAACATTTGTTTGGTAAATGTTTTCCATTTTTAAACAATTCATCCTGCAAAGAAAAAGGCACCCTCAGCTTCTGTTGAAGTCAATGGAAATTGAAGGTATACAGCACCTCAAAGATTTGGCCTTTACTGAGGCTAAGGAGGAAAATAACTGCCTTAAGTAGCATGGTGGATACTTCAAATGAGCTTTGTGGGTACTGATCTTGCAATTTATTTCAACCCCAACAAACAGGGCTGAGATAAATACCCTTTCAGCTTGTTATACTTGGGGAGTTCCATATCAGCTAGTTCCTGGAGATTTGGGGTTGTATTTTAAACTAGATAATAAAACATTTGCATTAACTTGTTATTGTACATGTCAGATTCCTTCCTTACATTTTAAATGTTCCAGCTTGGAAGAACATGCTTCTACGTCAGTCCCTGAAGCTTACTAATTACAATAGATTTGTTGTTTCAGGAAGGTAGAATATATAGGTTTTGTTTGACAGCACTAAGTATGTAAATGACTAAGTATGTCAAAGCACTACTTTGACAGCACTAAGTATGTAATTCTCCCACACATGTAGAGGTATCATATTCCTTATCATACTTTTTATCAAGTGGAATTGAGAACATTCTCGGTCATCCACGGTAGGCTGGTTATTTGGTTTGGGTGTGGGCTATAATTTCTAAGATTACACAATGGACCTAAATGAGTGGTCTTTATTTGGCATAAGAAGGCAAAGCACTATCTGCTAAACCATAATGCTGGAAAACTAGTGTAAAAGGATTAGACATGCAATGAGTCATGCTACTTACTTGTGTAAATCCATTGAAATGAATGGAACTTGCTTCTGTGGGTCAAAATAATAGCTGGTATCAAGGCTTGTCTATATGAACAGTTAGTTTAGGGCACGCTAGAGGGTGTAAATCTAGCTTGCTGTAGCCTGCCGCATATTAAGTGTTCATGTATTACCACTCACCAAAAGTTCCATAGTGCTCTTTGATCTACACTGCTTTGAAATGGAAGCTGATCTAAATGCACTACTAGGGAATGTTAGTATGCAGCAGTAGCATCCACACAGACACTATGTGTGGGACAGGCTAATGCAGGGCAGATTTATATCCAAGCTTGCTGCAAATTAACTGTTCATATAGGCAAGCCCTAAGAGTCTGCGATGCCACTGCCTTCAGTGGAGTTGGACCTGCTTACACTAAATCTGGCACAGTTTTAAATCTGGCACAGTTTTAAAAAGCCCTGAATGCACTACCTACTAGCCTTCTGCAAGGACTTCTTTTCAAGAGAATCTTCATGGGATGGGTATGTCTTTTCATGAAGACGCAAGTGTAATACAGTTTTTTTGCGGATACAGACTAACACGGCTGCTACTCTGAAACCTGTCTAAACTAGGAGTTACAGTGAAGTCAAAATTATCTTCCTAGCTTGTTGCTTCAGTGGTGACTCTCCCTAGTCTGCCACATGAGAGGCACAACAGTGCTCGGCACTCTTCCCAGGCTACTTTCTCCTACTTACCTCATTGCATTGTAACCCACTCACATTGCTTTGCCAGTAATAGCAGCCTCTTTCCCACTTGTCTGCTTCTGCCCCACCAAGCGCCTTTACACATTCTACTAGTTTATCCCTTACGTGTGAATTGTTCTCCCCCAATCAATTTGCACAGCCTCCAGCCTGTCGTCCTTCAAGTCCCTTCTTAAGGCCCACCTCTGCCATGATGCTTACAGTGAAACACCTGATTAATATGGCTGACGGGAGATGGGGGAGTGGTTACTGATTCATCTATAGCTTTTGTCCACCTAATTCATTTAAAAAAAGAGTTAATAGTACGTGCTGTGTGTGTTTACTGTTAATATCACCCTTATCTTTCCCATTTCCTCTTCCATTGTGTTCTGTACTCTTCTACTGTCTCTTGTTCCTATTTAGCTTATACACTTTTCTTATTTTATGTTTGTACATGATCTAAAACAGTGAGGCCCTTATCTTGATTGTTGTGTTTTCATGCTGCTTTAATGATAATAATAAATGATGGGGGGAGGGCTATTTCTCTTTCCTTCTAATTTCTACATCCACACCCAAACATGCAATACACCCAACACCACACTGACACACAAATATAAAATATCCCAGGCCAGTTAGTTTATAGATTGGGGCCACTATTTTAGAAGTGGCTGGTGATTGTGGGTGGCTCACTTTTGGGGTGTTCAACCCACTGAAAATCAAGCTCCTTAAAGGTGTCTCAAGTTGGTGCTCAGCACTTTTTGAAAACCAGGCCCCTTTTGAAAGTATCTCAGGTGGAACCTTCAGAAATTCACCATCTCCAAGTTCACACTTTTTAAAATCCTGGCCCCAATCTAAAACTAATCAAACTGGTTTACCTCCAGGCTGGGAAGGAAGGGGGAGTGAGCAGTGTAGGTGTTTCTGATTTTAAATAATTGGGAGGTGAGTACTACCATGATAGATAAGACAGTCACAGGACAGGAGGAAGAAAATATTATCCCCATTTTATAGATAGGGAACTGAGGCTCAGGGAGGCTGTGGCAGGGCCAGCAATGGCATCTAGAGTTCCTGAGTCCCATTCCAGTGCTGTAACCCTAAGACCCTGCTTCTTGTCATTTAGAGGAATTGACTTTACACCTAAGTTATCTAAATATACATTCTCTAAAAATAAAACTTACTCCTGGGTGTTGATCTAGCCTAGAGATAGACGTATGTACAGAATTTGACATACTGAGATCACCAATAAAATATAATAACCTTTCCTTTGATATAGAACATGATGTTCATCACCAAATAGCCTAGGAATTTGCAAATAGCTGTTCAAGATGCTGGGTCAATTTGGAAAGCTTCAAATTTGAGCCATTAGCTTAAAACAACAGGAAATTATCTTTTCATTGACACATGGCATTACCGTCAGCTCGCAGTAATATAGGCAAAACTTGTGTCTGACTGTTAGACATACAAACATTAGTCATCACAAACAGCATAGTGCTTCAGAAGCCAAGCTACAATGTTTACTTTTAAAAGTAGAGTAATTAACCAAAGCAACTCCATCATCTTAGTGCTCTCAGGCTGGCTACTGCAATAGTATCTTTCACTGCCAAAGAGGGCACTGGGAGGTAGAGAGCAGCACCTGTGGGGAACACAAAGCTGTGTAGCAGAATACATGCTAGATCTGCGCCACCTCTAGTGTTTTTATCTATTCTCTTACTGTGAGATGATAGAATGTAACTGAAGCTTAAGCACATGTGGTGCAGACTGCCCGAGAGCACAGATGTTCTGGGAAATAGGGAATTATTTCAGAAAAATCACAAGTTTCTGCATTTTCCTAGAAAATATAGGTGGCCACCCTGAGTCACCAGCAGAAAAAGTCAGTCTCCTCCGGAGTTTGCAATGGCTGGCCACTTGACTCTGCGAGGGATGGGCAAACGTGTTCAGAAGGAAAAATGGAAGCCTGCTCCTTCTCCTTACCCATAAATCTCCATCCATTCCTAAAATCAAACATCTCTGAGGTTCAAGACAATTAAGTTATGGACACCTCTCTCCTACCCTATCTACCTTCATCCAAAGCGAAGTGCAGGCATTTCAACTATTCTCCTTCTTCACCCCTCTTCTATGCTGTGGCAGGTTTGAATGGGGTTAGAGGGTAGGCCCAGAAGCCTGCAATTCCCTCCCTGATCTTCAAAGGATGCCCAGCTGGCGCACACTCCACCATGGGTAGGGTGACCAGATGTCTCGATTTTATAGGGACAGTCCCAATTTTGAGGTCTTTTTCTTATATAGGCTCCTATTACCCCCCACCCCCTGTCCTGATTTTTCACATTTGCAGTCTGGTCACCCTAACCATGAGCCTCAGGGAGGTAACTAGCTTGAGTGACAACAGGGAATGTTAACATTCAAGGATGCCTCAGATATGAGAGAATGTATCCCAATGAGGATGACTGGGGAGGGTGTGAGGTAACTGGGCCTTAGAGGGAACACAAGCCAGTTGGGAGGAAGGGGATCTATATGGAGGATCAAGGGGCTGTTGGGTGGAAGCATGGTAATGCAATCTTGATAGGACGAACAGGGTTCTGATAGCATTAGAGCTTTGAATAAGCATTCAAATATTGTGGAGCTGGAAAGCTCATTGCTAACCTTCAGGGAAACCAAGCGCCTCATGATTAACTGTGGCCTTCAACTTAGGGTCATGATCAAACTCAAGAGACTGTAAATAATGTTTGCTTTCTTCACCAACTGAAGTAGCTCTCTCTCTACTTGGGGAGGTAAGTGGGGCATTGCTTTAGTTATGGTGCTGCTGCTTGTTAAAGTGTGTGCCCTTTTTTCTCTCTGTGATCAGTCACACTCCATATGAAGCTTTGTTTTCAACAGAACAAAGTATTAACCCCCCAAAAATGTTTGGGTGAATTTCAATTCTCATGTGGTTCTAGGGTGGGTCCATGCAAAAAGTGCCATATTTTGGATGATCAGTATTGCTTGTGAAAGTGTGGCTGCCAGGAATCATTTTACAGTGCACTGAAGACCATGGCATGTGTCAGTCCGGCTACAAAGAAAGGGCTCTGTAAACTGAGGTTCATTCTTAGAAAGATAAAAAGTTGATACCTTTTTGTGTCTCTGTTCCCATTTCCTCACGCTTTTAGTCATTTCTGCTATAGTTCACTAAAAACTTGCAGAAATTCTGAATCAGATGTCCACTCCTCCAGAGATATTCAGATTCAGCAGGAAAAGAAAAAATAGAACATTGTTTTCACTACTTTGATAGAAAGGCTTTCCTTCCTTCCTTCCTTCCAGTGACTAATATTTATATATTGTGACAAAGTTCCTGCTCTACCTTGATGGGTCCTGCGCTTATTGGCGGATTTGCTCGCCTTGGAGCTTCACGGCAGCCCTCAGCTTGGCCGTTTTTCTGAATTCACAGTACAGGTTGACTCCTCCTGTGTCTGATCGGGAGTTGGGATGATTTGGGGGGAGACCAGGCCCACCCTATACTCCAGACCAGGGCCAAACTCTGGTTCCAGACCAGGGCCCTGTGGAATACAGCTGTGTAGAGTGCCTCCTGGAACAGCTGTGCGACAGCTACAACTCCCTGGGCTACTTCCCCATGGCATCCTCCCAACACCTTCTTTATCCTCACCATAGGACCTTCCTCCTGGTGTCTGATAATGCTTGTACACCTCAGTCCTCCAACAGTCCACGTTCTCACTCTCAGCTCCTAGTGCCTCTTGCTCCCAGCTCCTCACACGTACACCACAAACTGAAGTGAGCTCCTTTTTAAAACCCAGGTGCTCTGATTAGCCTGCCTTAATTGATTCTAGCAGCTTCTTGATTGGCTGCAGGTGTTCTAATCAGCCTGTCTTAATTGTCTCCAGAAGGTTCCTGATTGTTCTGAAACCTTCCCTGTTAAGGAGCCGGAATCGTTCTTCACTCGCTCCTCAGCTATCTGCTTTCTATTCTTTCCTAAAGCTCCCTGGCCTGGATTTTTCTTACTTTTTGACCCTGCCTTAGTCCTCCACCCCCCCGACCGGGCCAGACGCTTTTTTGTTTTGTTTTGTTTTTTTGCCGTTTTTCTTTGCTGCCGTTTGAGTGCTGGTCGGCTGCCAGCTTGCCTCCAGCACCCTCCCCCCCCACGCCTGCTCTTGGGTGCAGCTATTTGCCTTAGCTGAAACCCCCAGAGGAGGGGGGGAAGATTGCTGACCCACTACCCGGAGGGGGGAGTGGAAGCCCCCAGACCCAGCCGTTTTGCTGTCAGCTCGGAATTTCTTCTTATCTCTGCAACATTCTCGGCCTGCCGGAAGCCTTGGTACACAACCAACAAAGCTGGAGAAGAAGATAGAAGACAGAGGAAATCACCCAGGGAAGCTACAAATCATCGTGGAGGGGGCCATAAGACTGAGTAATTCTTTGAATTATACTCTCGTGGGGGGGAGTTTGACTGTGGTTTAATTGCGTTTGTGGCGGCACAGGGGGTGTGGCATGGAGCTGCCCCCCGATCCATCGGTGCCCCCCCAACATTATTACAACTGTCACGGCCCCCCGCCATCCGTCCCTGCTGGCAACCTGCCATCTGCCTTCGGATCCAGCTGTTTGCTTTGAAGCTTTGCCTTTTGGACCGAACATAACAGCCGACCAAACGAGACTCTTTGGACAAACATGCGTGGGTCCACACCCCCCCCCCCCCGGACTGTTTACCCCACAGCTTGCCCCTATCACTGGACCCCGATTTCTGTTTTTCCCCCCTTCCAGTTCAACCCATTTGGTACCCCCCCCCGCCTGCAGCCCAGTAGGGAGGAGCAGTTAATCTGCTTCCCCCTCCCCCCTCCTCCTTCTGGTGTCTCCCCGTCTCTCCCTGCTCACAATGGCGGGGAATGAGAGGGGCGAGGCCCCTCTAACAATATCAGTTGTCCCTCCCCCACCTACCCCCCTGCTCAACCCCCCCCCCACCACCACCACTGTCAAAACACCTGCCACCGCCCCCGCTGGGGCACCGGCAGCAGGAGGCACCGGGGCGATTACTGCCGCTGCTACGTCCACCGCCCCCCCAGATTCTAGGAACCCCCCCCAGTTGGCCGGAAAGGCCAGGGCGGGAAGAAAGGAAAGGGCCCCGCTAAAACCACTAGGCCCTCCATGGCAGGGGCTGCCCCCACCACTGTGGCCTCGTCATCGACCATGGCTTCCCTCCCTGCTGTTCCCTCCACCAGCTCTGCGAAAGTCCCTGCCCCGGCCCCCAGGACGTATGCCCGGGTGGTGGCAGGCTCCCCCCTGCCTGCTGCCTTGTCATCTCGCCCACCCACTGCCTCTGCTACCATCACCAGTGGCCGGAGCCCCTTCCCCACTTTGACCAGGAGGCACGGTGTCCGTTGCCTCCTGGTGCCCGCCTCGCCCCACGTGGAGACATACGTGCAGGCGTTGGCGAAGGTGGTAGGACCCACGGCTATTGTGGCAGCCTCCAAAATGTATGGGAAGGTCGTTTTTTTTCTTAGCTTCGGAGGCTGCTGCCCAGGAGGCGGTGGAGAAGGGCCTGGCAGTGGGGGTGGGGGGTGTTTGTCCCCCTAGTGCCGCTAGAAGACCTGGGCGTTCGCCTCATCCTCACCTCCGTTCCTCCCTTTTTTACCCAATGCTGCCCTGTTACCCGCTCTCTCCACCCTGGGGAAACTTGTCTCTGTCATCAGCCCTCTCCCGTTGAGCTGCAAGGACCCCACCCTCCGTCACGTCCTTTCGTTCTGCCGGCCAGTGCAGCTTCTACCGCCGGCAGGGGCGCGTGACGAAGAGGCGCTCGAGGGGTCTTTTCTAGTCCCCTACCAGGGAGCCCGCTATCGGGTCTTTTACTCTACCGGAGAGGCCCGGTGCTACCTCTGCCGCTCAGCGGGGCATGTCCACAGAGACTGCCCTTTGGCCCGGGGGGGAGAGCAGATCCGGAAATGGACGAGGCTACTCCGATGTCTCTCCCTCTGAGGGAGAGCACTGGTGCTTAACCAACTAGTCCTGTCCACGCTCTGGTACCGGCTCAACACCCTGGCCCCAGCCCCGGGTTTCCTGACCCACCTCCGGAGATTGATTCTAGAGTTTTTTTGGTCAAGAATGCACTGGGCCCCTGTTGGAGTTCTTCATTTACCCTTGAAGGAAGGAGGGCAGGGCCTGAAGTGTCTGTACACTCAAGTCTGCGTTTTCCGCCTCCAGGCCCTGCAGAGGCTCCTTTATAGTGCAGGTAGTTCGACGTGGAGCATATTGGCGCACGCCTTCCTGCGCCGCTTCCCGATACCCGAACCCCCACCCCGTCCTATTCAGGTATCGGGTACCACCACTTCTCCCGCTCAGGCCCAAGGGGCACCTCCCCTACAACGCCCAGACGAGCGGGAGAGCCCCGCCCTCGCTGTTGACAATCTGGCGGGGCCTATGGAGGAGAGTGTGGCAAAGATACCACCAGGCATGGGAGAGAGCCTGCCCCAGGGAGAATCCTCCCTCCCTTATGCCGCCCCACCATCCCCCCCCAAGCCCCTGAGCCATCGCCTTTACCCCCTGACACGACCCCTGCTAACCAGCCCCCAGATGATGCCATGGAGCGCTGGGCCCTAGTCCAGGGGAAGCAAGGCAAGCAGAAGGCTCGAGCTTCGCCTCATCTACCTGAGGCGGAGGCTCCCCGGAAGACCAGGAAGGGGGGCACCGATGCCCAACCTTCCGCTTTGCCCACGAGTGCGTCCCATCCACCAGTGTCAGCCGGGAAAGATGTGGTAGCACTGGAAGGTAGTGTCACCCCTCCCCTCCGAGACCCTCGAGGAAGCCCTTTCTGTCCTGACACTGCCCTGAGCCCCCGTGAACCCCAAGGCAACTGGCATGGCAGGTGCCAGCGGGGAGAACCCCGGGGCGACAGAAAGTGTCCCCTCCTCCATGTTCGAGGAGATCGAGGCCCTAGATCTGACCCCAGGGGGAGGACGACCTTTTGCCAGCAAACCTCGATTTGGGTGACCTCACTCCACCCCTCTTTTCCCCATGCTCCCTCCTCCTAACTGCTGCTTCTGCTTCCACCTCTGAAGAGCCCCTGGACTCCTCCATTGACCCGGCTGCTGATGGCACCCCGCTGACGACCACTGAACCTGCTCAGGTGACAGCCGGCGCCACGCGACCGGGACACGAGCCACCAGGGGCACCCCCCGTTGGTGCAGAGCAATTGATTTCCTTCCCGCGCCCGTTATCACTGAGAGCTCCCTCCCCACCCCCTTAACCCTCGAGCCTGATCGGGAGGCGCCACCATCCAGCTGCTCGCCTCCCGAAACCTAGAACCTCGCCTCTGACCCTGCCCCTGCCCCTACCCCTATCCAGTCTACCTCCTGCGATGTTATCACTGCCCCCGGGGCTGTCTCCTTCCCTTTTCCAAACGATGACCCCCAGGGAGCAGCCTTTGTGTTCTCCTGCCCCGACCCATTAGGGGCTGCTATTTTCCCTCCACCGCCCCGTATCGCCCCAGGGCTTGAGGCGGGCCTAGAAGCTCCAGCCCATCAGGCACCCCGTCGGGGGTCCGCACCCTGCTTGCCCGTTTTAGTGGGCCACGGGGCTGCACCAAGGGCCCCGCCGGAGAACAACCGGGAAACCGTAACCCCACCCCCCCATGAGCTGCGAGGAGAGCTGCGGAAGTTTTTAGAGGATGTCCATGGCTCCCGCAACAAGGTACAGCTTGCTCTCCAGCGATGGGGGGATTTTTTTCAAATCCTCCGGGCCACAAGGGCCCTCATGGGGGAACGTAAAGGGACGGGGAAGCAGAATGCTGCGGCCTACTGGCGGGTCCGCGTCTTCCGCGACCAATTACTCACCTACGGGATGGGTCAAGGACTGTTGCGCAGCCTGCTGGGGGATGCGAGCGTCCCTGCCAGAGAGGATCCCCCCCGGCCCTCCCCATGACCCCTCTCACCATCGCAACGTTGAACACTCGGGGTTGTAGGATGGCTCTTCGCAGGTCCCAGGTGCTCTCCTTCGGGAGGGAGGGTACTCTGTGATTTTCCTGCAGGAGACCCATACGGATCTGACCGCTGAAGATAGTTGGCAGCTGGAGTTGGGGGACAGGGTCTACTTTAGCCATTCCACGATTCGGCAGGCTGAAGTGGCGACCCTATTCTCCCCCAACCTACAGCCCGAGGTGCTAGGGGTTGCCGAGGCCGTGCAGGGTCGCCTGCTGCATCTCCGGGTCCGTATAGAGGGGCTCGTGGTTAACCTCATTAATGTCTATGCCCCGACATCGGGCCTGGAGCGGCTGCAATTCTATCAGCAGCCGTCCACCTTCCTCGGTAACTTAGATTCTCACGAGTGCCTGGTCCTGGGAGGGGATTTTAATACCACCCTCGAGGAGCGAGCCCGCTCGGGGACTGAGCAGTGCCGGGCCGCCAGGACACCCTCCAGGAGATAGTTGAACATCACTCCCTAATGGACATCCGGCGTGACCACCACCCGGATGACACGTCCACGTTCACCTTTGTCCGGGTGGAAGCCCATCGGTCGAGCCACTCCCGGTTGGACCGCATTTATCTATCACGCTTCCGTCTCTCACGAGCCCACTCCTCCAGCATTTGGCTGGCCCCATTTTCTGACCATCACCTAGCCACCATGACAGCCTCCCTCTGTGCGGAGAGGCCAGGGCCGGGCTATTGGCATTTTAACAACAGCCTGTTGGAGGATGAGGGCTCCGTGACGTCCTTCCAGGAATTCTGGCTGGCCTGGCAAGGGCAGCGGCGTGCCTTTCCCTCGGCGTGGCGATGGTGGGACCTAGGGAAGGTGCGCGCCCGGCTTTTCTGCCGTGACTACACCCGGGGCACCAGCTGACAGAGAAATGCGGTGATAGAGCAGTTGGAATGGGAGGTCTTAGAGCTGGAGAGGCGTCTGGCCACCAGCCCCAAAGACCTGCTCCTCTGCGGAGCGTGCTGGGAGAAGCGGGAGGAGCTCCGGGCCCTCGAGGACCATCAGGCCCGGGGCACCTTTGTTCGATCCCGCATCCGCCTCCTTCGGGAGATGGATCGTGGCTCCCGCTTCTTCTATGCCCTGGAGAAAATGAAGGGGGCCAAAAAAGACATCACCTGCTCCCTACGGTCAGCGCAAGCGACCGAGACCGGCTAGAGTTGCCTCTCACTCTGGCCGAGTTCTCTGAAGCCCTCCATTGTATGCCCACCAATAAGTCTCCAGGCATGGACGGGCTGACCATGGAGTTCTACCGCGTGTTTTGGGACGTCCTCGGCCCAGACCTAGTCACTGTCTGGGCCGAGTCTCTGCAGAGCGGGGTCCTCCCTCTCTCGTGCAGACGAGCTGTGCTCGCCTTATTGCCGAAGAAGGGGGACCTCCGCAATTTACGAAATTGGCATCCCGTCTCGCTCCTTAGCACGGACTACAAAATCATAGTGAAAGCAATCTCGCTGCGGCTAGGGTCTGTGCTGGCGGACGTGATCCACCCAGACCAGACCTACACCGTCCCGGACCGCAGTATCTTTGATAACCTATTTCTGGTTCGGGACCTTTTGGAACTCGGGGTAGAGACGGTCTGTCTTTCGCCCTCCTGTCCCTAGATCAGGAGAAGGCGTTCGATAGGGTGGACCACGGGTACCTCCTGAGCACTCTGCAGGCGTTTGGCTTCGGACCCCAGTTTGTGGGTTTTCTCCGGGTGCTATACGCTTCCGCAGAGTGTCTGGTTAAGCTCAACTGGACCCTGACCTAACCAGTCAACTTTGGGCGAGGAGTACGGCAGCGGTGCCCCCTCTCGGGCCAGCTGTATGCTCTGGCGATCGAGCCCTTCCTCTGTCTCCTCCGCAGGAGCTAGACAGGGTTGGTGCTGCGGGAGCCGGAGCTGCGGCTGGTCCTGTCGGCATAAGCTGATGACATGCTCCTCGTGATCCAGGACCCCGGCGACTTGGCGCGGGTGGAGGCTTGCCAGGCCCTCTATTCGGCAGCCTCCTCTGCCCGGGTCAACTGGGTCAAGAGCTCTGGCTTGGTGGTAGGAGACTGGCGGCAGGCGAGCTCCCTCCCACCCGCGCTTCAGACCATCCGGTGGAGCGCGGGTCCGCTGCTCTACCTCGGTGTTTATCTTTCTGCCACGCATCCCTCTCTGCTGGAGAACTGGGAAAATTTAGAGGGCGGGGTGATAGAGCAGCTCCGGAAATGGATGGGACTACTACGATGTCTCTCCCTCCGAGGGAGAGCGCTGGTGCTTAATCAACTAATCCTGTCCATGCTCTGGTACCGGCTCAACACCCTGGTCCTGGACCCGGGTTTCCTGACCAACCTCTGGACATCGATTCTGGGGTTCTTTTGGTCAGGAACGCACTGGGCCCCTGTAGGGGTTCTTCATCTACCCCTGAAGGAAGGAGGACAGGGCCTGAAA
Source organism: Caretta caretta (assembly GCF_965140235.1). Lineage (NCBI taxonomy): Eukaryota > Metazoa > Chordata > Testudines > Cheloniidae > Caretta > Caretta caretta. The sequence goes on along the minus strand of NC_134212.1, from coordinate 61,650,266 downwards.
TGTCTACACACTCAGGTCCGTGTTTTCCGCCTCCAGGCCCTACAGAGGCTCCTCTATGGTGCAGGCAGTTCGGCGTGGAGCACACTGGCGCACGCCATCCTGTGCCGCATCCGAGGGCTCCGATACGACCAGCAGCTCTTTTATCTCCATCCGGGAGGTCTTCTGCGAGACCTCTCTGGGCTGCCGGTCTTCTACCAGGACCTCCTCCAGACTTGGAAACTGTTTTTAACGACCAGGTCCGTGGCGGCCACCGAGGGGGTAGATCTCCTCGCGGAGCCCCTGCTACACAACCCCCAGCTCCGTGTGCAGGTGGCGGAGTCCCGCTCGGTGCGCCAGAGCTTGATCCTGGCAGAAGTCACGAGAGTCAGAGACCTCCTGGACTATGACCGGGGAGACTGGCTGGATCCCCTGACGCTCGCCTGGTGCATGGGGCTCTCCAGACCTTGTACCCCCCGGCGCGTATTTCAGGAGGTGAAGGCCGCTTTGCCACCCACTGCTTGAGTTTACCTCAACCGGGTCCTGCTCAAGGGCACGCCCCGCCCACCCTCTACCCCAGGCCCGCCAGACTTTTTAATTGGACCCGGCCCCCTTGCCCCTTCACTGAGAGCTGGCTGCATGAACTGCAGCCGGTACGCTTCCAAACCGCGCCAAGGAAACATCTATACATGCTCGCGCTCCACACCCTTCATGCCCTCACCCTAGTGTCCTGCCCCAACACAAAGTGGCGAGGCCTTCTGCCACCTTTGGAGGGTGAGCAGCCTCGGTGGGCCAGCCTATATTCCACCTTGGTTCCGAGGCCTATCGGGGACATCAGTTGGCGGCTCCTTCACGGAGCTTTGAGAACGGGCACGTACTTGGCGTGGTTCACCCCCATCCCAGATACTTTTTCCCTTTTGTGGTGTGAGGGAAACCCTGGCGCACGTATATTTGGAGTGCGCCAGGCTGCAGCCCCTGTTCCAGCTCCTCACAAATTTCCTATTACATTTTTGGTTGCATTTTTCCCCTCACCTTTTTATTTATGCACTCCCCATCCGTGGCCTCACAAAGTCACGGGATCTCCTAGTTAACCTCCTCCTGGCCCTGGCTAAAACGGCCATCTATAAAACCAGAGAGAGGAGGTTGGTCGATGGAGTTTCCTGTGACTGTGGGGCTGTTTTCCGATCCTCGGTCCGTTCACGTATCCAGGCGGAGTTCCTCTGGGCGGCGTCCACCGACTCCCTTGACGCTTTTGAGGAGCGGTGGGCGCTGTCCGAGGTTCTCTGCTCGGTGTCCCCATCCGGATCCCTTTGTCTGACCCTTTGATTGGGGGAGAGAGTAAGGGACCCCAACCCCAGCCATTGCTGCTGCGCACACCACCACCTTAGAGGGGTCATTTCACACGTGGGTACGCATGCCCCGTCTCCCCCCCCGGATTGTCCACCCCACAGCCTGCCCCTCTTGTTGGGTGCTTTCAGAGGAGGGAATTGTTGGTGACACTCGGGCGTGGCGCCAGGTAACTCGAGGGGGTGGAAGACCATGAGAGTCGATGAAGCCCCCTTGCTCTGGGCCAGGCAAGCTTGAACACTTCCCTCCCCTGAAGCTAATGAGAAAACAGTTGTGATTGGATGCTGTGTTACACATTGCATATGCTGCTGTTTTTACTTTGTAAGTGTGTTATGCAAATAAAAAGATCTTTTGCTTCAAAAAAAAAAATTACTCTCCTATAGCCATCTGGCCCGACCCTGTCATAGTATTTAATATGTATATATAATGAGAGGGTGAACTCATTTTTTCTTTTGAATGAGGATAAGTCAATGTTGCTAATTTTATATTTTCCCTGTCAAATAGTTCACACAATCTTTGCCTCTTTGCAGATATATTTTGAGCTACAGACACCCAGTTTTGTTCAAATCACATTTGCTTCACTAAAGCAGGAGGTGCAGATGAAACCAAAATTGTGGTATTTCCCGCCTTAGTCCTTTAGGCTCATTTCAAAGGAGCCAAAGGGAGTTGAAATTCAATGGAATTTGATCACTCATCTCTTTTAGGCTCTTCTGACGGTCCCAGCCTTTGGCCTGCTCTAAACTAGAAAAGGTTTGCCCATGTAGCTATAACAGCAAATTCTCAGATGAAAGGGGTGATATCAGCACAGATTCCCCTGTAACGTGCAGCGTGAAGAACTGAAAACAAGCTCTTAAATCTGTGTATTCCACTAGCATTTTCTAGCCTACAGCAGCACAGGTTCATGTGCAATAATACGTCACACTTTCTGAGAACTATACACACTAATTAAGCCATACAACACTCACGTGAGGTAGGTACCAATGTAATCCCCATTGTATGGGGAAACTGAGACTTAGGGCAATTAAAGTGATTTGCCCTACACCACAGAGGGTGTTACCGACAAAGCTGGAATTAGAGCTCAGGAATTTCTGGCTCCCAGTGCTGTATTCTAACCACTGAACCACACTTGTCTTTCCTACATAATGATTGTAAGTGCCTGTATTCCGCACTGTCCTCATCAGTCTCTGATCTTTTGCGATTCTCTTCTTGCCAGCATCCACTAATGCATTCAGGTATCTATATTCAAAGAGCTGCATGAAATTTTGCCATGCAATAGCATATAAGGGATATCATTCCGTACCCGCATACAGAGAAGTCAATAGGATTTTAGTGTATGTGAATTTGACATGAGTAAAGGCTGCAGATGTGAGTTGGGTGGGGGAAAGTGGATACTTGTGAAGACATAATGTATCATTTCAGAGTGGTAGCCGTGTTAGTCTGTATCAGCAGAAAGAACAAGTACTTGTGGCAACTTAGAGACTAACAAATTTATTTGAGCATAAGCTTTCATGGGCTAAAGCCCACTTCATCAGATGCATGCAGTGGAAAATACAGTAGGAAGATACACACACACACACACACACACACACACACACAGAACATGAAAAAATGAGGGTTGCCATACCAACTCTTAACGAGACAAAGGGTCTTGTTAAGAGTTGGTATGGCAACCCCCATTTTTTCATGTTCTCTGTATATATACCTTCCTACTGTATTTTCCACTGCATGCATCTGATGAAGTGGGCTTTAGCCCATGAAAGCTTATGCTCAAATAAATTTGTTAGTCTCTAAGGTGCCACAAGTCCTCCTCATTCTTTCTAATGTATCATTTATATTTATTTGCATAACAACTTGTTTTAGCTTATAGGGGGTTAGATGAACAGCGAGGCCCTGCTGCAGAGTACCTGGTACACCCAAAAGTCCCATTGAAGTCAAGGAATGTGCGTTTCGGCTATCAGATTAATCCTCTTCCCACTGAAGTCTACTGCAAAACCCATGGTCTTCTGTGGGAGCAGGAGCCGGCCCATGAAGAAGTGGATAAGGATGGTGAGAAAACAGCTGCATGGGGCACCATTCAATTGCTGAGCACCTTCAACTCCTGTTGAAGTTATTGGGAACGTAAGGGGCTCAGCAATTTGTAGTCAGGCTCCATGATGAGTAAAGCAATAAAGTGCATAAGGGGATGTGGTGAAGTCGCACTACTGATGCTGTAGTGAAGGATGAGAAATGACTTCTCCTTTATATATTTGTCTCTCTCCAATCTGTTCTCTCTTTGAAAAAATAATTTGTACAGTTTTTTAATTTTTATTTTTAACATTGTTGAAATCCTCTCCTAATTTTTTTTTCAATTTTTAATGTATTTTCCTTTTATAAAAAACAGAACGTTAAATTGCAAAATTCTACATCAATGCAATATTAAATTTACAATTGTGGCTGCACAAAAATCAGGGCATTCAGAATAAAACTTCCCCTCTGCAGCCTTAACTTGGTCCGCCCAGAAGTCTAGAAAATAGCACAACTTCTACACAGCATGTTTGATGTATTCTTGTGGAGTTGCATAGCACATTGCGCCATCTCACATGGTGATGTGATGAAAGCCCCTAGCTGAATCAGAGTTTCAAAAGAATGTTTCAGGTGCTCACCACCACCTGAATCCCTATGCGTTTCCTGTGCAAGTAACATCACAGTCTTAATGTGGTTGTGAGCTTTTTTAATATGTATTAAATAATTTGATGCAGAAGAACAATTTCTAAATCTTGTCTCTCCCTTTGAAAGCTTACAGATTGCCACAGCTGGGAAATGACTGTCCTGGTTTGAGTGAGGAGACTCACCTTGCATCAGTCAGCCTTACAGTTTACGATGGCTTTCTCATGCTGCTTCCTTTATTTCTGCCCAAACCCCAACTACTGTAAACAGGTTTATGCAATCATGACCTGACGCTAAGTCAGTGTTTCTTTACATAGCTGTGGGTTGCATTTCCAAACAAACTAGGATGTGACTTAAAAAAAAACTTTTAAGATAGAGCGATTGGCTTCATAAGGTCACTTTATTCATTTCCTCCAAACACCACACTGTATACAGTGTGTGCTCTGACCTCATCTGTTCATCATTACCTATTGCATTCCATAATTTCTTTGGTTCTTATGGCTAAGTTCTGTTGTATCAGTGTAATATCTGGTATGCCCTCTGTATGCTTCCTTTGCATGGGGTTATCATTTGCCCAATTGTCTCGTTTTTGAATGCCATGATCCTATTTCAGATAACTTCCCACTTACTCTTCTCCCTCTTTTAATGCCCCTTTTCTATGGCATCAAATTCTGCTTTCAGTTACATTTGTGCCGACTCTTTGAACTTAATGCCTGGGTATGACAGAGCAGAATTTGACCCATTTTCATTGCACTTTGTTTCTTTGAAAGGAAGTAAAATCCTGAGAGGGGGGATGGATGTTACCGAAAAAAAAGACTCAGAAGATGTGTGAACCACTGAACAAAAAGGGAATCAGAAAGACAAGAGGGAAATCATGATGGCTAAAGGGCAAAGTTCAAAGAGCTGTTCAAACCAAACAGATCTCTTTCAAAATTTGGAAATCTGACCCTAGTGACTCCAATAAACAGGAATATCAATTACAGGAGGCATTAAGTAAGAGGGAAGTTAGAAGGACCAGAATGGATTTCCAGGAGCAACTAGCTAAAGGTGTAAAAACAAACAAGAAATACTTTGACTATGTTAGAAGCAGGAAGCCTATGAAGAATCTATGGGTGCACTGAATCTCTAGGGATTAAAAGGAGCAATTCAGAAGATAAGGATGTTGAGGAGTTAAATTATTTCTTTCCATTAGACTTCACCATGGAGAAGATTGGGGAGATTCCTACCCTAGACCTGTATTTTTCTAGGATTAAAGTCAAGGTGCTCTTGGTGACTGAAATTTAAATATTAAAAGCTGAGCTGCTAATAAAAATATGCAGTCTCTTATTCAAAACAGCCACTGTTGCAGAAGATTGGATGGCAGTAAATGTTGTACCTTTCTTTTAAAAAGGCCGTAGGGTTGATCCAGGGAATTATAGACAGGTAAGGCTCATGTCTGTACCTGACATATAGATTGAAATTATAATTAAAAACAGAACGACAAAACACCTAGAAGATCATGATCTGAGAGAATCTCATCAGCATGGCTTCTGCATCGGAAAATTGTCTCCCTAATCTCTTAGAATCCTTTGAATGTGTCAGTAAATTAGTGGATAATGGCAAATCGTTGACTATTGAGATTTCTAAAAGGCTTTTGACAAGGTCCTGCAGAACAGGCCACTAAAGAAGTTTAAGTGGTCGTGGGCTGAGAGGTGAAGTATTGTCATGGATCAAAAACTGTCTAGAAGAGGGGAGTCAAATGGCAAATTTTCATTATAGCAAAAGGCTAACAGCTGGGTCCCCCAACATTCTGGGCTAGATCCTATGTTATTTATTATAATTGTTAATGATCTAGAAAGGGGGCTGAGTAGTGAGGTAGCAAACTTTGCAGATGACACAAAGTTACTTCACTTAGTCAAGACCAGAGAGGACTGTGAGAAACTTCAGACGTGACAAGCTAGGTGAATAGGCAACATGATGGGAAATGAAATACAGTGTTGATAAATGCAAAGTAATGCACATTGGAGGGAAAATTTTAACGACTCCTACATATTAGAGGGTTCAAAATTATTAACTGTATCAACTCAGGAAAGAGATCTACCTGTCATTGTGGACAGCTCAATGAAAACCTCTGTTCAGTGTGCAGCCTCGGTCAAAAAAGCGAAGTATTAGAATTCCTAAGGAATGGGATGGTGAACAATACAGAGAATATTCTACTGTCTTTATATAAATCAGTGTGTAGCTACATCTGGAATAATGTGTGCAGGACTGGTCACACCATCTCAAAAAGGATATTTCAGAATTCAGTGTACAGAGAAGAGCGACAAAATGATTAAGGAGATAAAATAAACCTCTCCGACTGGAAAAATGGGATTATTGACTTCAGAAAGAAGATTAATAAGAAGGAAGGTGATAAAAGTATATACAATAATGAATGCTCCAGAAAAGGTAGATCAGGAATGTCTGTTCTCCCTGTCATATAACATAAGAACAAGGGGGCATTCAATTAAATTAAAGGGGGGTGGGTCAAAACCAGTAAAAGAAATATACTTTTCACACAGCGTGTTATTAAACTATGGAACTCACTGCCCGAGGATGTCATTGAGGCCAAGAATTTAAGATTCCAAAAGCAACTGGACATGTATGTAGATACTAAGGAAGTCCCTCTGCCATGTACATTGGCCAAACCACACAGTCTCCTACACAAAAGAATAAATGGACACAAATCTGACGTCAAGAATTATAATGTTCAAAAACCAGTCGGAGAACACTTCAGCCTCCCTGGACACTCAATTACAGACCTAAAAGTCATAATTATTCAACAAAAAAACTTCAAAAACAGACTCCAACAAGAAACAGCAGAACTAGAATTAATCTGCAAACTGGACACCATTAAATTAGGCTTGAATAAAGACTGGGAGTGGCTGAGTCATTACACTAACTAAAAACTATTTCCCCATGCTAATTTTCCCTCTGCTGTTATTCACACCTTGTCAACTGTTTGAAATGGGCCATTCTGATTATCACTACAAAAGTATTTTTTCTCCTGCTGATAATAGCCCACCTTAATCGATCGGTCTCGTTAAGAGTTGGTATGACAACCCCATTTTTTCATGTTCTCTGTATCTATATATATAATCTTCCTACTGTATTTTCCACTGCATGCATCTGATGAAGTGGGCTTTAGCCCATGAAAGCTTATGCTCAAATAAATTTGTTAGTCTCTAAGGTGCCACAAGTACTCCTCGTTCTTTCAAAGGAAGTCCAGAGTTATAATTCATTTTGATAAAAATTTTGAAAGGGATATTAAATCTCATGGTTTGGGGTTTAAACCATTCTCTGTTAGTGATCAGGAAGAGACCTACCGTTGGGGGCAGATTATCCTACATCTGCCTGTATTTTCCACTGAAATATCTCTGTTGCAGGCCACTGTCAGAGACAAGATAACCGACTAGATGGACAATGGATCTGATACAACCACGCAGTTCCTATGGTCCGAAGGAGTTGGGTGTAGGAAGACCTACATATAGGGCTCTCCAGTTTATTGGATCATCTGTTTATTGTATACACATTGGACATGAAGAGGATGATGGAATATTTCATGTCTATAGCAGCATCAAACAAAACAGGTAATTCCTAAAGTAACTTGCATTCAGATCTCTGCTCACTCATTTCTTCCTAGTAATAGTGTTCTGTGACACTTTTTTGTATTTTTGTGTCTGATTTTATAAGTGAGTAGTTTTTAAGTGAGGTGAAACTTGGGAGAAGTCAAGACTCCTGAAAGGGGTACAGTAGTCTGCATAGGTTGAGAGCCACAGGCGTAACACAAATCCTGTTGAAAGTCTATGGGACTTGTGTTCTTAAGTCACATACATTCTTTTGAATATCCCACTCATTATGTGTAAGTGGGTTTTTTTCATTTTACTACTTCTAATAGAATTGGTGGCTGGGATGAACAAGTTTAACCTTGCAACATGCCTGGCTAGCTCAGTCAGTAGAGTATGTTTAGTTTAGTATGTTGCAAGTTTAAACTAAACTAAACACAAAACCATGATATGTAAAGTAACATATAAACAAGGAAAGAATTTAAGATGTAAGCAATACACAGCTAAAGAATCTCTCTTCTGTGTGTGGTTTATACCTTCTTCTTTGCCAAATTAAGAGCCATCTGGATTTTTAGGGGACAGCGTGACATTGTTTTGCTGACATTGATGTAGTATTTACAAAGACTGCGAAATATAATCATGGTCTTCCTGTTTTCTTAGCCTTGGTCTACACTAGGAGTTGAGGTCGAATTTAGCAGCATTAAATCAATTTAACCCTGCACCCGTCCACATGACAAAGCCCTTTTTTTCGACTTAAAGGGTTCTTAAAATCGATTTCCTTACTCCACCCCCAACGAGGGGATTAGTGCTGAAATCTGCCTTCCTGGGTCGAATTTGGGGTACTGTGGACACAATTAGATGGTATTGGCCTCCAGGAGCTATCCCAGAGTGCTCCATTGTGTCTGCTCTGGACAGCACTTTCAACTCAGATGCACTGGCCAGGTAGACAGGAAAAGGCCCGTGAATTTTTGAATTTCAATTTTCTGTTTGGCCAGCGCGGCAAGCTTCAGGTGACCATGCAGAGCTCATCAGCGGAGGTGACCATGATGGAGTCCCAGAATCGCAAAAGAGCTCCAGCATGCACTGAACAGGAGGTACGGAATCTGATCGCTGTATGGAGAGAGGAATCCGTGCTATCAGAACTACGTTCCAGTTTTTGAAATGCCAAAACATTTGTCAAAATCTCCCAGGGCATGAAGGACAGAGGCCATAACAGGGACCCGAAGCAGTGCCGCATGAAACTTAAGGAGCTGAGACAAGCCTACCAGAAAACCAGAGAGGTGAACAGCCGCTCCGCATTAGAGCCCAAAGCATGCTGCTTCTATGATGAGCTGCATGCCATTTTAGGGGGTTCAGCCACCACTACCCCAGCCATGTTGTTTGACTCCTTCAATGGAGATGGAGGCAATATGGAAGCAGGTTTTGGGGACGAGGAAGATGATGATGATGAGGTTGTAGATAGCTCACAGCAAGCAAGTGGAGAAACCGGTTTTCCCGACAGCCAGGAACTGTTTCTCACCCTGGACCTGGAGCCAGTACCCCCCGAACCCACCCAAGGCTGCCTCCCGGACCCGCCAGGTGGAGAAGGGACCTCTGGTGAGTGTACCTTTTAAAATACTATACATGGTTTAAAAGCAAGCATGTTTAATGATTAATTTGCCCTGGCATTTGCGGCTCTCCTGGATGTACTCCCAAAGCCTTTGCAAAAGGTTTCTGGGTAGGGTAGCCTTATTCCGTCCACCATGGTAGGACCCTTTACCGCTCCAGGCCAGTAGCACGTACTCAGGAATCATTGTAGAGCAAAGCATTGCGGTGTATGTTTGCTGGCATTCAAACAACATCCATTCTTTATCTCTCTGTGTTATCCTCAGGAGAGTGATATCATTCATGGTCACCTGGTTGAAATAGGGTGCTTTTCTTAAGGGGACATTCAGAGGTGCCCGTTCCTGCTGGGCTGTTTGCCTGTAGCTGAACAGAAATGTTCCCTGCTGTTAGCCACGTTAGCCCGGGGAGGGATGAGGGGCTAGCCACGCTGTAGGGGGAGGCAAAATGCGACCTTGGAACGAAAATACATGTGCTATGTATGTAACGTTAACAGCAAGGTTTACCGTGAAAGAGTGTACCCATTGTTCTATAAAATGTGTTGTCATAAATATAAAGGGAAGGGTAAACCCCTTTGAAATCCCTCCTGGCCAGGGGAAAGCTCCTCTCACCTGTAAAGGGTTAAGAAGCTAAAGGTAACCTCGCTGGCACCTGACCAAAATGACCAATGAGGAGACAAGATACTTTCAAAAACTGGGAGGAGGGAGAGAAACAAAGGGTCTGTGTGTCTGTCTGTATGCTGGTTTCTGCAGGGGATAGACCAGGAATGGAGTCTTAGAACTTTTAGTAAGTAATCTAGCTAGGTATGTGTTCGATTATGATTTCTTTAAATGGCTGAGAAAAGAATTGTGCTGAATAGAATAACTATTTCTGTCTGTGTATCTTTTTTGTAACTTAAGGTTTTGCCTAGAGGGGTTCTCTATGTTTTTGAATCTAATTACCCTGTAAGCTATCTACCATCCTGATTTTACAGGGGGGATTTCTTTATTTCTATTTACTTCTATTTTTATTAAAAGTCTTCTTGTAAGAAAACTGAATGCTTTTTTCATTGTTCTCAGATCCAAGGGTTTGGGTCTGTGGTCACCCATGCAAATTGGTGAGGCTTTTTATCCAACATTTCCCAGGAAAGGGGGGGTGCAAGTGTTGGGAGGATTGTTCATTGTTCTTAAGATCCAAGGGTCTGGGTCTGTAGTCACCTAGGCAAATTGGTGAGGCTTTTTACCAAACCTTGTCCAGGAAGTGGGGTGCAAGGTTTTGGGAAGTATTTTGGGGGGAAATACGCGTCCAAACAGCTCTTCCCCAGTAACCAGTATTAGTTTGGTGGTGGTAGCGGCCAATCCAAGGACGATGGGTGGAATATTTTGTACCTTGGGGAAGTTTTGACCTAAGCTGGTAAAGATAAGCTTAGGAGGTTTTTCATGCAGGTCCCCACATCTGTACCCTAGAGTTCAGAGTGGGGGAGGAACCTTGACATGTGTGCTTTTAAATACCACTGTCCCTTTTTTTTCCCCTCCACCAGCTGCATGTGTTTCAAGGATCACAGAATCTTCTCCTTCCCAGAGGCTAGCGAAGATTAGAAGGCGAAAAAAACGCACTCGCAATGAAATGTTCTCTGAGCTCATGCTGTCCTCCCACACTGACAGAGCACAGACGAATGCGTGGAGGCAGACAATGTCAGAGTGCAGGAAAGCACAAAATGACAGGGAGGAGAGGTGGCAGGCTGAAGAGAGTAAGTGGAGGGCTGAAGAGAGGGCTGAAGCTGAAAGGTGGCAGCAGCGTGATGAGAGGAGGCAGGATTCAATGCTGCGGCTGCTGGAGGATCAAACCAATATGCTCCAGTGTATGGTTGAGCTGCAGGAAAGGCAGCAGGAGCACAGATCGCCGCTACAGCCCCTGTGTAACCAACCACCCTCCTCCCCAAGTTCCATAGCCTCCCCATCCAGACACCCAAGAACGCGGTTGGGGGGCCTCCGGCCAACCAGCCACTCCACCCCAGAGGATTGCCCAAGCAACAGAAGGCTGGCATTCAATAAGTTTTAAAGTTTAAAACTTTTAAAGTGCTGTGTGGCCTTGACCTTCCCTCTTCCACCACCCCTCCTGGTGCTTCTCTCCTCCACCACCCCTCCTGGGCTACCCTGGTAGTTATCCCCCTATTTGTGTGATGAATTAATAAAGAATGCATGAATGTGAAGCAACAATGACTTTATTGCCTCTGCAAGCGGTGATCCAAGGGAGGAGGGGAGGGTGGTTAGCTTACAGGGAAGTAGAGTGAACCAAGGGGGCGGGGGTTTCATCAAGGAGAAACAAACAGAACTTTCACACCGTAGCCTGGCCAGTCATGAAACTGGTTTTCAAAGCTTCTCTGATGGGCACCGCGCCCTCCTGTGCTCTTCTAACCACCCTGGTGTCTGGCTGTGCGTAACCAGCAGCCAGGCGATTTGCCTCAACCTCCCACCCCGCCATAAACGTCTCCCCCGTGCTCTCACAGATATTGTGGAGCGCACAGCAGGCAGTAATAACAGTGGGAATATTGGTTTTGCTGAGGTCTAAGCGAGTCAGTAAACTGTGCCAGCGCGCTTTTAAACGTCCAAATGCACATTCGACCACCATTCTGCACTTGCTCAGCCTGTAGTTGAACAGCTCCTGACTACTGTCCAGGCCGCCTGTGTAAGGCTTCATGAGCCATGGCATTAAGGGGTAGGTTGGGTCCCCAAGGATAACTATAGGCATTTCAACATCCCCAACGGTTATTTTCTGGTCTGGGAAGAAAGTCCCTTCCTGCAGCTTTTGAAACAGACCAGAGTTCCTGACGATGCTAGCGTCATGTACCTTTCCCAGCCATCCTACGTTGATGTTGGTGAAACGTCCCTTGTGATCTGCCAGTGCTTGCAGCACTATTGAAAAATACCCCTTGCGGTTTATGTACTCGGCGGCTTGGTGCTCCGGTGCCAAGATAGGGATATGGGTTCCGTCAATGGCCCCACCACAGTTAGGAAATCCCATTGCAGCAAAGCCATCCACTATGACCTGCACATTTCCCAGGATCACTACCCTTAATATCAGCAGATCTTTGATTGCGTTGGCTACTTGGATCATAGCAGCCCCCACAGTAGATTTGCCCACTCCAAATTGATTCCCGACTGACCGGTAGCTGTCTGGCGTTGCAAGCTTCCACAGGGCTGTTGCCACTCACTTCTCAACTGTGAAGGCTGCTGTCATCTAGGTATTCTTGTGTGTCAGGGCAGGGGAAAGCAAGTCACAAAGTTCCATGAAAGTGCCCTTACGCATGCGAAAGTTTCGCAGTCTGGGAATCGTCCCAGACCCGCAACACTATGCAGTTCCACCAGTCTATGCTTGTTTCCCGAGCCCAGAATCAGCATTCCATCGCATGAACCTGCCCCATTAGCACCATGATGTCCACATTGCCAGGGCCCGTGCTTTGAGAGAAGTCTGTGTCCATGTCCTCATCATTCTCGTCACTGCGCTGATGTCGCCTACTTGCCCGGTTTCGCTTTGCCAGGTTCTGGTGCTGCATATACTGCTGGATAATGCGTGTGGTGTTTAATGTGCTCCTAATTGCCAAAGTGATCTGAGCGGCCTCCATGCTTGCCGTGGTATGGTGTCTGCACAGAAAAAAGGCGCGGAACGATTGTCTGCCGTTGCGCTGATGGAGGGAGGGGCGACTGCCGACATGGCTTACAGGGTTGGCTTACAGGGAATTAAAATCAACTAAGAGGGTGGCTTTTTGAGAAACAGAGTGCCCCCCTCAAGGATAGAACTCAAAACCTCAAGGATAGAACTCAAAACTGGATTTAGCAGGCCATTGATTTCACAGAGGGAGGGAGGAGAAAATGAATACAAAACAAATCTGGTCTATTTCTTGTTTTGATTCACTTCATCTATCTTTATACATCTTGCTGGCAGCAGACTGTGCAGTACGACCGCTAGCCATCCTCATCTCCTGGGAGCTTGGCAGAAGATGGTGCACTATGACTGCTGGCCATCGTCTTCTGCTGGCTGCAGATTAAAAGACAGTGCACTGCCGGTAGGACTGAATCGCCATGAGACAAAACTTAAAAGGGAAATGACCTGGCTGAGTCACTCCTATGTTTGCCCAGGCGCCCCTGACCTCATCAAGGTCAGTTAAAAGAGCACCCTGGATGATGTCGACGACGGCTACCAGTCATACTGCACTGTCTGCTGCCAAAAGGCGATAAACTGCTGCTGTGTAGCAATGCAGTACCACATCTGCCAACACCCAAGAGACATACGGTGATGGTTAGCTGAGCAGGCTCCATGCTTGCCGTGGTATGGCGTCTGCACAGGTAACTCAAGAAAAAAGGCGCAAAACGATTGTCTGCCCTTGCTTTCACGGAAGGAGGGAGGGAAGGGGGGCCTGACGATATGTACCCAGAACCACCAGCGACAATGTTTTAGACAATGTGATAGCTACCCACAGTGCAACGCTCCGGAAGTCAACGGTTGCCTTGGTACTGTGGACACACTCCGCTGACTACATGCACTTAGAGCATTTGTGTGGGGACACACACAATCGACTGTATAAAAACGCTTTCTACAAAACTAAAAAGAAAAGGAGTACGTGTGGCACCTTAGAGACTAACCAATTTATTTGAGCATGAGCTTTCGTGAGCTACAGCTCACTTCATCAGATGTTTACCGTGGAAACTGCAGAAGAGTTTCCACGGTAAACATCTGATGAAGTGAGCTGTAGCTCACGAAAGCTCATGCTCAAATAAATTGGTTAGTCTCTAAGGTGCCACACGTACTCCTTTTCTTTTTGCGAATACAGACTAACACGGCTGTTCCTCTGAAACCTTTCTACAAAACTGACTTCTATAGATTCAACCTAATTTCATAGTGTGGACATACCCTTAGACCAAGGAAACAATTTTTGTGATGGTAAACAGACTTTCTTCTCTCTATTCTGCTTCTGCTTTGGTTTCTTTTAACAATTCCTAGAAATGATACGGAGGCTGCACTGTTTGGGGAATCTCTACAGACTTTTATCCTGAGGTTGAACAGAAAATTCACTCATTCATACACTACAGAATCCAGTAGGTTGTTACTTGCACTGATTTTAATGGGACAGTCTTGATTTTCACAGGTCTCTCTACTTCCTGCAAGAAAACTTTGTGTGATATTTTAAAAATCTCTCAAAATTCAATTCCGGTATCACATTGTGTGAAGTTTGCATGATGCTGTAGTGTCAGGAAGTAACAATTTTAGTCCTACAGGACAACTCATGAAAGGGGAAAACTGGCGCTTGTAGAAGAGTAAATTTGATTTACAAATATTTTTACATATAAAAGCACCGACTCTGGTTTGCTGTAATTTGTGAGGTCATGTTCAGATAACTTCCAGGTATTAGTGAAAATGTAAAACAATTTGTTACTAATGCTCAGAACATGCCGGAACATTTGTGTTCGGTTAAAATTTTCCATGCTTGGTCTTGGCCCAAAAGTGAGACAGTGTTTGTATGTTTGCTTGGAGGGGGAGAGTGTTTGGTTAGTTTTAAAAAAAGTCAGGAAAATCCCATTTTTGCCATTTTGAGTTCTGCAAGGACAAAAAAAAGTTTTTCTTGGCCTTTGTGAAATGAACTGAGCAGTCAAAGTGAATCACAAACCACACAATACCATATGGCAAAATTTGCTGAAAACCCTTTATAACTGAAATTGGCAAGTTGGCACAGCTCCTTCAACCAATCCTCTCCCTTCTGGCTTAGCCAGTGGAGTGATATGAGTGGATATGACTGGGACAGGTGGCAATCTTCTGCAATCTCCTGGACAAATCTTACTGAATTAAGTTAAACCTTATTGAATTAAGTGTAAGTATTTTAGGAGCCCACTGTGTTAAAAATGCAAATGGTTATGTCCTTTTGTGGGATTGTATGGGACTTTAGGAGGAAGACAGGATTAATGTAACATCTGGGAAGTACTGAGAACTTCAAGAGACTGTTGAACAATGTGGTTCACAAGACATGATGGATCTTTTAGGGCAATGTGTATGAAGTGGAATTCCTAGGAAGTACTGGGGAGGAGGGGATTGCAACCCCACCTACGGACTCCACCTTTGAAGCTTCACCCTGAGGGGTGGACCGTTTGTCTGGGGATCACCTGTTCCGTGAGATCAGTTCAAAGATCCAAACTGGGTTCTCCAGGGACCAAACAGACAAAGAAAGGACTTCTGAATACAAAGCTGGAGTTTAAACTGACTCAGAGCCTTCATTCCGATCCATCAAACAAACAGGACCACCTGCCAAGGGGAGGGCCCCACTCCTTCCTGGGAAGGGTTGCAAGGACTGACACCACAAGAGCCCTTGAGGAGACTGAGGGCAGGGAGGGAGTATCTCTGTTAAGGTTATTAGCGTGGGGCTCTTTTATATTTTTTCTCTGATGTGCTTTTACCTTACGAGTAAAATTTGTTTGCTTAGAAAGAGCTGTGTGGTAACTTATAACAACTGTGCCATTGCGTACCATCTGAGGAGTGAAGCAAAGCAGGTCTGCTTAAGCCAACTGACTTTTGCTAGAAATAACACAGTGAAGGCAGGGAACTGGTCAGCCTGGAAATACCCTGCTCAGGACGTAGAGATATGGGGGTGAGGCTCGGGAGCCAGAAGCCTGGGTATCCTTGCTGGTCCTCTGAGGAGAAATATAGGTGCAGTTTCCCTGAACTTTGACAATGACCAGCATTGAAACGTATGTTCCCTCGGCTATGAGCAATTTTAGCTTTAGAGTTCATGGGGACTTATTTTGAGAGTGACTTGTAATCTGACTGGAGGAAGTCTGCATCAGTCTGACTCCTTGCAAGGACGTAATGCAGATGTGCAGTAGTTTACCCTGGAATTGAAACAGTTCTCCATAAGTCAAGGGCTCCTATGTTGTTTCTGGCTAGGGTGACCAGAAGTCCCGATTTTATCGGAACAGTCCCGATTTTGGGGGCTTTTTCTTATATATGCTCCTATTACCCCCACCCCCTGTCCTGATTTTTTACACTTGCTAGCTGGTCACCCTATTTCTGGCGTTGACTTTGGAAGAGTTAATGGTGCTGGATCAGTCTTTTGTAACCCCTCCTGGGCCAAGGGGTTCTGGTATGCTTTTCCAAATATAATCCCTTTTTCTGCAATCCATCCCTGTTCAAGAAAACCTTTATGCAGATGGTTAACTTTATGCACATGCTAAAAGTTATTCACATATTTAAATGTTTTGCTAAATGGAGTCCGGAAGGAACACATGCAAAAGTTCACTCAATGGTTATTTCAGATTAAGAGAACAATACAACAGAATAAAATCAAATTTCTATGTGAGCACAGCGTGTCTGAGAGGTTGCCCTGAACTGAATGCAAAATGAGTGTCTCTGCAAATACAGACTGAAAGGTGTGAAGGCAGTGTAAAGCACTGAGCTCTCTCTCCAGCCCGTGCACCATAGAACAGCCTCCAGCCACAGGCTTCCAGTCCCTTTCTTCTAACACACTTTCAGCATATCAACCTTGTCTTTTTCTCCTCTGACCCAGAGTCTTCTGGAGGAGCCTAGCTACTCCCCTACAGCACTTACATTCTGCAGCCTGTCTGCCTGGGAGTCAAGGAGAGCCTCTGTGCTCTCTTTTCTGTAGCCTAGAGGAGTGCTCAGTGACACAGCCCTGCTTTGCTCTCTGTAGTAAGATGAGGCATCGAAACATAAACCCAGTGGTGAGCTGGAGCCGGTTTGTACCGTTGTACCGTTGTTAAATTTAGAAGCCCTTTTAGAACCGGTTGTTCCGCGAGGGACAACTGGTTTTAAAAGGACTTCAAATTTAACTGGCCAAATGTGGCGCTGTAGGCGCCAACTCCACGGATACTCCAGCCCTGGAGCACCCAAGGGGAAAATTTGGTGGGTGCAGAGCACCCACCGGCAGCTCCCCGCCCCACCCCTGGCCCCAGCTCACCTCCTCTCCACCTCCGCTTTCTCCCCTGAACGCGCCGCCCCGCTCTGCTTCTCCGCAGCGCCCCGGCTTCCCGCGAATCAGCTGTTTGCGCGGGAAGCCAGGGTGGGCTGAGAAGCAAGCAGCGGCTTCCTGCTCAGGCCCAGGGAGGCAGAGCGGAGGTGAGCTGGGGCGGGCCCGAGGAGGGCCACCCACGCCGCAGCAGGTAACCCGTGGAGGGGGGGGCGCAGGGGAATCGCTCCCCGCCCCAGCTCACCTCTGCCACCCTCGGCCTAAGTGGGAAGTCGCGGCCTGCTTCTCAGCCCTCCCCGACTTCCGCCGAACAGCTGATTTGTGGGAAGCCGGGGGGGGGGGGGGGGGGTGGCAGAGAAGCAGAGCGGGGCGGTGGGTTCAGGGAAGGAGGCGGAGCGGAGGTAAGGTGAGCTGGGGCCGGGCGTGGGGTGTGGAGAAGCAGAGCAGGGTGGTGGGTTCAGGGGAGGAGGCGGAGGCCGAGTGGAGGTGAGCTGGGGCCGGGCGCAGGGCGGGGAGCTGCCGGTGGGGGCTCTGCACCCACCAAATTTTCCCCGTCAGTGCTCCAGCCCTGGAGCACCCAGGGAGTCAGCGCCTAAGGCGCCGCTTTTGATGTGATCAGTGGGGGGAGTGGCAGCTCCCCCCAGCTACGCTCCCCCGCCCCTAGGAGCCAGAGGGACCTGCCGGATGCTTCCTGGGAGCTGCCCCAGGTAAGCACCACCGGGACTTGCCACATCGCCCCCCGGCAGGTGCCTCTGGCTCTTAGGGGTGGGGTGGGGCACCCACTACGGTGGCCCACGAGACCCTCCTGCCCGGTTCTGGAGGCAGTCAGGGGACAGGGGAGGGGGGGTGGATGGGGTAGGAGTCCCGGGGGGTGGGGGTGGGCAACTACCCCCTCGTGGGGTGAGGAGGGAACCTGTTGTTAAGATTTTGGCAGCTCATCACTGCATAAACCCTGTCATTAGAGGCCTGGTGTGAGGCCTAAGGCCTGAATTAAAGTAGTGGTCAAGACTTTCTAATATAAAGCAAAGTTAAGTTGTGAGCAAAAGACAGGCCCTGTTCACAGAAGCTGGCAAGAAGAGGGCTGATGTTGCAAAGATACACATACCTAAAAGGTACCAGAACACTCTGATACTTGCACATTCCACACAGATAACAGGGAACAGCCTGACCCATCCTAAAGACAGACAAAAGGGCAATATGATGGATAGAGTTGTTTTGTTCGAACCAATATGTACAAGGTGAGAGGCAGCACCTTACTATATAGAAGGGTTGCACCTCAGTATGTCAGGAGTGATATGTAACTTGTTTACTTGTGTATAAGAATTTTCCCCTGAGGAATTGTCTTGGTCTGGCCTAGGGGGCAGTGGTAAATCCTGCCACTGACTGAGCCGGTCCATTGTCAGGGAGCACATATGTACTAGCAGAACTACAGACATCTGATCCAGGGAGCTAGAGACTGTGTTTTGTTTGGCAGTAAACCTGGCCAGGTGCCTTCGTACCTATCAGAGTCTGTGGTCATTGGGCGGTTCGCTCGAGATCTGCTATGCCAGCTATCTGTGCAGAGCGAAGACAGCACACAGGGAGAATACACACGCACGCAACCAATTGTTATCAACATTGGATATTGCAGAACACCACACTGGTGACGTCTGACAACACTCTCTATATCTGTCCTGAAAGGGGGTAGTAGGCCAATAGGATCCCACTTTGAAGGTTTTTGTGCTCGCTCTTCTCCTCACTTTCTGGCAAAAGGAAAGCTGTGCATACTTTTGTTCCTCTGCTGTCTCAAGATGGAGGTCAGCGTCTCAGCTCTGGTTCAGAAGACTCTGCTGCAGATTTATATGGATCTGCGGCTTATTTCTTATTTTGAATAGTTGAATACTTTGTGGCATGTCATCCAATTGACAGAGTTGGTTGTAGGCAAAGGAGAGCTATTATGACACAAAATCCTGTTTCCAAATATAGGCCCTCAAGTGGGAACACCCCAAACTGGAGAGGCCCAAATGCAATCAGCATGTAGGTGCCCAAATGCCCATGTTAGACATCTCACTGCCAATAAAGTTCCCAGCTGTGGAAAGGACATTCTAACAGACATTCTGGCATGAAACCTGGCCCAATTGTATCTACTTATAGTTTTCTTTAAGCAAACAATTGTGGCTTTTTGTTGATGCAAAAGGGAATGAAGAAAGAGGGTTTTAGCTGGTTTTAAGCTCCTTTTCAGACTACATGTCAAATGTAAGTAATTTCCAAATAAAACTGTAGTAAAAGTTTCTTGGTTTACCATAGATGGATGGAATGGTATTGGACATTGATACTTGGTCCCAACCATTGTACCGTCCAATTAATCTAGTAGGCTGTTACCCAGATGAGATATGTTGGCATGGAAATGATGGTTAGAAGCACATCCTAGTTCATCTATTTACTTATAGACTTCTCTGTGACACTCATGACTCTAGTATCTGAGGATACTGCATACATTAATGAATTTGCAACACCTGTAGGAGGTAGGGATAAGGCATAAAGAAATTAAGTGACCTGCCCCTGGTCACAGAAAATCAACAAAGAGAATAAATACTTCCTGAGTGCTAGTGACTACAAACCCAGCCTTCCTCTCAAGGGAGTAATGTGTTACAAGAACCTAAGGATGCAGAATGGAGTGTGATGTGAGTCAAACCAAGAGTCAGAACTTTTCTGGAAGAAGTAATATCTTGCTGGAGAAGTAAAGGTTTTGTGGTTAGGACACTGAACCTTAGATCATGCTGGGCCTTCTGCATTCCCTTATTTGGCAATAAAAGTGGAAACACTTTTTGCCCATACTACTTGTTGGAAAGAAAGGATTTAGTACAAAAAATGAGAGAGGAAGGAGAGGATTTGGCGTCAAGTTCCCCTTTCAATGTGTTTTGTGTTTATGTACATGTTGGCAGCAATCAGCAAGATTCACGTCCCATAACAGGAAGTCATCTGAGAGAGAGGAATGCAGGCAGAATTTGTCAGTTTAATTACCCTCTGTTTTGCAGCACCTTATTTTCATAATTTGGCCTAAGTTTTGCCATTTTCAGTGATGTGTTCTGTGTTACTATCTAGATTGCAACTGGCTCTGGAGCTGGAGCGGGTGCACTGTGTATGCTGCAATTTCTCAGAGGTTTACACTCGCCATAAGTGACAAGTCCTGCAAGAAGGTGAAATTCCTCCGGGGCAGATGTGGCAGCATGTGATGAGTTGGGAATACGTCTGTACAGTTTATGAATTGTGTGAGCCATGGGTGTCTGTGTCACGCTGCAAACTCCATTTTGAATGTTCAGCCTTTTGCCTTCTCTCTTGTCTGTTTGTCTCCACATTAGGTTCAGTTTCCAGAGTCTGGTGGCAAGAGAACAACAATATAAGGTACTTAACTAAGTACCCAATCACTGGAGATGTAGTCACTGTGGACAGAAGGCTGGTCCCTGCCCAGAAAAACTGGTTTAGCAGGAGGGCAAGTCACCTGGCAGGAGTTTGTGCTCATGTGGGGCAGCTGGCAAGGGCATTGCCTGACACAGGCTGAAGGTTTTAAAAAGGGCAGAAGCTTTTCTACTCAGGAGCCCATTTTCTCCAGTCAATGAGAGAGATGATCACGTAGACCCCTTGAGAGAGAGGCCACTCACCATCTGACAGCCTGCATGAGGTAGGGGACACCGTGCCTGCCTGCCTTTCTGGACACTGATGGTCCTTCAGGGCTCCCTAGGGAAGGGTGAGATAGAAAGGGATGTTTATTGTTTTGTATGATGTGTATGCACTTGTGCTTTATATGATTAACTATCATGGAGCATAGATGTGTTAGACTCTGGAACAGGGGTGTGTCTGTGTGTATGTGTTGGCTGCTTCCCAACTACTGTGAGCCCATGGGTGAGTTCAACTAAACCAGAAGCTTCATATTTTTGGAGTAGAGTTCTGGGAGAGGGATGTGTTTAAGTACCAGGGAGTCTGAAAGGTCCATGCTGCACCCAAAGGAGCTAGGCAGCTGGATGGCAGCTTCCAGCTCTCAGAAGGGGATGCCAGGTAGAAGGTGTGTACCCTGAGATCTAAGAACTGAGACAGTGGCAGGACTCAAAATACATGGGTGTTTTAGCCTCTGGAGCCTGAACTGAGCTGCAGAGGCTTGGATTCCCAGCACAGTAGCCCTAATGGGGGATGTTCAGTATGATCTGTGACCAAGCACAACCCCAAATTGCTCCCCACCCAAATCAGCCAGTGACTTAAAGCCCCATCTGGCCTGATACATTTCTAAATGTTACACACAGATTAATTAGATCCTACCACCACCAAAGGAGATTAATAAAAAACTTTTAAAAAATCAAAAACTAAAACCTGACCCCAAGCAGTTGTGACCCCAAAATGGGAGAAGAGGCTTGGTCTCCATGAAGTCTGCTAGAGATGTCACTGTTGCCAGTGATTTTACATAGGAAGGTACTCAGACACTACAGTGGTGGGTGGCATTATAAAACCCACAGTAAAATGTGTTAGCAGCACTGGCAGTTAGTCTAACATGCCTTGATGGTCTGTAGTTTGCAGGCAATACGTGTAAATTTTCCATCCCTCCAGAACTGAAGATGAAATACCAATTACAACAGTCATTAACATATAACTTGGTGTTGTCAACATTAAAACGTTTACCCGTTTCAAGCTGTCATGCATAATGTAGATATTATCTCCTCCAATGATAACCACTGAGGATAACATTGTATTCTGTCAGGTTTCAGAGTAACAGCCGTGTTAGTCTGTATTCGCAAAAAGAAAAGGAGTACTTGTGGCACCTTAGAGACTAACCAATTTATTTGAGCATGAGCTTTCGTGAGCTACAGCTCACTTCATCACAAAGCTCATGCTCAAATAAATTGGTTAGTCTTTAAGGTGCCACAAGTACTCCTTTTCTTATTGTATTCTGTGCTGGTGAAAGGGGTGGCTTTTTTCGATGCAGCTTTGTTTCATATTTAATGTACAGTGTAGGTAGGGGGAAGTTGAGGAGTTTCCCCATGAGCACACAGCCCAATGTGAAGGACCTCAAATCACTCAGACCAGGTTTAGTTCCGTGCACATAGAGGGGAAGAAGAGTCTGGTGGCTAAAGCACAAGACTGGGAGTCTTATGTTTGGGGTCTTATTCCTAGCTCTGATGCAGACTGCCTGTCTTGTGGGAAAGTCACCACACTTCTGTGCTTCCGTTTCCCCATGGGGACAACAATACTACTACTTGCCTGGTGAGGCCTAAATTGTTAACTCTTAGATGGAATGTATTGTAGAAAGACAGCATGTGACCTCAATTCAAGAAAGGATTTCTGAATAGGAATTCTTTCTAAGATAGTCAGGGATGCAACCTCATACTCTGAAAGTCCCTAAGCCTCTGATTTGCAGATGCTGGGACTGGATGACAGGAGGTGGATCGCTCGATAATTGCCCTGTTCTGTTCATTCCCTCTGAAGCATCTGGCATTGGCCACTGACAGAAGACAGGATACCGGGCAATATGGACCATTGGTCTGACCCAGTTTGGCCATTCTTATGTTCAGGCCTGCATTTAAGTCAATGGGACTTAAGCAGACACTTAAGTGCTTTTCTGAATCAGGGCCTATATTAATAATTTGTCAGTTTTATTCATCTAACAATTATTATGCAGTTATCCTGGTTCATAATGGTCTTTGTAACCATGGCACTGCTAGGGAAATTGCTCATTCTTTCAGCTCTCCACCCTTGGACAAACTAATGTAGGCAGGCTCAGGTGCACCTAGCTTAATTGTGCTCAGTGCAGGCCTAGAGGATAAAATGGTCAGAACTACCGAGCCATGACTATGGCACTTGACTGGTGGAGCCGCACTGGTGGTACTGCAACTGTTAAAGAATTCCCCAAAGTAACTAGGGTTGGGAAGGCCAAAGGGTCAGGCTAAAATGCTCCTGCAGTGTTGCAGAGCTGCACGACACCATGAATTCATAAACAAAAGGCTGGTATGAAATGTCATTTATCTGCCCTTTCTCAGCCCTTCCCAGTAGAACAACTCCTTTAACCATAAACAGGAACTGACACACCCTAATGGAAGATGGGTGGGATTTAAAATCTTTTATTAAGGATCCTATTGATTTACAGACATGGGAAGACAATTCCTAGTGAAAAACTTGTTCAATGAATTTCAGCCATCCTTCTGTTTGTGAAGAGACTTAGATCATGTGACCTGGCAGTGCTCCTTCCCAGCTTCCAAGCATACACTGCTACGCCCAGTCTCCTTTAAGCAGGTTTATTGTCCAAACAACCAAATAAAACTAACAAAAACAGTCCCGCAGCTCACCCTGGGTCCTAGGATTTCACTGCCTCCCCTCCCAGGGAATCTGTTGTAATCATATGTCTTGCAGCTTCCAAGTTTCAGCCAATTAGCATCACTCTTCTGTGGTTTCTCTTTCTAGGCACAGCCTGTCCTAATCACTCTTTCTGTCCTTGGACAGCCCTTTATAGACCCAGGTGTAGCTCTGCCCCCTTGAAGTGGCTCAATGGGGGCTCACCTCCTTTGACATGGGTGTGCTGGGCCTGATACTATTTGCAGATGACCCACAAATTGGGGGGAGTGGTAAATAAGGAAGAGGACAGATCACTGTTACAGGGCAATCTGAATTGCTTGGTAAACTGAGCATAAGCAAACAATATGTGCTTTAATACAGATACATGTAAAGCATACATCTAGAAACAAATAATGTAGGACATTGTTACAGGATGGAGATCTCTATCCTGGGAAGCAGTGACTCTGAAAGAGATTTGTGGGTTGTGGTGGACAATAACAAGCTCCCAGAGCGATGCTGTGGCTAAAGGGCTAATGTGATCTTTGGATACATAAACAGAGGTATCTCAAGTAGGATTGGAGATGCCATTTTACCTCAGCATTGGGCACTGGTGTGACCACTGCTGGAACACTGTGTCCAGTTGTGGTGTCCACAATTCAAGACAGACGTTGATAAATTGGAGAGGGTCCAGAGAAGAGCCATGAGAATGATGAAAGGATTAGAAAACATGCCTTATAGCGATAGCTTTCTTCTTTGTTAAGCTAAATAGATTGAACTCCTTGAGTCTAAGGAGTGGCTTGATGACAGTCTATAAATATCTACATGGGGAACAAATATTTGATAGTGGGCTCGTCAGTCTAGCAGAGAAAGGTGAAACATGATTTAGTGTCTGGAAGCTGAAGTTTGACAAATTCAGACCGGAAATAAGGTGCAAATTTTTAACAGTGAGAGTAATTAACCATGGGAACAACTTACCAAGGGTCGTGGTGGATTCTCCATCATTGGCAATTTTTAAATCAAGATTGGATGTTTTTCTAAAAGATCTGCTCTACTAATTTCTTTGGGAAAGTTCTCTGGCCTGTATTATACATGAGGTCAGGCTAGATTATCACAGTGCTCCCTTCTGACCTGGGAATCAATGAATTCTTTGAAGAGAGAAGGTAGTGATGACAACACTACCACAGTGCTCGTTACTACTAAGGGAAAGAAGGGGCAGAAGATCTTGATAGGGAAGAACCGATGTGGAGAAAGAGAGTGACAGAGGGTGGCTGAGCACTAACTGGTGAAGCCTTGTCCTCTCTACAAGGAAACCACATGCCACCCTTTTATTGTTATATTATTTAGACCATGTAACTTCAGTTTGTTAAGGGTGGGGGGAAATGTCACAGACACAAGGGGTGTGCCGTGAGACTGAGTCCTAGCCTCAGTTCTCTAGAGTTGGTATGTAGCCAACAGCCCATGAAAAAGGCAGCAGGTCAGGACTGCTTCAGAGTTGTGGCAAATTCCATTGGTACCTCACCAAATCACCTTTCCTGCTGTTCACCCTTTGTTTGTTTCACAGCCAGAAGCTGTTGTTGACAAGCAGATAAGAAGGGGCGGTAGCTAAAGGATTTATTCAGTGAAACATCTTTTCTCCATTTTATCAGTTACTCACTTCAAAGGCCTTCACTGCTCCCACCCCCCAGACTCTGCTGCTATGCTAACTCTAGAGCAGCCATTGCAAAAGACTCCTCCCTGCTTTGCTCTTTCAGCTTCCCAGGAATTCATACCCTGCTGCAGTGCACTGCTCCACATGAGGTATGAGCCATGGCTCTCCCTACAACCACCATCCCAGTACACACTTACTTCTACTGGAGTAGAGAGGTAGATGCAGAGGCGTGTTTTCCCCAGGAATTGAAATTATAGGGGGTATTCAAATTTACAGGGTGGGGGAGTCAGGGCTGATGAGGGGTGAGACCGTGAGGGTGAAGGTGGCTCTATGGCACCATAGTAAAAACTGAAAAATGTTTCATGACCATTTAATTAGATTTAACTCATGTTTTAAAATCATCACAAAAATTAAAGTTGGCTACTCAAGCCTTCTATGAAGCACTACATCTTCATCCTTCTTGGTTTCTTGTTATAATTTTGCACAACTCTGTCAATGAACTTCTTGAATGCAATGCGTTCATCTTTGGTGGCCTCTCGTGTGTCCAGTACTTCCATTCGTTCAATTGATATGCTCATTAGATCATTCACATGACCAGGCAGAAGGCGACTTCTTTCAGAACACAAAATTCCATTCAGTTGAGGCAAAAGAATGTTCAGCTGTAGCTGTTGTGACTGGGAGTAACAAGAGATGAATTCCTACTTCTTTCATCCCAGGAAACATAGCACAAAGATTGGGTCAAGTCACTAGTGATGATAAAAAAGAAGTTGAAGTCAAATCTTCGTTCATTCGTCGTATGATATTCCACTGTGTGCTCAAATTCTCT
Source organism: Caretta caretta (assembly GCF_965140235.1). Classification (NCBI taxonomy): domain Eukaryota; kingdom Metazoa; phylum Chordata; order Testudines; family Cheloniidae; genus Caretta; species Caretta caretta. The sequence goes on along the minus strand of NC_134212.1, from coordinate 61,624,389 downwards.
ATTCTGTCCTGAGCACATGGCAGCCCCATTGCTGGTAGTGCCTCTCTCCACTCAACTGTCGATGTTTTATAAGACAGGGATCTGTAAAAGCTACGTAGAGGTTGAGTAGAATCTAGAAGTCACTGTTGTAGATTTTTACAAGTACAAGTCTGTGTACTTTTTCAGTTGTCGTAACAAACACTTGTCCTCTTCACTTAAGGATTCAATATAAATGCCTTCATTACTCAACTTCTGGACTGAAGTCTTTGCTTCTTCCAGTACTTTTTCAATGGATAGCTCTCTGATTGATCCAAATATAGCTTCTATTGCTGGACAAAGATCTACTACTGTTGTAGCAGATGCCTGGATGGCATTGTTTAATGACCCAAGTGGTTTCAACAGTAGACTTACAAGGGAGATTTAAAGAGTAACAGCCGTGTTAGTCTGTATTCGCAAAAAGAAAAGGAGTACTTGTGGCACCTTAGAGAGACTAACCAATTTATTTGAGCATAAGCTTTCGTGAGCTACAGCTTATGCTCAAATAAATTGGTTAGTCTCTAAGGTGCCACAAGTACTCCTATTATTTTTACAAGGGAGAGAATGTCAGTAGTCTTCTCTGAACGTAGTAGCAAAAGTAATCCACCAGCCTCACTACTTAGATCCATCCCATCTTGGTAGATACTTTCCAAAGCCAGTAATAATGGCTGGAGTCATTTTAAGACAACAGCCAAGGATCGCTCATGAGAAAGCCAGAGGGTTTTCCCAGGTTGGACTAATTTGAACTTCAGTCCCAGTGTATCTTCTATATTTTCCAAGATATTCAGTCTTTTTGGACTCTTGCTGAAAAAAGAATATAATGAAGACACTAAATGTATAGCTTTTAAAATGTCTTTTGAAAAGTCTGCAACTCGTACTAGCGCTAGTTGGAGTAGATGGCCTCTGCAGTGTCTATAGGAGAGATTAGGGTTACACTTTTCTCTGAGCAAAGCTTGTACTTCACAATGTCTTCTAGAGAAGTTTGCAGCTCCATCAAATCCACAAGCAGCCATCTGTTTGTGGTCCAATTGACAAGCATTTAACTCTTCTAAGATGTGGGTTGTCACAGATGCAGCCAAGGTGTCTTCTATAACTTGAACATCCAGAAATGCATCGACTGGCCTACCACTGACATCAAGATAACGTACACAGTGACTTAATACTTGATGCCCATTTGCATCAGTGCATTCATCAGCCATGTATGCACATTTTTTTTGTGGTGAGAGAGATCTTCACTTTTTCAGCTGTTGAGTCTTTCACTGTTGCACCACATGTGTCTAGCCAGTCAGTTGAGTTTCTTGCAGAAAGATAGTGAGCATTTGCTGGTCTTGTTCAGAACCAGTGTTCAACTTCAGGATGAACAAGTGACAATGCACTTAACATTGGCCTCCAGTTCGTTGTGTGTGGTATCTCTTGCTTAAATAGAAAGTATGATACCACAGGCATGTTTGTTTGCATGAACTGTGTTGTGTCTCCAGCATTCTTAACAGCCTCATTAACACTCACCGGTATTGTCCTTGGTCAATGGAAACTCAGAGTTCAGAGGTGCTTTCCCATGACTTCACCTCCCAGGTGGGGGGCAAGAAGGCACCTTGCTCGTTCCTCCAGCTGCTCACTGTTCACGCTGGCCACTGCTGTTCGTTGTGCCACTGTTCACTCCATCACTCTGTTGCCAATGGCCCTGTGCCGTCACCTTCTGCTGCCACCTGCCACTGTGACCTCTGCGAGTTGGTCTCTTGAGGTTCCACCCAGCTCTCAGTGATTTCAACTGAGCTCTCAGTAAGGGAACCTCACTGCTAGTGCAGGCGGGGCTGTCTCTTCCACAGAAACACTGTCCCACAGCAGGTCTAAGCACTTAGATCTGATTTCAGCTGTAGTGGTCACTTAACAAAACAAAAGACTATCTATGGAGCCTAATCAGCTCTGTCTTTAAACAGTGGAGGGGACAGGTCAAATAGTACTTGTGACTCAGGCAGACCATCAAGCAAAACACCTGTCCCCACCCTCTGTCTTGATGCCCTCAATCAGCACAGACTAAGTACAGTTCTACTGCCCTTTACTCATACAATAAGAACAACAACATTTCATTACCTGCCCTCCCCACACATTCAAGTGATTTGTAACCCAACCCCAACCAAAATCTATCACTTGGGCAATACAGCTCTATTTGCTGGACACCTAGGTAGATCAGGTATGAATGTAAATACAGTCTGGTCCTGAAGCCTTTCCCCACAGCCCCTAGCTCATCACTACAGCTGTCAGGGAGAGCTCATTTAGACTTTGTTTACAAATCATAATTTGAAATTATTAGGTTGGCCAACATCACCGAAATGAATGCACTGACATTGTCATAAAAAACAACAGCTGTATAAGGAAGCTAGTCTATGTTTATACTTTTCAAATCTATTATACTTTTTCAGATACACATAGTTTATCATACACTGTATATGCTTTTAAAGTGTGTATTAATGTTTCAGTTTCAATTCAAATTTCCAAACAGTCACTAAACAGGCAACACTGCACGTAACTAGTTCACAAAATTAGGTGGGGTGTTTGGGAAATTTGGGGGGGGGGGGGGAATCCCTGCCTGATAATCCCCCTCTTTCACCTTCTGCTCCCAAAGCCTAATACTAGCACCATCCTTCTGGCAGAGGAGCAGACACAGTTAACCCAGTCATGCAAGGCACTCCTTCCCTCTACCCCTGAGGCTGAATTCTCTGCTTCGGCAGAGCTGCCACCCACAGCCATGCCAAGGGAATCCAAAAGCAGGGCAGATCCCCAGCAATGCAGAGTGCTAGCCAGTGGATCAGCAGCCTGTTCCCAGAAAAAAAGAATGAATGGCATATAACTTACATTCAGAGGGACAAAAAAAGTGTAGGATTAAACTAAGAGAGGAGAAAACCAAAGAGATTTGGGGCTGGGCTCATGTTCAGGTGCTAGGCAGAAAGGCTGGCAAACGCTGAACAAGCCATGATAACGTTTGTATTGCAGTGTTGCCATCAGTGTCACAAAGCAAGCCCAGAAAAGGCAGGGTAGCCAGATCATTCACCAGCATGTGGGCTCCTCTCTTCTTTCCTCAGTGCTGCCAGCTTTCATGATTTCATAGCAAGTCTTGCATTTTTGGTGTTTTTTCTTAAAGCCCCAGCTCCTGGAGGCATGTGATTATGTGAAAATCTCAGCTTTCATTTGAAAAAATAAGTAAAGCCTACCCCAGATGCTCAAAGGCATTGAGGCTCAATTTCAATGGAAGTTTAGAGCCTAGATACCTTTGAGGATTGGGGCCTTCACGGTTCTAGAGAAAGGTTTAAAATGTGAACCCTACAGGCTCAAAAACTAGCCAGCAAATAAGAAGAACCCCAACATTTATTGTTTTTTAAAAAATTCATGATCTCTAAGCAAATCTCATGATTTTAGGAGCCTGACTCTTTTTTTTTTTTTTAAATCACTTGGGGTTGGCAATACTGCTTCCTGCATCCTGTGGATGACCTCCTGATGCGGCACAAAACGGGGTATTTGCAGGGTGATGTGATGTCATGATAGGGCAGTGACACAGACGCCTGTCAAGCCAAGCCCACTGTGCTTTGGGATCAGGTTGTAAGCTTGGAACTAGCGAGCCACTTTTCTTCCTGGGGAAGACCAGTGGGGTCAGTGAATGAGCTGACAGGGATGAATCTGCTCCAGTGTGTTTAGTGTTTGTCTCCAAGGAGCATGCTGCCCGGCATCCTGACTTCTGCAGCAGTGCTTCTTAAGGAAGTGCCGCCACCAAATTGCAGTATAAGCAACAGACACCACAATGAATCATCTCAACTGCTCTAGATGAATCACGATTAACCTAGTTTTACAACATGGGATTGTAAAACCCAGGGCCGGCTCTAGGCACCAGCAAACCAAGCACGTGCTTGGGGCTGCACTTTTCAAGGGGCGGCACTTTGGCCCTTATTTTATTTTATCTTTTTGTGCTTGGGGCGGCAAAAAACCTAGAGCCGGCCCTGGTAAAACCAGCCTCCTTGCCCCTTCCACTGCACGCAGAGGGGATTAAGCCCTGAGTGGTGAGCGCTTGGTAGCTCCGCAGCTGCCCTATCCCAGGAGGTTTCTCCAGGGGCTGGAAGTAAGTTCTGCCAGGGACTCCATATGCCAGCAGGATACGCTCAATAAATAAATGCATCCCAGGCTGCCCTGGCCACCCCTCATCTTCAGTGCTATCCACAGTTCCTCAGTGCATGGGTAGCTACAGATGTAGACACTGGGGACCATCTAGCAGGTTCTGTCCTGGCTTCTGCTATCATAGACCCCAGAGTGAATCTGCCCCACCTTATTGCTGATAAGAACAGATTTAATAATTTTATTAATATAGTGTTGAAGTAAAAAGAAAACGGTACAGAGATTAAGCATAGAAGTTTCTGGTTATCAGGGAATAAGGTACAGATTATCAAGGGGTGCGAAATTCAGTTTAGGAACGGGTAGCGTAAGGAATACATAATCTGCAATCTCCCCAATTGGGGATAAAAGTTTAACCAGTCAAAGTACAGACACTGAGATATAATGGCTATGTTCAGGTGGAGTATAATGAGCGGATACGATGAGGGGGATGGATCTACCCTCATTTGGTGGGATTTAATGTTCAGTGAGTTTATGGTTCCAGTTCATATGGTCCAATGGAAAAAGCCTCTCAGTCCCTTTCCCATAGTTGATGCACGATGTCGTACCGGCTCACACCTCCTGGTACTGTCAGTGGCCGGTGATGTGCTCGATGTATATGTCCCTGGACCATCGGATGGTGTCCGAGACCATGAGGCACTGCATGAGCTTTTCCTAGCACGACAGGATGGGGGCAGCTTTCTAAGGCAGCTATTTCCATGGTAGGTTTTGCATAGAAGATAAACACCCTGCTTCTGTCTGTATCCTCCCCCGCCTCTGTTGAGTCTCTTGTCTGATATCCATGTTTAAAACAATATGGCAATTTTTACTCTCAGTTACAGTGGTATAAATCTGGAGCCACTCGCTGTACACTGAGAGGACGATTTGACTCATTCTTGTCCCTCCTATTGATGCTCCCACAAAACTGGCAGATTAACAATTCTTAGCTCACAGCTGCAGCTAAAAGACCTCATTAATCCGTACAAAACTCCATGAAAATTAATGTTATTTATTACTGAATTGTGCGTAGCTGCCGTCTTGTGGGGAAAAGGCCCACCTGCCAAGTCACAAGAAACATTGCGAGGAAGAGGTTGGATGGTAGAAGGGAATCTGCTTAGTTGGAAACAGGAGAAGAGCAAATGTTACAACAGGGTGCCCATTCACACCCTAACCACTCACAGCTTGACCACCAAATTGCTAGCCAACAAAAACAACTGAAATCCAATGAATCATGCAGATTGGAGCAACCAGATGTCATAAAAACTTACTCTAACCACGCAGAAATGAAAACAGAAAATGGAGGGGAAATATTCTTCAATATTAATGCAACATCATCTTTAGATGGAAATAATCCCATGACAATATTGTTCTGGTTTAGAGGAGATTAAAGATTTCAACATAAAATAATAGAATTGTCATGCCTGGGCCAAACTATGCTCTGACGCACTAGTGCCACTCCACCAAACTGCTACGGTGATTGATCCGGTCTAACTCAGAGGGGAATACCCTAGTGAGTAAGTAGCTTGTGGAAGATTTTTGTGCATGTGTGAAACTAGACCTCTTGTCAGACATCCCTGTATAATAAATGGAATCCTGTTAAAATATTGAAATTAAGGTATTTAAGAGGGAGTCCCATGAAGTTTACCATGTTTATGTTTCGTCTCCGTTTACCTGTCTGACTTAACGTCATTGCTTAATGAACTGCCCTCTATGTAAACAATCCCACCTGACTTGCTTTAGCCTGGCTTTTAAAGCTGAAATTTTCAAAGGTGCCTAAGGGAATTAGATGAAACTCAGTGGGGTTTGGGCAACTATTTCCCTTAGGTGCTTGTGGAAATCCCAACCTAAACTCATACCTGCTTTGTGCACTACATCAAATCACATGTAGTGGCTCATTTCTGTATTCTGATTCTAACGTCTCTTCATGGGAGGATGCTAAACCTGATGAAAGCCAGATTTCTGCATGCTGGGGTGGGCAGCAGTGCTTTGTCAGTAGTGGGTTCTGCGTCATGCTATCCTTTAAGGTAGGAGCCAAGAATCATTGCTTTTGATAGCAAGATAACCAGCTACGGCCTGTATAAACTCTATCACCAAGTTCTGAGTCCTTCCAACTGAGGAGTAAATTCTCCTCTCAGAGACACCATGTAATGCTGGGGTAACTTCATTAAGTGGAGTTACTCTGGATTTACGTAATATAAATGAGATCAGAATTTGGCCCAAAGCTGCATTTGGCAGGGCCCATTAGAGAGTTCTGTTCCTCTGTCTGGAGGGAATTATTGTCATGTCTAAGGTTACTCTTGTGATACAGCATGGCCAGAGGACAGCAGGAGAGTGCCCCACACTACAAGAAGGATGTGGAAAAATTGGAAAGAGTCCAGCGGAGGGCAACAAAAATGATTAGGGGACTGGAACACATGATTTATGAGGAGAGGCTGAGAGAACTGGGGATGTTTAGTCTTCAGAAGAGAAGAATGAGGGGGGATTTGATAGCTGCTTTCAACTACCTGAAAGGGGGTTCCAAAGAGGATGGCTCTAGACTGTTCTCAGTGGTAGCAGATGACAGAACAAGGAGTAATGGTCTTAAGTTGCAGTGGGGGAGATTTAGGTTGGATATTAGGAAAAACTTTTTCACGATGAGGGTGGTGAAACACTGGAATGCGTTGCCTAGGGAAGTGGTGGAATCTCCTTCCCTAGAAGTTTTTAAGGTCAGGCTTGACAAAGCCCTGGCTGGGATGATTTAGTCGGGGATTGGTCCTGCTTTAAGCAGGGGGTTGGACTAGATGACCTCCTGAGGTCCCTTCCAACCCTGATATTCTATGATTCTATGCTAGAAGGGAGCCTTATTCCCTGTAGAGGGAAGAAAGTTTGCTAAGATTAATTAAAGCACCTGAAGCCAATTAGAGCACCTGAAGCCAATCACTTTATAAAAACCCCCTGCCTCAATCAGAGAGGAGGAGGAGTTGAAGCAGAGTGGATTGGTGTTGGAGCAGAGAGCAGTTTGGAGGAGTTGAAGCAGAGTGGATTGGTGTTGGAACAGAGAGCAGTTTGGAGGAGTTGAAGCAGAGGGATTGATGTTGGAGCAGAGAGCAGTTTGGAGGGAAGCAGAGGAGAGTTTGGAGAAGTGCTGCGGTGGGCTAAGAAGACCAAGACCCTAGGTAAAGGGACACCTGGTTTGTGCAGAGGGAGGGCAGGAAGCCCTGCAAGCTGAAGGATGGGAGAGGGAAATAGCCTAGGGGAAGGAACTGCTAGTTCAAATGGTTAACTGCTATCCCTAGGGCCCCTGGGCTGGGACCTGGAGTTGAGGGTGGGCCTGGGTCCCTCTTTCTCCACTCCCCTCCTCTAGGACACTAGTGGGGCAGTTAATACCCCACCCCTCCACCAAGAAGAGAAAGTGTGAGACCCATCATAGTAGTGCTGGCCATTTGCCACACTATGTAATGGATTTTCAGATAGTATCGGTAGTTGTGCCTTGGAAATACATAGCATGCATAATTGTTATGCAGACCTCACCCTATTATACTGGCCAGCAGTTTAAATGAAAAATTCCATTACCTTGTCCTGTTTCCTTTGTTCCCTGTTGGTGGGGGGGATGGGACAGGGAGAGGGGGACGATGACAGTTATTCACTTCAAACAAAAAATGTAGCCACAAGCTCTCATGTGATGTGATGTAGGGTGGGTGGAATGAAACAACAAGTGAGTCAGGAAAATGCTAGTGTTGTGTCGGCAGCCACATATACATAGTATATGTTAGTAGCTGAGAGGCCTAGGTCTATTCGACATTGGTGAGGCCTCATCTGGAGTACTGTGTCCAGTTTTGGGCCCCACACTTCAAGAAGGATGTGGATAAATTGGAGAGAGTCCAGCGAAGGGCAACAAAAATGATTAGGGGTCTGGAACACATGAGTTATGAGGAGAGGCTGAGGGAGCTGGGATTGTTTAGCCTGCAGAAGAGAAGAATGAGGGGGGATTTGATAGCTGTTTTCAACTACCTGAAAGGGGGTTCCAAAGAGGATGGCTCTAGACTGTTCTCAATGGTATCAGATGACAGAACGAGGAGTAATGGTCTCAAGCTGCAGTGGGGGAGGTTTAGATTGGATATTAGGAAAAACTTTTTCACTATGAGGGTGGTGAAACACTGGAATGCGTTACCTAGGGAGGTGGTAGAATCTCCTTCCTTAGAGGTTTTTAAGGTCAGGCTTGACAAAGCCCTGGCTGGGATGATTTAACTGGGAATTGGTCCTGCTTTGAGCAGGGGGTTGGACTAGATGACCTTCTGGGGTCCCTTCCAACCCTTATATTCTATGATTCTATGATTCTACACAAATGCCTTTATGGCCTGAGTTTGAGAGATGCTGAGCACTTGTGGGTCCCATTGCTTTTAACTGGATTTGTGGGTGCTGAGCATTTCTGAAAACGAAGCGCTTAGGGTGAAACCCTGGCTCCATTGTCAATGGGAGTTTTGCCCAAGGAAATCTGTGTATCAAGTGATTAATGTGACACTGTCAAAAAACCGGCACGAAATTTAAACTACTGTCATTTTCTTTATTACAAAGTTCACACATTTCTTCTAGATGTGTAATTTTTAATTAAAAACATCACTTTATCCATTACAGTAAACAATAAAAATCTGATCTCCACTTAGGAGTGGTCATACAGCGACAAACCAATGCATCTGCATAGCTCAGCATTTACAAACAACCCTACCATAACAAACCTATGCAAACGTCCAGCTGTTCTGAGAAACTCTGCAGTAAAAAAGTCATTGGGGAAAGCCCAACAGTTTAGGACAGTCACACATTGACAAACTAGAGTGTGCAACTCAGCACAGACATGCTACGCTACAATAACAAAGCAGTATGAATGTGTGATGGAAGGAAAAACATTCTGGGAAGTAAACAGATTTCATATTCAAATGTAGAAAGAATGAATGAAAACGAGGGTTTAAAAAAATTAAAATGTCATTTAAAAGACTGTACCGGTGTCCTGCTGAAATGCTGTAATGTTTGAGACTAGGATACTAGGATTGTTTCTACGTTGTAGTTCTTTGTTAGAACCATAAGCCCACACTAACTAAGGATGGGAGAGGCAGGCTAGGATAGTTTGGACAGGAGTGGCAAGTGCTGCTTAAGAAGCTGTTCTTTCAGACAAAAATTCTATGGGCTTGGTCCTCCAGTGCACCCAGGCTCTGCTTCCAAGGGGCTTGTCCCAGCTCCTTGATTGTCAACTGCCTGGCATGGGTGTAAATTAAAGCTGAAAGGAGGCAGCTTTAACTTATACCACTGATGTAAGTCAGATGTAGATGAACCTACATTACTATGGCTTTTCCCTTCCACTCTCCTGCCCCAGAACACCTTTCCCTTTCCCTCCCCAACACGCTCTCTCTCACGGAACTGACACAGCGCCTGCCGCCTCTTATGCGAAGAAGAGGAAGGGTTCCAGTGCCGGAGGTCTGAGGCTGAGCAGTGCAGCTGGCACAGGAGATGTCACTGCTGCCTCTGGTAGCTTTGCAGTGTTGAAGAGTCCCTTGCAAAGGGCAACTTTGAAGGGGCACTCTCCAGCTGCTTTACGTTCGCTTCATGCCTTGTGAACCTGGTGGACCAGAGAATCCACCCCTGCCTCCTCCTGGTGGATTTTTTTATTCTAATATTCTGCTGTTCCTGCATGTGCTGAGCTCCTCTTGATGTCCCTGGGAGGGCATGGATGGAGGGAGGGCAGACGATGGTGTTGAAATCTGCCATGTAACTCCAAGAAGAGAGTTTTATACTCAAGCCTCGCAGCCATAAAGCTATCAAGTTACCTTGTCTTCTGTCACTTAGTTTTCCTTCTCACCGCTAATGTGACCTTTGACTGTTTTATGCACAGACAAACATGGATTTGTTACAGCTGACATTTGAGGTAAAACTCCAATTACTGAATGCATTTAGTGCTGAGAATGGAGTGAGGAATCCATGCCAGGAGCTGGATACACAATAAACCATACTTGCCACAACCTATCAAGCATATTTTTCAGACTGCATGTAGCCTGCAGAATATATAGCATTTGTTAGAGTTTGGGCTTTAACCACAAGCAAAAGTGTGAGCAGAATGAGAATCCATGCACAGCACAAACCACCTTTGTTCTGCAAGTCTTTAGCATGTTTTTGCAGAAAGCATTTTCATTTTCTGGCTGGATTAAGCAGTGACAGCTAAACAGAGTGATCATTCTGGGTTTGCCAAACCTATGTGGAAATAGTTTCCTTTCGCAGGTGCTTCCTATGCTGTTCCCTACTGTTGCAGCATGTCCAGAGAAGAGCAAAACTTCAAACTGTGGAATTGTACATGAAGTGTTTTTAATTGTGATACCCCATGGCCCATTTCTCTAGGGTGTAGAAGAGCTCTCTCTGATAACACTGGGTCTCACTATGACAGATATGAGCTCTTACTGCTGGTAAAGGAAATATACCACAACTTCTGAGGCTTCTCTCACTTTTTCACAACAACCCGAGATCAGTGACACTGATATTTCTCTCACTACCACAGCAGTCAGGGGTTACACACAATAGTTACTGGTGCTGCTCTGCATGCCAGCCATAGGATCCACCACAGTCATTGCTGCTCCTCTCACTTCTGGGAATGAATGGATCATGCATGGGGCAAAAAGTAGAATCCTTCAGAATTCAGTATCCCATATCACATTGTTCCGGCCACCCAGTCCTGCTGTGTAGATACCATTTACCCCATGACATTTCCCCAATATTTTGGGAATATTTCCAGTTAGCAGTACAGATGAGCCTAACTTGCAAAGGTCAATCCTGATGTGAATTTTTCCTAACAGAAGGTGGTCAGCTCCGTGGTTTTGCTTTAGGCTTCTGTTTGTTCTGATAATGATTAGATGGTAGGACATGAGTACACAGAGTGGCTAATTCCCAGTGGTTACTTCTCTGCACCATGTAGATTGAGGGATAAACTGTTATTTTTGTTCTTAAATCAGCAAGATCCAATATCCTGATTCATAGTGTGGAAAAAAGATAAAAAGCTGAAGAATGTAAATGGGCAAGGAAACAAATCTGACATCAAGGGCCTATGATACTTTGAGTCAAGGACTGTTGGAGGAGGGAGCATCATACAGCTGTGTTGTAGGGAGTGACTCATGAATATACAGTATGAATCTCCAACTGTCCCATAATTGTAGTGTTGTGGTTTATGGCGCATAAAGATTAGGAGAATCTGGTAACAGTAGAAGCTAAAAATTATGGTTTAGACAATCATGTACAGGCTATGATTCAGTTCAAACACAGTGGATACTACCAGCTAGAGAGCCAAACTTTAGTTGCATTCAGACAAAATCCAGCCTTCCTCAGGCAGAATGATCTATTTTTCTTTGTATCACCCCTGGAAGTTACATGTCCTGGAAATGGGAACATTTCTAGACCTGGAAGATAAAAATTGGCCCATTACAAATTCTCCTCATTCCCATTTTTACACTCTCTCCATTCTCTGTTAGCACACTGTAGGCTCTAGTTTCCTCTCAGAAAACAGCTTTACCCCGTGGGGATGAAACTTGTCCAACATTCAGGAATTATGCACCATAGTTACTATCCCCAAATTGTGACATATCAGTGTTTGCCAAAGGCTCTTGGATTGCTCAAATAATAAAAGATTAGTGGTGAGTCAGCCATCTTGGCCATAATCCAAACCCTTCTCTGGGGCCAGTATTGCTGGAATGTCTCTGATGCAAATCCGTCTCCAGTTTTAGCAACCACCACCCCTTTTTACACAGGTTTTCCACCCAAATATCTATTGGGGGGCTCCTTTTCTGCCTGCTTTGGTCACCCTTTAGCCTGTTCCTGGCCATAATGAATAGTTGTATCCAAATGGTGGCTGACCAGCAGGAGACACGGATAGCAAAAGTGAGAATTAGAATGGATTGACTTTGGCTGGGGGTGAACTGTGAGCCTTCCCCACCAGCCATCTTAGTCACCAGGCATTGTGGTCCTGCATCTCCTCTCATTTACTCTGCTTTTACATCAGCATAGCTCTGTTCAGTTACTCCTAATTTACACCAATATAAGTGAGAGGCTCCCAGGCCTTGTCAGTTCAACCTGGCAGACTAAGTTAGGACATAACAAATATCTCTCCATCATACCACCCCACAAAGAGGCTGATGAAGAGCAATCTTCTCTGGTGAGAAGCCATCCCCAGTGGGTAAGTGCTAGGAGACAGCTGGAGGCAGATGGCAGGAGAGGATCAGTTATTTCCCTCTGACACCCAGGGAAGAATCCTGCACTCTGAGACTAGTAGTAAAGATAAATAATAGCACCTTCTACTGTGGCTCCCGAAGTGCTTTGCAGCCTAATTAATTAAACTTCTCAACTCTCCATCATCATAGGCACTTGTTGTTCTTACCCTTTCACGGTTGGGGAAACTGAGACACAGTGTCGGTGACTTCCCAAGGTTACACAGCAAGTGAGTGGCAGAGCTGGGACCAGTTCCCACATCCTTGGACTCCCAGTACTGTGCTTTAGTCAGGAAACCATGCTTCTGGTCTCCAAGACAGGAGCACAAGAAGCAATGGATGGCTGTATCCGGGGGCTGCCCAAGAAGATACCTCTACTCCAAGTCTGGGATTTTCAAAGGTACCTATTAAAGTATGTTGCTGCTGCAGGCGTCCACTTGCTGTGTCAAGTCACAACCTGGACTCTATGACCTTAAAAATAGCTGTTTAGATGTTGCGGCTTGAACTGGAGCTCAGGCTCCGAAGCCAAGGGAAGACTTCACAGCCCCAGCTGCAAAGTCTACACAGCTATATTTAGCACCGTAGCGTGAGCCTAAGTCTGTTGACCCCCAGCTCTGAGCCTTGCTGCCGCAGTCCATGTAGATGTATCCCAAGAGTTTGGTACTCAATTTCCCATGAATTTGGATGAGACTTGGGTGCCTAACTCTGTGTTAGGCGCCTTTGAAAATCACAGCCCAGAAGCCCATTCTCAAAGGGAAGGTGGCAGGAGATGGCCAAGTGTAGCCTGCTAAGAAGAGCCCTGTGCTGTAGAAACTCATCCATGGATTGCAGGCAAGAGGAAGGAGCTGGGGTTTGGACGGATGAGTTTTGTGACTGATTGCCTGGCCCATGGCTTTCTATACTGGTTGTGATCACTTGCAGTGACAATGTGACACGGAATGGAGTGGGTGGGACAGATTCACAACACATCAGGGAAAGCCAAAAAACTTAGAAAATGTTTAGAATTAGCTGAAAACATTGAATTGTTTATGGTGTATTATTCTCAGGAGAGACAGATACTGAGGGGGATGCATTAGAGAAAGGCATGCACTAGAAGCAGCATCTAAAAGGACTGTATAGGCAATTAATACACGTTCTGTCTCCATAGATTTCACGAGCCACAAATCATTCCCATGCTGCTTCCCTTAACAGGTGATGCTATGACCACCCCGGGCATCTTAATGACATGGGCCCACCCGGCCCCACTTCTGGGATTTTAGAACACCCAGTTCCAGCAGGCAGCCCTGAGTGATGCACTGACTTGTCTAGTCTGGCACTGCAATGTATAAATGGTGAGTGTATTACATAGCCCCATGTCCCAACCCACTTCCCCTGAGTTCTCTCTGCAGTGTCCTTGACTTTGTGGCTCAGAAGTAGCAGAGTAGTATTCTGAGATGAGGGGCTAAGTCTCCTCCGTCAGGTGTCCCCTCTCCTTTCTGGGAAGACTTATGATGCTATAACACTGTTAAATACACCGGAGAAGGTTGGAGAGCTAGTTTGCTCTAACAGAACCTTTTCACTCATCATAATTAAGGAGTTTCTCAACCCTGCTGTCAATGAGCCAGAAGGGTTGTAAAAAGCTGCTTGGGTCTCAGGAGGAGATTTTTCCCCAACGGAACATCACAGCGAAGACATCCCAGGTTATGAGAGACAGAATGGAGAGAAACCAAAGCACTGAAAGCCACCCTGAAAAGATTTGTGCAAAACAGGAAAGAATCAGAGAGGGGAATGAGAGAAAAGTAACATGCTACTTTGGGGATTCTCAACAGCAGCCTGGGTTTCAGTGCAGTGGGCAAGAGTTTAAGGATAAACAAGCTTGCGTTAGGAAGAGGTTTTAGGACTAACAAGGCTTGTGGGGCTAGAGACGACAGTAGTGTTTTAAAAGGGGAGGCTGCCTGAGACCTGAGTAGGTCACCTCTGTGGTAGTCAGTGATCACTCAGTGCTTGCAAGAGATCTGCTTTATTCTGGCCTTGTTCCACCTGGCTGTGCATAATAACAAGAGCTTCACAGCATCCAGCCCAGAGTCTCTGTCTGAGATGCTCAGCCCTTCTAGGCACAGTCCCCATTTCCCTTCCAAGCCAAAACTCAATAACAGTAACACTTAAAAAACCAGCATTGACATATCACACAATTACCAATACTTAAAACCCACCTAAAAACTAAGCCTAACAATATTCAGTGAGGCTTTGAAGTGCCCTGCGCTGTTGGTTGGCCCTCAGGACTCACCTGCCATAACAGCATCACTGCTAACAGGAAGTGGTATGTCCACTTGTTCTGCTTGTGCCAGGAGCCTGGGCTCTGTTATCTTAACCTGCTGTGGTTGTTGCCTGTCTGAGATGACCTCAAGCACAATGTCAGACTCAGTGCCCCTTATCTCCCTCCATTCGGGGATTTGGAGAAGGTGCAGCCTAGTCCACAGCAGTGTGTGTACGTCTCGGGTGGCACCTCATGATCACAGGGCAACCTCATATGTCACCACTGTTGTTTGTGACCCTTTTCTCCCATTGTAGAGATACACAGCACTATTGTTGTTAAGTGGTGGCAGCTCCCTGGACTCTAAATCACAGTGATTTCTTTTTGTTTTGCTTTATCTGATTCTTTATACATTAGCAAGTCTTCAGTGACTCTGACTTCAATTTCCTATTATGCAGGCATTCTTCTTTTCAGTGTGCTGTTGAACAAACTGTCAGCAGATGACAACCTATGCGTCATTGGTGCTGTTCTGTATTTTAACAGTGCTAGATATGGGCCAGCATCAGACCCTCAGCCATTCTCCACCAAATCATTGGATTGGGGATAATGGGGACTAGCTGTTACATATCTTAACCCCAACTTCACTGCAAACTGCTTAAACTCATGCTCACTAGACTGTGGCCCATTGTTAGACATTACTATGTCAGGTATACCATGCCTAGCAAAAATAGATTTGATATGCATAGCCTTCTAGTAAGGGAGAATAATAATAATAATGGACAAATACATAGTTTTTTCCAGACAACGTAAACAAATCTGCTTATGTTGCTCCATGGGGCCATTTTTTCCTGTGCCACCAACATAGGCTCTTTTGCTTGACTTGGGCTGAATTTTTGGCGTATGTGACAAGCCTTAATTACTTCCTCAATGTCATTGTTCATTGGAGGCCAGTATAAAATGTCTCTGGCCCTTCTCTTAGGTTTTTCCATCTCTAAATGTCCTGCTTTCCATGTTTCTCTCCCACATTGAATGCCTGTTATTCTCCAGGTTCAGCAGCTCCCTAACATAATCCCCAACCTCCCCGATCCCATGGAAACCCAAACACCTCAACCCATAGGGTCAAGGATGCTTGGGTCAGGGAGCAGATTGCTGAGAAGTGTCAAGGGGAGCAG
Organism: Caretta caretta; assembly: GCF_965140235.1. Lineage (NCBI taxonomy): Eukaryota > Metazoa > Chordata > Testudines > Cheloniidae > Caretta > Caretta caretta. The sequence continues at coordinate 61,608,616 of NC_134212.1, read as the reverse complement.
TAACACTCCACAGCAATGTGGATCCACATGGGAGTTGTGATAAATGAAAGGGGAGGGAGGGTAGGTCCTTTTTATGGACAGCCAGCCAGTTAGCTGCGAAATCCCTTTTAGTAGCTGTTCTCTACTTGCTTTTCCTGTAAAGTGTTAAAAAAGCCCATAGGTAAAAGGAAGGGAGTGGGCACCTGACCATAAGAGCCAATGGGAGGGCTAGAACTTTTTAAAATTGGGGAAAAAACTTTCCCCTTTCCTGTTTGTTGTTCTCTCCGGAGATAAGACACAGAGCAGCAATGCTGTAAGAAGCTTGCGCCAAGTATGAAAAATCATCAAATCATGCCTAGAAACTACTTATTTAAAACCCCAGATATGTAAGTAGATCAGAAAATGTCTAGGAAGACACGATTAGGTTTATCTATTTAATTTCTGTAAGGCTTGTGGGCTCTTCTTTGCTAACCCCAGGTGCTTTTGTTTGCTTGTAACCTTTAATCTGGACCTCAAGAAAGTTATTTTAATGCTTAATCCTAAAAAGTGGTTCTTTTTAAAAATCTATCAATAGTCTGAGTTTTTAGATGTATTTTCTTTCTTTTTGTTTTTAATAAAATTTACCTTTTTTAAGAACAAGATAGGGTTTTTGTGTCCTAAGAGGTTTGTGCATATGTTTAATTAGCTGGTGGCGACAGCTGATTTCCTTTTTCTTTCTCCACTCTTTCACGGAGGGGGCAGTGAAAGGGCTTGAGGGTACCCCACAGGGAGGAATTCCCAAGTGCGCCTTCCTGGCTTCAAAGGGTTTTTTTGCATTTGGGTGGTGTCAGCATCTACCCATCCAAGGTCAGAGAGAAGCTGTAACTTTGGGAGTTTAATAAAGTCTGGATTGGCCAGTATTAATTTTTAGAATCCTTGCAGGCCCCCACCTTCTGCACTCAAAGTTCCAGAGTGGGGAATCATTCTTGACAGGAGTCAATGCTGCTTGAAGCTGCATTAATTCCAAACCCTTGCCTATATCCCTACTAGATGAGGTGGGATGGGATGGCAGACCTGCAGGCTGAGGAACAGTAGCAGCTTGGCTGCAGACAGGATGGCCAGCCATCATCTGCATACCATGTAAATGCAGCTTTCTGTCCCAGCAGGAGTGGGGGATGGGGGTATGCCCCTGGTCGTCACCATATCCTTCCCCTCTGTGGTGGGCATTCACAGGAAACCTGGCAAGATGAAGCTCAGGTTGTGTCCTAAGTTCTCTGTCCCACAACCTGGGCTTTGGGCCAGGAAGGTTGTATATGTACATGGTATTGATTTCAGACCCGTCTCTCTTCCATCCCTCCTTGCAGTGTGGAATTGGACATATTACCACTTTACTCAGGAATACATCGTTTTTTCTTCCAATTAATGCAAGGCACCAAACTATGATTGTTTTATACATGGTCAAACAAGCAGCTGTGTTGACATGGGTGTAGCTGCCTCTTGTAATCCTTGGCAGCTCTATGTGCCTCTGCTCAGCAGTGCTATTCTGGGACTGAGCATCTTTCCGCAACATGAGAGAACTGAAACTGTCTGATGTGACTCATGTAATGGGCTTGCCAGAGAAGGTCTGCTAGTAGAATTTACCTGAAGGCATTTCAAAACAGCTTGCTGTGGATGGATATAAGGCATGTCAGTAGATCAGAAGAATTAGTCAAAGCCTGGGAAACAGACTTAATAGGTGGAGTGGCATAGAGACAGCAGAGCCTGCTGGAGTACACAGAGACTGGGCCACTGATTTCTTCCCAGGGGGTCAAGGCAGCAAGGCTCATTCACAGTTGTGGGGACTAGTGTATGGAGATAGGGTCCCAGGCTTTGGAAGGGAAGTTGTAGGGAGATGTCAGAATTGATAGGGCCATGGAAACTTATCTGGAGGGAAGGGTAAGGGGGTTCTTTTAACCTGAAAGAGCTGAACAGCTGGGACTTACCTTCATGGGTTGGGGATGATCTTTAACTATAAGACACATAAGACATCAGAGGAGAAAGAAAATAGACTCTAACTCTCCTTGCACCCTTTAGGACATCACTAGTATTCGCTTGACTAGCCAACCCCCAGCAGTGGTTCCACAGCAAGCAAATCTGAACTTTACAAATGAAACCTGCTGGAACTCAAGGAGAGGCATTGAGCCTTCCTCTGCTGGGAACACGGTTTTGCTTTGTGGGGGTTGGATCTCAGTGTAGCAGGGGAGGAGCATCAGATGCCATAAACCTGCATCAGTGCCAAGTGGATGCCTTGAAGATCAACTAGTGTATTAAGCTTGTGTGTGTCCCTAATGCACCCCTGGGCATAAGAGGCCTGACCTGATTTTAACTTGCTTCAGATCCAGCCTCCAGTTATGGCTGTACATTGTTTGGAGCCTGATCTCCCCTTAGACTGATTTCACTTGGAGTTAGGAACCTAAATACCATTCAAAATCTCGGCCCTAACCTGCTTAGGTGCCTTTGAAAAATCCCATTAGGCATCTATCTGCATCTTTAGGCACCTAAATATTTTTGCAAATCTGACCCTTCGTTTCTGTGGGCCTTATCTCATCTGTAAAGTGGGACTACTACTAATTCCTTACTCCCACCCTTTCTCTGTTTAGACTGTAAGCTCTTTTGGGAAGGGTCTGTCTTTTACTCTGTGTTTGTACAAGCACCTAGCACAATGAGGCTCCAATCTTAGTTGGGGCCCTTTCAGCATTACCACAATACAAATACATAATAATAAATTGGAATTAATCCACGCATGGAAGGATAGTACTTTTTGGCACCCACTGAAGGTATGATCAGTGAGACATACACACTACATGTAAAAGTAGCATAGCATGCTACTACCTGTTAGAACAACTCCAGCAGGTCAACTCCAGCAGGCCTGGCATCCTGTCTCCTCTTGCCACAGAGTGTGGGGAGATAAACACTAAAAATAAAACCCAGCTCAGCACCTGAGTAATGTGCTGCATTTACTGTGAGAGAGCTACCAGCAGGGAGTTTCCAGTTAGCACATACATGAAGATAACAATATTTTAAGATAGCATCCATAAAATAACTCACTGCAGAAACTGGTTTTGCTATTGCAGGTAAGTTTTTGCTTGGATCATTAGCTGCTTTCAGGTGTACTCAGAGGGAACATAACTTTGAAAAGTGAACTGCAAAGAGAAAATAAAAACTCCATTTACTTCATTGCACTTCCTGGCAAAGTGTCTCACCAGCCAGAGCACCCCATTATGCAGGGTTTCATCCTCTGTAGTCCTGCCAGGTCTGCTGGTGGTCCCCTTTTGCCTTGTGACTCACTTCTGGCAGGACCAAATTTGGTCTCACCCCTTTCAGGGTAACCCAGGGTTTTCACCCAATAGTCCCAGGCCTAATAGTCTTTCTGACCCCTTCTGTCTTGGGTGTTCTCTCTATTCCTTCCAGTGAGGCTATAAGGGAACTCTCTCTCTTCCTCTACCCTGGGTTCCAGACTAGGGACCCTGTAGCAAGTGATCAAGGTCTGTCTGGTCAGACCTCCTGATTCTTCCCTGGGATGCTTCCTACAATATCTCCACCTTCTCCTCAGGGGGGCTCTTATTCTCAGCAGGGGTCTGCTCTGAGGCCCGGCCCCTAGTCTCAGCCCTTGAGGTAACAAAGGAAAAGAAAATAAGGTAACAGAAATAGATAGCTCCACCTTCTCTGTCTGGTGCCCAAAAGGGCTGGGGAGGAAGATACCAGTAAAAGGAGGACACTCAGGCCTAAGAATAGTAAACTATGCTTTATTGAAGGAAGGAAGAACTTACGCTCCAATCTGCGTGGGGAGCCCCTAGGACGCGTGGAGGGGCTGCAGGGGACTCTGGCCATTTGGGACAGCTGACCAGGCAGGACTCCACCGGAGGGGAGTCCTCTGCAGCGCTATATTCTCTGTGCTTATATCGGGGTTACATGGGGTCAACAGCTGGCTACATTCTTACATGTATGATTCATGCTTATTATATAAACTGACTCGTTTACAGGCAAAAATATGCTGAGCTATGCTACATCTTTTGGCAGGGTCTGTCAGGGTCTGTCAGACAAAGTTCATTGAATCTTCATTGCATCTTCCGCTTACATCCAGTCACATACTCAGTCCACCACTTAGCTCCTCGCCAATCTTCCGCAACCCTGCCCCCCCTACACTGTCCTACCTGGGTCTTCCAGCCATCTGTGCTGACGCTCTGCGCTCACAATCTACCTGAGGTACTTGGGTCTCTGCGGTGCTCCTCTCTGGGAGTTGAGAGTGAGATGTCTTTCCACTTCTCCAGGCTGGCCTCTTCTGAATGGAGCTTCTCCCCTTTTAAGGTTCCTCTTCCAAGATCAGCATGCTTTGCAGATGCAGTGGGACAGTGCTACCTGAGCTCAAAGCTGCTCTTTAACTCCTTCTTGCCTGGTGCTGGGTTTGTACATCCTGTCACAGGGTAATAATAGCTTACACTAACACAGCGCTTTCCCTCCCAAAGGGTCCTCCTGCATTTTACAAGCCATATGTACTAAGTATACACCAGAATTGCTCCATCAGTCCATGAATTCCCTTCTCTCTGGAGTAGGAAGTGGCAACTCTTTAACAGCACACAAGTATACTATACAAGTTTAGGATAGACAGTAAAGGCACATGTGCCATCACAGAGCAATCTATTCTAGAAGAGTTACGGTCCAGGACTAGCTGTATCTTTGACCTCTTTTTCTTTCCTTCATGAGCCCAGTGACAGGCCCAGCACCTTTATTTCTCTCAGGGTAGAATCCTGCAATTCACAGCACTTTTAGACTGGGTCTTATGACTACGACATCTCTGTTCACCAACCGTGATGACTCCTCAGGCCTGATGTGTTCGTCCATCAGCACAGACTCCCTTTGGGAGCTGAAGCAGAAGGTGACAGAGTGACTCAGAACAGCTTCTTTGGAACAAACTACAGTGGAGTCGCATCTTACATGGGGGTTAGGTTCTAAAGTCAGCATGTAAGGCTAAAATTGTGTATAGTCAAAATTACCCTTGAAAATCTCTTAAATCGCCCATAAAGTACAGTATACTGTACATGGTTTTGTGTATACATCCCTGTACAGTAATATGTATAATGTATACAGCAATGTACAGTATATAATAGAGTACTTATGCAAAATATAATTTTACAGTACTGTCTAATTACAGGGCGTCGTCAGGGCTTGATGTCGATCCAGGAGACGGAGGTGACGGAGAGCTTGGGTGACGGAGAGCGAGTCATAGACAAAGTGGTTGGCTCTGGTACAGCTCGAGAAGTTGATTGCATAGGCTCATCTGCTGCTGGTTGTTTTTCCTTGAAAAACATGGTGATTGGCAACTGTCGCTGTTGTTGTCTCTTGAGCAGCTCAAACGTTTCTTGATAGTCTCAAATCATCCGTAATACTAAGTGTGATTTTGAGGCTTCGTTCCATAGAGGGATCGTATTCAGAAATTAAATCATTCTTCATTGGCAGATGCAGCTTCACCAGTAGTCTGCACGTTTTTGAGGTTGAAGCGGTTCCTAAAACTGTTAAACCAAACTTGGCTGGCTTTGAATTCCTTCTCATCAGAAGGCTGTCCCTCTTTGGTGGGAGGTTTGAACAGCATGTAGAGGCTAAGAGCCTTTTCTCGCAACGTGTTGCCATTGAGAGGCACACGTTTACGGTTCATGTCCTCCAGCCATAAGTTTAATGCGTTTTTAGTCTTGTCTTATCACACACTTGGCTCGTCACCTTAGCAGTTATTGGAGCACTTGATGCCACAGCTTGATGAATTTCTCTCTCTCGAATCTTGATGGCACGGATGCTAGATTCATTGCGGCCATATTTACATGCCACATTGGAGACCGACATACCGTCTCTCTAAGTCCAACACAGCCAGTTTTTCCTCCAGTGTTGGAACAGATCGCTATTTTCTTGGTTGAGCACCAGATGAAGTAGTTGGCTTGCGTTTAGGGGCCTTGCTGTACAAAAAATACATATCTTTAAACACTAGAATCACATTCAGCACGGCAAGATGCTCACACTATGAGAGGCATGTGGGAACTGAGGGAACAGCAGATTCACATCTCCCATCTCACGCTCACTCTGGGGCGTACGCTCATTGAGTGGAATGGTGGGTGGAATCGCCCGCACTATTTACAGGTATCTTGTTGTTTTTCTTTTTTTTGCTGAGTGCGTATAGTTGAATTCATGTAAGTTAAATGCGCATATGATGTTTATTCAAGCAGCATCGCAATCAGAGAAAAGGGTTAAAGCCACCAAAGGCCTACACATGCTTAATATTTTCCTCAAGACTTAGGGAGGCCCAACTGATCCCAGACACCCCTACTTCTGGGAGCCAGGGTACAATCTTACTTCCTGTACACCCTGCCTCTCTCCCTCTGATCATTAGGGATGCTCTGTTAACCATTTCCAAACTCTTCGTCTGATGTTTCCTGTCCCAGTTACCGGGTGTTATGTCTCGCTTGTTCAGAGACAAAACTTCAAAGGCCTTGACACCTGTATTGTCAGTTAAGTACTGGTGGTTGGGTTAGCTAAAGACATTGACCCTGATTCCTGCAGAAGTCTCAAACCACCTAAGACTGACTTATCCATAATTATTCTTTAGCAAGCAACACAATAACCATGAAATAGTCACAAAATATTATAGATATCCACCATGATTTTCACCAGGACATGACAACAGCGTTTATTATTATTACTTGCCTTACATTTAGCACCTAGAGGTCAAAACTGAAATCAGTCTCCATGGTGCCGTGGACTGTACAAACACTTAACAAGTCACCCCCTGCCTTGAAGAACTTCCATTCGAAACAGACAAGACAAACAGAGTTCGCTCCAGTAGTCTTTGGATCAAGCCTTAAGTGATTTGCTAAATATCACATAGGGAGTCTATGGGAAAGTCAGGAATCAAATCCAGATCTTGAGTTTTAACCCCATGCCTGCCTCTCAAGACCATCCTTTCTAGTTAAAGATTGATGAGCCAACCAACAACTTTAGTCTAGCTAATTTTTTTTTTAAATAATACATTTGTATCCTGGTGAGTGCAGGCATTCAGCACATGTTGAAGAAATAAATGGGTTTTTATATTTCATATGCAGGCTTTTTTATTCTTTTAAAAGCACAGTGTAAAGGGGGAAATGCCCAGTTTTGCAGATGAAGTGTATATCCAAAATCCTGTCCAAAATGCTTTTTATGCATAAACAGATTGGACGTAGGGACCTCACTTCAGTTCCATAGGGCTAAATCTGCAGCCTTCTCTGCAATGCCATGTTTTCAAAAGAGATCCAGATTGGTTTCTGCTTCTGTTTTGCATTGTTATTTACCTTCCAGTTTTCAGAATGGAGAGAGATAAATAGTGGTGTCCCCCAGGGATCTGTACTGGTCCCAGTCCTATTTAACATTCATAAACCATTTGGAAAAGGGGGTAAACAGTGAGGTGGCAAAATTTGCAGATGATACAAAACTACTCAAGATAGTTAAGTCCCAGGCAGTCTGCGAAGAGCTACGAAAGGATCTCACAAAACTGGGTGACTGGCCAACAAAATGTCAGATGAAATTTAATGTTGATAAATGCAAAGTAATGCACATTGGAAAACATAATCCTAACTATACATATACAATGATGGGGTCTAAATTAGCTGTTACCACTCAAGAAAGAGATCTTGGAGTCATTGTGGATAGTTCCCTGAAATCATCCACTCAATGTGCAGCGGCAGTCAAAAAAGCGAACCGAATGTTAGGAATCATCAAGAGAGGGATAGATAATAAGCCAGAAAATATCATATTGCCTCTATATAAATCCATGGTACACCCACACTTTGAACACTGGTCGCCCCATCTCAAAAAAGATATATTGGAATTGGAAAAGGTTCAGAAAAGGGCAACAAGAAGGATTGGGGTATAGAACGGCTTCCATATGAGGAGAGATTAATAAGACTGGGACTTTTCAGCTTGGAAAAGAGGTGATTAATGGGGGCTATGATGGAGGTCTATAAAATCATGAGTGGTATAGAGAAAGTAAATAAGGAAGTGTTATTTACCCCTTCTCATAATACAAGAACAAGGGACCACCAAATGAAATTAATATGTAGCAGGTTTAAAACAAACACAAAGTGTTTTTTCATGCAACGTGCTGTCAACCTCTGGAACTCCTTGCCACAGGGTGTTGTGAAGGCCACTACTATAACAGGGTTCAAAGGGGAGCTAGATAGATTCATGGAAGATAAGTCCATCAGTGGCTATTAGCCAGGATGGGCAGGAATGGTGTCCCTAGCCTCCATTTGCCAGAAGCTGGGATTGGGTGACAGGGCATGGATCACTTGATGATAACCTGTCTGTTCATTCTCTCTGGGGCACCTGCCATGGGGCACCTGCCATTGGCCACTGTCAGAGGACAGGATACTGGGCTTGGTGGACCTTTGGTCTGACCCAGTATGGCCGTTCTTATGTTCCTTTTTGGAAAAAACAAAAACAAAACCCTCTCATGGGAAAACATTACAGTTTATTCCATCTGCATAAGAAAAGGCAGGATGCTTTGCTGGCTAATTCATCATGTGTGCAAAAAAAAAAAAAAAATTGTGGCCAAGACCTACTTAAAATATACCTCCAAAGTAAAGCAGGCCAAACTACATTGAGCCTAAAAGAGCTTTAGTCAGCATAGAAAGCAAGTCAGCCGTTTTTACTGAACCAGCCAATCTGTGATCCCCATACCTGGCCAGAATGTTGCGCCTGTATTATGTTGTACAAGGAGTAACATCTAACATATTGCCTGATAACAAATTGCTTGCTTCCATTATGAGCAAATATAGAAGTTTGGAGAAAATCCATGCAAAATCTTATTAGACATCCTCTACTGTCCTCCTTCATACGCTGAGACTCAGAATTCCATCTAGAACTGCTTAAAAGTTCTGAGCCTGTTGCTCCCTGTAGGTATAGGCAACTGATAATGATGAACTGGAAACTTGCAGATCATTTGTCTGTCACCAGATGAATCTCATCAATTTTTGTTGGAAAGGACATGAGATGTACAGTAATGCTTATGAGGACAAGTTATGTGTCTGAAGATGACACATGACCTGAACTACATGTCTTGTTTAAAAACTGTACAGATTTCCCTAATCCCCATTTTACTGATGTAACACCCAATCCTGCAGCCTTAATGCAAGCAAAACTCTCTGAGTGCTTTATTTGCATGGAATTGGAGGAATGGGTGTTTAAAGCCTGCTTCTGCAGACACTTACACAAGTCATCCCATTGATTTTAGCGAGATGCTGTATGAGTAAGTAGCACTCACGTAACTTTGTAGGATCAAAGCTTAAGTTTGTGAATAAGTTTTAAAATTGCTTTGGGATCTTTCAGGATGAAAAGAGCTCTATAAAGATCTGTATATAAATAAGCCATTATCAATTAAATGTAGTTGATGCAGTAGCAGATAAAACAATGTACATGTTTTAGTCCCTGCTTTTATTCCTTGAGAGATGGCTGCTTATTTCTCCATTGCATCAAGTGTAAAAGTATTACTAGTCAGCACCAACCATTCAGCTTGTCAGCAGGAAGACAAGGAATCACACACCAGGCAGGAGAAACTTCAGTGTTTCTTTCCCAAGGGAATCTTTGGCCTGAGGTTTGACTGACGGGGGGGGGGAAGAAATCAAAGGTGATATTGAAATAACTGGAAAGAATCATGAAGGCAGGCTTTTGAGACTCACACTCTCTTCATCAGGCAATGGGCATCAGAGCCAGAGATATCAGGCCAGATCTTTAGCTGATGTACATCCATGCAGCTCCACTGACTTCAAGGGAGTTCAGCTGATTTACACCAAGTGAGGATCTGCCCCATAATAGTGGCAGAGTGTGAATTTGGAGATACAACAACTCATGGAGGGGACTGGGCATATTACAACCAAATAACACAGGGCTGGGGTGTGGACTGGAGCTCCTTGACGAATGAGACATTCTTAAGGAATCCACCCTTACAGATAAAAAAAGTTTTGCTAAAAATTAACAATTTCTCTGGGTGCATTAGTCTGACCTAAGACAAAAGGTGCAGCACTCCAAGTAGGCAAACACCTTGGTGGACTTCATAAAGCCTTTAACTGAACAGTGGTTGGAACTTGGGGAATTTACCTCACAGCTACGAGTGTTAAGTACGCAGGAACATCCCACAGCAATCTGTAAACATCTTTCTGTCAGTGCCAAGTGGTTTATAGGGACATATAGGAGTGAATTCTGGGCAGGAAATCAGGATGAGCTCCTGCACTTTTAAAAACAGTGGCAGTGTTTCTGGATTCCAGCTCTGTATTGTCCTGCAGCAGTTTGAGTTACAATTCATCAGCTGTCAGAGTAGCAGCCGTGTTAGTCTGTATCCGCAAAAAGAAAAGGAGTACTTGTGGCACGTTGGAGACTAACAAATTTATTTGAGCATAAGCTGAAGTGAGCTACAGCTCACTTCGTCTGATGCATGCAGTGGAAAATACAGTGGGGAAATTTATATACACAGAGAACATGAAACAATGGGTGTTACCATACACACTGTAACAAGAGTGATCAGGTAAGGTAGGGAGCTGTAGCTCACGAAAGCTTATGCTCAAATAAATTTGTTAGTCTCTAAATTGCCACAAGTACTCCAATTCATCAGCTGCTAATCCACTCAGTCTGTGCAGCTCTCGGTGTTGTTTTGCAGGGTCATCGCTCTCACTCAAACTAGACACGCTGGGGTTAGCACTCATATGTCACTCCACTCAAGCTAGCTGCGGTGGAGTAACAGTTGTCACAGAGTCCATGGGCAATGCTCTGGAACTGCGCCCCATGAAGCCAGTCAGGACTCTGGGGAAGTCTCCTTTCTGGGAGCAGCCTGTCTTCAGGACACACAGCTCACACGGCTTCCACCTTCCTGAGTCTGACCTCGGAGCATTCAGCATCCTCTGCCCCTCCGTGTGATTCCCACAGTGAATCCGTCCAGGTGGGGTCCTGGGGAAGCCAGAGGGTCCTGCACCCGAACTTCACAGTCAGACGTGACTCTCAGCCAGCCAGTAAAACAGAAGGTTTATTAGACGACAGGAACATGGTCTAAAACAGAGCTTGCAGGTACCAAGAACAGGACCCCTCAGCTGGGTCCATTTTGGGGGGCAGTGAGCCAGACAACCATGTCTGCACTTCACTCCATGTCCTCAGCCAGCCCCAAACTGAAACTCTCTCCAGCCCCTCCTCCTCTGGGCTTTGTCCTTTTCCCGGGCCAGGAGGTCACCTGATTCCTTTGTTCTCCAACCCTTTAGCTTTCACTTTGCAGGGGGGAAGGGCCCAGGCCATCAGCTGCCAGGAAACAGAGTGTTGGCCATCCTCTGTGTCCAGACCCCTGCACACACCTGCCCTCTAGGGCTCTGCAAGGATCATACACCCTTATCCCACTGCCTAGATACTTAAGAACTGCATAGGGGAAACTGAGGCACCGCCACACTATTCAGAGGAAACATTAAGAACAGTCCCGCTTTGTCACACTAGCTGGGGTGGAGTAACTTGAGAGTACTAACCCAAGCTAACTTGCAATGAATGCCAAGACTCATCAAGCCCTTGGATCGCTACCCCTTCTTGCTTCTCCACGTGGGCACCAATGATACTGCCAAGAATGACCTTGAGCAGATCACTGCAGACGACGTGGCTCTGGGAAGAAGAATAAAGGAGTTTGAGATTCAAGTGGTGTTCTCGTCCATCCTCCCTGTTGAAGGAAAAGGCCCGGGTAGAGACCATCGAATCGTGGAAGTCAACGAATGGCTACGCAGGTGGTGTCTGAGAGAAGGCTTTGGATTCTTTGACCATGGGATGGTGTTCCAAGAAGGAGGAGTGCTAGGCGGAGACGGGCTCCACCTAACAAAGAGAGGGAAGAGCATCTTTGCAAGCAGGCTGGCTAACCTAGTGAGGAGTGCTTTAAACTAGGTTCACTGTGGGAAGGAGACCAAAGCCCTGAGGTAAGTGGGGTACCAGGAGGAAGCACAAGCAGGAGAGCACGAGAGGGGAGGGCTCCTGCCTCATATTGAGAAAGAGGGACGATCAACGAGTTATCTTAAGTGCCAATACACAAATGGAAGAAGCCTGGGAAATAAGCAGGGAGAACTGAAAGTCCTGGCACAGTCAAGGAATTATGAAATGATTGGAATAACAGAGGCTTGGTGGGATAACTCACATGACTGGAGTACTGTCATGGATGGATATAAACTGTTCAGGAAGGACAGGCAGGGCAGAAAAGGTGGGGGAGTTGCATTGTATGTAAGAGAGCAGTATGACTGCTCAGAGCTCTGGTATGAAACTGCAGAAAAACCTGAGAGTTTCTGGATTAAGTTTAGAAGTGTGAGCAACAAGGGTGATGTTGTGGTGGGAGTCTGCTATAGACCAACGGACCAGGGGGATGAGGTAGATGAGGCTTTCTTCCGGCAACTAACGGAAGTTACTAGATCGCAGGCCCTGGTTCTCATGGGAGACTTCAATCACCCTGATATCTGCTGGTAGAGCAATACAGCAGTGCACAGACAATCCAGGAAGTTTTTGGAAAGTGTAGGGGAGAATTTCCTGGTGCAAGTGCTGGAGGAACCAACTAGGGGCAGAGCTCTTCTTGACCTTCTGCTCACAAACCGGGAAGAACTAGTAGGGGAAGCAAAAGTGGATGGGAACCTGGGAGGCAGTGACCATGAGATGGTCGAGTTCGGGATCCTGACACAAGGAAGAAAGGAGAGCAGCAGAATACGGACCCTGGACTTCAGGAAAACAGACAGACTTCCTCAGGAAACTGATGGGCAGGATCCCCTGGGAGAATAACATGAGGGGGAAAGGAGTCCAGGAGAGGTGGCTGTATTTTAAAGAATCCTTATTGAAATTACAGGGACAAACCATCCCGATGTGTAGAAAGAATAGTAAATACGGCAGGCGACCAGCTTGGTTTAACAGTGAAATCCTTGATGATCTTAAACACAAAAAAGAAGCTTACAAGAAGTGGAAGATGGGACAAATGACCAGGGAAGAGTATAAAAATATTGCTCAGGCATGCAGGAGTGAAATCAGGAAGGCCAAATCACACCTGGAGTTGCAGCTAGCAAGAGATGTTAAGAGTAACAAGAAGGTTTTCTTCAGGTATGTTAGCAACAAGAAGAAAGTCAAGGAAAGTGTGGGCCCCTTACAGTGACAGAGGATGTGGAAAAAGCTAATGTACTCAATGCTTTTTTTGCCTCTGTCTTCACGAACAAGGTCAGTTTCCAGACTGCTGCACTGGGCAGCACAGCATGGGGAGGAGGTGACCAGCCCTCTGTGGAGAAAGAAGTGGTTCAGGACTATTTAGAAAAGCTGGACGAGCACAAGTCCTTGGGGCCGGATGCGCTGCATCCAAGAGTGCTAAAGGAGGTGGCGGATGTGATTGCAGAGCCATTGGCCATTCTCTTTGAAAACTCATGGCGATTGGGGGAGGTCCCGGATGACTGGAAAAAGGCTAATGTAGTGCCCATCTTTAAAAAAGGGAAGGAGGATCCTAGGAACTACAGGCCAGTCAGCCTCACCCCAGTTCCTGGAAAATTCATGGAGCAGGTCCTCAAGGAATCAATTCTGAAGCACTTAGAGGAGAGGAAAGTGATCAGGAACAGTCAGCATGGATTCACCAAGGGCAAGTCATGCCAGACTAATCTAATTGCCTTCTATGATGAGATAACTGGCTCTGTGGATGAAGGAAAAGCAGTGGACGTGTTGTTCCTTGACTTTAGCCAAGCTTTTGACACGGTCTCCCACAGTATTCTTGCCAGGAAGTTAAAGAAGTATGGGCTGGATAAATGGACTACAAGGTGGATAGAAAGCTGGCTAGATCGTCGGGCTCAACAGGTAGTGATCAATGGTTCCATGTCTAGTTGGCAGCCGGTATCAAGTGGAGTGCCCCGAGGGTCGGTCCTGGGGGCGGTTTTGTTCAATATTTTCATTAATGATCTGGAGGATGGCATGGATTGCACCCTCAGCAAGTTTGCAGATGACACTAAAGTGGGAGGAGAGGTAGATACACTGGAGGGTAGGGATAGGATACAGAGGGCCCGAGACAAATTAGGGGATTGGGCCAAAAGAAATCTGAGGAGGTTCAACAAGGACAAGTGCAGAGTCCTGCACTTAGGACGGAAGAATCCCATGCACCACTACAGATTAGGGACCGAATGGCTAGGCAGCAGTTCTGCAGAAAAGGACCCAGGGGTTACAGTGTTGTACCAATAAAATAAAAACCAGCAGGATCTTATTAAAGGGAAAAAGGCAAAATACCACATTTATTGTGAATACAGAAAGAATCATAGTAAGCAGTTAGTTATAGTTATAACATTCCATTCAATCTCATATTTATTCACTCATTCATTCATACAAACAAACACACACACGCGCGCACACACACAGGTTCTGCAAGGTTGTTATCATAGTTACCAGCCTTAGAGTTGCTCATGCCAAGCCACTGGCCAGGTGGCCTGAACATGAGGAGGGAGCAGGGCCTTGTCAGATGCTCATCTGATGCTCCTGGAAGTTGGTTTGCAGAATCAGACCCCAAAGTTCTCACTTTCTAGAGTCCATTTTTATAGGAACTTCTTCCTCTGCCAGTCTATGGGAATTGCTTCATCATGCTGTTGCTGAATCAATCAGCAGATGGCACATTCCTGACGGCTCCGTGCTGCTAGATGTTATCTTGTTCTTTGGTTCTCCCATTCTTGAGGCTGTTGGGTGGATTCCAGTCTGCCCTCCGGGGGTCCTCTGGTTATTTCCACTTGACGCCTTCTTCAGCAGATGGACACTGGATTCTTAGGCTGGCACCTCCCTGATCATTCAGTTATTATCCACACCAAGCATCCATCCACATACATCCTCTATCTCTATTTTAATCACAATTGTTAATACAACAAAACAGCGGGGAGTCTCTGGGTGCTGTTTCTATTGTTAGAATGTACTAACACAATTAGCAGCTTGCAAGTTTCACACATAGAGGGAGAGAAACAGTACCAAAAACCAAGAGACCTCTTAATTAATAATACCCTGGAATTTAAACTATGGGGAATCAAACTCATTTGTGATTTTAATACAGAACTTCTTTAATATGATCCAACAACAGTAGACGAGAAGCTGGATATGAGTCAACAGAAGGCCAAGGGCATTTTGGGCTGTATAATTAGGGTCATTGCCAGCAGATCGAGGGACGTGATCGTTCCCCTCTATTCGACATTGGTGAGGCATCATCTGGAGTACTGTGTCCAGTTTTGGGCCTCACTCCACAAGAAGGATGTGGAAAAACTGGAAAACGTCCCGCGAAGGGCAACAAAAATGATTAGGGGACTGGAACACATGACTTATGAAGAGAGGCTGAGGGAATTGGGATTGTTTAGTCTGCGGAAGAGAAGAAATGAGGGGGGATTTGATAGCTGCTTTCAACTACCTGAAAGGGGGTTCCAAAGAGGATGGATCTAGACTGTTCTCAGTGGTAGCAAATGACAGAACGAGGAGTAATGGTCTCAAGTTGCAGTGGGGGAGGTTTAGGTTGGATATTAGGAAAAACTTTTTCACTAGGAGGGTGGTGAAACACTGGAATGCGTTACCTCGGGAGGTGGTGGAATCTCCTTCCTTAGAAGTTTTTAAGGTCAGGCTTGACAAAGCCTGTCTGGGATGATTTACTTGGGGCTTGGTCCTGCTTTGAGCAGGGGGTTGGACTAGATGAGCTCCTGATATCCCTTCCAACCCTGATATTCTATGAAAACAAGCCCAGAGTGTGAAATGGAGGAGAGTTAGAGTCGTCTGATGATGAGAGAGCCTGTGATTTTCAATTTGTCCACTGTGGAATGGTGAGATGACTGGAGCCCATGCACACCCTGACCGGTATGGAATGCAGGGAACCATCTTTGGAGAGGAGACTCATGAGCTCTACTAGTTACTGAAAGGAATAACTTCACTAGCTCAAATGAAATGGGATAGCATTGTCTACTATATCAGAACTCCGGGTTTCTGCCCCCCTGTCACTGTACTGATGTCTGACTTAAGGCAAGTCTCAACTCCTCCATGCCTCAGTGTACATGTTTGTTAAGTGGGGATTAAAAAAGCTTCCCCAGCTCCCAGGCACACTGTGAGGTTTAAACAATGAGTGAATTGCCCACCTGGGATGGGAAATGCTCCAGAAGTGTAATGTAAAAGGAGCTACTAATTGAAGGGGTATAATGGATCGATCATTGGGCTGGGCTTCAGAAGACCTGAGTTCTCTTCCTACTTCTGCCGCTGGATGACCTTGGATAAGTCATTTTGTTTCATTCTGCCTCAGTTTCCCTATCTGTAAAATGGACGTCCCTTGTGAAGTGCTTTGAAGTCTACTGATGATAAGAGCCAGTCATTTTTATTAATAGAGAGGACTGTGGACATCCATGTTAGGTATCACTTGTTTTTGTTCCCATGTTTAGTCCTCTTTGACAACCCACACTGGACCCAGCAATAATTCATAACCATTACAAGTTACACTCAATAAATAAGGTTTCAGAGGAACAGCCGTGTTAGTCTGTATTCGCAAAAAGAAAAGGAGTACTTGTGGCACCTTAGAGACTAACCAATTTATTTGAGCATGAGCTTTCGTGAGCTACAGCTCACTTCATCAGATGTTTACCGTGGAAACTGCAGCAGACTTTATATACACACAGAAATCATGAAACAATACCTCCTCCCACCCCACTGTCCTGCTGGTAATAGCTTATCTAAAGTGATCAACAGGTGGGCCATTTCCAGCACAAATCCAGGTTTTCTCACCCTCCACCCCCCCACACAAATTCACTCTCCTGCTGGTGCTAGCCCATCCAAAGTGACAACTCTTTACATAATCAAGTCGGGCTATTTCCTGCATAGATCCAGGTTTTCTCACATCCCCCCCACCCCCATACACACACAAACCCACTCTCCTGCTGGTAATAGCTCATCTAAACTGACCACTCTCCAAGTTTAAATCCAAGTTAAACCAGAACATCTGGGGGGGGGGGGGGGGGTAGGAAAAAACAAGAGGAAACAGGCTACCTTGCATAATGACTTAGCCACTCCCAGTCTCTATTTAAGCCTAAATTAATAGTATCCAATTTGCAAATGAATTCCAATTCAGCAGTTTCTCGCTGGAGTCTGGATTTGAAGTTTTTTTGTTTTAAGATAGCGACCTTCATGTCTGTGATTGCGTGACCAGAGAGATTGAAGTGTTCTCCGACTGGTTTATGAATGTTATAATTCTTGACATCTGATTTGTGTCCATTTATTCTTTTACGTAGAGACTGTCCAGTTTGACCAATGTACATGGCAGAGGGGCATTGCTGGCACATGATGGCATATATCACATTGGTGGATGTGCAGGTGAACGAGCCTCTGATAGTGTGGCTGATGTTATTAGGCCCTGTGATGGTGTCCCCTGAATAGATATGTGGGCACAATTGGCAACGGGCTTTGTTGCAAGGATAAGTTCCTGGGTTAGTGGTTCTGTTGTGTGGTATGTGGTTGTTGGTGAGTATTTGCTTCAGGTTGCGGGGCTGTCTGTAGGCAAGGACTGGCCTGTCTCCCAAGACTTGTGAGAGTGTTGGGTCATCCTTTAGGATAGGTTGTAGATCCTTAATAATGCGTTGGAGGGGTTTTAGTTGGGGGCTGAAGGTGACGGCTAGTGGCGTTCTGTTATTTTCTTTGTTAGGCCTGTCCTGTAGTAGGTAACTTCTGGGAACTCTTCTGGCTCTATCAATCTGTTTCTTTACTTCTGCAGGTGGGTATTGTAGTTGTAAGAAAGCTTGACAGAGATCTTGTAGGTGTTTGTCTCTGTCTGAGGGGTTGGAGCAAATGCGGTTGTATCGCAGAGCTTGGCTGTAGACGATGGATCGTGTGGTGTGGTCAGGGTGAAAGCTGGAGGCATGCAGGTAGGAATAGCGGTCAGTAGGTTTCCGGTATAGGGTGGTGTTTATGTGGCCATTGTTTATTAGCACTGTAGTGTCCAGGAAGTGGATCTCTTGTGTGGACTGGACCAGGCTGAGGTTGGTGGTGGGATGGAAATTGTTGAAATCATGGTGGAATTCCTCAAGGGCTTCTTTTCCATGGGTCCAGATGATGAAGATGTCATCAATATAGCGCAAGTAGAGTAGGGGCTTTAGGGGACGAGAGCTGAGGAAGCGTTGTTCTAAATCAGCCATAAAAATGTTGGCATACTGTGGGGCCATGCGGGTACCCATAGCAGTGCCGCTGATCTGAAGGTATACATTGTCCCCAAATGTGAAATAGTTATGGGAAAGGACAAAGTCACAAAGTTCAGCCACCAGGTTAGCCGTGACATTATCGGGGATAGTGTTCTTGACGGCTTGTAGTCCATCTTTGTGTGGAATGTTGGTGTAGAGGGCTTCTACATCCATAGTAGCCAGGATGGTGTTATCAGGAAGATCACCGATGGATTGAAGTTTCCTCAGGAAGTCAGTGGTGTCTCGAAGGTAGCTGGGAGTGCTGGTAGCGTAGGGCCTGAGGAGGGAGTCTACATAGCCAGACAATCCTGCTGTCAGGGTGCCAATGCCTGAGATAAATAAGGAATCAGATATTCTGCTGGAGAAACTTCTGAGATCAACAGCATTACATCAGAAGAGAATTTGGCCCATGAGCTTTCTTACAGGTTGGTTTCTGAAAGCTCAAGCCACCGAGTGCTGAGCAATGGCTCCTCTGTGGAAATGGTTGTACAGATGCACTGAGGTCCTTTATGCTGTAACAGATGTTCAGCCCCAGGGAGGGTAGACAGAATTGTTTCCACCAGCTGGCATCCTCCCTAGAGTTCCTGCCACATGGAACAAGCTTACAGACACACGGAACAGCTGCAGGGAGGTGTTAAATCAGCCTCTCCCGTGTCCAATTCTGGCCCAGCCCAGCAGCTCACTTTGGTTTAGTGCTAGCCCCCTACACGCCTCCTGCTGCAGCAGCTGCCTTGTGCTACCACAACCTCACCTCCCTACCCTGGCAGGCTTTCTCTGCAGGTGCTTCCCAGTCCAACTGCATCCAAGCAGGATAATGGCAGATTATCTAGGCATCTGCTCCTTGGCTAGGAGGAGCTGCTTTTAGGGCCTGATCCAATTCCCATTAAAGTGTACTGGAGTCTTTACATTGTTTTTAATGGGAGCTAGATTGGGTGCTTAATGAAAGGGCCATAAGCATGACAATACAATACAAACATCTCTTCATGAGTCAGGGTGATTTTTCTCTGGCAGCCAGCAACATTTAGGAAGTGAACTTGTCAGATTCTCAAGTGACTCATTTCAGAGGAACAGCCGTGTTAGTCTGTATTCGCAAAAAGAAAAGGAGTACTTGTGGCACCTTAGAGACTAACCAATTTATTTGAGCATGAGCTTTCGTGAGCTACAGCTCACTTCATCAGATGCATACCGTGAAAACTGCAGCAGACTTTATATACACACAGAGAATATGAAACAATACCTCCTCCCACCCCACTGTCCTGCTGGTAATAGCTTATCTAAAGTGATCAACAGGTGGGCCATTTCCAGCACAAATCCAGGTTTTCTCACCCTCCACCCCCCCACACAAATTCACTCTCCTGCTGGTGCTAGCCCATCCAAAGTGACAACTCTTTACATAATCAAGTCGGGCTATTTCCTGCATAGATCCAGGTTTTCTCACATCCCCCCCACCCCCATACACACACAAACCCACTCTCCTGCTGGTAATAGCTCATCTAAACTGACCACTCTCCAAGTTTAAATCCAAGTTAAACCAGAACATCTGGGGGGGGGGGGGGGTAGGAAAAAACAAGAGGAAACAGGCTACCTTGCATAATGACTTAGCCACTCCCAGTCTCTATTTAAGCCTAAATTAATAGTATCCAATTTGCAAATGAATTCCAATTCAGCAGTCTCTCGCTGGAGTCTGGATTTGAAGTTTTTTTGTTTTAAGATAGCGACCTTCATGTCTGTGATTGCGTGACCAGAGAGATTGAAGTGTTCTCCGACTGGTTTATGAATGTTATAATTCTTGACATCTGATTTGTGTCCATTTATTCTTTTACGTAGAGACTGTCCAGTTTGACCAATGTACATGGCAGAGGGGCATTGCTGGCACATGATGGCATATATCACATTGGTGGATGTGCAGGTGAACGAGCCTCTGATAGTGTGGCTGATTTTATTAGGCCCTGTGATGGTGTCCCCTGAATAGATATGTGGGCACAATTGGCAACGGGCTTTGTTGCAAGGATAAGTTCCTGGGTTAGTGGTTCTGTTGTGTGGTATGTGGTTGTTGGTGAGTATACATTGGTCAAACTGGACAGTCTCTACGTAAAAGAATAAATGGACACAAATCAGATGTCAAGAATTATAACATTCATAAACCAGTCGGAGAACACTTCAATCTCTCTGGTCACGCAATCACAGACATGAAGGTCGCTATCTTAAAACAAAAAAACTTCAAATCCAGACTCCAGCGAGAAACTGCTGAATTGGAATTCATTTGCAAATTGGATACTATTAATTTAGGCTTAAATAGAGACTGGGAGTGGCTAAGTCATTATGCAAGGTAGCCTGTTTCCTCTTGTTTTTTCCTACCCCCCCCCCCCCCCCCAGATGTTCTGGTTTAACTTGGATTTAAACTTGGAGAGTGGTCAGTTTAGATGAGCTATTACCAGCAGGAGAGTGGGTTTGTGTGTGTATGGGGGTGGGGGGGATGTGAGAAAACCTGGATCTATGCAGGAAATAGCCCGACTTGATTATGTAAAGAGTTGTCACTTTGGATGGGCTAGCACCAGCAGGAGAGTGAATTTGTGTGGGGGGGTGGAGGGTGAGAAAACCTGGATTTGTGCTGGAAATGGCCCACCTGTTGATCACTTTAGATAAGCTATTACCAGCAGGACAGTGGGGTGGGAGGAGGTATTGTTTCATATTCTCTGTGTGTATATAAAGTCTGCTGCAGTTTCCACGGTATGCATCTGATGAAGTGAGCTGTAGCTCACGAAAGCTCATGCTCAAATAAATTGGTTAGTCTCTAAGGTGCCACAAGTACTCCTTTTCTTCAAGTGACTCAGTGCTCTTCCTGCTCCGTGTTATTTAAAACTGTACTGCACTGGGCAGAGGTGCCGATTCCGTGGGTGCTCCAGCTCTGGAGCACCCACAGGAAAAAAATTAGCAGGTGCTTAGCACCCACGAGCAGCCAGCTTTCCGCCTTACCCCCAGTGCCTCCCACCTGGCGCAATCAGCTGTTTTGCAGGAGGCACTGGAGGGGAAAGAAAGGAGGGGCAATAGGGGGCGCTCATGGGAGGGTGCAGGAAGAGGCGGGGTGGGGGTGGGGGCTTGAACGAAGGGGTGTGGTGGGGGCTGAGCCCCCTGGGTCGGAGCGGGGGTAGGAAGAGGTGGAGCAGGGGTGGGGGGGCGTGTGGCAGAGCAGGGGCGGGAAAAGGCTGCACAGAGGTGGGAGTTTGGGGGAAGGAGCTGGCTGGAGGTGGGCCCTGGGGTGGAGTGGGGGTTTGAACACGCCTGTGTCGAGAAAATCATGTCAAACCAACCTAATTTCCTTCTTTGATGGGGTTACTGGCTTAGTGGATAAGGAAGAAGAAGTAGACGTGATATATCTTGATTTTAGTAAAGCTTTTGATACAGTCCCACATGACATTTTCATACGCAAACTAGGGAACTGTGGTCTAGATTACATTACTATAAGGTGGGTGCACAACTGGTTGAATGGTTCACTGTCAGACTGACAAGGTGTATCTAGTGGGGTCCCACAGGGGTTAGTCCTGGATCTGGTGCTGTTTAATATTTTCATTAATGATTTGGACAATGAAGTGGAGAGTGTGCTTCTAATATTTGTGGATGACATCAAGCTGGAAGAGGTTGCAGCACTTTGGAGGACAGGATTAGAATTGAAAATAATTATTTGACAAATTAGAGAATTGGTTTAAAATCAATGAGATGAAATTCAATAAAGACAAGTGCAAAGTACTTCAGTTCAGAAGGAAAAATCAAATGCACAACTACAAAATTGGGAGTAACTGGCTACATGGCAATACTCCTGAAAAGGATCTGGGGGCTGTAGGGGATCACAAATTAAATATGAGTCAACCATGTGATGTAGTTGTGGAAAAGGCCAATATCATTCTGGGCTGAATTAACAGCAGTGTTGCCTCAGTGTAGGAAGCTAGTCTTGATGACTTCTTGAGGTCCTTCACAGCCCTATATTTTTATGATTCTGTGCTAAAAACAGCAGCATCTTGTCTATTGTAGCACTTGTACTGCTGGTGGCACCAGTACTGCTGTCAAGAAATCTCCTCGTGTAGGTGCATCCTCCGCGCCAGTCAACAAGGCACTGGCCCTCTAATCCCATTTCCATTAAAGTCAATTGAATGACTCCTGCTGAGATCAGTGTGAGTTAGATCAAGTCCTTAGTGTGACTAAGTAACTTAGTCAACCTCATTGCCAGGGGATGTTGTGAAGGCAAAAATGAAAACCTGGGTTCAAAAAAGAATTAGATAAATTCATGAGGGATCAGTCCATCAATGGTGATTAGCCAAGATGGTAAGGGACGCATCCCCATACTCTAGGTGTCCCTAAACCACTGGATACTGGACAACAAGGGATGGATCACTTGATAAGTTGCCCTCTCAAGCACTTGGCATGAGCCACTGTCAGACAACAGGATACTGGGCTAGATGAACAATTGGTCTGACCTAGTATGGCCATTCTCATGACTGAAAGCTTCGTCTTACCACACAGCAGTGAAACCCTCTTTTACTCTTTCCTGTTTCTCACTCTCCAGGGTTAGTCAGTGATCAGTCGCTAAGGAGGCGGTAATGGGCCTGACTTTTCCTCTCAGAGTGGTTTGAAACCAGCGTAACTTTATTTTACTTTAGTGCAGTTACTCCTGACTTACACCAGCGTGAAAGGAGAATCAGGCTTAGTATATGTTTGGGTAGTTTTACCTTCACACTCCTGCATGGTGCCGTAAGCTTCAGATAATGCATTTTCCAGACTGGAGGATATAGGTATATTGCAACCAAACTCTCCTGTTTGGGTCACCATGAATGTTGAGGGAAATCAACCCCCCCTGGAAACTGGGTAGCTTGCCAGTTGTACCCTGAGCTTGAAGAGAAGTATTGTACCCCTAGGTTGTATAGTCTACAGTCTGGGGCCAGCCGGAGAATCAGAGAACTGTAACTGGCTCCCTTATAGCCCTATCCCTGTGATTGTAAATTAAGATAAGCAGAGAATCTGGTCCCAAGTCTATTATGGAAGATTGTTATTGGGATTACTAGAGACGGGACCAAACATCCACAAATTTTGGTATGCCTGAAATCCAGATCTCGGTTTGTACGCCATTGCTTGGGAATATCTTCAATCATTGTTAATGCAGCTGATAACTGCAAAAGAATGAGGGGTGAACCCCTCCCTCTCCAGGTGAAATTCTGCTGGCTGCATGGGGAGCTAATAAACACCTGTGAACCTTGCTGTAAATGTACAAATGAATGTGTGCCCATTGCTGATTCACGCACAGTGCCTCCTGCATTCCAGTTTCATTACTGAGAGTGGGTTGGGTGAGGGACTCTGTAGAGAGACAATCCATGGCTGTGTTCCATTGAATAATGTTATGGACACTTAATTCTGTCCACTTCACTGGTTTATTCATATACCTGTTATTAAACCATTCCCATGATTCCTGGTTGGGATTAGAATGCTCCTGAAGAGTGGTGGGCTGCTGAGACAAAAGGCATTAGCTGTATTTGGATCCCACCCTAGAAGGAAAGGAGATTTCTCACACCATATCAGCACTTGAAAAGGAACGCTTGACAATCTTACTAATCATCTGTGGATCATACCCTGGGAACTTGTGAGTCACGAACACTCCTTAGCTTACAATGAGGGAAGAGGCATCTTTTCAGTGATCTTACTTGACTCTGTTCACCATTGCACATCTGCTCTCACTTGCAGGCAGATAAGAAAGTTGGGTGTGCAAAGAGTGTATTCACTTAGCAGTTATTCATTTCAAGAGATTTCTCTGTACTAGGGCTGGTCTACACACAGAAGCTTTAGTCAAAGAGGTGGTGTTAAACTGATTTAGTTAAATGGATACAAACTTGTACTTGAACATGTCTACATCGATTTAAATCTGGTTTATATTGATTTACACCTGTAAATGATGACGGTGTAACTTTCTGTGTAAACCAGACCTCAGTGCATGGGCCTGACACCGACACAGTCAATGCATAACTTGGTCTGCTCCATGCTTGAATGTGCTCCTCAGTGACTTCCTGTACGACAGCTGGAAGACTGAAGTGGGCACCGTATCTCCAGACATGCTAGTGTAACAGCCCTATAAACACAGAGCAGCCAGTCATGGCATTCTATTCATCCTCCTCCTTTCCCAGCTCTATTAAGCAACAATGTGTTTTCTGTTCTGTTTTCCTGCTTTCTCATGTTTCAGTGGGTTTTTCCTCTTCTTTCATGCTAGGACATGAAGAGGGAATGCTGAGGAAATAACACTAGAAGCAGCTTCCAATCACAACAGGTCAATTTTTTGATACCAAACACCAGACACACAGTTGTAGGGGCACCACCTAGTCAGGTTACCTGGCTAGCCTAGTTTTGGTTTGTTGTGGAGCCAGCAGGTTGTGTGGGAGCGTGGGTCCCCAGGCAGTGACCAACACTCACCCAAACCAGTCGACAAGGAGGCTAGAGAAGCTCTGGCTCTCAAGGGCTACACCCACAAAGCTCATCCTGGGTGGAGATGTGCAGCCCCACTGATTGGCTGGAGTGCATTGCTTACACCAGAAAGAGGCACAGGGAAGTTGTCTAAGCAAATAGGTGAATCTCTGGCTAGCTGCTATTATGGACCCTGCCTACTTTCCTGACTCCTAGTTCCTGCCTCCCAGCCTGCTCCTGCACTCCTTGTCCCAGGTCCCTGTTTGTTCCCAGTTCCTGTTTTCCTGCCTCGTTGCAGGTCCATGCTCCTACACTGTACCCTCATGCCAACTCCAGCTTCGACCTTTGGCTTGACTTCTGACTTTGTCTCCAGCTCTGACCTTTGGCTTGGCACCTGACTCTGACCATGGCTCTCACCCCAGCTCTGGTTCTAGGTGCTTGACTCTAACCATTAGGCATGACCACCCTCACAGGTTTAGGTAGGTTGGCTATTTCATAGGGTCATAAAATAAAAACACTGGTCCATCAGGTTTGGTATCCTGTTTCTTTAACTGGTCTATATCTGAAAATTCAAAGGACAGCACAGCAGTTCTCTTTCTCCCTAGTCCTAGTAAAACCTAAACAACTGTGCAAAGGTATAGCCAGCATGGTGAAATGGAGAGGGGACTGGTCTAGGATTGTGGAGAGCTAGGTTTTATTCCCAGATCTGTCACTGACTCGCTGGGTAACCTTGAGTAAATTAATTAGGTCCAAATTATAAAGAAAAGACCACCCATTTTGGGTGTGTCCATCGTTGGATGGCCAGTTTAAGCCACCTGGGGCATGGTTTTCAGAGGTGCTGAATACCTACAACTCCCACTGGCCTTATTTCTTAACTCCTGTAGGTGACTAATCTATGCCCTGAATCATTAGATTTGAACACCCATATTTTAACATCCATAACTACACATGCTTTTAATAGCCAAAAATGTATCCAGCCCTCTTGAAAACACCACCAGAGTATCTGACTTAATGATTTTTTGTGTGTTCTAACTAGATGATGTCATTAACACTATGTATGTGCCATCATTGTACACAGAATCATTTGGCTGAATATTTATCCTCCAATAAACTGAGATGATTCTTTTCCAAGGAGTCTCTTTGAACTTCCTAATAAATTTGCTTTTAAGCATCTATGCCTGGTTAGCTTCAACTTTGTATTTGTCTTAGTCTGTGTCAGTGGGTTTCTCTAGTAAAAGTAAAATTCTTACAAGGAACAAAAATAACAGATGTTCAATAATCACATGATGAAAAGCAACTGGGGAAATATCCAAAGCCTTGGTGGGCAGCTTTTCAAGAAGGTGCATGTTTGTGGGGCACATCTCTGAGCTATTAACAGCCACAAAACAGGATGTTTCCATTAAAATGGGTAACCTGAGAAAACACTGAAAAATATGATAAAATTGTTACTAAACATAATGAGCTAGTTGGAGGGGAACGAATGATCGTCTGAATCTCAGTGATTAATCTTTGAGATGATTGCACAATGCTACAAGAATGCTTGGACTGGAAATAAGATCAATGTTTCGTACTTCAGGATACAACCAGCTTTTCCTTTTGGCTTTGCTTCTGAGCAATTTCACATCTATTGATTTTACCACCAGTGAAAGGTTCTGGACCAACTACTGGAAACTATAAACTTCTATTCACAGATCATGTGCAGCATAGACGGAAACCCTGGCACCAAAGTGCCACAAACGTGACCTCTCTCTGTAGTTTATTCTCTTTGGCCCATTCAATCCTTGGTCTCTGCTGAGACTGACAACAGTTATTGGCCAGTGGTGATGGTGGGTTTTGTTTTCACTAGGAAGTGAGAATACTGAGAATACTGGATCACTAGGAAGTGAACTGAGACTAGATCCCTTCACTAAAGCTGCTGAATAACCATCAGTCCGTTTCTGTCACTGCTTAGCTGAGCTGAAATCACAGCAGTGGCTTAGAGATGAAAGGCTCCATTCCATTAGCAACCCCTTAAGTTATACAGTCGTTTGGTTACATAGAAGAATGCTTGGTCTCAAAAGTGAAAAAGAGAAAGAGAGGAAAGAGCATAAAAAAATCTGGCGTTAAATTACCTGGTTCAGCTTTTCCTGAGAGGACAGGATGTTTTATGGCTCCCTTTGTAGCTGTGTTTTCATCATATTCTATCTCCACCTGGAAATGATTTTTTCAGACATTTGAAAAAATTGGAAAAACGATCCTCAGCTGGTGTAAATCGGTGCAGCATAGAAGTCAATGGCTCTAAACCAATTTACACTAGCTAAGACTCTGGCCTTTTCGAATGCCTTTGTAGATAGTAAGGGATCAATTGAGAGAAAGTAGTCTCTTCCCCTGTAGTATTGGATAGGAAACAGATATGCAGATTCAGGAATCAAGTAGATCTGGCTTGCTGAATTTGGACCTATTAGTAAAATATCAATCTGTATATTAATTATGTATTATTATTATTATTTATTATTTTATTTTAATTTAATTTATTTAGTGTGGTGGTAACACCGAGGAGACCCAGTCATGGACCAGGTCCCCATTGTGCTAAGTGCTTTACAACACAGAACAAACAAAAGATCCCTGCCCCAAAGGACTTACAGTCTAAGTGAAATTAGATTTCTACATTTCTAAATCTAAATTAGACCTTATTACTTGGTACTAAATCTTGGTACTAAATCCTGTATAAATCTTATCTTATTTATACAATTTAGAGCAAATAAATGACAATATTGAGCCAATGGATGGGGTCATTTGGTTTGGAATTTTTTTCCATATTTGATGGAACTGTGCTAAAATAAAAAAAATAAAAATATGGAGGAATATCATGCTTTGTTCCACAATAGTGAGTCAACAGGTAGATTTACCTGCCATGTATTTGAGCATAAGTTTTCGTGAGCTACAGCTCACTTCATCGGATGCATACTGTGGAAAATACAGAAGATGTTTGTTTTTATACACACAAATCATGAAAAAATGGGTGTTTATCACTACAAAAGGTTTTCTCTCCCCCCACCCCACTCTCCTGCTGGTAATAGCTTAAGTAAAGTGATCACTCTCCTTACAATGTGTATGATAATCAAGGTGGGCCATTACCCTCTGATCCCACTGAGAGTTATCAAAAGAAACTCCAGCATTTACTCAAGAAACTCCCTGAAAAAGCACAAGATCAAATCCTCACAGACACATCCCTGGAACCCCGACCTGGGATATTCTATCTACTACCCAAGATCCATAAACCTGGTGATCCTGGGTGCCCCATCATCTCAGGCATTGGCACCCTGACAGCAGGATTGTCTGGCTATGTAGACTCCCTTCTCAGGCCCTACGCTACCAGCACTCCCAGCTACCTTCGAGACACCACTGACTTCCTGAGGAAACTACAATCCATCGGTGATCTTCCTGATAACACCATCCTGGCCACTATGGATGTAGAAGCCCTCTACACCAACATTCCACACAAAGATGGACTACAAGCCGTCAAGAACACTATCCCCGATAATGTCACGGCTAACCTGGTGGCTGAACTTTGTGACTTTGTCCTTACCCATAACTATTTTACATTTGGGGACAATGTATACCTTGAAATCAGTGGCACTGCTATGGGTACCCGCATGGCCCCACAGTATGCCAACATTTTTATGGCTGACTTAGAACAACGCTTCCTCAGCTCTCGTCCCCTAACGCCCCTACTCTACTTGCGCTATATTGATGACATCTTCATCATCTGGACCCATGGAAAAGAAGCTCTTCAGGAATTCCACCATGATTTCAACAATTTCCATCCCACCATCAACCTCAGCCTGGTCCAGTCTACACAAGAGATCCACTCTCTGGACACTACAGTGCTAATAAACGATGGTCACATAAACACCACCCTATACCGGAAACCTACTGACCGCTATTCCTACCAAATGCCTCCAGCTTTCACCCTGACCACACCACATAATCCATTGTCTATAGCCAAGCTCTGCGATACAACCGTATTTGCTCCAACCCCTCAGACAGAGACAAACACCTACAAGATCTCTATCAAGCATTCTTACAACTACAATACCCACCTGTGGAAGTGAAAAAACAGATCGATAGAGCCAGAAGAGTTCCCAGAAGTCACCTACTACAGGACAGACCTAACAAAGAAAATAACAGAACGCCACTAGCCGTCACCTTCAGCCCCCAACTAAAACCCCTCCAACACATTATCAAGGATCTACAACCTATCCTGAAGGATGACCCAACACTCTCACAAATCTTGGGAGACAGGCCAGTCCTTGCCTACAGACAGCCCCCCAACCTGAAGCGAATACTCACCAGCAACCACATACCACACAACAGAACCACTAACCCAGGAACCTATCCTTGCAATAAAGCCCGTTGCCAACTGCGCAACATATCTATTCAGGGGACACCATCACAGGGCCTAATAACATCAGCCACACTATCAGAGGCTCGTTCACCTGCACATCTACCAATGTGATATATGCCATCATGTGCCAACAATGCCCCTCTGCCATGTACATTGGTCAAACTGGACACTCTCTACGTAAAAGAATAAATGGACACAAATCAGATGTCAAGAATTATAACATTTCACAAACCAGTCGGAGAATACTTCAATCTCTCTGGTCACGCGATTACAGACATGAAAGTTGCGATATTACAACAGAAAAACTTCAAATCCAGACTCCAGCGAGAGACTGCTGAATTGGAATTCATCTGCAAATTGGATACAATTAACTTAGGCTTGAATAGAGACTGGGAGTGGCTAAGTCATTATGCAAGGTAACCTATTTCCCCTTGTTTTCCTAACACCCCGCCCCCAGACATTCTTGTTAAACCCTGAATTTGTGCTAGAAATGGCCCACCTTGATTATCATACACATTATAAGGAGAGTGATCACTTTAGATAAGCTATTACCAACAGGGGAGTGGGTTTGTTTGGGGGTGTGTGTGTGGGGGGGGAGAAAATCTGGATTTGTGCTGGAAATGGCCCACCTTGATTATCAGACACATTGTAAGGAGAGTGATCACTTTACATAAGCTATTACCAGCAGGAGAGTGGGGTGGGGGGAGAGAAAACCTTTTGTAGTGGTAAACACCCATTTTTTCATGATTTGTGTGTATAAAAACACACATCTTCTGTATTTTCCACAGTATGCATCCGATGAAGTGAGCTGTAGCTCACGAAAGCTTATGCTCAAATAAATTGGTTAGTCTCTAAGGTGCCACAAGTACTCCTTTTCTTTTTGCGAATACAGACTAACACGGCTGTTACTCTGAAACCTGCCATGTATGTTTTTCTGGGGTTGGATGAAGACAAGATCCTTAGCTAGAGTAAATCAGCATTGCTCCATTGACTTCAACACAGCTAGGCCAATTGGCACAAACTGAGGGTCTGCCTCCAAATCTGGAAGGATTATTGTTTATTACAGCATCAGGTTCTACACTGATGCACTTCAGTACTGATGACCCACAAGTTCAGAGCTGCGGCTTTACTCCTGCTGTTCTGCCTGTATCTGTTGCTTGTTTCTGGTAAGTTGCTTAACTAGTCTGTTGTTCAGTTTTGGTTCTGGATTTTCGAGCATTTGTGGAATTAACTGGCTGTGGGGGCTGCAAAGCAGAGCTCAGCTGCAGAAAGGCTGGCTCACCCTCACGCATGTCACGTTAGCTGGTGAGGAGTTTGCTCCTTGTTTAGGACTGCGACCCTGTACTAATCCCAGGGAAAAGCCTATGCATGCAGTCTCTGAAGGGCTAAAAGGAATGTATGTGTTGCATCATTTCCCATCACACAAGTGTAATCACTTGTGATCGGAGCTTCCATCTGGGCTGTCTCCCACTCACTGTCTGGGAGAGTCAGCAATCCCATTGTCCAGGGGATCAGCATACAGATCTCTCCACGAAAAGAAGTGAATTAGAAATATTCATGAAAATACATTCATACATTTCCAGCTTGGCCAAGGGTCTCTAGGAAACCCTTAGGAAACTGACTAACTCTCAGCTGTACTTTAGTCTGGGACTGACACATTCACCAAGGTGTTGGGAAGGCTCTCTGGGTGCTTTGTCCGGAAGGATTTCTGGCTACTGAATTCCATTCTAAATAGAAAGCCATTGATTTCGAGGTGGTTTCACAGTTTGGCCAAATAACTTTCCCGCATCCCCGCTACAACTGATGTTTGACTGTATCTCAGTTCAAAATAAGGGGTTACCACTGTATCTCAATAGCTAGCTGTCCTTAATGTATGAGACTATGACAAAGAACCTAGGCTGCCATTAATCCAGTTCCGATGTGAATTATTAATTAAAACTCCTTGGCTGTGTAAGGTACTCCAGGAACCTGTTCTTTCCCCACCCCTCTTTTTACTTACTGTTTCGGACACAGCATAGCTGGGGCATTGGCAGAGCTCAGTGGCAATCTTGCGTGACACATTTTGTACTATGCCAGCTCCAAAACAGAGCTGTTAGCTGCCTCTCCCCTTCCTTTTTATGAGTATTTGTGATGTAATTTCATTCCCAACTTTTGGAAAGTTTTGAAAAACAACAACATGCAGCTCATTCCAGATGCAGTAAATAGTTTCCCCACTCATGGCCAGACAACAGGCAAATTTTAGATACCAGACAGCAGCTACTCTCTTTGTTTGCCAGAGGGCTATGCATTCAGGGTCAACGCAAACAAACTTGAGCATCTCTGCATTTGAATTTGTTTGTCTTGCACAGGCCATTTATGGGGCGAAAAACCTGCAGAATTTGATCTCATTTTAAAACTGAAATAACCTGAGAAGAAAGGATCCTGTTATGCTGGGCCCCATCAAAAAAATAAACACTAATCCTTGGTTTCAGAGTAGCAGCTGTGTTGTACTCCTTTTCTTTTTACTAATCCTTGGCACCCCCATATTTATTGTTCATTCCCACCAGCTACGGATTTCCCCAATGTATCACATGCACTACTATTAATTGGTTCAATGGTGTTACATCAATAGTAATTAGGACTCTACCAAATTCATGATCCATTTTGGTCAATTTTATGGTCATAGGATTTTTAAAATTGTAAATTTCATGATTTCAGCTATTTAAATCTGAAATTTCGCAGTGTTGTAATTGTAGGGGTCCTGACCCAAAAAGAAGTTGTGGGAAGGTCACAAGGTTATTGTGCAGAGGGTTGTGGTACTGCTACCCTTACTTCTGCTCTGTTGCAGGCAGCAGTGCTGCCTTCAGAGCTGGGAAGCTGGATAGCTGCAACCGGGAGCCCAGCTCTGAAGGCAGAGCCACCATCAGCAGCAGTGCAGAAGTAAGGATGGCATGGTATGGTATTGCCACCCTTACTTCTGCGGTGCTGCCTACAGAGCTGGGCCCTCAGTCAGCAGCCGCCACTCTCTGGCCACCCAGCTCTGAAGGCAGCAGTGCAGAATTAAGGATGGCATGATAAGGTATTGCCACCCTTACTTCTGCGCTGCTGCTGGCAGGGGGCTGCCTTCAGAGCTGGGCAACTGGCCAACAACCACTGCTCTCCATCCATCCAGCTCTGAGGGCAGCATCACCAACTGCAGCAGTGCATAAGTAAGGGTGGCAATACTGCAACCCCCCTAAAATAACCTTGCAACCCCCCTGCAACTCCCTTTTGAGTCAAGACCACCAACTTGAGAAACGCTGGTCTTCCACATGAAATCTGTATAGTATAGGGTAAAAGCACACAAAAGACCAGATTTCACCAGGGGGAGACCAGGTTTCATGGTCTGTGATGTGTTTTTCATGGCCATGAATTTGGTATGTCCCTATTTATGGGAGTTAGGAACCTAAATAAGTTTGAGTATCTGGATCAGGGTGTTTGGGACAGAGCCTTGATGTCAGCATGTCATGGCATGGTCATGCAACATAGAAATACAGAAATTGCATCAGACGTGTGGTCTGTTTAGTCCAGAATCTTGTCTCCAACACTAGTCAGTACCTAATACTTCAAAGGAAGGTGCAACTAACCCAGTAGCAGACTTGCACTTGGAAATAACCTGCCGACAGCAGGAGTTTGTTCCTAATGTTCATCAGATAATGATTGATGCCCTGAGATCCCTTATAATATTTTTATCCTTTCCAGTGTAACTTTGGCCACTCTCATTAGCCATATTAATGTCTAGTCCTTTTATCTAAATTCTGCCAAGCTCTGAATGTCACGCCGAATGACTTGACACCCAGGCTGGCATCAATCTGCTGGCTCTGTATTTCTAAAATGATGACAAGCATAGGAAGATTCTCACAAGCTGCTTTGGAGTGTTCATGCAGTATGACAGGTTTCAGAGTAGCAGCCGTGTTAGTCTGTATCCACAAAAAGAAAAGGAGTACTTGTGGCAGCTTCGAGACTAACAAATTTATTTGAACATAAGCTTTCGTGAGCTACAGCTCACTTCATCGGATGCATGCAGTGGAAAATACAGT
Source organism: Caretta caretta (assembly GCF_965140235.1). NCBI lineage: Eukaryota > Metazoa > Chordata > Testudines > Cheloniidae > Caretta > Caretta caretta. The sequence goes on along the minus strand of NC_134212.1, from coordinate 61,575,521 downwards.
GGGGAGATTTTATATACACAGAGAACGTGAAACAATGGGTGTTACCACACACACTGTAATTTGCAAACTGGCCACCATTAAATCAGGCTTGAATAAAGACGGGAGTGGATGTGTCATTACACAAAGTAAAATTATTTCCCCATGTTTATTCTCCCCCCCCAGTTCCTCACACATTCTTGTCAACTGCTAGAAATGGCCCACCTTGATTGCTCAGTGGTTTGAGCATTGGCCTGCTAAACCCAGGGTTGTGAGTTCAATCCTTGAGGGGGCCATTTAGGGATCTGGGGCAAAAATTGGGTTTTGGGGGGAAGAGGGATAGCTCAGTGGTTTGAGCATTGGCCTGCTAAACCCAGGGTTGTGAGTTCAATCCTTGAGGGGGCCATTTAGGGATCGGGGGCAAAAATTGGGGATTGGTCCTGCTTTGAGCAGGGGGTTGGACTAGATGACCTCCTGAGGTCCCTGCCAACCCTGATAGTCTATGATTCTATGATCACTACAAAAGGTTTTTTTTCTCTCCTGCTGGTAATAGCTCACCTTACCTGATCACTCTCGTTACAGTGTGTATGGTAACACCCATTGTTTCATGTTCTCTGTGTATATAAATCTCCCCACTGTATTTTCCACTGCATGCATCCGATGAAGTGAGCTGTAGCTCACGAAAGCTTATGCTCAAATAAATTTGTTAGTCTCTAAGGAGCCACAAGTCCTCCTAGACTCTGTAAAGTTTACAATGGATAGTGCACTGGGAATGGAGGCAGGACATAAATCATTTCCCAGAGGGATGCTGTCATCAATTTGCCATTGAAGGAAGTTCCTCTAAAGCAGGTACGGAAGGAAACAATCCTCTGCTAGTCATAGGAGAGCCTGAGGGACTAATTAATACGTCTCACCAGCCTCTTAATTTAGCTGCTTCCTGCACATTGGAATTGGACCTGATGTACATGCGACATCTGGAGGATTTGAGCTGTAACCGCAGCAGCGGCACTGTAGTCTAATTACTGAGAAGTTTAGAAAATTTCCCTACCGCACAAACAATGCAAACTAAAAGTACATTCACTGGTGAGGACTGTTCCTTGGAGTTCATTCCCCTAGTTGCTCTCTTCCAGACTAGCTGTAAATAAGGAAAAGTTTTCTATTTCTTGGGCAGTCTGATGTACTCTGTGCCACTTTCCAGTGCTTTTTGCAGCACAGCCCTCCTAGCTAAATAGACTCCAACAACAAATGATTTCTGATTCCACGGGCCTCACTTTGGACATGCCCACATTTCTCTGGTTTTCCTATGTATTTTACACCTTTAATATAAATTTCTTTAAATGCTTGTGCTAGTCAGTTCAATGGGACCTCCACTTGCACAAAGCAGCTTGCAGGATTGGGGCCTAATAACAACACAGGAGTCTGTTAGCAAATGGGAAAAAGGATCTCTTTGGGGCTGAGCCATGCACCTTGCACAAGGGGGCTTGGGACTTAGGGAAGGACAGAATTTAAAACTCAGTTAGGTTCAAGAGGGAAATAAGTGAGAAAAGAAAGCATGCCAATAAATCTCTGCAGAAACAGCAGCCAATTTGCCATCTGAGTGAGGTTCCTTCCATTTTCCCAAAGGCTTTCTGTCTCTGGGGGAAGTTGTGATGAGTCTCAGAGCTTGGCTACACTTGCGAGTTAGAGTGTGTAAGCAGTGTCAGGATGAGCTCCACCCTGACATCTGGTGGTGAGGTATGGCAAGTTGTGGAAAAGAACTTCAGGGGCCGATCTCATTTGCATAGGCACACCCACCACGCCTAGAATGAGACCATAGCTGCCCAAATGGTCACTTTGGCTGCTGTGGGATCCCCAGTGTCTCTGTTATTGGGGCAGGAAGAATAAATTGTTATTACCCTGATTATGGGAACTGTGCTTGGAACTGTACGTGGCCTTTTGTTATGATGGAGCGATTCACCATCAACTAAGTAGCACTCGCTAGGCAAGGGTCATGGGTTCCAAAACTGTGTGAATGGAGAGAGGCTGGGGACAAGTATTAACACTTGGTGGTATGGGCCCCTTGGTGAGGGCCTTACATGCTAATTGCACTTCCTCCTCTCTCCACTGTGGAATATCAGAGCTAATTTTGATTTCATTAGAAGTCTAGCTATAGGCTGCTGAGCTCAATTTGGGCTGACAGTGCACCAGCACTGGGGCTCCCCTACTACAAGCTGAAATCACCTAAGAGCTGAAATCACTGAGTGTTGTGTTAAGTAGTGGGGGAGCCTGAAGCTATATTGTGGAGCGGTTGGCGGGCGGGCTGGCTGGAGTGCCTTGCGGACCGGCTGGTGGAGCAGTTTGTGGATGGCAGGAGCTGCTTGTGGAGCTGAGCGAAGGAGTTCGTGGGGCGGCTGGCAGAGCGGAGCGCAGCTGAGCGAAGGAGTTCGTGGGGCGGCTGGCGGAGCGGAGCGCAGCTGAGCGAAGGAGTTCGTGGGGCGGCTGGCGGAGCGGAGCGCAGCTGAGCGAAGGAGTTCGTGGGGCGGCTGGCGGAGCGGAGTGCTGCTATGGAGCTATGGGGCGGTCAGCTTCAGATCATGTAAGGTGCCTCTTACCCCCGTCCCATTTCCACCCAGGTTGGGAGGTAAAGCTCCGCAGATAAACTTTCGAACTCTGGGGCTGCCCTGACCAGGGACAGAGACTTTTGGGGCATTGGACTTTTGGGACTTTGTGTGATTTGGGGTTGCTGGACTCAAGAACCAAAGGGAAAAGGGCATGCCCCAATTTGCTTGGGGTGGGTTTTTTTTTTGCTCATGGGTTGTGTTATGAATCCTGTTGGTGGTGTTTCCCAAACATAATGCCACATTGTTTCTCTCTGTTATTAAAAGGCTTTTGCTACACTCAGACTAGGTGCTTGCGAGAGGGGAAGTATTGCCTCTTGGAGGCGCCCAGTGGGGGGTGGTATATATTTATCCCAGGTCACTGGGTGGGGGCTCGAGCCGGGTTGCATTGTGTTATTGGAATGGATCCCCTAGATATTGAACCTGGCCCTTGTTGCTGCCAACTCTGACGGGCAGAAGGGTTACAAGTGCATTAAAGCAGCCCCGGGCACCCTAACTTATGATGCCTGGCAAGGCACGTAGAGCACCTGGACTCCACAGCTGGAGTGCTCCTGGTAATCCACCTCCAAGAGAAGCATAACACTTGCTGCGCCCCGGCTGGAGTGCTGCGGCACCAGTGTGGACGCCCTGGTCTATTAATGCGCTCTGATCGGCCTCCAGAAGTGTGTCACAATGCCTGTTCTAACCACTCTGGTCATTACTTCGAACTCTATTGCCCTGTCCTCAGGTGACCAGCCATCAGACCCACCCTTTAAATTCTCTGGGAATTTTGAAAATCCCCTTCCTGTTTTCTCAGCAAGGCGTGGAGTGCTCTCAGGGAATCTTTCTAGGTGACCATGCCTCCACGCGCCAGGCGATTCCCAGTATGGAGCAATGACAAGGTACTGGACCTCATCAGTGTTTGGAGGGAGGAAGCTGTCCAGTCCCAGCTGCGCTCCAGCCTTAGGAATTATGAAACCTTTGGGCAGATATCAAGGGACATGATGGAAAGGGGCCATGATCGGGATGCTCTGCAGTGCAGGGTCAAAGTGAAGGAGCTGCGGAATGCCTACCACAAAGCGTGCAAGGAAAACCACCACTCCGGTGCTGCCCCCAGGATCTGCTCTTTCTACAAAGATCTGAACGCAATACTTGGGGGCAACCCCACCTCCACTCCAAAGATCACCATAGACACTTCAGAGCCCAGTTCAACAAGGCAGGAGGAGGAAAGAGGAGCAAGGCTGCTGAGGAGGAGGGGGACAGCTGCACTTCACTCCTGTGCAGGGCACCAAACATTGCTGGTGGCTTTCAGCCTGAAATTGCTCCCTCAAGGCATCCCTAATCCTTGCACCCCCATGCTGGGCCCCTCTAAATGCCTGAGTGAATCTTTCACCCCTCCCTTCACAAATTTTATGGAGTGGACAGCATGCGGATATAACCGTGGGGATGTTGTCATCGGCCAGGTCCGGCTTCCCATACAGACAGCACCAGAGGCCCTTTAAACGGCCAAAAGTACACTCCACAGTCATTCTGCACCGACTCAGCCTGTTGTTGAACTGCTCCTTACTGCTGTCAAGGCTCCTTGTGTAGTGTTTCATGAGCCACGGCATTAAAGGATAAGCGGGGCCTCCAAGGATCACAGTGGGCATTTTGATTTGCCCTATGGTGATCTTCTGGTCTGGGAAGAAAGTCCTGGCTTGCAGCTCCCTGAACAGGCCTGTGTTCTGAAAGATGCATGTGTCATGCACCATTCCAGACCAGCCTGCATTAATGTCAGTGAAACGCCCACAGTGATCCACAAGCGCCTGGAGAACCATAGAGAAATACCCCTTCTGATTTATGTACTCGGAGGCTAGGTGGGCTGGTGCCAGAATTGGAATATGCGTCCATCTATCACCCCTCCGCAGTTAGGAAAACCCATTTGTGCAAAGCCAGCCACAATATCATAAACGTTATCCAGAGTCACGGTTCTTCTGATCAGGATGCGATTAATGGTCCTGCAAACTTGCATCAACACAATTCCAACGGTTGACTTTCCCACTCCAAACTGGTTAGCGACTGATCGGTAGCTGTCTGGAGTTGCCAGCTTCCAGATTGCAATAGCCACTTGCTTCTCCACTGGCAGGGCAGCTCTCAATCTCGTGTCCTTGCACCGCAGGATGGGGGCGAGCTGGGCACACAGTCCCATGAAAGTGGCTTTTCTCATCCAAAAGTTCTGCAGGCACTGCTCGTATCCCAGACTTGCATGATGATGTGATCCCACCGCTCACTGCTTGTTTCCCGAGCCCAAAAGCGGCGTTCCCCTGTGGTGAGCATGTTCGTAAATGCAACAAGCAATCTCACGTTGTATGCATTATGAAGTCGATATCATCATCGGACTCCTCACTGTCACTTTGTAGCTTAAGGAGTAACTCGACTGCAATTTGTGATGTGCTGTCAAGACCCATCAGCATATTCCTCAGCTGTTCGGGATCCATTTCCGCAGACTGAAAGGGAAGACAGAACATGCAGTACAAAAAACATTGAAAGATGGTGCCAAATGTGGACGGAAGTATGGGGATTGCTGGGATGTGAAGCGATGCATCACAGGGCATTGGGACAGGACCCAGAATGCCGCGCACCCCACCACCCCCTTCCCAAAAGCCACAGCGCCAGAATGGGAAGAGGTGCTCTGTGGGATAGCTGCCCATAATGCAACACTCCCAATGCTGCTGCAAGTGCTGCAAATGTGGCCATGCCAGTGCACTTGCAGCTGACAGTGTGAACACACTGCAGTGCTTTCCCTGCTGCGGTCTCCGAGGGCTGGTTTAACTCACAGCGCTCTACATCTGCAAGTGTAGCCAGGCCCTAAAAGATACAGCTGAAGACCCTGGGTGGGTGTTAATGGAGGCGAGGGGCTTAGGCTCTCACCTGGCTCTGCAGGAATTGTAATGTGGAGGTTTGTCCAATCCCAGCTGCCTGCATCAGACATGTGGTCTGTTTAGCTCTCAAACTTTTTTACTGGTGACCCCTTTCACATAGCAAGCCTCTGAGTGTGACCTCCCCCTTATAAATTAAAAACACTTATTTATATATTTAACACCATTATAAATGCTGGAGACAAAGCAGCGTACGGGGTGGAGGTTGACAGCTCGGGACGCCCCATGTAATAACCTCGCAACCCCCTGAGGGGTCCCGACCCCCAGTTTGAGAACCCCTGGTATAAAGGGATTAGCATGAGAGTACATAGCTGCCTTATAGCTTGCTGGATGGGTAGCATAGGCGCAGTGTTGGTTTCCTTTGGCACTTGTGTGCTTCTGGGTGTTCTATTGCCTGTTTGCTCTGATTTTGAGAGTTAAGGGTGGTGGGAGGGATCAGGGGATGTTAGAGGACCCTAGCTTGCAGTTCTGTGGCCAGAGAATCATAGCATCATAGGACTGAAAGGGACCTTGAGAGATCATCTAGTCCAGTCCCCTGAACTCCTGACAGGACTAAAATTATCTAGACCATCACTAACAGGGGTTTGTCTAACCTGCCCATAAAAATCTCCAATGATGAAGATGCCTGCTTCTCACAAACCGGGAAGAATTAGTAGGGGAAGCAAAAGTGGATGGGAACCTGGGAAGCAGTGACCATGAGATGGTTGAGTTCAGGATCCTGACACAAGGATGAAAGGAGAGCAGCAGAATATGGACCCTGGACTTCAGAAAAGGAGACTTTGACAATGGCAGGGAACTGATGGGCAGGATCTCCTGGGAGAATAACATGAGGGGGAAAGGAGTCCAGGAGAGGTGGCTGTATTTTAAAGAATCCTTATTGAAGTTACAGGGACAAACCATCCTGATGTGTAGAAAGAATAGTAAATATGGCAGGCGACCAGCTTGGTTTAACAGTGAAATCCTTGCTGATCTTAAACACAAAAAAGAAGCTTACAAGAAGTGGAAGATTGGACAGATGACCAGGGAAGAATATAAAAATATTGCTCAGGCATGCTGGAGTGAAATCAGGAAGGCCAAATCACACCTGGAGTTGCAGCTAGCAAGAGATGTTAAGAGTAACAAGAAGGGTTTCTTCAGGTATGTTAGCAACACGAAGAAAGTCAAGGAAAGTGTGGGCCCCTTACTGAACAAGGGAGGCAACCTTGTGACAGAGGATGGGAGGGATAGCTCAGTGGTTTGAGCATTGGCCTGCTAAACCCAGGGTTGTGAGCTCAATCCTTGAAGGGGCCATTTGGGATCTGGAGCAAAAATTGGTCCTGCTTTAAGCAGGGGGTTGGACTAAATGACCTCCTGAGGTCCCTTCCAACCCTGATATCCTATGAGGATGTGGAAAAAGCTAATGTACTCAATGCTTTTTTTGCCTCTGTCTTCATGAACAAGGTCAGTTCCCAGACTGCTGCACTGGGCAACACAGCATGAGGAGGAGGTGACCAGCCCTCTGTGCAGAAAGAAGTGGTTCAGGACTATTCAGAAAAGCTGGATGAGCACAAGTCCTTGGGGCCGGATGCGCTGCATCCGAGAGTGCTAAAGGAAGTGGCAGATGTGATTGCAGAGCCATTGGCCATTCTCTTTGAAAACTCATGGCGACCGGGGGAGGTCCCGGATGACTGGAAAAAGGCAAATGTAGTGCCCATCTTTAAAAAAGGGAAGAAGTAGGATCCTGGGAACTACAGGCCAGTCAGCCTCACCCCAGTCCTGGAAAATTCATGGAGCAGGTCCTCAAGGAATCAATTCTGAAGCACTTAGAGGAGAGGAAAGTGATCAGGAACAGTCAGCATGGATTTACCAAGGGCAAGTCATGCCAGACTAATCTAATTGCCTTCTATGACGAGATAACTGGCTCTGTGGATGAAGGGAAAGCAGTGGACGTGTTGCTCCTTGACTTTAGCAAAGCTTTTGACACGGTCTCCCACAGTATTCTTGCCAGCAAGTTAAAGAAGTATGGGCTGGATAAATGGACTACAAGGTGGATAGAAAGCTGGCTAGATCGTCGGGCTCAACAGGTAGTGATCAATGGTTCCATGTCTAGTTGGCAGCCGGTATCAAGTGGAGTACCCCAAGGGTCGGTCCTGGGGGCGGTTTTGTTCAATATCTTCATTAATGATCTGGAGGATGGCGTGGATTGCACCCTCAGCAAGTTTGCAGATGACACTAAAGTGGGAGGAAAGGTAGATACACTGGAGGGTAGGGATAGGATAGAGAGGGCCTGAGACAAATTAGGGGATTGGGCCAAAAGAAATCTGAGGAGGTTCAACAAGGGCAAGAGCAGAGTCCTGCACTTAGGACGGAAGAATCCCATGCACTGCTACAGACTAGGGACCGAATGGCTAGGCAGCAGTTCTGCAGAAAAGTACCTAGGGGTTACAGTGGACGAGAAGCTGGATATGAGTCAACAGTGTGCCCTTGTTGCCAAGAAGGCCAATGGCATTTTGGGATGTATATGTAGGGGCATTGCCTGTAGATCGAGGAATGTGATCATTCCCCTCTATTCGACATTGGTGAGGCATCATCTGGAGTACTGTGTCCAGTTCTGGGCCCCAAACTACAAGAAGGATGTGGAAAAATTGGAAAACGTCCCGCGGAGGGCAACAAAAATGATTAGGGGACTGGAACACATGACCTATGAGGAGAGGCTGAGGGAACTGGGATTGTTTAGTCTGCAGAAGAGAAGAATGAGGGGGCATTTGATATTTGCTTTCAACTACCTGAAAGGGGGTTCCAAAGAGGATGGATCTAGACTGTTCTCAGTGGTAGCAGATGACAGAACGAGGAGTAAAGGTCTCAAGTTGGAGTGGGGGAGGTTTAGGTTGGATATTAGGAAAAACTTTTTCACGAGGAAAATGGTGAAACACTGGAATGAGTTACCTAGGGAGGTGGTGGAATCTCCTTCCTTAGAAGTTTTTAAGGTCAGGCTTGACAAAGCCCTGTCTGGGATGATTTAGTTGGGGCTTGGTCCTGCTTTGAGCAGAGGGTTGGACTAGATGACCTCCTGAGGTCCCTTCCAACCCTGATATTCTATGATTCTATGCCACAATCTCCCTTGCCAATTTATTCCAGTGCTTAACCACCCTGACAGGAAGTTTTTCCTAATGTCCAACCTTAGCCTCCCTTCCTTCAATTTTAGCCAATTGCTTCTTGTCCTATCCTCAGATGTTAAGAAAAACAACTTTTGTCCCTCCTCCTTGTAACAGCCTTTTACGTACTTGAAAATTGTTATCATATCCATAGGTGCTGACTTCTAATGGCACTGGTGGGTGTTTGACCCTCCTCTGTCCCCGGCCCCACCCCGACTGCACCCCCACCCCACCCCCACTCCAACCCCTTCCCCAAAGTCCCCGCCCCAACTCTGCTCCCTCCCGGCCCTTATTTGACTCCTACCACAAATCTCTGCCCCAGGCCTGCCTCTTCACTGCCTCCTCCCCTGAGAGCTCCACATCCCCGCTCTTCCCCACTCCCTCCTGGAGCTTGCTACAGCTGTTTGGTGGCGAGAAGCGCTAGGAGGTAGGTGGAGGAACAGGGTTGTGGCGCGCTCAGTGTAGGAGTCAGAGGTGGGGTGAGGCAGGGAGCTTGGCTGCTGGTGGGTGCAGAGCACCCACATATTTTTCCCTGTGGGTGCTCCAGCCCCTGAGCACCCATGGAGTCGGCGCCTATGATCATATCCCCCCTTAGTCTTCTCTTTTCCAGACTAAACAAACCCAGTTTTTTCAACTTTCCCTCATAGGTCACGTTTTCTAGACCTTTAATCATTTTTGTCAGTCTTCTCTGGATTCTCTCCAATTTGTCCACATCCTTCCTGAAATGTGGTGCCCAGAACTGGACACAATATTCCAGTTGAGACCTAATGAGTGCGGAGTAGAGCGGAAGAATTACTTCTTGTGTCACTTACAACACTCCTGCTAATACATCCCAGAATGATGTTTGCTTTTTTTGCAACAGCGTTACACTTTTGACTCATATTTAGCTTGTGGTCCACTATGACCCCCAGATCCCTTTCCGCAATACTCCTTCCTAGGCAGTCATTTCCCATTTTGTATGTGTGCAACTGATTGTTCCTTCCTAAGTGGAGTACTTTGCATTTGTCCTTATTGAATTTCATCCTATTTACTTCAGACCATTTCTCCAGTTTGTCCAGATCATTTTGAATTTTAATCCTATCCTCCAAAGCACTTGCAACCCCTCCCAGCTTGGTATTGTCCACAAACTTTATAAGTATGCTCTCTCTGCCATTATCTAAATCATTGATGAAGATACAGTAACTCCTTGCTTAACATTGTAGTTATGTTCCTGATAAATGCTACTTTAAGCAAAACGATGTTAAGCGAATCCAATTTCCCCATAAGAATTAATGTAAATAGCTGGGGTTAGGTTCCAGGAAATTTTTTTCGCCAGACAAAAGACTGTATTTTATATCTATATATACACACATATACACAGTATAAGTTTTAAACAAATAATTTAATACTGTACACAGCAATGATGATTGTAAAGCTTGGTTGAGGTGGTGACGTCAGAGGGTGGAAGAGGGTGGGATATTTCCTAGGAAATGCCTTACTGCTAAATGATGAACTAGCTAGCACTTGGCTGAGCCCTCCATGGCTAACACATTGTTGTTAATGTAGCCTCACACTCTACAAGGCAGCATGAATGGAGGGAGGGGAGACAGCATGGCAGAGAGAGACAGAGACACACACTGTGAGTGTGAGAGAGAGATGCGCATTGCCCCTTTAAGTATGCTGACTCTAAGTACATTGCCTTTTTAAGTAGATCAGCAAGTTGAGACAACAGCTGCTGCCAGCAAACTCCCTCCGTCCTGAGCTCTGTCCTGTCGCCCCCACACCCGGCTCTATGGAAATGGGGTAAAGGAATGGGGGGGGGGAATGGGGGACACCCTGACATTCCCCTTGCACAGCAAGCAGGAGGCTCCTGGGAGCAGCTCCAAGGCAGAGGGCAGGAGCAGCACAGGGCAGTACGGGGAGGGACGGCTGAACTGCCTGGCAATTGATAGCCTGCTGGGCAGCTGCCACACAGGGAACTTAGGGGAGCGGGGAGCTGATGGGGGGCTGCCGGTCCACCCTGGTTCCAAGTCCCCACCAGCTAGCTTCAACGGGCTGCTCTTTCTGCAAGCAGTGGACAAAACAGTCGGCTGCCAAACAACGTTATAAGGGAGCACTGTGCAACTTTAAAAGAGCATGTTCCCTAATTGGTCAGCAAGGTAACAACGAAACAACATTAACCGGGAAGACTTTGGGTATGTCTACACTACGGAATAAGGTCGAATTTATAGAAGTCGGTTTTTTAGAAATCGGTTTTATATATTCGAGTGTGTGTGTCCCCACAGAAAATGCTCTAAGTGCATTAAGTGCATTAACTCGGCGGAGCGCTTCCACAGTACCGAGGCTAGAGTCGACTTCCGGAGCGTTGCACTGTGGGTAGCTATCCCACAGTTCCCGCAGTCTCCGCTGCCCATTGGAATTCTGGGTTGAGATCCCAATGCCTGATGGGGCTAAAACATTGTCGCGGGGGGTTCTGGGTACATATCGTCAGGCCCCCGTTCCCTCCCTCCCTCCGTGAAAGCAAGGGCAGACAATCGTTTCGCGCCTTTTTTCCTGAGTTACCTGTGCAGACGCCATACCACGGCAAGCATGGAGCCCGCTCAGGTAACCGTCACTGTCATAAATATAAAGGGAAGGGTAAACCCCTTTGAAATCCCTCCTGGCCAGGGGAAAGCTCCTCTCACCTGTAAAGGGTTAAGAAGCTAAAGGTAACCTCGCTGGCACCTGACCAAAATGACCAATGAGGAGACAAGATACTTTCAAAAGCTGGGAGGAGGGAGAGAGAAAAAGGGTCTGGGTCTGTCTGTAGTCGTCTTGGCCAGGGACAGAACAGGAATGGAGGCTTAGAACTTTTAGTAAGTAATCTAGCTAGGTATGTGTTAGATTATGATTTCTTTAAATGGCTGAGAAAAGGATTGTGCTGAATAGAATAACTATTTCTGTCTGTGTATCTTTTTTGTAACTTAAGGTTTTGCCTAGAGGGGTTCTCTATGTTTTGGAATCTAATTACCCTGTAAGATATCTACCATCCTGATTTTACAGGGGGGATTTCTTTATTTCTATTTACTTCTATTTTTTATTAAAAGTCTTCTTGTAAAAAAACTGAATGCTTTTTCATTGTTCTCAGATCCAAGGGTTTGGGTCTGTGGTCACCTATGCAAATTGGTGAGGCTTTTTATCCAACATTTCCCAGGAAAGGGGGGGTGCAAGTGTTGGGAGGATTGTTCATTGTTCTTAAGATCCAAGGGTCTGGGTCTGTAGTCACCTAGGCAAATTGGTGAGGCTTTTTACCAAACCTTGTCCAGGAAGTGGGGTGCAAGGTTTTGGGAAGTATTTTGGGGGGAAATACGCGTCCAAACAGCTCTTCCCCAGTAACCAGTATTAGTTTGGTGGTGGTAGCGGCCATTCCAAGGATAACGGGTGTAATATTTTGTACCTTGGGGAAGTTTTGACCTAAGCTGGTAAAGATAAGCTTAGGAGGTTTTTCATGCAGGTCCCCACATCTGTACCCTAGAGTTCAGAGTGGGGGAGGAACCTTGACAGTCACCCTATGTCTCCTGGGTGCTGGCAGACGCGGTACGACATTGCTACACAGTAGCAGCAACCCCTTGCCTTGTGGTAGCAGACGGTACAGTACGACTGGTAGCCGTCATCGTCATGTCCGAGGTGCTCCTGGCCACGTCGGCTGGGAGCGCCTGGGCAGACATGGGCGCAGGGACTAAATTTGGAGTGACTTGACCAGGTCATTCTCTTTAGTCCTGCAGTCAGTCCTATTGAACCGTCTTATGGTGAGCGGGCAGGCGATACGGACTGCTAGCAGTTGTACTGTACCATCTTCTGCCGAGCAGCCATGAGATGTGGATGGCATGCAGTCCTTCTGCACCATCTGCTGCCAGCCAAAGATGTAAAAGATAGATGGAGTGGATCAAAACAAGAAATAGACCAGTTTTGTTTTGTACTCATTTGCTTCCCCCCCTCCCCTGTCTAGGGGACTCATTCTTCTAGGTCACACTGCAGTCACTCACAGAGAAGGTGCAGCGAGGTAAATCTAGCCATGTATCAATCAGAGGCCAGGCTAACCTTCTTGTTCCAATAAGAATGATAACTTAGGTGCACCATTTCTTATTGGAACCCTCCGTGAAGTCCTGCCTGAAATACTCCTTGATGTAAAGACACCCCCTTTGTTGATTTTAGCTCCCTGAAGCCAACCCTGTAAGCCATGTCGTCAGTCGCCCCTCCCTCCGTCAGAGCAACGGCAGACAATCGTTCTGCGCCTTTTTTCTGTGCGGACGCCATACCAAGGCAAGCATGGAGGCCGCTCAGCTCACTTTGGCAATTAGGAGCACATTAAACACCACACGCATTATCCAGCAGTATATGCAGCACCAGAACCTGGCAAAGCGATACCGGGCGAGGAGACGACGTCAGCGCGGTCACGTGAGTGATCAGGACATGGACACAGATTTCTCTGAAAGCATGGGCCCTGACAATGCATGCATCATGGTGCTAATGGGGCAGGTTGATGCTGTGGAATGCCGATTCTGGGCTCGGGAAACAAGCACAGACTGGTGGGACCGCATAGTGTTGCAGGTCTGGGACGATTCCCAGTGGCTGTGAAACTTTCGCATGCGTAAGGGCACTTTCATGGAACTTTGTGACTTGCTTTCCCCTGCCCTGAGTTGCATGAATACCAAGATGAGAGCAGTCCTCACAGTTGAGAAGCGAGTGGCGATAGCCCTGTGGAAGCTTGCAACGCCAGACAGCTACCGGTCAGTTGGGAATCAATTTGGAGTGGGCAAATCTACTGTGGGGGCTGCTGTGATGCAAGTAGCCCACGCAATCAAAGATCTGCTGATATCAAGGGTAGTGACCCTGGGAAATGTGCAGGTCATAGTGGATGGCTTTGCTGCAATGGGATTCCCTAACTGTGGTGGGGCTATAGACGGAACCCATATCCCTATCTTGGCACCGGAGCACCAAGCCACCGAGTACATAAACCGCAAGGGGTACTTTTCGATAGTGCTGCAAGCTCTGGTGGATCACAAGGGACGTTTCACCAACATCAACGTGGAATGGCCGGGAAAGGTGCATGATGCTCGCATCTTCAGGAACTCTGGTCTGTTTCAAAAGCTGCAGGAAGGGACTTTATTCCTAAACCAGAAAATAACTGTTGGGGATGTTGAAATGCCTATAGTTATCCTTGGGGACCCAGCCTACCCCTTAATGCCATGGCTCATGAAGCCGTACACAGGCAGCCTGGACAGTAGTCAGGAGCTGTTCAACTACAGGCTGAGCAAGTGCAGAATGGTGGTCGAATGTGCATTTGGACGTTTAAAGGCGCGCTGGCGCAGTTTACTGACTCGCTTAGACCTCAGCGAAACCAATATTCCCACTGTTATTACTGCTTGCTGTGTGCTCCACAATATCTGTGAGAGTAAGGGGGAGACGTTTATGGCGGGGTGGGAGGTTGAGGCAAATCGCCTGGCTGCTGGTTACGCGCAGCCAGACACCAGGGCGGTTAGAAGAGCACAGGAGGGCGCGGTACGCATCAGAGAAGCTTTGAAAACCAGTTTCATGACTGGCCAGGCTACGGTGTGAAAGTTCTGTTTGTTTCTCCTTGATGAAACCCCCCGCCCCTTGGTTCACTCTACTTCCCTGTAAGCTAACCACCCGCCCCTCCTCCCTTCAATCACCGCTTGCAGAGGCAATAAAGTCATTGTTGCTTCACATTCATGCTTTCTTTATTCATTCATCACACAAATAGGGGGATGACTACCAAGGTAGCCCAGGAGGGGTGGTGGAGGAGGGAAGGAAAATGCCACACAGCACTTTAAGCACAGCACTTTAAAAGTTTACAACTTTAAAATTTATTGAATGACAGCCTTCTTTTTTTTGGGCAATCCTCTGTGGTGGAGTGGCTGGTTGGCCGGAGGCCCCCCCACTGCGTTCTTGGGCGTCTGGGTGTGGAGGCTATGGAACTTGGGGAGGAGGGCGGTTGGTTACAGAGGGGCTGCAGTGGCAGTCTGTGCTCCAGCTGCCTTTGCTGCAGCTCAACCATACACTGGAGCATACTGGTTTGGTCCTGCAGCAGCCTCAGCATTGAATCCTGCCTCCTCTCATCACGCTGCCGTCACATTTGAGCTTCAGCCCTGTCTTCAGCCCGCCACTTACTCTCTTCAGCCCGTCACTTACTCTCTTCAGCCTGCCACCTCTCCTCCCGGTCATTTTGTGCTTTCCTGCACTCTGACATTATTTGCCTCCACGCATTCGTCTGTGCTCTGTCAGTGTGGGAGGACAGCATGAGCTCGGAGAACATTTCATCGCGAGTGCGTTTTTTTTTCTTTCTAAGCTTCACTAGCCTCTGGGAAGGAGAAGATCCTGTGTTCATTGAAACACATGCAGCTGGTGGAGAAAAAAAAAGGGACAGCGGTATTTAAAAAGACACATTTTATAAAACAGTGGCTACACTCTTTCAGGGTAAACCTTGCTGTTAACATTACATACATAGCACATGTGCTTTCGTTACAAGGTCGCATTTTGCCTCCTCCCACCGCGTGACTACCCCCTCAACCTTCCCCCCTCCCTGTGGCTAACAGCGGGGAACATTTCTGTTTAGCCACAGGCAAACAGCCCAGCAGGAATGGGCTCCTCTGAGTGTCCCCTGAAGAAAAGCACTCTATTTCAACCAGGTGACCATGAATTATATCTCACTCTCCTGAGGATAACACAGAGAGATAAAGAATGGATGTTGTTTGAATGCCAGCAAACATACACTGCAATGCTTTGTTCTACAATGATTCCCGAGTACGTGTTACTGGCCTGGAGTGGTAAAGTGTCCTACCATGAAGGACACAATAAGGCTGCCCTCCCCAGAAACCTTTTGCAAAGGCTTTAGGACTACATCTAGGAGAACCGCAAATGCCGGGGCAAAGTAATCCTTTCACATGCTTGCTTTTAAACCATGTATAGCATTTTAAAAGGTACACTCACCAGAGGTCCCTTCTCCACCTGCTGGGTCCAGGAGGCAGCCTTGGGTGGGTTCGGGGGGTACTGGCTCCAGGTCTAGGGTGAGAAACAGTTCCTGGCTGTCGGGAAAACCGGTTTCTCCGCTTGCTTGCTGTGAGCTATCTACAACCTCCTCCTCATCATCATCTTCTTCGTCCCCAAAACCTGCTTCCGTATTGCCTCCATCTCCATTGAAGGAGTCAAACAACACGGCTGGGGTAGTGGTGGCTGAACCCCCTAAAATGGCATGCAGCTCATCATAGAAGCGGCATGTTTGGGGCTCTGACCCAGAGCGGCTGTTCGCCTCTGTGGTTTTCTGGTAGGCTTGCCTCAGCTCCTTCAGTTTCACGCGGCACTGCTTCGGGTCCCTGTTATGGCCTCTGTCCTTCATGCCCTGGGAGATTTTGACAAAGGTTTTGGCATTTCGAAAACTGGAACGGAGTTCTGATAGCACGGATTCCTCTCCCCAAACAGCGATCAGATCCCGTACCTCCCGTTTGGTCCATGCTGGAGCTCTTTTGCGATTCTGGGACTCCATCATGGTCACCTGTGCTGATGAGCTCTGCATGGTCACCTGCAGCTTGCCACGCTGGCCAAACAGGAAATGAGATTCAAAAGTTCGCGGTTCTTTTCCTGTCTACTTGGCCAGTGCATCTGAGTTGAGAGTGCTGTCCAGAGCGGTCATAATGGAGCACTCTGGGATAGCTCCCGGAGGCCAATACCATCGAATTGTGTCCACAGTACCCCAAATTCGAGACGGCAACGTCGATTTAAGCGCTAATCCACTTGTCGGGATGGAGTAAGGAAATCGATTTTAAGAGCCCTTTAAGTCGAAATAAAGGGCTTCATTGTGTGGACCGGTGCAGGTTTACATCGATTTAACGCTGCTAAATTCGACCTAAAGTCCTAGTGTAGACCAGGGCTTTAAGTGAGGCATTACTGTATTGAACAGAACCAGACCCAGAACCGATCCCTGCAGGACCCCACTCATTACGTCCTTCCTGTGAACCACTGATAAGTAGTCTGGGAACGGTTTTCTAACCAGTTTTGCACACACCTTACAGTAGCTCCATCTAGGTTGTATTTCCCTCATTTGTGAGGAGGTCATGTGAGACAGTATAAAAAGCTTTACTAAAGTAAAAATATACCACATCTACCACTTCCCCACTATCTACAAGGCTTGTTACCCTGTCAAAGAGAGCTATCAGGTTGGTTTGACACAATTTGTTTTTGACAAATCCATGCTGACTATCATTTATCACTTTATTTTCTTCAAGATGTTTGCAAATTGATTGCTTAATTATTTGTTCCATTATCTTTCCAGGTACAGAAGTTAAGCTGACTGGTCTGTAATTACCCAGGTTGTCTGTATTTCCCTTTTTATAGATGGGCACTATATTTGCCCTTTTCCAGTCTTTTGGAATCTCTCCAGTCTTCCATGACTTTCCAGAGATAATCACTATTGGCTCAGATATCTCCTCAATCAGCTCCTTGAGTATTCTAGGGTGTATTTCATCAGGCCCTGGTGACTTGAAGACATCTAATTTGTCTAAGTAATTTTAACTTGTTCTTTCCCTGTTTTAGTCTCTTCTGATCCTACCTCATTTTCACTGGTATTCACTATGTTAGATGTCCAGTCACCACCAACCTTCTTGGTGAAAATGGAAACAAAAGTCATTAAGCACCTCTGCCATTTCCACATTTTCTGTTATTATTTCCCACCTCCCCATTGAGTAACGGGCCAACCCTGTCCTTGATCTTCCTCTTGCTTCTAATGTATTTGTAGAATGTTTGCTTGTTACCCTTTACGTCTCTAGTTAGTTCAGTCTCATTTTGTGCCATGGCCTTTCTAATTTTGTGCCCACATACTTGTGTTATTTGTTTATATTCATCCTTTGTCATTTGACCTAGTTTACACTTTTTGTAGGATACTTTTTTGATTTTTAGATCATTGAAGATCTCTTGGTTAAGCCAGGGTGGTCTCTTCCCATACTTCCTATCTTTTGCAGTGGGATAGTTTGCTCTTGTGCCCTTAATAATGTCTCTTTGAAAAACTGCCAGCAGTCTTCAATTGTTTTTCCCCTTAGACTTGCTTCCCATGGGATCTTACCTACCAATGCCCTGAGTTTGCTAAAGTCTGCCTTCTTGAAATCCATTGTCTTTATTTTGCTGTTCTCCATCCTACCATTCCTTAGAATCTTGAACTCTACCATTTCATGATCACTTTCACTCAAGCTGCCTTCCACTTTCAAATTCTCAACCAGTTCCTCCCTATTTGTCAAAATCAAATCTAGAACAGCCTCTCCACTACGTGTTTTCTCCATCTTCTGAAATAAAAAATGATCTCCAATACATTCCAAGAACTTGTAGGGTAATCTGTGCCCTGCTGTGTTATTTTCCCAACAAAAATCTGAGTAGTTGAAGTCCCCCATCACCACCAAGTCCTGTGCTTTGGATGATTTTGTTAGTTGTTTAAAAAAGCCTGTTGTTTACCCTATGTCAAAGCCATAGGGTTACCAGGCGTCAACTGGAAAGCCCGGTTGAAAAGGGACCCTGGCAGCTCTGTTTGGAACTGCCGATCAGGCCATTAAAAGTCTGGTCGGCAGCGCAGCGGGGGCCTAGGGCTAAGGCAGGCTCCCTGCTAACCCTGGCTTTGTGCTGCCCCCGGAAGCAGCCGCCAGGTCCCTGCGACCCCTTGGCACTGGGGTGGCCAGGGACGGGGAGGCTCCGCACACACCCCCAGTGCTGGCTCTGCAGCTCCCATTGGCCAGGAACTGTGACCAATGGGAGGTGCAGGGGGTGGCACCTGCCGGCGCAAAGGCAGCGTGCACCGCACAGAGACGCCTGGCTTCCCAGGCGCCTATGGGCTGCAGGGACCTGGCAGCTGCTTCCTCGGAGCTGCAGTAAGTGTTGCCAGGATCCTGTACCCTCTCCTGCACCCCAACCCCCTGCTCCAGCCAGCCCAGCGTCCCCTCCAGGACCCCAAACCCATCATCCGCCACCCCACCGCAGAGCCCACACCCCCAGTCAGAGCCCTCAGCGCCCCTCCCCACACCCCAACCCCTGCCCCAGCCCAGAGCCCCCTCCTGCACCCCAAACCCCTTATTCCCAGTCCCAGCTGGAGCCCTCACCCCCGCAGCCCCCTAGCCCAACCTGAAGCCCCCTCCTGCACCCCAAACCTCTCATCCCCAGCCCCACTCCAGAGCCCACACCCCCAGCTGGAGCTCCCAACCCCTATCCCAGCCTGGAGCCCCCTCCTGCACACAAATTCCTCATCCTTGTCCCAACCCCAGAGCCCACACCCCTTCCTGCACTCCATACCCCTTGGCCCCTGTCTGGAGCCCCCTCCTGTATCCCAAACCCCTCATCCCTGGACCCACCCCAGAGGCTGCACCCAGAGCCCATACCCCCTCCTGCACCGCAACCCCTGCCCCAGCTGGTGAAAGTGAGTGAGGGTGGGGAAGAGTGAGTGATGGAGGGAGGGGGGATGGCGTGAGTGGGTGCATGGCCTCGGAGAAGGGGTGGGGCATGGACGGGGCCTCAGAGAAGGGGCAGGGCAGGGTGTTTGGCTTAGTGTGATTAGAAAGTTGGCAACACTACTAAACTAGGATGAGCAGACTTCCTTCACTGACAGCTTGGCGTAAGTGAAGTTAATAGACTGGTAATTGTCCTGTCTGGAAAACCTGAGAGATGCTTCAGGTTACTGAGTCTGCTTATCTTGTTCCTCTAAATATCAAAGATGGCTCAGGACTGCTGAGTCTGTTTTGTTTTAGTCCCTTCCAGTGGGTTACTGGAATCTGATGTAACTTAGCCTAGGTTTCCTACATGGATTTCACTATGACAGAGGTGGGCAAACTACAGCCCATGGGCCACAATGGGCTCGCGGGACCCTCCTTCCCGGCCCCTGAGCTCCTGGCCTGGGAGGCTTGTCCCCCGGCCCCTCCCCCGCTGTTCCCCCTTCTCCACAGCCTCAGCTCACTGCTCCACCGGAGCAATGCTCTCGGCGGCGGGGCTGCGAGCTCCTGGGGCAGCGCAGCTGCAGAGCCTGGCCTGACCCGGTGCTCTGTGCTGTGCAGTGGCGTGGCTGGCTTTAGCCGGGTGGTGCGGCTGTAGCGCCGCCAGCCAGCGGTGCTCCTGGCAGTGTGGTAAGGGGGCAGGGAGCAGCGGGGGTTGAATAGAGGGCAGGGCAGTTTGGGGTGGTGGTTGGGGGGTGGGGGTGTGGATAGGGGTCGGGGCGGTCAGTGGGTGGGGAACAGGAGGGTTGAATGGGGACGGGGGCCCCAGGGGGGCAGACAGGAAGGAGGGCGGGTTGGATGGGGCAACGGGGGGCAGTCAGGGGCGGGGGTTCCGGGGCCGTCAGGGGACAGTGAGCTGGGGGGGGTGGATGGGGCAGGGGACGCGGGGGGGGGCTGACAGGGAATGGGGGGGTTGGATGGGGCAGGAGTCACAGTGGGGGGGCGTCGGGGCGAGAAGTGGGGGGGCTGGGGGCCGGGCCACGTCTAGCTGTTACAGGAGGCACAGCCTCCCTTAACCCGCCCTCTATATAATTTCTGAAACCTGATGCGGCCCTCAGGCCAAAAAGTTTGCCCACCCCTGCACTACGACCTTATGAGGCCTCCCGATAGTTAGGGAGGCTGTCACCACCACCGGGTTGTGGCCCGAGAATGGAGCTGGCCTAATGCTGGTGGAGTCAGTGGGCCCATGAGTTGTGGAAGTGAGAGATGTAAATGCGGTCTAACCATGAATGACACAACTGAGTGTCCTCCACCTGTTCACAGGTGAAGGTGGTGGAGTTGTCTGGGTGGTGGTCATGCCAGACGTCCACCAGGGAGTGATGGGCGACAATCTCTCAGAAGACGTCCTCAGTGGTCTGGCTCTTCTCTGCCCCAAAGCATTTCATGATCACTTTCACCCAAGCTGCCTTCCACTTTCAAATTCTCAACCAGTTCCTCCCTATTTGTCAAAATCAAATCTAGAACAGCCTCTCCACTAGGCGCTTTCTCCATCTTCTGAAATAAAAAATTATCTCCAATACATTCCAAGAACTTGTAGGGTAATCTGTGCCCTGCTGTGTTATTTTCCCAACAGAAATCTGAGTAGTTGAAGTCCCCCATCACCACCAAGTCCTGTGCTTTGGATGATTTTGTTAGTTGTTTAAAAAAGCCTGTTGTTTACCCTATGTCAAAGCCATATATCCACGGTGGTGTTAAAATCCCCAGCCACAGCCAGGCATTCATGAGGATCCAAAGCACTGGATGCCTGCCAATAGAAGTGCACCTGCTCCAGGCCCCGTATCAGGGCATAGATGTTGATCAGATTGAGAATCAGCCACTCCACACACACCTGGAGGTGCAGCAGGCATCCAGGCATGACTTTGGCAACCCCCTAGCACCTTGGAGCATAGATCTATGGAGAACAGGGTGGCCACTCTGCTTAAGAGCATGGTGGGGTGGCTGAAATATACTGTCTCCCCACTGCAGATGCCTGCTGGCTTCGGCGGCCAGATTGATAAGAGTCTCCTGCAGGAAGATCACAGAGTACCCCTCTGCCTGAAGGAAGGAGTGCACCTGTCACCTGCAGTCACTCTACATCCCCTGATGTTCATGGAGGCAAAGGTGGTGTGGGCCTCATTGGGGAGGCAGAGGATCTTCAGGGCCAGGAGTGCTAGCTGCAATCTGTGGCCCAGCCTGAAAACATTCAGGGAATGGAGGAGCGGTAGGCTGCGGTGTCCTGCTTCATGGTGCCCTTGCCAGTGCTTTTGTTTTCTTGCTGAGGGAGATGATATGTGTACGCCAGCAGTTACAAGTTACCACACAAGTATATTTATTCTTAGTGCAAAAGTTTTACGGAGAAGATATATAAAGAGCAATAAATGGATTTACATAAACACTAAACATACCAGAAATAGTGTATTTTCCATGTGGGCCATTGGTAAGCCTTCCAAACCTTCAGCAAGGGGTGGGGCCCCAAGGCCAAAAGTTCTCTTTGCCAAATCTAAAAAATGACCCTGAGTCTACTTTAACCCAGCCTTTTATACCAAATGTCTTATTGTGTCTCCCTGCCTCCTGAAAACAGGAAAAACCTTCCCACTGCCTATTATCCAAGAGGTCAAGCTTCAAAGCTAACCTTGGGGTTCTGCATTAATTGCATCCATGTGGTACAAAGAGCTATGGATATTCCACAGCTCATACTGTCTGGCCCATCGCAGTAGAATGTCTCTTTGATGTTTTTTTCATACTTTCAATGTAAAATACAATCTAGTCCCCAAAGATACTGTTGGGGACACTGGGGCATGGCCACTAGGTAACTCGAGGGAATGGAAGACCATGAGTGTCGATGAAGCCCCCTCACACTAGGCCCAAGTGTCCTTGGTGCCCTCCCCCTCCCCGCCTGGAGGCACTCGCAGCAGCTCTGTGTACTAGGCCCAAGTGTCCTTGGCCCCCCCGCCTGGAGGCACTCGCAGCAGTTATGCTGAAGATCTGCAACAATATGTTGCAGAGTCAGACTGCCTGAAACTAAGCTAGGCCAAACAGGGCACATATGGAAGAACAGTGCTGAATAAAGCAGCTTTATGTATGGTTTAAGAAATGATACAGAGCACAAGGGCACTAGCTGGGAACTGGATTGGCTGGCTATATGGATACTTAGGGCAGCTTGCTATTGGATAAGTATGCTGGGAAAAAGGATGTATAAAAGCCTGTGTAACTTCCTGCTCTGTGTGCAGGATTTGAGATTCTATTCTCCCTGTACCTTTTTGCACTTGCAAATAAACTTTTCTGCTTCTCCACCCCGTTGTGATTATTGGGTGTAGCACACCGGGTAGCGAACCAACTCCAGCTGTTGTTTAGCCTCTCGGCACTGGGTGCTGGCAACAATACCATATGTGGTTGCAGTATCTGTCTAGGGTTGCCAGGCATCCGGCTTTCAACTGGAACGCCCGATTGAAAAGGGACCCTGGTGGCTCTGGTCAGCACCGCCAACTGGGCCATTAAAAGTCCAGTCAGCAGTGCAGTAGGGGCCTGGGGCTTAGACAGGCTCCCTGCCTTCCCTGGCTACGCACTGCCCACGGAAGTGATGGCCAGGTCTCTGCAGCCCCTAGGTGCTGGGGTGGCCAGGGACTGGGAGGCTCTGCGTGTTGCCCTTGCCCCCGCCCCCAGGGCCAGCTCTGCAGCTGCATTGGCCAGGAACCATGACTTATGGGAGCTGTGGGGGGCGGCACCTGCAAATGCGAAGGCAGCACACATCGCACAGAGCCGCTTGGCCACCCATGCGCCTAGAAGCTGCAAGGACCTGGAGGCTGCTTCCTCGGAGCTGCGGTAAGTGCTGCTCGGATCCCGCATCCCCATCACCTGCCCCAGCCCGGAGTCCCCTCCCGTATCCCAAACCCCTCATCTCTGGCCCCACCCCCGAGCCCACACCGCCAGCTGGATCCCATATGCCCTCCCGCACCCTAACCCTCTGCCCCAGTCCAGTGAAAGTGAGTGATGGTGGGGAAGAGTGAGCGATGGAGGGAGGGGCATGGAGAGACTGGGAGGTGAGTCTGGGAGAAGGGGCGGGGCAGAGCTGTTTGGTTTTGTGTGATTAGAAAGTTGGCAACCCAAAATCTGTCACCGCTAGCTCTGGGGGAAACGGTGTCAGCGACACGCACACATACACGCACTCAGGAACAATCCTATGGAGCTGTGAATTCAGTGCCAGAGGAGTGGTGCGGTTGACGTGTATGGTGAGTGTGGCCGTAGGGAAGGGCTGGGCTGATGCGGGCACGGTCACAAGGATGTTGATTCCAGAGGCTGTGGGGGGAAGGTTTTAGTCCAGTAATGGCTGCAGCCAGGGTAGCCAATAGGTGCCAAATCTGCACCGCCAGATGCTTTTAAAAGGACCTTGAAATCTTTGTATTTACTAATTATTATCAATATTTTTTTAAATTATTTTCTCTGGAAGCTGGACCTTGACCATAAACAATTGACTTGACTATGCCCGGCCTGAGGTGAGTGGGCTGGTGTTTTGGAGCTGGTTCCAGGGGGAAGGGTTTGGGTGACGCACACAGCGATCAGGACTGTGTGTTCTGCAGGGGAAGGGTTTAGCTGACGCACACTGCAAGCCGGGCGATGAATCAGGGGAAGGGTGTGAGTGATGCACGGGGTGGTCAGGGTTGTTGGTTCCGGGGAAGGGGGCCGGGTCGCTCCGATGTCATCTTGCTGCGCGCGAAGGGCCGGTTCTGGTATGTCCGCGCTCGGCGGAGGGTGCGGCCGGAGCCGGGCTCGGCGGGGCTGCGGCTGTTTCGGTCTGAGCGCCCGCTGCTTTCAGCCCTGCCCCGGGCGGGGCGCCGATCGAGCTGTTCCACCCCCCGCTAGGGCCGCCCTGCTGGCGCCCCGGGCCGGTTGTGCTGGCTGCTCCCGAGCCGCGCGGTCCATATCCTGATACGCTCTGGCGCTTTCCCCCGTTTTCTTGTAGCTGTAATAGCCGGGCCGGCAGGGAGACTCTCCGTGCCAAAGGAGAGGTCTTCAGGAGGAAGTTGTTAGAAAACAGGCTTCATAATGGAAACCGTGTTGCAGTTTAAACCTTGTTATTGCTGTCAGCTAGCGTAACTGGAGAAGTAATGACACGGTTCCGAAGATGCCGAAGTATTTCCAATTTGATTTCGGTAAATAAAACGCTTTTGCAATGTTTTGTTTTTTAATACCTCTTAACAGAAAGTTGCACTGTGCCAGTGTCGTATATTTTTTTAGTGGTTTTAATCACCATTTGGGATGGGGTGTGACTTAGACTGTACTAAGCCTGAAGGTGAGTAAGGACTGAGCTAAAGGGCTCCATATCTTGTAGCCCAAATGGTGAGGCTTCCATTGGCATCACACACTTTTTTCTGTTTATTTAAAACCAAAAATGTCGGACGTTTCAGAAAAAATTGTAAAGAGAACATTAATATTCCATGGTTTAAACACCTAACATTCAAGATATGCTTGTTATGGCTACTCCTGTAATCCTAACTCTGCCCCTTGTGTGTGTGCGTTTCAATATAAGTTTTAATTACATGATATTATGTAATAAAGTTGACATGGTTGTAGAAAAATGTTGTCTATTTTGGGGAGATGTACATTACATGAGGCAGCACTTGTTTTTTCCTGATCCTCAGAGGTTTCAGGCGGTCTGTCTCTTAGGACTTCTGTTCTGGGAAAGTGTGTCTGTTTGAGTTAATCAGCATTTAGACAGTAGTGGCATTTTGGGCAGGATTTTCCCCAGCCACATGGGTGAATTGAGTGTGTGAATCCTTGGTTGTAAGCAAGATGGGGTCACAATATTTAATATTACCAATTCAAAAATTATAGATGCACAAACTCATTATGGTGTCATCTTGTCTTTATTTCTACTTTATTTCTCTCCTGGACTGGCCTTTGGGGATGTTGAAGAAAAATTTAATGTTGTTCAACATTGTGCAAGCTGTACAAGAGAAAAATGGAGAATTTGATGTAAGATTTATCTTTCTACTTCTGCATCGTGGTCTATGAGATTAGGAGTGTGTCACTGTATCGTGGCTACCACTGGCAAGTGAAAAAGTTCCTGGTCTTCAACAGTGTTAAATGAAGCCAAATGCTTATTTTATTAGACTCCTCTAAATCTAATGTGAATTAGAAGCACAATGCTTAACATGTGCATAGTGCTTCCCATCTTTAAGATATTGAACAAATATTAAGTCTCACAACCTCTTTAAAGTTAGTACTACAGCTATGTTTTATTCTCATATTTGCAGGTGGGAAACTGAAGCAAAGAGATGCAGTGACTTGCTCAAGGTCACTCACTGAGAGTATGTTTACACTATGGAGACTGCATGGACATAGCTGTGGAGCTGTAGCTATGCTGGCATAATCCCATAGTGTAGATGCAGCCTACACTGATGAAAGGGGTTTTTCTGTTGTCATAAGAATACTACCTCCCCAAGCAACAATATGTGCATCTTCACTGGGGTTTAGGTTGGAGTAACTGGCATTCAGGGGTGTGGATTTTTCACAGCCTTAATTTTAAGTGTAGACCGGGCCTTAGTTAGTGGCAGAGCCAGAAATAGAACCCAGGAGTTCTGGCCTTTGGCTCCCACTCTCATTCTATATTAATCGTAATGTAGAACTTGGATTACTTTACCAAAATTGATTTTTGGTTTCTGAGTGGCAGTTCATACAAAGGTAACTATTTTTCATAAAACCCAGCCATTTCTGAGTTAAAGTGGATGAAAGGAAGGGTGTCTTTACTTGTAAACATTTTGTAAGTTATATTTTTTTTTAAAAAGTGAGTTAAATAACAAGTGTTGTTACCTGTCACTTCATTTACAACCCCAAGCACTTAAGAGTGAAAAAATTAATAGCTGCAAGATGCTGTAAATCTTGCTCCTACACATATGAGAAAATAAATATTTATTTTCAAATAGAAATGCATATTTCATTATAACACATCAACTTGAAATCTGGTTTGCTTTTTAAAAATATTTTGATAAGTACTTTCTTCAGATTCCCTTAAATGGGAAAACTTGTGTTCTTTATCAGTTGGCATCAGTATTTTTGGGTGAAGTGTTTCTAATTTTTGTTTCTTGAGAATGATGTATGTAGCTTAATAGGAAAAGTGTGTTCTGTGTTTGTACAGTGCCTAGCCCAATAAGGTCCTGGTCCATGACGGGCTCCTAGCTGTTACAGGATTACAAATAAGTAATAAAACAGTATTGATTTATAATAAAATTAAGGATGTATGTGGACTTGCATTTGAGACTGATTAACGTGTTACTGATGCCTTTGTTTTTCAGACATGTTTATATTTTGAGACTGGTGATGAAAGAATATTGATTTTTGCGTTGGAGCCAAGGTAGCTGTGATATGTTGCAATAGACATTTATCATATTTAATAAACACGTTACTCTCAAGTGGGAGTGTAAAATGGGATAATCTCTAGACTAGTAAATATTGTTTTGAAGAGCTTTAGTGTAGTAAGTGATATAACAGGTATGTACAGTGTTGTCACTTTTTGAACCTTTTACTGCTTTTTTTAATGAGATTTTTGTTTTTGCATGTTTTAACATCTTCCAGTTTTTTATTTTTCTTGTAGTAAATTAACATAATTTTTAAATAAATGGGAAGGAGAAACATGGGACTCAGTGGCCTTTTTTCCTAATTCTGAAAGATGCTGTGAAAAAAGCGAACCAAACACCTTCACCATCTCATGACTCTGTCTTGAGCAACTGCAATTCAGTGACCTACTGTGAGTTAAACAGTGTTAGTAGGAGTCTATTACACTTGCCTAAAACTACTGTTGCTGTGGAATATAATCCAAATTTTGAGCTGAATATGAACTATTATAGGATCAAATTAATTCATTGTTTACTTTATATCCAACCATAAATTCCCAAGTGGATTTTCTTTCAGGCTGCATCCTATCCATAAATCCCATTCATTGCCATACTGGCTAATGCCCAACTCACCTGCATTCAAAGTAATTTTTTGCAGTTCCTTACGCTTTTTTAAGTCAGCTGATAATTGACAGACTGCTACAAAATCTCCTCTCAGATAGGGCATGGGAGGTTTCATGGCTTTTGTATTTTGAATCTTGCAACTGTGGGCCTGGTTAGCCATGAAAGTCACTCAATGTATTTTGTGTTCAGGCGGGAATTATCATGGCAAGGTCTGAGTTAGTTTGCTGTGAATAGCTGCTTATATATTTTCTGACCTCTTGTTATGTTCTCGTGCTTCCTTGCCCTGGCTAAGGGTGGCTAGTCAACAGATCATGTCTGGATTTTGCCTAGGCATTTGGTGGGCATTACCAGTCAGTGGTTGAACTCTTTGCAGAGGTGGTGGAAGAAGTAAACAAGTGTCTTTTGAAAGAAATTACCAGAGTCTGCACCTACAGTTGCAGGTAGGGTTATAGCATATCAGTGGAAGAATGCAACCTCAACTGCCTTGAAAGGGAACAGGTCACATTTAAACCTAAGCATAGGCAAACCCCTCTCTCTCTTTTTTTTTTTTTTTCCTTCTTGGCATCCCACATGGTAGATAAAAATTCCCAACCAGCAGATAGGGAACAGGACAAAAGTAAAACCTGTGACCACTTAAATGGCCACTTGAACATGCTAATTTTTCCTGTTACAGCAAGTGCAGAGAGCTGATTTTGTTGAAGGACAGTGACAATAGACAGGAATGTTTATTGTCTTCAACTGATAAAGACCAGAGGGGCTTCATATAATCCAGGAGGCTTTCCTCTCTGTTTGGGGTACTGAGATAGGAAGGAAAGCTTAAAAGTGTGTGCTGTAACATGTGTAAATCTTTTTGGTCAGTGTCCACAAACATGGATGCTCAGTGACCAGTTTCTGCTGAATTGATTATGGAAGGGTGCATTGTGGTGGTTTTCTGCCTGGCGGATCTGTGACAGTGTCAGAGTGGCCTCAACCTACCACAAAGAGTATAAAGGAGAAGGACAGTCATGAAAACTTTTCCAGAACTTTCAGTTTTCAGTTATTCTTCCAGCTCCTACAAGGCGGACCTGCCTCATAAGTTTAAGTCTGTAGAGACAGGTGATCATCTGTCTCACATGATGACAAGCAGTACTGAGGGGTGTACAAACCCCCGTGATGGATTTATTGTCTTACCTAGGAGAATAGTATGGTTTGTGTCTTTTTTCTTATTGTGTCTCCCATCTCCAGGTCTCCAGGTGATTCCTGTACCACTCACTCTTGTGCTACTGAAGATATTAAAGAGTCCTTTATTGTACAAGCGCAAGAACAACGGATCGAATTACTAGAAATCTCAGAGCACTTGGATATCACGCAAGTATGAAACAAGATTTTCACTTCTCATTTATTTAACCGTAATCCTTTCTGGTTTGTCATTTCATCGAAAAGTATCCTTTACATGACCAGAGTTAAGCTGTAGGCAGTTGTTGTAATAGAAGATACTGTAGGCCTGATTTTTTCAGAGGTGCTGAGTACTTAGTTATCCAGGTGAAGACATTGTGCCCTGCAAGTGCCCTGCATCTCTGAACATTAAGCCCTGTATCAGTAATTGCTGTAGGTAGATGGTTTGGTGTAGCATTTAGTTAAACATTGCTTGTATAACCTCCTATTCCTTTTATTTAAATAAAACCCCTGAGTTTCCCAAAGGTAGGTGCAGTTTTTTCAGCGTTTTTCTTAACGATTTAATTTATAAAAACAGCCTTTATGTTTTGTAGATTAGTCACCTCTCTGCTATACGGTGTCTGTAAGTAAAGCTCAGAAGCCAGGGGGAGTCAGAAATGTCTGAGGTGAGGGGATATAAGAAATAAGTCTTCATTTGGTGTACCAGTCATGTGCACACGGTCAGCTGAATTTGTTCCTGGAAGAGCAGGTACACCTCCATTTGCTCCAGTGGAATAGTAGTAGTGTATGCCAGCTGACTGGCTTTTTGGTGCACTTGCCTGGGTAGAGTTTAGAAAGCTCTTGGCCTTCTTGTTTGATCAATGACTAATAACTAGCAGCAATGTAGCTTGTTGTGTCCTTTGGACCCATTACTCCTTGGAAATCACATCTGCAGCAGAAGTGAGACACAAGCCAAAAATTAAGTCCCTGCTTTTTCTTTTAACTTGGGCACACCCTGATTTATCTTCATGCAAGCTGCCTGGTCAGCACTACACAGAGAAGCCTGACTTCAAGCAAAGCTGAGGCTTTTCTCACCCTGACTCAGAGAAAGCTCCTGTGAGGAAATGGGAACATAAATACTTAACTTTGTAAAGGACCTAGATGCCATGAATAAAACCAGACTCGCTTTTCAAGGTGAATATTAACATCCCTTCAGTACAGGAAGGGCCAGATCTTACCTCATGATCCTGAAGAGTTGACTGGCTAGCGTCTCGGCAATGGCACAGATGTGTTTGTATTACTATTTAAAGGAATGCAAGTGTTTAATATACCCTCTGTGCATTGGGAAGTAAAAGGGCTTGATTTTCAGCAGGTGGGGATGTGCAAATTATGTTTATATGTTGAAACCAAACTAAAATAATTAAAGATGCTTCATCCTGGGCTGTGTAAAACTCCACTAAACTGAGACAAAAACAGCATTAGCCAGACCAACTGCCTTGCTGTGGACAAAACCAGACATCAGCATGAGATGAACTTCCTCTCTCCTTGCATCCTGCAGATCCCCTCACACCACAACTTCTTTACAAACTCCGCATTCTCCAAATGCTTTTCACCATGTACTAATGGTGAGCATATTCAGACAGTTTCAGTCAAGAAAATGAATTTCTAAGTTGAGGGCCCTGTCCTACCAGCAGCATCCTCTCTAGTAAACCAAGGAGGCTGTACTCTGAGCACTTCCATTGATCTTGTGTCAGCAGCTCAAAAGGGCAAAGGCATCTCAGGCAGGCAAGCCTCAGGCCATCTAGAGCTTTACAGGCCAAAACAGACATCTGAAACTCCACCCAGCAGCCAATAAGCAGCTGGTGTAGATCACAGAACACTGGTGGTAGGAGCTCCTGGCAAGTTACCCTAGTTATTCTGAAGCAACTTTAGTTTCCAAATGGATTTAAGGTACTATAGTCCCACATTGCACTAGTGAATGATGAAGGCCTGCATAACAGAGGCCACCCAAATTGGGTTTGACACACATGCAGAGTAAGCTAGCTGCCTGTCTTGCTGTGTGCATGCAGAAAGTGGGGTGTGCATGCAATGCATTCATGTGCATATGTGCCTAGGAATGTACTGAAAAACAGGCCCAGTGAGTTGGTAACAAATTTCAGACATGCGAAGTCTTCCTTTCAGTGTTTTATAAATTCATCATCAGTATCATCAAATGTGCACAATATATTGAGGGCCATTACGCAGCTGGAGTGACCATAGAATCATAGAACTGGAAGGGACCTCGAGAGGTCATCTAGTAGTCCAATCCCCTGCACTCAAGGCAGGACTAAGTATTATTTAGACCATCCCTGAGAAGTGTTTGTCCAACCTGCTCTTAAAAATCCCCAATGATGGAGATACCGACAACCTCACTAGGCAATTTATTCCGAATGCTTAATCATTCTGACAGGAAGTTTTGGATGATGGCATCGTACCAGACATTGCAGAGTGAAGTTCCCAGATATGGCTCAATTCTGAGAATCCATGAATCTCTGGGGCAGTCCTGCAGGTGATGTCAGGTAGGTGTCAAGGTGCATCAGTGAAGAGTTTGAGAGCACAATGAGCTGGGGTGTTTTTGGCCCTCTTGGCAGCATGGCCAAAGAGCAAGCAATTGGAGGAAGACCAAATCTCGCTCGAAGCTGAACCATTTTATGCACAGCATATAGAATGCCTCTAGCTGCTCCAAGTCTGCTTGTAGGAGGGTCCAGGTTTCTGACCCATACAGCAGTGCAGGCAGTACACAGGTTTGTTAGATCTTGAACTTTGTCTTAATGCAGAAATATTTTTGCATTCATAGGCAAGACATAGACTTCATTCAAGAGGCAGTGAGACCTATTCTTCAGTGGATGTCCAGTTTGTTGCGACCATTTGAACTCGTCCCCACCTGCACCAGGGTTTCTGGTAGCCCAGCTCTGAGGCCTGGTCTACACTACAGAGTTTTTGTTTGCAAGGCAGCTTATGTTGACCTAATTCTGTAAGCATCTACACTAAAATGTTGCTCCCACCGATGTAACTCACCCTCTCCACTGACTTAGTAACTCCACCTTCACGAGAGGCATAGTGCTTAGGTCAACATAGTTTGGCTGACACAATATCAGTGACCCTGCGTTACTTATGTCTCCATTAGTGGCTTCCAGGAGGTGACCCATGATGCCCCATCGTAACTGCTCTCGTCACCTTTTAGAACTCTACTGCCTGGCAATCAGATGCTCATGTACATGCCCCTCCCCCTTTAAAGCCCCACAAATTTTAAATTCTGTTTCATGTTTGGTTGGTGTGGAGAGCTCACATAGCAACTGCCCAGCTGACCATGCTGGCTCCACACAGCAAACGTGCTCTTGCCTGGAGTACACAGCAGGTGGTGGCTCTCCTCGGTCTGTGGGGAGAAGAGGCGATGCAGGCACAGCTCTGATCCATCCGTAGAAACGTTGACATCTATGACCAGATCACTTGGGGCATGGGGGAGAAGGGCTACAAAAGGGACGTGCAGCAGCGCCGTGTAAAAATCAAGGAGCTGCAGGAGGCGTACCAGAAGGCAAGGGAGGCAAACTGTCACTCTGGTGCGGAAACGCAGACATGCTGCTTCTACAAGGAGCTGCAAGCCTTCCTTGGTGGAGACACCACCACCAAGAGCCCCGTGGATACTTCGGAGGAGCTAAAATCAGAGGCCCCTGCAGTCACGACAAGCAGGAGGAGTTTTGGAGGACAGGTGAATGGGGGAATCCAGTGGCACAGTGAGCCAGGACCTCTTTCTGACTGCTGGAGCAGTTGAGCAAGTCCCTACTGTCCAGTACCGGCGAGCCTGATGCAGGGGTTGGAACCTCTGGTAAGTATGCTGTTTGTTTTGATGTTGCAGGGACATGTGTTCATTTACTCTTTTTTAATCAGGCAAGAAGAGAGAGCAACTCTGCCTCTACTGGTTATTTCACTCTGTGCCTCTCATTCCCCTATTCAGCTAGGCAAAGGGGGCCCTGTGGAACAGTCTATTTATGTGCACCGGGATGTCCTGGGAATCTTCCATAGAGATTTCAAGAAAACTTTCCTGGAGGTAGTCTGCAGTCTTTGAAGGTTTCTGGGGAGGACTGCTTTATTTGTTCCACTGCAGTAGGACACTTTCTCACACCAGTGAGCAGTTACATCAGCAGGCACCAATGCAGCACACAGGCTAGCAGCAGACGGATCCAGTCTCCAGCCAGACTTGTTCAGGAGTTGTTCCCTTTCAGCCTCTATTACCCTTGGGAGTGAGATACCAGCTAAAATTACCACCACCTGTAGAAAATGGTGCTAGTATTCCGTTCAGTTGCCCTATCAACATATACTGATGCCCGTGTGCTCACCCCTATTATTGTCCCAAATCATCCCTTTCCTACCCCGGGCCATAATCATGGCTAAGGCTATGTTTCAGTCACGGGTATTTTTAGTAAAAGTCATGGAGGGGCGGTCCGGGGGTACCACAGGAGGTGGCTTGGGGCAGGGGTGAGGGGGAGTTGGTGGGGCTGGCAGGGTCTTCCAACCTTGCTCCACATCTCTGCAGCTCCTAGGTGGTGGAGGCAGGGGTCCTGCTGCTCCCCCACAAGCACCAACTGCCGCAGTTCCCATTGGTTGGGAACTGCAGCCAGTGGGGGGAGCAGGGCCTGCGGCTCCCCCTACCCCTCTGCTGCCTAGGAGCTTCAGGGTGGCCATGTCAGTGGGAGCTAGGGAGCCCCCGCACCCCGAGGTAAGTTCCCCTCCCCCCTGCACTCCCCCTGCCCCTAGCCCTGAGACCCCACCCACACACCCAAACTGCTGCTGCTGGCCCAGGGGCTGCCCAGCTTGGGCAGTCCCTGAGCCAGGACCAGCCGCTGCAGAAGTCATGGAGGTCACAGAAAGTGATGGAATCTGTGACCTCCGTGACAGACTCACAGCCTTAATCAT
This sequence comes from Caretta caretta, assembly GCF_965140235.1. Taxonomy (NCBI): domain Eukaryota; kingdom Metazoa; phylum Chordata; order Testudines; family Cheloniidae; genus Caretta; species Caretta caretta. Next base: position 61,542,397 of record NC_134212.1, on the reverse strand, counting down.
GGATGAATACCAAGGGAGCATGTAGTGATCCACACAAGTTACAAGCAAGGAGAGTGAAAACACTTAAAATAGTACCTCTATGCATTGTGCTTTTTGCAGCTGGAAATTTGGCCTTGAGGCTCCCTTCATCCACACCACTGGAACAGCTCAGATGATGAGAAGAAAGGGGATGAGGGATGACATGTTCCAAGAGATTCTGCAAGCCTCTGGTGTTGCACATCGAGCAGAGGGCTTGGAGAAGCACCCTTGTGGACAGAATGGAAAGAGATAATGCAGAGAGGAGTGACACACACAGCAGGTCATGATGTTGGATCATATTAAAGAAGTTCTGTATTAAAATCACAAATGAGTTTGATTCCCCAGAGTTTAAATTCCAGGGTATTACTAATTAAGAGGTCTCTTGGTTTTTGGTACTGTTTCTCTCCCTCTATGTGTGAAACTTGCAAGCTGCTAATTGTGTTAGTACATTCTAAGACAGAGTCTATTCTCAAAGCAATTCACAGAGAGAGAGACTCAAAGCAATACTCTAACAACAGAAACAGCACCCAGAGACTCCCCACCCTTTTGTTGTATTAACAATTGTGATTAAAATAGAGATAGAGGATGTATGTGGATGGATGCTTGGTGTGGATAATAACTGAATGATCAGGGAGGTGCCAGCCTAAGAATCCAGTGTCCATCGGCTGAAGAAGGCGTCAAGTGGAAATAACCAGAGGACCCCCCGGAGGGCAGACTGGAATCCACCCAACAGCCTCAAGAATGGGAGAACCAAAGAACAAGATAACATCTTGGAGCCGTCAGGAATGTGCTATCTGCTGATTGATTCAGCAACAGCATGATGAAGCAATTCCCATAGACTGGCATAGGAAGAAATTCCTATAAAAATAGACTCTAAAAAGTGAGAACTTTGGGGGTCTGATTCTGCAAACCAACTTCCAGGAGCATCAGATGAGCATCTGACAAGGCCCTGCTCCCTCCTCATGTCCAGGCCACCTGGCCAGTGGCTTCGCATGAGCAACTCTGAGGCTGGTAACTATGATAACAACCTTGCAGAACCTCTGTGTGTGTGTGTGTGTGTGTGTGTGTGTTTGTATGAATGAATGTGTGAATAAATATGAGATTGAATGGAATGTTATAACTATAACTAACTGCTTACTATGATTCTTTCTGTATTCACAATAAATGTGGTATTTTGCCTTTTTCCCTTTAATAAGATCCTGCTGGTTTTTATTTTATTGGTATAACAATGATAGCGCTTCTCAAGCTCCAGACAGACATGCTGGAGATTCTTATAGACCTTCAGGTCCAAGTAACCCTTGCTTGCCTCCCACTGCAGTCTGTTGATAACTGCATTCTGGGACCTCCCTACACTCCCTGCCTCTACATTCCACATATATTTCTGGGCCATTGCAGTACCCCTACCACTCCACCCCGAGGGAGAGTACACGCAATCCGAGCTGAACATACACTGACCTATGAGAGACATGGTTGGTATATTTGTGTTTGAAATGAGAATGACTGTTCTTTCTCCTTCAAAGGTTCTTTTCCCTGTATTTATATAGTTTCATTCAGTTACAGTTATTTTTGTTTGCATGAGTTTGGAATAAAAGTCTATTTACGGAAACTTAGTTCATCTTTAATAGTTCACAACATATGGTAGCTGGGGCTGACATTCAACGATAATAGCAGTTGGTGCATTTGCAATGTGTTATTACTACACACACAGCACTCATAAGGTTCAAAGCGGAGTGCTAAAAAACAATGCCAAGTAGAGTACACTACACCAACACTCACTACTGTGGCTCACTTTTGAAATGGTCTTTCAAAGCCTCTCTGAGCTGTAATGCTCCCCGTCGATCTCTTCTTACAGCCCCGGTATCTGGCTGCTCAAAATCAGCCACCAGATGTTCTACCTCCATATTCCACCCTTGCAGAAGCTTTCCCCTTTTGCTTCACAGGTATTATGAAGCATGCAGCAGACAGCTATAGGCCTGGGGATATTTTTTCAATGAAAGTCCAATCCCATGAGTAGACAGCCCTAGCACTGATTCAAATGACCAAAGGCACCTTCAACAGTTATTCTGCACCTACTGAGCCTGTAGTTGAAGCACTCCTTGCTGCTGTCAAGGTGGCTAATGTAAGGTTTCATGAGCCATGGGAACGGGTAGGCTGGGTCTCTAAGGATCACTATTGGCATTTCCATATCCCCAATGGTAATCCACTGCTCTGGAAAGGAAGTCCCTGCTTGCATCTTTCTGAACATCTTTATCTGTTTTTAAAGATGTGTGTGTCATGCAACTTCCCTGATCAGCCCGCGTTGTTGTTGGTGAAATGTCCCTGGTGATCCATCAATGCTTGTAATACCATAGAAAAGTAGCCATTTCTGTTGATTGTACTCCTTGGCAAGGTGGTCTGGTGCCAAAATAGGGATATGCATGCCAGCTATTGCCCCCATTGGAATTTGGGAACCCTATTGCTGCAGAACCATTCAGAAGGTCCTACATGTTGTCAAGAGGACACGATTAATGGCCTTGCACACTTGCATCACATCAACCCCCCTGGTGGATTTCCCAACTCCAAATTAATTCTTGACTTATTGGTAGCAATCTGGCATAGCCAGCTTTCACACAGTGATTGCCACTTGCTTCTCCACCATGAGTGAAGCTCTCATTTTGATGTTGCTGCACTGGAGGGCTGGGGCGAGCTTCATGCACCATTCCATGAATGTGGCCTCGTGCATCTGAAAGTTCTGCAGCAACTGCTCGTCATCCCAAACCTGCATAACAATGCAATTGTGACAGAATCCAGAGGTCCGGTGCTCTGTGGAACAGCCCCTAGGATTACCCCTTCAGTATGTTACCCCCCTGTGGGTCATTCTCGGAGGGATAAACCCCTTGGCTTTACTGCCTCCTGGGACCAAACCTCTGAGCCTTCAGCACCCTGGTTTCACTCAGTGAGCTCCCCTCAGTGAATCCTTTTGAATTGGACTCCTGGAGAAGGCTTGCACATCCAAAGGGAGCAATGCACCCCTAAATTCCGTAATCAGGAGTGACTCTCAGACAGTGTTGTAAAAAACAGAAGGATTTATTAGATGTCTGGAACACAGTGTAGAAAGTCTGTGGTGAACATGAGAACAGAAGGTTACAGCAACGTCCTTCTGGGTCGGTCCTGAGCCGAGAGCTCTCTCTGACCCCCCTTGAATACCAGTCCAGAAGAATGTGCTGCTTCCAGGCACGTTGTGTTCGTAACGGTCAGTACAATATTGAAAAGCAGTGCAGGATCCATGTTTATTACAGAGATGGTGCATGTGCGGGTTTGTGGGGCTTTTGAAAAGATGCATGAAACATTATGGGATGCAGATGATAATATGGGTTGGAGAAAACTGCATCATGGGATGTTGAAACCATGTTCCTTGTCACCCCTGCATGACTTGTTTGCCCCCATGAGGCTTTTTAAACCCTTCCCAAAACACCCTGCACCAGATGGTGAGCTACCCACAGTGTACTGTTCTCTGCATCGATGTAAGTGCCGCTAGTGAGGACTTGCACTGCTGACACAAGGAGTGTAGTGTGGATGTAGAAAAGTGATTTTAATTACTGCGGCAGCTGTATGTTGACATCTTTGGTCGACCTAATTTTGCAGTGTAGACATGCCTTGAGGTTTTTGAACCTTGATTTTCTGCTCTGAGATGTTTTAATCCCATAGTGCTCGTGGTATCTTGGAAACTTTGAAGGGCAAAGCTGAAAATCTCTGGCTTCTCCACAAACAAGGCAGCATCCCCAACTTGGGTGGCAGGTATCGAAGGCTGGGGAAGGCTGAGGCTCCCCAAACAACCTTGCGTGGCCCTGCTCACGCTCCGCCCTGGCCCCTTCCTGTTTCCTGGTGCTGTGATATGGGGGGCTTTTCCTGCCAGGGCCCTAGGCTGGGGCTAATGCGGGCTGGCTTGCACTCCAGGGATTGGTGGGGGGCGTGCCACCTGCTCAGTGCTCCGTGGCTGGAGGGGGCCATGCCGCCAGCTCTCCTGCCCAGCACTTGGGTGGGAGGAAGTGTCGCCTGCTCACCCGCCTGGCACTCCAGGGCTGAGGGAGGGGGGTCACTCGGGTGGCCTGGGACTGGTGCCACACGGGGGCTCTGGGCTTTGGCAGGAGTGGTGGGGCCGGGGACTAACTTCCCCGAGCCCAGGGTTCAGAGGTGCTGACTTTCTAATTTCCCTGGGTGTGCCCCAGCCCTCCCTTCCCTCAAGGCTCCGCCCCTGCTCCTTCCCACCCCTGCTCTGCCTCTTCCCACCCCATTCTGCCCCCTCTCCTGAGCATGCCCCACCCTCGCTCCACCTCCTCCTGACCCCACTGCTTCCCCTCCCACCCCCAGTGCCTCCTGCAGGCTGCTAAACAGCTGATCATGGGTTGAAGGCGCTGCACAGGAGGCAGAGGAGCTGATCTGCAGTGCTGTTGGTGGGTGCTATTTTTTTTCCGTGGATGCTCCAGCCCCGGAGCACCCACAGAGTCAGTGTCTATGCCGGGGTTCACCCACCGCCCATGATCCTAAGCATACTCTTAATTGGTAAACATTTCTTGACCAACCTTGATTCTAATGTGTAGAGCTGCCAAGTCCTTGTTTCCAATTTTTTTTTTTTAAGCAGAAAAGAGTTTTATTTGTGTAACGCTTACAAAGAATCACCAAAAAGGATAAAGCAATCAAAACAGGAATAAGTATTTAAAGATGAGGAAACTGAGGAACTGAGATGCGAAGTCACTTGAGCAAGGTCAGGCAGCACCATGGTGGCAGAACAAAGAATAGAACGCAAATGTCCTGACTCTCAGTCTTGTGCTTTAACCAGAAGACCCTCCATCCTTTCTCTTCTCCATTTGTGGAATGAGGCCTGAAGTTTTATATTTGTTTGCAAAGATTCCATATGCTTCCAGTTAGTTATGTGTTACCTACGTAGCCACCTTAAGATAATAAAATCATAGTACTTAAAATGAAGAGGTTAACATAGTCATGCAAAATCAGGTATGTATGACATTCGGTATAAGGTAATGCTCTGTGGTTTACATTTTATTTTCCATAGTAAAATGCCTTTTAAAATTGAAAAGTGGGGGATGCATCTGAGTAGCCCTAATTCTACCTTAATAATGTTTTTGGCTAGGAATTGTATTTGTTTATAAGTAGGCTTGGCAGAATTTGATTTTTATTTGTTATAATTTTGACAGACATAGTTTATTCTTAAGCAATTTTAGATGTTTATTTAAATTTTCAGTTGAAGAAAATTATGGGGGTGGGGTTGTCAGACAAATATTTAATGACAAATATAAATAATACTTTATAACTTCTAAAACACAAATTGTCAAACTCACATATCAAAATATACCAAATATACTTAAGTAACATTTTCTTACTTTGCTGATCATCTGTAATCTTTGAAGATTAGTGCTAGAGATATTTTTCCATAGGTTTATGTGCCTTTGATGAACTTGACAGTCTCTAATAAAAATCAAATCCTGCCAACCCTATGCCTGAGTGTGATGTAGTGGCTCTACGCCCCCTTGAATTCAGGGGCAGTTTTGCTCCTGTACTCAACGCAACACAGCCTGTGTGACATCAGAGCTTTGACGCCAAATCTGCAACCTGCCCTGCCAAGGCTTTCGGGGAGCATTTCTGCGTCGCTGATTTGGGTTGCTGTTTTGCCAGGCGGGGGCCTGGTCAGAGGGGGCGGGGCCCGGGGCGAAGGGGGGCCCCCTCCCCCCGCAGCCGGGAGCCGGGTGGGGTCGGGGCCGTGGCTCCAGCACGCGCTGCGCCTCGGCCGTTAGCAGGGAGGGCGAGCGAGTGATGCTTTTACCCGCCGCCCCGCCCCGAGTCTCGCGGGAAGTGACGTCGGCGAGCTTGGGGAGAAGCCCTGGTTTCCGGGCTGGTGGGGGGTTGCTGCGGGCCCTGGCGTGGGATGGAGCGGCCCCCGGTGGGCGCGGCGCTGCGGGGGCAGCCCGGGGGCAGCTGCGGCCCCTGGGAAATGCGGGAGCGGCTGGGAACTGGCGGCTTCGGCAACGTCTGTCTGTACCAGCACCAGGTGCGGGGGAGCCTCCAATAGCCACCCGGGGTAACCGCCCTGCTCCCCGCGCGGGTGTCAGCCGAAGCCCCGGTAGCCCCCCCTTGGCCCTCGCGTGAGCCGCTGTCCCGACATTAGGGGCTTTGTCTTACAGAGGCAGCCTGTTGCCGCTCTCCAGGTTTTCACACTTACTATCTGGTCACCCCTCTTCCCCCCCTCCCCGCCCGGGTAATCTGCCCCTGGGTACTACTCCCCCCCGGCCCCACCGAGTCCATAGCTACCCCTATCCCCGGTAGCCCCTGCCAACTACTGGGTTATCCCAACGGATCCCTGGGTAGTGCCCCCACCCCTGGGTAGTCCCTGCTGATCATCTAGTGCCCTCTCAGCCCCCCCCCCCCAGCGTAACCCTTCCACCAAACCCACTGACCCCTGGATAACCCCTTCCCCACTGATAATTCCCTACCCCCATCAATTTCATTCTGGCATTTCGGTAACTCCATGTTGTTCTCTTCACTGCTTTCCCCAACACTCTCTGATCTCTGTGACCCCTGACCGCACTGACCACCCCCAAATACCTAATAACCCTCCCACCTCAGCTCCACATAGATGCCCCTGATAACCTAATGAACTGACCCCACCAACATCCCTTCATCCTGACCCACTCATTCCCCCCCTTGTTCTGGCCCTACACTGATTTCCCCCCCCCCACCCATTGATCCCCAGTATCATGCCCCTCTGCTACAACCATCCTACTCCACTGTGCTGAAACCTGGCTAATTCCCAGACTGATTGTTGTGCCATAGCACATTGATTGATTGTTTTTGTTGTAGGATTTAGGTGATAAGATAGCTATTAAATCTTGTCGACTGGAACTAAGCATGAAAAACAAAGACCGGTGGTGCCATGAAATCCAAATCATGAAGAAGTAAGTATGCTCCATCATGATCTTTTCCCTCGCTTTTGGGAGCGGGTGTCCTCAAATCAATTGGGGAGCATTTGCATTTCAGACTCAGAAGTAGACCATAGACTTTTCTTTTGGTCTTAATCTTATCCTAAGAGGTGAGAGTGAGCATCTTTAGTCCACTGGAAAGAAAGCTGTAATTAAAAAAAAAAATCAACTTTACACTGATACTGTAAAGGTAAAACGCTATAATTATGATAAATTAATAAGCTTCTCTTTTCACAGTCTTATAGTTTTATGGAAAAACTACCCTCTGCAGTGAGATGTCTTGTTTGCTCCTGGCCCAGACATGAACTTTGCATGTGACAGGATTTCATAGAATTCCAGTTGCCTGTTTTACGTTCACATTACTCGGTTTATCGAAGAGAAGGTTGAGAGGTGACTTGATCAATGCATTTAGGCACTGCTATGCAGAAAAGAGATCTGAGCAGTTTTTTTTTTTTTTTTTTTAAAAACCTGGCTGACAAAGGGTCCAAGGGCTGGAAGCTGTAATTGGACAAATTCTATCCTGAAACAAGACATGGTTTCCTAGTATTGGAACAGCTTACCGGGGGGAGTGAGGCACCTACCATTGCTTGGAGTCTTTAAAAATCTTTCTGTCATACTGACTGCCAGTTTTGGGGTTGGGCAGAGTGGTATGGGGTGTGGTTCACCTGCAGGGATCATCTGGGCACGACTCACCTAATCAATTTCCTGCCACTGCTGGGGCCTCCTGCATTTGTGGCACCTCAGTCGCTCCTGTCTTCTGTTTGTGGCACACAACAGTTTAGTTTAACCTCCAAGTTATTGGACTCAATATGGAGATAACTAGGTGAAATTTAGTGGTCTATAATTAAGGCTAAGATTATGTCATGGAGGTCACAGAGTCTGTAAAACTTTCTTGACATTTTCTGGTTCAGTCATGGGGCAGCAGGGGGCATAGTATGTTGAGAACTACTGGCTATGCTCTAGTGATCTAATATTAATGTATTTCCATTCTCCGTCTCAAACAAAATAGAAACTAAATTTTTATTTGAAGATGCCATAGATGCTCAGAAGCTGTAAATAAATGTTAACACCATTAGAAATTACATTTAAGGACAAGATTTTCTATAATTTGTAACATGGAAAGATGACTGACTTTCTTAAAAGGGTGGTGTGTTTTAGGGTAACTTGTAGTGGACAGACCCCTTAGCTGAGCTATTAGCTGCACTCCTGACAATTCAACATAAGAAGTGCACAGGGCAGAGCTGGAGCTGCATTTGGCACAGGAGTGCAACTCAGGGCTTTGCTATGTACACAGTACCCATCTTGAGAGCACCTGCACAAGTTCAGCAGCTGTTCTGCAAGTATGAAGCTATTATTAATGCATCTTGGGCACTTAACTCTTCTGTGTCCCCAGTACATTTGTGAGACATATATGAATCACAGTAAGCCAAAGTCATCCTAATAGTAACTGCTTATTTTAATTATTACTATATAGTGCTAGAAGTATGCATTTCACTTTTCACAAGTGAAGTGCCTGGCTCTTGGAGCTTCTGATCTCAGTTGGATAGATACTCTATAATGAAAGGCTCAGGCTGGAGGGAGGGAGCAGAAGTATATGGGCCCAGATCCATGTTTGTGTCCAGTATATTCTGTTGTATAGACTTTCTGCTACTGCTCTGATTCGTGTCTTTGCTGCAATGGGTTTCATCCTGTTTTTCTCTGAATATTGCATGTGAGTGATGTAGCATATATAACCGATGAACATAAAACTGAAAGAAAATGCACAAGTGTAAGTGATCACATAACTAGAGCTTGTTTTATAAAACAATATTAGGTTAACATAATCCCTATCCACGGAATTTCCGTGTAAACCTGTATGGCTTTCTATGCTGATACAGCACTACCTTGTATTTCGATAATGGAGTCCAGAGCACTTTGGCCTGAATATGTGCCAAGAAATGACATCTGCCTCTAAAATTCAGCTACCTCTCGGATGGCATATGGCCTGCTGTTTAACAGTTCATTGCTGTGCTTTAGAATAGAACATGAAGTGAACATTACAATAGCCATTTAAAACTGCAGGGAGAATTTTAGATAAATTATAAGTACTACTATTGGTATTTGGTCAAAACACCAGGGTTCATACATGGCATAGACTTCCTAATAAACATGAAAAGTCAGAACTTCTGTTCTACATCTCATCAGACTCACCGTGCCTTCAGTAGCATAGTAACATTTAATATCATACAGGTTCAGTCCTGACTCAGAGAAAGAGTGTCAGCTGCTGAATCCCTCTTTGCCTTGGTTTTCTTTGGTCTCCCATCAATGAACTAATCAGGCCCAGCCCTGCTTAGTTCAGTAAGAACAGAAGGGTGACATGCAATATCTGCCTGCACAGGCTGAAACACCACTCCTACATGTGAACAAAATCTCTCTTCTTACAAGAACTGCAGTAGTAGTTTAAAATTTTTGCTTTCAGCATTGTGTTCCTTTTGACAGGATTTCACCACTTGCCCAAAACATAGTACTTCGAAGGGTCACAGCAGATTCCATTACTTGACTCAGTTCACTCAGATTTGTCAGCTAACTGCTTCATTGGACAGCAGTACTGTGACGGTGAAATAGTCAGGAATGGATAAGGGCTACCGGTCTGTCACAGGACTGAGAAGGGGGTTCAATAAGGGGCTGTGTTCTCTTTGGGGGCAGGAGGCTCGGAAAGGCCAGAGTTGAGTTGGAGCATCACTTTATTTTTGAAAACTTCATAAATTTGTGTTGAACAAAATGTTGAGACCATGGGGCGCAAGCCTGAAACAGACTTGGGCATGGCACTGGTTCTCTCCTGGGCGCTGGTCAGAGCACTCACCTGATTACAGATACCCTGTGCATTCACTGTCCATGGGCTCATTCTCCAAAATCCTTAACTGAAGTTAGAGGTCAGGCCGGGCCAGTGCTTTTGCCCACATAAAGGCACTAGAGGCTGGGTTAAAGTGAGGAAGGAGAAGTAGAAGTGGGAGAAAGGGAAGAACAGTGGTAGGGAGAGACCGGGAAAGAAGAGGGACAACACTGACCGTAAAAATGGATGACAAGGTAACCACCATATAAAAGCAAAATTTCGTAGAGCGAGAAACAGCCTTTTGAGAAGGAACTAGCTGAAAACTGAAAAGGGCAAAAATTGTAGAAAAAGCCAGTCTGAGGGGCAATTATGATTGAAAGGTAGATGATATGAGTGAGGCTGCAAAATCTAGAAGGGAAGTAGAGACTAGGAAAGAAAATATTACTAGACGAGTTAACAAAAAAAAAAGATGGAAATGTTTAGAGTGTTATGGAGAGTTTGCTTTATGCAACATATTGAATCTCTTAGTTGACACTGAGTTGGCTGTGTGTTTCCATCAGAAGTACAATCTCAGTATTCCCAACTTTGGCTCTTTGGATCCTCTGTGTTCCCCTCATGTTGTTTTGAGAGGTTGACAGGTGTATTTTCAGACATGACCAGGAAATAGATATTAAATGGCTCCCCCTTTCCTTATGTACACATCTTCTACCTATGTAGGTATTCACATAGAAAAGTATCTGAGGGCATCACAGACCTTAACAAATGTATCTTCCCAACACTGCTGGGAGGTAAGGAGGTATCATCCCTCTTGTACAGATACAGAAATTGAAGTGCAGATTAAGTGACATTGCCCATCGTCACACAGGGACTTGAACCCAAATCTCTTGAGTCCCAATCCAGTCCTTAACCATAAGACTAACTTTCCACTCATCACTGATCTGCTTGTTCTTAGAAAGTATGAACTTTGTTTACTGTCCTTGGGTAACACTGGGATAACTTGATGACAATTACTTGCTGGCCATCGCACTTTTAACATTAAATGTTTTTGGGAAAGAAATCTTACTGTGCACATATTTGAAACACATTTTGCTTCTGTTGCTTGATCTTCTGCTGAAATATGTGTCAAGATTTTCATCACGCTTTCCATTTGTTTAGGTTAAACAACCCCTATGTAGTAAAGGCCTGTGATGTTCCAGACGAGATGAACTTCCTAGTTAATGATGTCCCTCTTCTTGCAATGGAGTACTGTTCAGGAGGTGATCTCAGAAAGGTAAAACCTGCTTGTTTGAAATTATAGCTGAATAAGTGATTTCAAAGTTGACTGTCTGTGCGACTAAGTGGATTGGGATTTTTGCACCTGTGTAACAAATGCAAGTGCAAATCCACAGGTGCACCCACACCAGTGTAAGAAGGGGTTTGCACCAGAGTATCTTACAGTGGTGAGTAGTACAAGTGCAATCCCCTTTTTACACTCCCGTCATAGGAACTAAATTAGTGTGGTACAAATTCTAGTAGTTAAATCAAGCTCTTATTTAACCAGCAGTGTGTTTGATACAGATACATAATAGAGAAGTTATTCTGGAGTATGTAAAAGTATGAAAGATGTCACACTAAATTGTCGATTTATTTAGATTCTCACATGGCTTCCATCAGTGTAGAATCTTCCTGGGCTGAAGCTACCAAAATGCTAATATTCCCTATTGATTTAGGAATGTGTTTAGGCCATTGCATGGGCGACTTTCATTTAGGAAGACACTAGACAGCACCTTGGAAGAAATGCTTAATGGTGTATTCACCAGCACTTTTCAGTAGTTTTAATAGAGGGCAGTGATATAGATCAGCACACTTTGTACTCCCTTCCCTTGCAGTGGGAATTGGGAATGACACACTTTCATTTGTAGACTAAGAAACAAAGGTAACTAAATGAGGGATTGGACAAGAATTTGATCTTGTATCTAAAATGATGAGGAAGGCTCTTGACTACAGTGTAAATAGCAGACAAGTCAGATGTGCCACAGACTAAGGACTGGGAGAGAGGCAAATGGGCTTTAACAATGAGAGACTTTGAATTCTGTTTAATCAGTAACTAACTTTTATCCTATTATATCCATGATTTTTTCCATTTCACTTTCATCTTCTCTTTGTTTTCTATGTTAAATACTTCTGGCTTTATTTGAAGCAATTGGAGCAATCCCTGGTTGGATATTCTCAGGAGGAGGAAACTGAAAGTCTGAACCCGGAGGGGACAGGTTAGGGATATACAGAGATACTGAACTGATAATATGGATAGCAGGGCCCCACTCAGAGGTTCTGCCTTCGGTGAATAGGAGCATGGGGAAACCTGAAGGACTAGGAGGAGGGCCAGGCTCAGGCGACCTTGGTTACATCAAATCTCATTTCAGTGTACCATTTGTTAGGTTTTTCAGACCTTGAAAGCTGTGTTGGTGCCTGTGGCTGTTCTGGAAGTGAAATGCTCTAGTCCAAATGATCACCTCTAATGCTTCACACCTAAAGAGGGAGAAGCACTACAGCATATTTTTAATCATCTGTGATCTCATTTTCATCTCTTTTCTGCACTTGTGTGGTGACATCTTTATTTTGCACTGATGTCAATATCTAGTTAAAGTTCTGTAACAGCACCAAGGCTGGAAAATAGTCTGATACTAAATTGTGGTCTTTATCAGTTACTGGTCATCTTGATCTGTGGGGAGTGTTGTCTGAAGAGAAATGAGCCTGATTCTGCCAATGACTCCTTCTCTGTCCTTAGGCATGCTGTGTATGCCCTGTCTACACTAGTAGATCACTAATGGCACCAACTTTTAAAAACATGATCACCCTAGCATGTATTTAAGATGCTTTGTTTGGTGATAGGAGACCCAGGACAGAGGATGGAGTCACTAAAGCCAAGGGAGGACAAGATTTCAAGGGTAGGAGCATGGTTGTCAAAGCCAGCTGATAAGTTGAGGAGCATGAGGCTGGAGGACAGGCCTTCATGTTTGGGCAGAAAGAGATCATTTTAGACTCTGACAACACTTTCAGGGAGCATAGAGGGTGGAAGGTGGATGGAGCTGGAGGAAAGAAACTCCAGGGGTGGTTACAGTGATTGAATGAGAGTTTTGGAAAGAAGAGATTGGGTGTGAGATGGGGGTCTGGGTGAGTGTTCTGTAATCAGGGGACAAAAGCCTTTTCCCCTGGGTGGAGAACACATGATGAAAGTTAGAAGTTGAGAAGAATGAGGGAGAGGGGGGAGCCTCTGGGTGACATAGGAAAGCAGGTGAGAACTCTGTAAGTGATAGGAAGAGGTCATGTTGGATGTTACGTTTTTTTCCTTGAAGAAATCCTGAGTAGAGGTAGGACTTGAGGGGATCAAAGATGGGGGGGGGGGGGATTGTCTGAGTTGTGCGTGTGGCATTCAGTGAGAGGGGAGAAGTAGAACTACTTAGCTGAGACAACGGAGTGAATATGTAGCGGAGAAAGCTTGCATCGTTGTGGGACTGCTGAGATGTGAGAACAAGGGTGGTGAAAAGCAGAAGAGAGATAATAGATGTTGATGAATTGGTGGTTCCAGAAGTGGTGTGGGCAGTGCTGAGGAGATGAGGTAATGGTAAGAGGGAGGAATTCAGTGATGGAAAGGTCAGAGAGAGTAGTATTTGATGAAGACCAGATCAGGTGAATGAAGGAGCTAATCAAATGAAGAGATGAAGGCAGGAAGGTGGGCAGCTACCTAGGGATCATTTGGGACATCAGTTTGGAGGCTGAAGTAGCCAAAATGAAAGTGAGGGATTGTGAAGCATGGGAGCCAAGAGTCAGTCATTGAGGATGGTCAGTGAGATGGAATAAGGTGGGCCATAGATCACAGCAACATGGAGTGGAAGAAAGAGGAGGGTAGTCCAAAAGATGAGTGAAAAGAAGAAGCAGGAAGGCATTGGAAGTGATAGAAATAAGAGAGGGGAGCCAAATACCCCAACTATAACCTGTGCAGGACAGTTTTGTGCAAGGAGAGTTGATGAGGAGTGATTGCAATAGGAAAGTTGCAACAGAGGCAGTATGAGGGGGAGAGAAGGGCCAGGGAGAGTCCAGGTCTCAGTGAGAGCTGGGAGATCGTGAAGTTGTGGTTGGAAGAAGTTTTCTTTTAGATGGACTTGGCATTTTAGTGGGGACAGGAGGAAGGAAACAGTTGAGGTTAAAGGAAGCAAAGTGTTAGCGAGGGAGGATTGGAATGGGACAAGTGATTATGGAAGTGAGGAAGGCAGAAGAGGTATGTGGATTTGTGGGAGTGAGAGAGGTAGAGCAAGGACAGGAGGAAGAGATGCAAATGTACAGATGATGGTGGGGAGTGTGTGTGGTGTTAGGATGGAAGGGTACAGGGGTGGGGGAATAGAGGAGCAGAGATGAAGATCGCACATGTAAGAGGGTAGCAAATGGTTAGTAGAGCCAGCCATGCTGGGGGCAATCCAATGGACAGTTGGTTAATAAGGCAAGCGCTTAGCTTTCAAGTAGATTGAAAAATCGAAGAATGAGAGACAGAGTGCTTAAATCCCAAATAAATATTCAGTGATGAAGAGGGATTAAATGATAGATAACACACAGCTAGCTAGGCCTTATGATGAAATACCAATCACTTGATCTGCCTGGCTAAATATATGATTAGTAGGTGAACAGAAATTAGGCGAAGTGACCTAAAAGTACTCACTGACTGCTCAATGGTTCAGAATGCCAGCTAGCATTTAATGAACTCAGTTGATCTGGTAAGGGCAGTAACTTGCAGGCCGGCATTGGATGGATCAACGTTAGAGGGTTATGCAGTCATTGCAGAAGAGAGCACACCTCTTTCTGATACATTCCAGGCATCAGCATGACTGAAGGGCAGGCTCTCTGCACTGCTCAGGTGGTGCAAAGGGAATGGAGACTAATTGCAATGCCCTAGTCAGGGATGCCCTAGTGTTCGGGAGGGGGAGTCTCCAGCAGGTGCAGAGCCCATGTAGCTGGCTTGTGTGCCTTCCTACCCATTGCTCCTTGTGCTGGTGTGTGTGGCTAAGGTGCCATGCAATTCCTGCTGATGGATGGTCCATAGCCAACTTGTTCAGATTAAAGCAGCTGTCACTCTGGGTCAAGCAGAGAACAGGGAGCTGTAACTGGTTCCCTGACTGCCCCTTCACCCCCTTAGACATAGCAAAAATCTGGCCCCGTGTGTTTCCTTCCTGTTCTTTTCATGGAGTACTAACCTAGGGACTACAGGGCATCATGCTCCGTGTGTGTGTGTGTGTATGCATGCATGCATGCATATACATGTGCTCCTTTCTGTTTCTTCTTGTCACTTGGCCTGATTTTCCTTGGCTCCTCAGAAATGGTTTAGACCAGGGGTCTCAAACTCAATTTACCTTAGGGCCAGTGCCAGTCCTCAACCCCCCCCAGCGGGCCAATAATGTCACTGAAGATGGTGTTCACGCCACCTCCCCAGCCCGTTTCCCACCCTTTTCCCTTGCTCCCTTGGCCTCATGCTGCCCCAAATGACTCTGCCTGGCAACTAATGATGCTGCCTCCATGGCTGACTCTGCCCAGCGACTAGTGGTGGTATCTGTGTCCCTCTCCCCCAGCCAATGGGTGCTGCAGGGGGCGGCGCCTGCAGTAGACAGCATGGCTGCATGGATCTCTCCTCCACCGGCAACAGCGGGGATATGGAACCGCTTGCAGGGAGACGAGCTGCCCGAGGTGAATTACACGTTGCCGAGTGCAACCCCTGGGTGGGTCCCAGGAGCAGCAGGATGGAGCAACGTTGTGGGGAGAGGCATGTGAATCTCTCCTGCCAGCTCCCCTCCTGACCCTCCCACCCACTTTCGGCGGGCAGCCTTGAGGGCTGGATGAAAGAACTTTATTAAATGTTTCCGCGGGCCGCAGTGGGGAGGTTCTTGGGCTGCAGATGGCCCGTGGACAGGGACTTTGAGACCCCTAGTTTATATTATTTGTTTAGCGCAGTTGATCCTCCAAGCAGTGATCTTGCTCCTGAGACTTGGGTCAGTCATAAATTTCATTTGTTTGCTTTCATATAATGTTTTGAATTTGTCAAGTTTTTGGGGAATGTGCAGACTCTCTGGGGGCCATGATCTCGCCGTAATGGCTGTCAGTTTTGAATCTGTCATTGCCTGGCCTCTAAACAGCCTACAAGACTGTGTTATATGTAACTACAACAACCTTCACACACTTGGAATCTTCTTTTCAAACCAGTTTCTTGCTCATATATACTTTTGTCTTTCTGTACCTTTTATTCTTTTTCACAGGACCAATTAATTTTGTAGCCCATTTTAATTAAGTGTGAATTTAATTGTTTTCTCATGTTGTAGTGATTGAGGACAGAAGATCTTAACAAATAATTCTTGCATTGCCGACTTAGACTTATTTTTCTTTTCTGTAGTTGTTAAACAAACCAGAAAATTGCTGTGGACTTAAGGAAAGTCAAATACTTTCTCTGCTTTGCGACATTGGTACGTAATCTGCTGCCTTTCTTGCCTTTTCATGTTCGCTATATGTAACTGTTTTGATGTTTCAACAAAACCCTGCAAAAGCAAGTTGT
The DNA here is from genome assembly GCF_965140235.1 of Caretta caretta. Lineage (NCBI taxonomy): Eukaryota > Metazoa > Chordata > Testudines > Cheloniidae > Caretta > Caretta caretta. The sequence continues at coordinate 61,526,025 of NC_134212.1, read as the reverse complement.
CAAAACAAAGCAGGTATCTCTAGTAGTGGAAGGCTCTTTTGTCCTGCTTACTGGGATAATTTGTGACACGTAGGGCTTCTCTGGAGGTTTAAATCTGCCTTAACTTCAGGTTAGTCTGGGTGAAAATGCCCACATACACAGTGTGCAGTTAATTACAGCACATTAAGACTAAGTCCACACTACAGGCCTTACAGCAGTGCACTACAGTAAGGTCTCCTGCGTAGCTGCTCTATGCCAGTGGGGGAGAGCTCTCCTGCCAGCATAATTAAAATCACTCCCAATGAGTGGTGGTAGCTAAATTGGCAGGAGAGCATCTCCTGCTGACATAGCGTGGTCCACACTGGCACTGTGTGAAGCAGCTCTTATAATATCAGATGCTCAGTGTCATCCTCTTGTTCCTCGTCCTGCTTTCTCCGCTGCTGCTGAGGGAAGAGCTGCATCTGCAGCCACATCTCTGCTTGGTGATGTGGTGGGTGAAGTCCAAAACCAAAGCCACCTGGTTTTGAGTGCTGAAATAAAGCCCAGTCCAAGGAGTGTCTGCATATTCACAGTTGTCAGCATAAGGTCCATGCTGGCCAACAGCAATTCAAAAATGGTGCTAGCTACCCAGAAAGGAAGCAAGGGATTGAGAGTGTAGAACCATAGGATTTAAAAAAAAAAAAAAATTTGAACTTGCCTGGCTTCTGCTATGCATCCCACAATGCATCCTGCAATATGCAGAATGAGAAATTCAGAATGCACCCAGTTCAGCAGCAAAGAACCATGGGATTCCCTCCGAGAATGCCATGCACTTAATATGCAATAAACCTCGCCGTTTGTTGTGAATTGAAAGAGGGCACAGCCATCCTGGATGCATGCTATTAGCGTGGCTTACAAATTGCATGCTAACTCAATGTGGATTAACCCCTCACCATGGTGTAGTCAAGCTCCTAGAGTTGTGTTTCCTGAGAAATTGATGAATTTGTATTGTCTATATTTATCATGCAACCCAAGATGCTTTAAAGAGCATACCTGCTAAGCATATTTTACTAATAGTAAAGAGTTTGTGAACACATAATGTATATACATGATTCTCTTCTTCTTGGGACTACAGGGTGAGTCAAATCTACCAAAAGAAATCTCTTTGCTTTTGCAGGGAAGAAGTGTTGTTCTTTGAGTGTTTGCACAGATCTGTTCCACTTTAGGTGTGTGTGTTTGCCTTATGAACTGCTTTTAGAGAATATTTTTCCCTCAGCTGTACCTATGGGGGCAGCTTGAGCCCCCTCCTATCTGATGCCACCGTGGGGTGGTACAAGAGGGCGGAGCCACCTCTGGACCCCTTTCAGTTCCTTCATGCTGCCCGTGACAGTTGTCATAGCAACCTTCAATTTATTATAAGTGCTACCTTCAATTCTTTGTCTATATACCCTCTTATTGTTAGGAGTAAGTTCGTTTAGCTAGTTATTAGGGCTGTCAAGCGATTAAAAAAAATTAATCATGATTAATTGCATAATTGCGCTGTTAAACAATAGAATACCATTTATGTAAATATTTTTGGATGTTTTCTACATAATCAAATGTATTGATTTCAATTACAACACAGAATATAAAGTATACAGTGCTCACTTTTACTTTAGATTACAAATATTTGCACTGTAAAAAATAAGAAATAGTATTTTTCAGTTCACCTAATACAAGTACTGTAGTGCAATCTCTGTCATGAAAGTTGAACTTACAAATGTAGAATTATGTACAAAAAAATAAGTTGTTTTTGAATGCAATGTAAAACTTTAGAGCCTACAAGTCCACTCAGTCCTACTACTTGTTCAGCCAATTGCTCAGACAGATAAGTTTGTTTACGTTTGCAGGAGATAATGCTGCCCACTTCTTGTTTACAATATCACCTGAAAGTGAGGTGTCACTTGGCTCTCATATGGCTCTCTTGTAGACAGCATTGCAAGATATTCACATGCCAGATGTGCTAAACATTCGTATGCACCTTCATGCTTCGGTCATCAATCCAGAGGACAAGCTTCCATGCTGATGACACTCATTTAAAAAATATGCATCAATTAAATTTGTGACTGAACTCCTTGTATGTCTTCTGTTCTTGTTTTACCTGCATTTTGCCATATATTTCATGTTATAGCATCTCGGATGATGACCCAGCATGTGTTCCTTTTAAGAACTTTCACTGCAGATTTGACAAAACACAAAGAACGTACCAATGTGAGATTTCTAAAAATAGCTACAGCACTCGACCCAAGGTTTAAGAATCTGAAATGTTAAGAGTAACACTCTGATGCGGAAACTACAGAACCAGAACCACCAAAAAAGAAAATCAACTTTCTGCTGATGGCATCTGAGCCAGATGATGAAAATGAACACGTGTTGGTCTGTACTGCTTTGGATCATTATTGAGCAGAACCAGTCATCAGCATGGGGACACGTCCTCTGGAATGGTGATTGAAGTATGAAGGGACATATGAATCTATAGCGCATCTGGCATGTAAATATCGTGCAACGCCAGCTACAACACCATGCGAACGCCTATTCTCACTTTCAGGTGACATTGTAAACAAGAAGCGGGCAGCATTATCTCCTGCAAATGTAAACGAACTTGTTTGTCTGAGCGATTGGCTGAAAAAGAAGTAGGACTGAGTGGACTTGTAGGCTCTAAAGTTTTACATTGTTTTGTTTTTGAGTGCAGTTATGGAACAAAATTCCTTCGTAAGTTGCACTTTCAGGATAGAGATTGCACAACAGTACTTGTAGATGTGAATTGCAAAATACTATTTTGCTCATCTTTACAGTGCAAATGTTTGTAATAAAAATATGAAGTGAGTACTGTACACTGTATTCTGTATTGTAATTGAAATCAATATATTCAAAAATGTAGAAAAACATCCAAAAATATTTAATAAATTTCAGTCGGTATTCTAATGATTAATAGTGCAATTAAAACTGCTAATAATGATCAATCACCATTAACTCATGCGATTAACTAAACAAAATTTAATCGACAGCCCTACTAGTTATACTGGTAGTCCTAAGACTAGACTAAGTTTGTTTTCAGATAACTGGCTTTTGGTACCAGAACGATGCTGTGCTCACTGGGATTTAAATCCTGCCACAGTTGCACTAAACCCATGCCAGTTAGTGATCCCCATCCAACCTGTTTAATGTGACATTGGGTGAATCCCGTATCAGTGACAAACACATCTCCAAGAGGTTTAAGCTCCTCCGAGTGGTGGACATCTTCGTATCAGCAGCCCCTGCCAGGGTGGTCCTGCCAATTGGTGAAGCCATTATGGAGCCAGTCAAAGTGTTATGACACCATTCTCCTTACCCCACACAGCAAAGGGTGCTGAAAGGAAATACTACATCCCCTCTAAGGATTATAAATACTTGTATTCCCATCCTCCCCTGGGTTCCTTGTTGGTGACAGCTGCTAATAAATGGGAGAGACGTGTACCTAGTGACAACACTGACAGGCAAAAAGATGCAAAGGAACTGGACTTGTTTGGATGCAAACTTTATTCCACAGGGAGTCTTCAGCTCAAGAATCAAATCAACAAGCACTTCTGAGCTGCTCTGACTCCACCCTCTAGGAAAACAACATCTTTAAATTTTATAATCTGCCAAAGCACTGTAAGCAGGAGTTTGCAGTAATAGTAGATGATGGCAAGTTGATTGCCAGAACTGTTCTCCAGGACATCGTGTGCAGTGCAGATGTGGTGGTTCGAAACATGGTATCAGCTGTTACAGTGAGAAGAAGTTCGTGGTTACAGTCATCCAGGATTTTGCCAGAAGTCCAGTAAACCATCATGGACCTCCCTTTCAAAGGTCCCTGTTTATGTTCAGATAAGATGGACGATGGGCTCTGTAGCTTAAAGGATTCCAGTGATCTGTATTCTGGTGAAAGAGAGGAAACATTTTGGTCATCAACAGCCATACAGACTCCAGGGTTTTCCTCCTCTGTCTCAAGATTTGCCAAGGAGAAAGGGCAGGAGTTATACAGGGCAGTCTCTACCATCCTCCTCTTCAGCATTAGTGGGCTCATGCTTTCCAGCTGCTGCATTCCAACAAGCATTTTGACGCGTTTGTTGAGGACAGTACACCAGTGTCTGTAGTTCCCTCTATTTCCTGCCCTTTGTTTTTCAACTGATTATCCCACTTTCTAAGACTGTGGGTCCAAATAACCTCAGATCAGTGGGTCTTAAGCATGGTAGAACTGGAATATTCCCTCAGGTTCATTTATACACCCCTCTCCCTCCCCCTTCCCTACTCTCCTTCAGTGACTGCTCTGACAAGATCATCCGTCATTAGGAGATCTGGTTGCTTCTTCAATTGGGGCCACAGAGGAAGTTCAATTAGGCCTCAGAGGGGAAGGCTTTTATTCCTGATCCCCAAAGCCAAAGAAGTTCTCAGGCCTATTGTAGATCTAAGAGAGTTAAACAAATTCCTGAAGAAAATAAAGTTGCTCATGGTTAGTGGTTACCATAGCCTTGATTATTCCTTCCTGGAACATGGGGACTGATACACTTAAAGAATGCTTGCTTCCATGTTGTGATTTGACACTGCCATTGGAAGTTTCTCAGATTTGTGGTAAATGGGTCCCACTGTCAGTTCAGTGCTCTAGTTTGGTCTCTCAGCCACTCCTCAGATACTCAAAGTGCATGGTGGTAGGTGGGAACTCATCTGCATAAATCAGGAGTCCATGTGTTCCCATACCTAGGGTACTATGAAATCTGTGTTCATGGATAGAATCATGGAATCAGAACGTTAATGCAGAATTCTGCTCTCCCCAGCATTGAGACCACAGCGGCAGGCAAGGTGGGCTGCATGGTTGAGCTACTGTGCAGCTACACTTGAGTCAAGCTGCTCTGGATCAGGAGCCTCCTGTTTTGTGTTGAGCAGAGCCTGAGGGGTGGGGGCTGAAGTTGGGGTGTCCCCTTCCCCTTGCTGGTCTCCATTGGGGTGGGGGTCAGGGGCGATCCTGTCTGTGTACCAGCCTTTGTCTCAGGAGTCAGAGTAGCAGCCGTGTTAGGCTGTATTCACAAAAAGAAAGGAGTACTTGTGGTACCTTAGGGACTAACAAATTTATTTGAGCATATGCTTTCGTGAGCTACAGCTCACTTCATCGGATGCATGTTTCAAGAGTGGTTGCTGCCACCTGCTGTTTGAACAAGTATTTAGGCTCTGAGTGCTCTGCTTAAAGAAAGAGCATACATGCACCTGCCCCCCCATGCGTGCCCACACGCTTCTGTGGACTTTTTGTATTACTGTTTAGCGACATCTGTTTGGTCACCTGAGCAAGTGCTACTTTAAAAAGTGATTTAAAATGTGTTAATTTTCACATGTACTGTATATCTGCAGCATGTTTTCCTTAAATTGTAGGATTTTTTTTGTAAAATATGTTTTCCCATTGCAATCCAATTCTGAACATTTTAATGCATTTATAGAAAGGCTACTTAATTGTCAGTGTATCAAAGAATTTTGATTTAAAAAATCCATAGATCTTTTAAAAATGGGAAAAAATCTGAATAAATCTGAAAATCCATAATAAAACATTTCATAGGGCCCTATGTACCTGGATAACTGGTTGAGGCTCAGGTGTTATACAGCATCTTCACTATCGTATCAATGTTCGATGCACTGGGGCTCCTGGTGAATGGAACAGATCAGTTCTACTACCTGTACCCCAAGATAGTTTATTGGTGTGGTCTTAGATTCCACAAATGCCAAGGTTTTACCACCTCAATCCAGGTTTGAGATGCTACAGGATCTGGTGCTATGTCTGAAATCATATCCTCTCACCATGGCACACAACTGCCTCCTGTGTACCTGTGTGGTTCAACACACCAGGCTACACCTCAGAAAGCTTCAGCCATGGCTAGCATCTGTGTATACCCCAAATCAACAACATGTGGAAAAGATGGTTCAGGTGCTAATATCAATTTTGTAGTCCCTGGATTGGAGGATAGACCGTCTGAAACTCTGTGTGGATCCCCTTTGCCCCCCCCGCGACCAACCCTAACTTTAGTCACACACACTTCAGACCTGGTCTAGGGCAGCAAGAATGCCTGATGTGTGTTCCTGCTCCTGGTGGCCAGCATCTTCTCATTACTCTTCCTGCTGAGTTGGACTGGGGTCTAGAGTCACAGCAATGGTATCTTTGCTATACTGCCTTTTCAGATGCCTGCTCTTGGCTTCCATTGCTCTGCCAGCAGCACTGCTAGGAGAGAATAAAAAGCACCAACTCTATCTCGAGTCAGCACAGCTCTCTGTCTAGGGAGATAGTGTTGGTCTTGGCTGGTGAAAATGTCTTCTCTACACCCAGGTGGGTGTATCTGCAGGAGGAGCTCCTGGAGAATGGCCTAATGAAGTCATTCCAAGGAAATGTCCAGCCAGATACTTTTAAATGGCCATATGCATGTTAACAACACTGAATTGTATTGTTAAATAAACAATTGAACACTGGAAAGTGGAAACTTACAAGTAATTTTGCAAAACAAGTCTTAACTCTGTCTTGTATTCCTGCCTGCCTTCGACTTTTAGGAAAGGCCCTATGTACTCTGTGGGGAGCTGCATCTAAATTCTTTGGCCTGGCCTATAGGGTCAGAGATTTCCCCAGTGGCTGGCTGGAAATTCTGTTGCCTGGCCCCGAGGGCCTGTGGTGCTCCACTCTAGCTGGCTGGAAATTCTGTTGCCTGGCCCCGAGGGCCTGTGGTGCTCCACTCTAGCTGGCTGGAAATTCTGTGGTGCCTTCAGGTAAACTCTGACTTTAAATTAAATTACATACTAATACTAATAATACGGTATCCCTCATGTGTGTTCCTGACATAACATTCAACTTATTTTACTGTGCCTCTACATTGCCAGTCCTCCATTTCCTGCAGATTTTTGTATTGACTGTGGATAAGTGCATTTTTGAAGCTGTAAATTACGGATTGAAGATTTTTAGCAGCTGGTATGGAAGAGGTGGGGCTTCTGGTTCCTGGCTCATGTGGGGAAGGCATTTTGGAATTGTGAGCTAAGCACATTAGTTAGATATTTCTGAAAAAATGATCTATAATGAAATACATTGTAGCAGGGTTGAAGACTCACCAGTGCGGCACCTCCTGCTGGTAGTCTTGGGAATTAGCTCTTGTCCAGCCCAGAGCGCCCTCTGCAGGCCCATGGCTCACCTGCCTCAGGCCCCTCTGTCCTTCCCGGACCCCGCTGGCCCTTTACCTCAGGGTTCTATCTCCAGCAGTAATCCACAGTCTGGGTCTCCCCTCCCAGGGGAACCCCCAACCCATTATCCTCACCTTGTCTCAGTGGCTACTGCCAGTCATCATCTAGCTCCCACTCACTGGGGCAGACTGCAGTCTGTAATGGCCACTCATCATTGGCAATGGGGTCTGGACCAGCTGTTTCTGCCTAACCCCAGACTGTACCTTTGCAGCCCCAGTACCTTCTTTAGGCCTTGCACAAGGCCTGCAGCCTGGGGAGTTACCGGGCTGAGCTCCCCAATTCCTCTTGCCTTTCCCCAGCACTACTCTACTTCAGGTACCTTCTCTCTCCAGAGCTAGAGAGAGACTGACTCTGCTCCTGGCTCACAGCCCTTTTATAGGACCAGCTGTGGCCTGATTGCGGCGTGGCCCTAGCTGTGGCTGCTTCCCCAATCAGCCTAGCCTTTCACAGGAGCGGGGTAACTCCCCTGCTACATACATAACAATGTTCATGGTTATTATTCATTTTTATGTTTCAGAGTTAACATATGGTCCAGATTTAATGGTTTGTAGTGTGCTAAAATTAAAAAGTTGCACTATTGCTACTTATTGCCACATCATTAACAATTGTTTGGTTTGGGGGTTTTGTTGCTAGAATCTTGGTTTTGCTTGCACATTACCAAGCCAAAAAATAAACACGAAGTGCATGCACAGTTGAATCCCAAAAGAGCAAATATATCTTCATTTTAACAAATTCCCTTTTTCCTTCTGTTTTCAGCTCTGTAGTCTCATATTGGGAAACCCCTAGTTTGATCATCTTATAGGTGTGGCTCAGTGCCCTTGTATGGATAGGGGAAGAGGATGCACCTTTTTAGATGGTTGTATTTAGTGCGCAGGATTTTGTAGTTAGTCTGATCCTGTTTCTTCTTAAATACATACACTATGAAGGAGAAGAAAGGAAAATGCAGCTGTAGTAGAGAGAGAGAGATTGGAACACTGAGCCTGGTGCAAAATTTAAGGCCTGAATCAGAGGCTGTAAACCAGGGGTTCTCAAACTGGGTTGGGACCCCTCAGGGGGTCGCGAGGGTTATTACATAGGGGGTCGTGAGCTGTCAGCCTACACCCCGAACCCCGCTTTGCCTCCAGCATTTATAATGGTGTTAAATATATAAACAAGTGTTTTTAATTTGTAAGGAGGTTTCTCATTCAGAGGCTTGCTATGTGAAAGGGGTCACCAGTACAACAGTTTGAGAACCACTTCTGTAAACCAAAGTCAGGCCATATTTTAAAGCAAATGAACATAAGTTCACTGTCCAGTACATGAACTTGGCAAAGTTGTTGCTAGTGTACTAAGCTACAGTATTTACATACATATATTTTAACTAGTACAAATGCATCCAAAACAAAATAAAATTTGACAAAATAATGAATAAGGATGTTTTGTCCAAGAGATTAGGAACAAGGGGAAATAACAAACAAATGTCATAAAACATGTATAAGGATATGTAAGTTGTTTGTTTCAGTCTATAAATGTTGTCTTAACCCTTTTTGTGGCTGAGGAGACAGCAAAAATTCCTCTGCTCACTAAGCTGTTCCTTGCCCCTGGGCACTAATATGTTAGTGTCCTTGTAGCTCCTATAAAACGCTAGTACTGTGCCTTCAGGGCAATAAACCTGGCCAAGTGCCTTTGTTACAAAACTGTGCCTGTTGTCTTTTTTTATAAGTAGCATTAAGGTTTGCTAAATTAGCAGGCTGCACTGTTTGCTATTGCTGATAACACTGGAGCTCCAAGGACAAAAGCACCAAGGGGTCGGAACAGCATTACCGAGGCAACAACGTTCCATCCTTCAATACTTAGCAGCATAAGAATGGCCCAACTGGGTCAGACCAAAGGTCCATCTAGCTCGGCATCCTGTCTTCCTACAGTGGCCAGTGCCTGGTGCCCCAGAGGGAATGAACAGAACAGGTAATCATCAAGTGATCCATCTCCTGTCGCTCATTCCCAGCTTCTGGCAAACAGCTTCTGACACCATTCCTGCCCATCCTGGCTAATAGCCATTGATTGACCTATCCTCCATGAATTTATCTTGTTCTTTTTTGAACCCTGTTATGGTCTTGGCCTTCACACCATCCTCTGGCAAGGAGTTCCAGATGCTCCAAAAAAGGAAATGTCTAACTAAGGGGAAGTGTTGTTCAGTCAACATTTAGTTGAAAGCACATTTCTGATTGAACCGACAGAGATGCTTCCAATTTAAGAAAGTTTCTGGCCTGTAATTCTGTAACTTCATGAGAAGTTTTGTAACCCCTATTTAGCACTTCCTTTAGGTCAACAAAAACTCAGTTCTCTGCATTCCTTTGAATCTGTTCTGTGCTTTCTTTAAGCAACCCTTTACATAACATGCTCTTAACTTAAAACAACCTTTCATTCACTCTGAACAAAGACTGTTCCAACACCATGCATCTCACTGAGATAAATGAGGCAGTTGACACTTCTTAGACCGGTTGTTTCAGGCTTTCTGCAGGTGCAGGAAGACTGATGTAATGGTTTACACTCAGTTCCTGTTTTTAATGCTTACTTTGCAACCATAAGCAATAAAAAAAATTTAACAAGAAGTCCAAAACATTTGATGTTTAGAGCACAATTATCCTGCAAGGTACAAATTCTGTAGCAGTCTTGAGTACAGGGGCCTGGATTATAAGGTGATGTGTTGGGGTGCATTCTTGTGGTGCTGGGATCTGGCACCCTATGCAGGTCAATGTGTAATGCACAGCTGATGGGCAGTTTCCAGTAGAATAATCAGGGAGACTCAGTTAACTGAGCTGGGGCGAGATGTCTAGGGTGCATTTGACACCCTTGTGTGTCACCTGACTTGGGGACTGTCCTAAAGGGAGGGTATAAGGCAGAATATGGCAGCGATGTGCTGCCAAGGGCATGTGGAGTTTCCCAGGCTGCACTTACTAGCTCCCATCTTCCTTCCATACAGAAAGGGTAGAAATATGGCCCCAATTTAGGTGTATGTAGTACTTGGAGGGCTGAGGCTTCTTTGTGCTGAGAGAGTAAGGTAAAGGTAGATTTATATATTATGTCATAAAGGATTGACCCTCCACGTCTTGGAAAGGTGAGAGTAGAAGATACTATGGAATTTCCAGGTTGTTTTGGCACAGTGGGGGAACTAGCCTGGGAGGTCTGGTCTAGTGAAATGGTAGGTGAGGAACCTCATGTGACAGGTAAAATACAGCATGCTGCCGTGTCCTGCAGCAGGAGAGTGGGCTGGAGAAGACAGCTGTCTGTACGAGGTGCTTCACCAGGCAATTGATAGGCCAGCTGGTTGGTGGCCAATAATGGAAATGCAGATGGCACTTGGTAGGGTAAAAGGTTCTCTGATTTGTTAATGCGGTGTGGGGAGGTTACAGAGGTGAAAGTGTAAATTCGCCAATTACAGAATTTTATTATATTTTAAACCATTCTTGTTTTTAAAGGGAAATACATAGACCTTAACTTTATTTATTCTTTTTTGGTCAGGAAATCGTATAGAGGTGTTAGAAATTCTTATAACTTGATTTGTACTGGTACTGGTGCTGTTTCTGTTTCTTATGTCAAATACTTGATTTTATTCAGGGTCGGGTATCCAGTATTTGCATGAAAACAGAATTATACACAGAGATCTAAAGCCTGAAAATATTGTTCTCCAGGATGATGGTGGAAAGGTAAGTCATATAACTGTGCCAAAGAATATCACCTTTGGTGTCCCAAATATCAGATCTGGAAGTCATGTAACAATTTTGCCTTGACTGATTGAAATGAAGAATGCTACTGCTTTCTTATTGAGTATAGCACTGAATCCCATAGAATGATGCTCATGCAAAAGACAACCATGATTTTAATAATGTTCATATTCCTTCTTAATATTACAAATTCTATTTGCTTATCCTTGAAGACTTGTCAATTGATCAGTCACTTTACTGTAAAGTATCAACTTTTTTTTTTATCCAGTGTTTTTGCTTCCTGCCAGTATCAGCAATGTGACATTGATTGTATCCTGGCATATGTTTGGATTTCTGCGGGGTACATATCTAGATTGTCCTTGTGCTCAGTTGGATACATTTTTTAGTAAAAGTGGCATTCTTGATTTACTATTTTTCTGTTTACTTTTCTTGATATCAAAATACTATATCTTGTAAATTCTCAAAAGTTTAGATGCTGTGTTCAGTCAAGCCTGTTCTAATTAGTTTCAGGACAATAATGAATTGTATGTGCATGTTGATGTAAATTAATGAGCTTGGCTTACATGGCTGAACAGCTCTGTGTAGCATTTCATGTTTTTTTTTAAATCTTGTTTGTGGATTTGTTCGTCCCATCCCTGGGTTTGACTCTGCACCTTTTACTTTGAATTTGCCCTTTTCATCATGCTTTATCAAATATTTGTCTTGGATATTGACAGATAATTCATAAAATAATAGACTTGGGATATGCCAAAGATCTGGATCAGGGAAGTTTATGTACATCATTTGTTGGGACCTTACAATATTTGGTAAGTGTTTTTGTTTTTTTTTCATGTTTACAATTTACTTTGGCATAAATTAGCACAATTCTACTTACACATGTTCCTCAAATCATACATTTTCCAGAAATAGAAAAAAATACATTCTCTGGAGTTTTGTCATTTTAAAAATAGTATGATATTGTTTTTTAGGCCCCAGAACTCTTTGAGAGTAAGTCCTACACTGTTACTGTAGATTATTGGAGCTTTGGAACAATGGTGTTCGAGTGTATTGCAGGATTTAGACCCTTTTTACACAATCTACAGCCATTTACCTGGTAAGACATTTGCTATGAGAGAAGGTGCGTGGGTTTGATAGAGTTGCTCTTTTTGTGGGGAGGTGGCTGTATGAACTAGAGCAGTGGTCACCAACTGGTTGATCGTGATCGAATGGTCAATCCTAGAGCATCTCCCAGTCGATTGCGATCTCCGGCAGCACAGTGTGTCTACCGTTAAGGCAGATTCCTTGCCTACCCTGGCCCCACGCCGCTCCCAGAAGCTGCCAGCGTAGCCCCGCGGGGGGGGGAGGGGGCAGCAGGAGTCTCCCACCGCGCACTGCTCCTGCCTGCAAGCATTGCCCCCATAGCTCTCCCGGCCAATGGAAGCTGTGGGGGCGGTGCTTGCAGGCAGAAGCAGCGCGCGGAGACACAAGCCCCCAGCTTCCCTCCTCCCCCAGGGGCCTCAGGGGTGCGTTTAGCCCCTTCCAGGAGCGGTGTGGGGCCAGGGTAGGCAGGGAGCCTGCCTTAGCCTCTCTGCACTTGCCGCCAACTGGGAGCCGCCAGAGGTAAGTGCTGCCTGGTGGGAGGCCACACCCCAACCCCCATCACTGAGCGCCCTCCTGCACCCCTGCCCCAGCCTGGAGCCCCCTCCCAGAGCCAGCACCCCATATCCCCTCCTGTACCCCAACCCCTGCCTCAGCCCAGAGCCCCCTCCTGCACCCAAACTCCCTCCTAGAGCTTGCATCCCTAACTCCCTCCTCCATCCCAACCCCCTGCCCCAGGCTCAGCCCAGAGCTCCCTCCCACACTGCGAACCTCTCAGCCCCAACCCCCTGCCCCAGCCTGGTGAAAGTGAGTGAGGGTGGGGGAGAGCGAGTGATGGAGAGAGCGGGGGATGGAGTGAGTGGGGTGGGGCTTTGGGGAAGAGGCAGGGTAGATCCTGGGTTGCTCTTAGATTCAAAAAGTGATCTTGGGCGTAAAAAGGTTGGAGACCACTGAACTAGAGCAAGTAAAATAAGAGTACATAAAGTCAGTCTGTCCACAGAGAATTTTATTTTATAGGCATGAAAAAATCAAGAAAAAGGATCCAAAGCACATTTTTGCTTTTGAAGAGATGACTGGGGAGGTTCGGTTTAGTACCCATTTGCCACAGCCTAACAGTCTTTGTAGGTAAGTATGTTTATAGTTTTGTGCACATTAATCTCTGAGTTTTCTTTTAAACCATTAAGAGCCAATAGTGCATATGACCAGATTAATTATTTCAGGTAGTTTTGCAAGAAAATGGCCACAATTTTACTACAAATCAAAAATATGAAAATTGCAGCAGGTTTCCATTGGTTACTGTGTTTTGCAGCACAATAAAGCTAATATCTAGCAGTTGTCTAGAACTTTATCCAAAACTTTGAAGGTTCTTATGTTTTATGAATGAAAAAGAGGATTACTGGAGTACTGTGGCTCTCCTTAGAGTAGTTGTCCACGTGTACATTCCATGACTGATGGTGCATGTGCACCTCATGTGCTTGTGGCCGGAAGTATCCACCCAGAGCATATGTGCCTTGAGTCTTGTCATGCTGTTCTGCAAGGGGATATAAGAGAGAAGGGCATTAGTTGCCATTAGTCCCTAATCACCTTGTGACTTGGAACACTCATGGTATCTGCAACTGTCAGCAACCTTCCCTACCAGTTAGTTAGCTTACAGTTAGTAAGCTATCCATTTCAGATGTGTTCTAGATCTACTAGGTAATATGTATCCTCTACGCCTTTCTCCCATTTCTTCAAATCCAAATAGTAGTATGGAAGATAAAGCAGACAATGCCCTTGTAATTCTGGTTGTTATAGCAAGGGCAAGATTGCAGTGGTTTCCAGTTCTCCTTCACAGATCTTGCACCCGCACCTGCAGTCCCTATACGTAACAGCATGGTCTATAGGACTAACTGATCTGGGGGAATCTTGTTTATCAGATGTGCAACACATCATGCAAAACTTCTGAAGCAATCTATTCATAAGTGCTATGACCTCAAGTGGGTAAGATTTGTCTTCTGGGGATCTGATCTTCATTGTCTGCAACAAATCAGTCCCTGCTTACTGCACCTGATACTATCTAGTATCTGTATCCTCTCTGAAAGTCCATTTAGCACCCATTTCAGCCTACCACGTATTAGAAGACAACAGAACCTTAGTTACCCAGGACTTGATTGAGAAGTTTGACAGGTGTGGTGAATGTATAGCCACCTTGCCATCCTGGGACCTTATCTTAGTCCTTACTCAACTTATGAGACTGCCCTTTGAGCCAATAAATTAGTGCTCACTGCTTCATCTATCAGTCAAGACAGCATTCGTTATAGCAGTATTATCGGCCAGAAGGGTAAATGAACTGCAAGTCTTGATGGTGGAACCAAATTTCCACAAGGACAAAGTTGGTCCTCTGTCCACATCCTAAATTCCTGCCCAAGGTGGTAACTGATTTCCATCTTAACCAATCAGCTTGTCTACAGATATCATAGAATATCAGGGTTGGAAGGGACCTCAGGAGGTCATCTAGTCCAACCCCTGCTCAAAGCAGGACCAATCCCCAACTAAATCATCCCAGCCAGGGCTTTGTCAAGCCTAACCTTAAAAGCTTTCTCAGATTTCATGTGCATTTAGGCAAGTCAATACTCCACAGACTAGATGCTAAAACAGCATTAGCATTCTATTTTGATTGGACTAAAAACTTTAGAAAGTTCCCAGATTCTTTTATATCCTACAGAGAGAATAGTTAAAGGTCAGGCAATTTCATCTCAGTGCTTGTCTAAATGGGTTACACTGTGCATTGAAGAGAGCCACACACTAGCCCATGTCCCTCTTCCTGTAAAGGTTCCACTAGGATTAAGACAGCCTTAGACATATTCCCATTACTGAATTCTGCAGATCTACAAAGTGGACCTCTATAAACACATTTATGAAATGTTACTTATTTAGCATTCAGATCTGACATGCACTTTGGTAGGGCAGTACTCCAGTTGCTGTTTAATTAGGACTCTATCCCACCTTCTGCAGAAGACAATATTGCATAACAAACTATCCCAACAGTGGGAATGTGTCAGGGGCCTCTCGAAGAAGAAATAAAAGTTACTCACCTGTAACTAGGGCTCTTTGAGATGGACTCTGCACATCACATTCCCTGCCACTCTTCCTTGGGGTCCTAATAATAGTCTCAGACTTGAGGAGGTAGCAGAAGGAACTGAGGTGACTGGAATGCCACGCTCCCTTTCATTGCCCCTCCCTCAGAACATGCAGCAACAGTGAGGAGAAGGGAGGGATGTGAGAGCTCTCCAGTTGGCACTGCTATGGAATGTTCCACAGTTAGAGCTGCACTACAGCACATCCCAAAAGTGGGAATATACAGAGTTAATCTCAAATGTCAGTATCAGATGAGTAATCTTCATTTCTCTTGGCCCCCATTTGGAATTGGGGGCCTGGGATGGGATTGTCTACTTGCCAAGAGCAACAGCAAAGGCATACTCCTCTCCATTTTTCTCTCTATGGTGTGAACACCAAAGACTAACCGGGACCATTGAAATGCGCACATTAAATACAGGCGAATTGTTTTTCCTTTAATAAATAAATAAAGATTAAATCTACATAGACTGCATTGAAGTGGGGTGGTTTCAAAAGTCAGGAGATGCAGGAGTTAATGTTCCAGAAGCAACATTCTGGAACCTTCCGCTGCCTTGTTCTTCCTATTTCTTGTTTCATATGTAGATTTCTATTACAGTTTCATGTAAAACATGTAAACTGTACACTATACTGGATTCCCAGTGTGGCAAGATGATGTTATTGTTGAAACCTTAACTTTTGCCTTGCCTATGGTGTAACTGTTCTGACATTAATGTCGTAGTAATAATTTTCTTGTATTGAATAAGTGTAACTACTTTATAAGAGGGAAATAAAACAGAGGATACATACTTTGGGTGAAATTCTGGTCCCACTGAAGTCAATGGGATTTTTGTGTCTCTTAGTATTTTTTTTCCTAGTACTGGTAGAAAACACGTTTGAATTAACTGTACTCTTCGTTGTAGAATGCCTGCCTTCTTTATTTGTATTACACATGTCAATGTATGGTTTGTTTTTGTTTTGTTTAGTATAATTGTAGAACCAATGGAGAGTTGGTTACAACTGATGCTGAATTGGGATCCACAGCAGAGGGGTGGAGGTATAGACACAGAAACCAATCGACCGAAATGTTTCCTGTTAATGGATCACATACTGAATTTGAAGGTGCGTTTTTTAAATGTGTTATCTAAATACTGATGGTAAAGACCTCTCAGTGGACAATGAATGTGCTAATTGAGTGGAAATCCTTGCACCCTCCAAATCCAGTGTCGGGGGATGCATTCTTCCTTTCCTCAGAGAGAAAACGCTTCTGCCTTAATTCAGTTCATACCTGAAAGCAAGAATATTAGTAGTAATGTGACTCTTTCACCCTTATTCTGGAAGCGTAAGGGTGGCCTCAGACAAATATGTGCCACGTGTTAAGGATGCCACTATTGACAGTAATTAAAACTCAATTTATCTAATCAGCCTAACTTTTATTTATCTGTATATCAGCACATCTTCTTTCTAGGACAGCGTATCATTTAGCCTGATACCTTAGTGCCATTTGTCTCTTGAAAGAAATTACGACTAGAAATGAAGATGACTTTGTTCTTGGTTTTACAGATAGTACACATCTTAAATATGACTTCTGCCAAGATTGTTTCTTTTCTCTTGCATCCTGAGGAAAGTCTTCATTCACTTCAGTCTCGCATTGAGCTTGATACTGGAATAAGTACTGGAAATCAAGAGTTGCTTTTGGAGATGGGAATTTCCCTGGATCCTCGGAAACCTGCTTCCCAATGTGTTATTGATGGTGTGGTAAGATTATTTCCATTTTACTCCATTTGTGTCATATCTGTTTTAAATTTTCACATTGAAAATCTCAGGGAAAATTAATTGCTTTCATTTCATCATAGTAGAGATTGTAGCTTAAGCTGTGGTCTTTCAGTTTAGTTAGTGGTTAGATAAGTTCTAGCACCGCTTGCTTTACAGATTTAATGTGAAGTCAAGTGAGTGGCCATACAGAATTCTACTCTTGGTGCATATGTACCCCATATGCATGAGATCACATTCTTTTGAATATCAGTGTCTGCTGTGGCTGTGCTTGTACCCCTCTTTTTCTCTTGCTTCCTTGTAACAGGGAATAAGGGGTGTGGCAGCTGCAAACTGCACTCAGTTCCTTCTTATCGCCTGTGGCTACAAGATAGAAAATCATAATGTCCTTGTTCTTCGTTTAGTGTCCTCTGCAGTATTCCCACTCCTGGGAATGCACCAACCGGTGCAGCTTGGATGGGGGAACCTTCTGGTAGCGTCTGAGTGCTCATGTGCTCCCCCCCCCGCCCCCCCCCCCAAAAAAGTCTGATACCAAAATGCTTAGGAGAGAAGTGTTCTCCTTCATATTGCGATGTTTGCCGCACATTTACTCCTCAGGCCCATAGAGAGAGAGAGAGAGAATGGATTTCAGGCCCTTTCGTTACACAAGGCTTGTCAGCCAAATCTCCAGGATCGGATATAGCTAGAGGATCTGAGTGGAAGGATAGTACTTCTGGATCCAAGAAGGCTTCAGTAGTTAAGGCTTTGGTTTCGGGACCGAACTTCACTTCCAAGTCAATTTGAGCTTGCAGTAGCCAAATCCTCTGATCCAACTCCAGAGATATTACAACCTCCATCAGAGCTTGCTCTAGCTAAGGATCACAAAGCTCAGGAGAAATTGCCTCAACCAAGCACTTCAGTTATGAGGAAAAGAGAGGCCAAACTGAAGCATATCTCAAGTGGTTCTTTGGGCCATTCAAAACTCAGTGTGGATCCAAGACCTAAAGATATAACAACTAGGGATCATTCTAAGGGAATGGATCTGAAAAAGAGACCAACAGAATCCTGTACCTCAACTACTAAGGATCCTTCAATTACAGTGCAGGTTCACATAGATCCGCAACATAGACTGATCTGACTACATATAATTTTTCTCTGAACAAGAGACCAAGACAGGAGCTTGAACATGATAGATCTCCAGAGACTGTACTCCCCCCATCTAAGATTCCAACTGCCTCTCCAAGAAAGACTGTCTCCATTCTCTAGATCCTAACTTCATTCGTATCTCCTACTGTTTCACTATTGGATCAGGGTAGGAGCCAGATCTGATGATAGCATCTAATAACAGTTTCTCTGAAACAGGGCTTTCTTTCTCTAACAGACATCTCAAGACATTCTACACAGCAGTGTCTGCTGTGGTGCTAGTATGGGGTAATTGGCAAGACTGGCACATGCCACTGTGGATGCCTTGCCCCTGTTGGCCAACTCCTGCCTATCCATACTATGCAAGAAGAGCCGACTCCTGAGCAGCCTCCATCTAAATCTACAGATTTAGTTCAAGTCCATGAACTATTAGATGGGATGATGTTAACTTTAAATTTGTCATTAGTAGTTTTGGAAGAAGCCACCCACCCAGTATTTGACATTGAGTTCTTCTGCCAAAAATAACTTTTTTTGCCAATACTGGAGGGACTTTGATAACAGGACCGGCTTTAGGCACCAGCAAAGCAAGCACATGGTTGGGGGGGCACATTGTCAGGGGCGGCATTCCAGCCATCCTTTTTTTTTCGGGGCAGTTGCGCTCTTGGAGCTGCACCACTTAGATGGGACGAGGGCTCCGTGCCCCTGGTCGTAGTGGGAAGGGGAAGCCCCAGCCCCTGGGTGCTGAGCTGCCAGGGCACAGCCGCTACCTGGGGAGGAGAGGGCGAGTCCTGCTGGGGAGCCGGGGCTGCGCTTCCTCATCTGCACACTGGCTGCTGCGCTGCCTTGTGCCACCCCTTATATCAGGGCTTCTCTGCGCGGCCAGGCAGAGGAGGGGGTATGCCCCTGCAGGCACTGGGAGACGGTGACATCATTCTGTCCGCTTCCAGTGCCGCCTGCGAGCCCCAGTCCCACCTGAGCTTGGGGTGGCAAATTTTTTGCTTGGGGTGGCAAAAAACCTAGAGCCAGCCCTGTTTGATCATCAGTAAAAGCTTATATGGACCAATACTTCCTCTTGTCAACCCATTTAAAAAAAGGCTGACAAATTCTGCTAGATCACATATGAAGGGTTCTCTTCTTTTCATGTTTACCCAGTACAAAGAACCAGTTCAGATCTTCCACACTTTATTCCCTGTGAAAGAGAAGGGGAAAAGTTGTACTCCTTAGGGAGAAAATTATTTTTTTCACGCAGAGGTGGCCAGATATTAGTTTCACCTGTGGGAAAAGACTTTGAACGTTACTAAAACTCTTCCAAAGAATCAGAGAAAATTAATGGTAGCTCTTGTCAAAGATAGTCAAAACATTGCCAAATGTGCCTTCAGGTGATCATTTAATGTTTCAGGTACTGCCTCATGATCAGTTGCATCAGCAGTAGATCTCCATAGGCACACATGGTTAAGATCATCATTACTTATGGGAATGAAATCAAAGATAGAGGATCTTCCCTTTGAAGGGGATGGACTATTCAGTGCTAAAACTGATGAAGTATTGGAAAAGATGAGACCTTCCACAGCTAACTCTCTTGACTTACTGCATTTGTTTAGAAGAGTGGTTTTCAACCTTTTTTCATTTGTGGACCCCTAAAAAATTTTGAATGGAGATACAGACCTCTTTGGAAATCTTAGACATAGGGTTCTGAGGAGCATGGGTTGAAAACCACTGTTCTATGGTAATGACTATCTTTCATGGATCCCCTAGATATAGTCTGTGGACCCCTAAGGGTCCATGGACCACAGATTGAAAACCACTGGTTTAGAAGGAAACCACCTGTGTTGGGATACCATAAGCAGTACTGTCCTCCTTCCTTTCTCTTCATACTATACAAAAGGAGACAAGCCGTAGCAGCACCAATCATTTTATCAATCCCAAGAAAGAAGAAAGCCCTTTAAACCTGGGATGAGGACAAAGAATTCTTCAGCTGCATTTTCGTTGCCCCATGTCAAGCCTCAGATTTTACATTGAAATTGAGAGCTTTGAACCAGTTTTAGAAAGTACAACCCATGTTTTTGGAGACTTGTCATACCATTTCTACAATGCATGATCAGCTATCGCCTCTGAGAGAGAATTTGGAAACAGTAAGGGAGTGTTATACTATCCTGTTTGAATCCCTTTCTCCCTACAGCCCTCTCCTTCCCTCCTTCTTCAGGTATCCTTCTCATAAGATTATATTAAGAACAGAAGTTCTACAGAGGTGGCCCCATTAACTTACAGAAACATGGGGTTCTTCTCTGTAACTTTCTGATCTCAGAGAAGAGTGGAGCTTTCAGACCAATTCTGGACCTCAGAGCTCTAAACAAATATATCAGAAAGTTTCAGTTCAGAATGCTACCCCTGCCATTGATTCTTCCTTCCCTGTCCACTCTAGCTTGGTTTGCTGATCTAAGTCTTAGATGCATGCTTTCTTATTTCTATAAGACCCTCACTGCAAATGTCTTTGTTCTATGCTTGGTCAAGACTGTTTTGAGTTCAAAGTTCTGTCTTTTGGCCTCTCTACTGCACCCAGAGTTTTTACCAAATACCTGTCTCTACTAGCAGCTTACCTATGGAGACAAGGAATTTTTGTCTCCCTAAGCTTAGACTATTGACTGCTGAAATAGCACTCCCAGGAGGAATTGAGAAGAGCAATTCAAGTCACTTGTTCTCTCTTTGAAACGTTGGGCCTTCTAACAAACAGAAGTCTCTACTCTCTGCATCCCAGAAGGTCCCATTCATTGGTGCAATTCTAAAGTCCAGGAAAGAAAGGGCTGTCCTCTTAGAAGAGAGGTTTTTGAAACTACAGACGACTATCTTGAAACTACTTTGGGAGCCCTCTCTAAAACTAATACACTTTTTGACTTTACTAGGCCTTAAGATCTCAATGACATATGTGGCACCATATGCCAGACTCGGAATGAAGCCACTTCAGCCCTGGGTTTCAAAAAATTTAAGATGGGCTACAAACAATATGCCAAAGAATGCTTAAGATGCTCAATATTCTGAGAACAATTCAGTTAATCCCTACTGTGGTAGCTAAGACCAGACTACGTTCTCAAAGGAGTTTTGGGTTTTTTTCAGCCCTGCTCCTCCTGTGTAATAGTTATGACAGACGCTTCCAAAAGGAGTTGGGGAGCACCTCTCAACAACTTTTCCATTTGAGGGCTTTGGAACCAATAAGAATCTGTATTACACATAAACGTATTAACTCACAGCTATTTGGATCTCAAATCCTTTCTTCCTCGGGTGCAAAATTCAGTAATTCAAGTAGACACACGCAGTATATCAGTTATATATTACTTGAATAAATAAGGAGGCTCAGTTGTCTCAGAACTTGTCTTCACTACCATGCTAAATCGGTGCCGCTGCAATCAATACAGTGGCGTTGATTTGCAGGTCTGGTGAAGACGCAATAAATTGACAGAGTACTCTCCCATCAATGTAATTAATCCACCTCAACAAGAAGCAGAAGCCATGTCGAAGGGAGAGTGTCTCCCGCTGACCTACTGCGGTGTAGACACCGCGTTAAGTCGACGTAAGTTACGTCGCTCAGGGGGGTGCTCTTTTT
The DNA here is from genome assembly GCF_965140235.1 of Caretta caretta. Classification (NCBI taxonomy): domain Eukaryota; kingdom Metazoa; phylum Chordata; order Testudines; family Cheloniidae; genus Caretta; species Caretta caretta. Next base: position 61,504,440 of record NC_134212.1, on the reverse strand, counting down.
ACCACCCTTGAGTGACATAACTTACATCGACTTAATCAGTAGTGTAGACAAGGCCTCAGCTATGCAGGAAGGCGATAAAATGTTGGGACTTGTGTATCCTACACAACATTTATCCGATTGCCTTACATATAGCAGGAGATCACATTGAGTTTGAGAACCAACTGAGCTAGGATCCCTCACAGATGCATAAGTGGTCTCTAAAAGACTCAGTGATTTAGGATGTTTTCAGTCTTTGGGGTCTTGTACGCGTAGACCTCCTTATCACCAGGTTCAATCCCAAATGTCCCTGGTTTTGTTCAAGAACAGGCTCAGACACTCAATCAGTGATGGATGTGTTCCTCCTCGATTTGGAGAAGGGTCGTGGTATCTGAGTGTTTTCCTCCCATTCCCTCTGAGCTTAACGGTAGTAAAGAAAATTAAGACCGGATTTGGCCAGGGTGATCCTGTTTGCTCCTGCATGGCTGAGGCACCATTAGTACATGACTTACTCCTTTTATCCAAGGGCAAATTCAAGATGCTTTCAGTAATAAGGGTCCTGTTGTATTGCAGGTGGAGGGGGGGAGTTTTCAATCCAGATCTCCAATAATGGGCAACAGGACTTCGACAGATTTAGAATAGTCATGTTCTGTGGACATGCAACACATTCTCATCAGTCTAGAAAACAGTCCACTAGGAAAAGTTGTGACTTAAAGTGGAAGAGATTTGCTATATGGGTATCTAATAAAGGTGTTGATCCATTCTCAGTTCTTCAACATATTTTAGATTTGTTAAACTTAAAAGTTATGGGTTTCTGTCTTCTCTAATGATGTTCATTTAGCTGTATTAGCAGCTTTCCATATACAGATGGTTGGCAAATCTGTTTTTTCCCCCCACCTTAGTTAAAAAAAATTTTTAAGGGCTCTTGTATTTATCATTACAAGATCCAGTTCTTCCACTGGATTTAAATCTAGTTTTAACACAATTTTTGTCTCTTCTATTTGAACCTCTTATGGCTTGTTCCGTGTTGCATCTTCCTATAAAGTTAGCTTCTATAATTGCAATTACTTCTGTTGGAAGAATCTGAGAACTACATGCATTGGTGGCTGCCCCCCTCCTCCCATACTGTTTTCCTTAAGGACAAGGTAATTCTTAAGCTGCACCCCAAATTCCTTTCAAAAGTAATTTAGGATTTTCAAGTAAATCAGTGTATTCATGTATTGGTATTATTTTCTGGTAATACTTATAAGGGAGAATCTAGATTGTATCCTTTTAGATGCAAAAAGAATGCATTATTATTATTTGAACAGGTCTCAAGATTTTAGCCCCTCTCCTAAATTATTTCCTATATTGGTCATTCCAAGGGTCAAGCTATTTCTACCTAGTACCTGTCTGGATGGATTATACAGTGTACAGAACAAGGATATAGAAACTCTTCAATCTCCCCTCCTGGTCTTAGAATCCATTCCGCTAGGGTAGTTGCTGTATCTGTAACATGTGCTAGACATGTTCCTCTTATTGAAATATGTGGACCTGCTACGTGGAGTTCAGTTCTCATTTGCACAGAATTTTGTGAATTAGATTTGGCAGCCAGATCTGACACATGGGTTGGCAGAGAATTTCTTCAATCATTATTTAATTAGAACTCCATGTCCCTCCCATCCATTTTTAGTTTACTGCTTCCCAAACTATCCCTCGAGTGGGAATATGCAGAGGACACTCAAAGAAGAAACAAAGGTTGGTTACTTGTAACCACAGTTCTTTGAAATGGACTCTGCATATTCTCACTCCCCTCCAATCTTCCCCACTTTTGGATGGTCTGTAGTTTCTATAGTTAGCATATTAATAGGTGGTTCTTTGAGTAGATGAGATGCAGCTATGTATTCCACCTGTGTGCATGCCCAGTTTACCGAAGCCAGAGAAGTTTGCTTAGCAGTACGTGGTGCTTGTGCCTTGTGACCATAGCCCCTCCCCTGGCTATATGAGGTGGGGCCACCCCAACACTCTTCAGTTCCTTCTTGCCACCTGTGGCTGGAGTTGGAGCTCTGTGTGGTGTTAACCTCACATTCCCTCACTAGTTTAGTGTTTTTATAGTTGTATATAGTTAGTAGTACCCTTTCTGTTAGGTAGATTAATGTTCATTGTATTTAGTTAAGTATTCCCCTGTGATTCCCTCTCAGAGTCGGGAGTGATCCATAACAATGATCATCGCTCATGGTGCTTGCAGTGCTTGGATGAGGCCCACATCAAGAAGTAGTGTATCTTCTGTAAATCGTTCATGAACTGGTCTCAAGTGGCGAGGAACGTTCGCCTATAACAGCACCTCAAACAGGCCATGTTTTGGCACCAACTCCTCGTTGGATTGGAGGTCACCCTTTGGTTCCAAGAGTGCATCCACCTGGGGCTCTGGAACAGGTGCCTCTCTGAAGAGACAGAGAAGCTGTTCCCCCTCAAGTGCAGCAAGGAGAAGGTCTCATAAGGCCAGTTGAGACAGCTCCAGGTCTTGTGGGGCTTTTCCCGCCTTCCTCAAGAAAAGCATCGGCTAGCATAGTGTTAGTGCTGGTGCATGGTATGGTGAATGTGTCTCTAACTGCTCCCCGGTACTGAGTTAGAGACTGCATACCATCGACTCTGGTTCTGGCCCCAGGGCATCAGTTTAGTCTAGCATTGACAAGGGCAATACCAGCACCAACTGTTTCTACATGGCATACCAGATGGCTACAGACCACCTTTGCCTTTCAGTCTCGACCTCTCCTTTGGTCCAGGACTTGGCCAGGGCTGTATCAATTTATAGCTCTGTTGGCTGGACAGGCTGCTGAACCCTTGGGTCTGTCGGCACTACTTCCCAGTGTTCCCCTGCCACAGTCCGTGGAAGCAGGGCCAGTACCAGGCTCAGTGCAAGGGACCTTGGCCCTTGGAAACTCCTACGTTGTTGTCAGCACCACAGATGTTACTGTAATGGATTTCACTTCCCTCTATTTCAGTTTTATCAGCTGTTTCAATACTGCTACTGACATCAGGGTCAATACAGATTCCAGCACCGACGTACTCTGTGCCGGTGGTACCACTTCCATCATTGCCTCTGGTCCCTTCCTCATTCTCGGTGACCAATGAGTCAGACCAGTTACTCGCTCCATCAGGACTGGCTCCACCTTTCTCCCTGGAGACTCGGGATTCCTTGGCATCAAGGTCAGGATCTTCCTCCTCCTGCTCTTCTTCATCCAATCCACATCAGGGACCATTTATGGAGCGCTACAGGCACCAGGATTGGCACTCGTCTTGCACTGGGGTTGGGGGCCCCTGGCCCGGTGCCTACTGGCCATCAATGCCCTATCCTTAGCAGTGGCCTCCTTGGGATCCGTGGGACCTAAGTTCCCCCTAAGCTGCCCAGCTGGCTATCAAGTGCTGCACAATTTAGGTGTAGCACTTCAGGTGTCTCTCCCCCCACTGCTGTACTGCTCCTGCCCTCTGCTTTGGAGCTTGCTATGCAGAGCAACGGAGGAGCAGGGCACTGATGTCAGTGTGTCCCCCTGCCCCGTACCGCATCTTTACAGAGCAGGGGCGGGGGTACACAACAGGGTCAGGACGGAGGGAGCTTGCTGGCAGCTGCTGCTGTGTCTGAACACAGTGATCTATTTAAAAGGGCAGCATACTTAAACCGGAGGCAGCATATTTAAAGGGGCAACGTGCGTATGTCTCTCTCTCTCACACACCGTGTGTGTGTCTCTGTCTCTCTCTCACACGCTGTATTTCACACTCACCTTCCAACACATACTTGTGGTGGTGTTGTTACTTCTTGATACTTCTTTCAAAGTGTGTTGTTTTAGTTTTTTGACTGGTCTATGCATTTCATAATTTTTATTTCTCTCATATGGTTACATTTAATTCTTTGAGTAATGAGTTCTAAAATGCCTAACCTGGCTGGAGTAATTATCTCTGTGGTAACTTTTAAAAAATATATATTCTATCTCGGTTTTTGGTTTCTAACGGTGGTGCACATCGCACATTACCTCGATATGGTGTGCATAACAAAATTCATTCTGCACTTGGATGGAAAAAAATAGAGGGAATGCTGTGTGGGACGCTCATTGTAGAGCTCGCATGCTTCAGCTTGCTCTAAGGCAAAGTCTCACTGGGCAGATTGGTGGGAGGAACTGTGGACCTACCGCAGATTTAGGCACCAGTTAGCCTTCCCCATGCACAGCCTGTGGAGCTGCTCCTTCCAGCTCTGCCAGTTCAGGAATGGGAGCCAGCCTTGGCGAAGTTAACCACCTCTTCTTCTTTGAGTAGTATCCCTATGAGTGCTCCCACTCTAGAAGTGTTTGCGCCTCAGATCGGATATTTTATGTAGCAGTGTCCATTCAGCCCACACATACACTCCCTCTGTCTCGTGCCCTGCATCTGAGCTTCTCAACTGCGTCGGTCTGAGCTGGAGCCTCAGCAGCATCCAAACTGAGATGACCTCATTTATGTTTTGTTCTCTTGTTTTGAAATAGTTAATGTTAGTTCATGGTTTCTGTTAGTAGTAGTACTACCTTTTTTCTTTTTAAATTTTTTTTTCAAAAAAATTCAATGTTTTTTTCTTCCCTTATTAGAATGTGAACTAATCCTCATCTTTAGTTATATTTTTCCTTGTCTTTTCCCTCTGTGGAAGTGAAATCTGGACAGGGTATGCCTGTCTCTCCTGGGTTTAAATGTTGCCTTTCCTGCTGAGAAGCAATCCTGGTCAGTGATAGACATTCCCACTACATATGCTGGTCTCGGGGAGTCACATGTGCCTCAAAAGTGTATTTTCTGCCCTGAGTTAAAACTGCAGCTGCAAATGATGGAGAGTTCACTCCAATCAGCTTCTGATCCCAGCCCAGGGACTCACTCTGTACAACAGTCCCTAATGAGGCTGATTCCATCAACTTCCTCGGTGCAACATTCCCCCATGATTTTGAAGAGGAAATCCTTGGATTCCTCTCAAAAAGACTCAAAAAAGCTGGCTTCAAGTCCCCTGGGTAGAGAAGATCCCCAACAAGGTTGACCACCTTGGGACCCACCCATCTCCGACTCGGTACCCATGAGGCTGCAGGCCAGACTTAGTCTGTGGTCCCTGTAAGAGTGATATCTGCCAAAGAGACATAGTATGGACCAGGTGGTCAGGCTCCCCCAGAAGTCCTCTCCTCTCTAGATTGGTGGACAATTCCAAATCAAGTAGGCAGCAGAATAGCCTTCTTAGACATTACCAATAAAGATTGATCACGGATGCCTCCATTGCTGGGTGGGGAGCACACAAAGACTGTCTGAAAACTCAGGGACAGTGGCCCGTCTCCAGGCTGTTCTGCACATAGACACCCTGGAACTCAGAGCTATCAGACTGGCTTACAAAGCCTTCCTACCCCAATCAAGGATCTGATGATACACATGCTTAAAGACAACAACAATGCATTGTGTAAATCAGCAAGGGGGAGCCAGATCCTTTCCCCTTTGTCAGGAAGCTACATGCATGTTGCACTGGTGGTCCTTCATCTCCTGGGTTTCCAACAGGTTGTCCACCTCAGCAGGGACTTGTTGGGGAACCACAAATGGTCTCTTAAAAACTGAGGCCCTCCTGGAGGTCTTTCAGAAATGGGGGCTCCCATAGGTGGATCTTTTTGTGATGAGCGTTAATGCCAGGTGCAAACAGTTCTGTTCCAAAGGGGGCTTGTGCCTAGGTTTGCTGTCAGATATCTGTTCTCCTGGGCCCCCAGCCTGATGTACCTTTTCTCTTATTGCCTCAATATCCACTGTGCTAAAGGAGTTAAGGCAGGGTCAAGGGTCGAGTTATCATGATAGCACCAGCATGGGCCTTGTAGTTTTGGTTCTCAACCTGGTGAACCTGTCCATTTAATGGCCCATCACTCTGCTCGACGTGCCAAACCTTGTCTCTCTCAGAGCAGCGAATGGATTCTTCATCTGGACTTGATGTCTCTCCTGACCACCTGGATGCTGGCTGGACCCAATCACCTGGTTGCTGGTTATGAAAAGAAACTGCTTTGCTGCAGTGCAAGACATTCTCCTTCACAATAGGAAACCCTCGACCAGGCTGACACACAGTGCCAAATGGAACAGACTCTATCTGGGCAATGGAGCTGTTTTGTTAAAGCTGACATTGCAATACCTGCTATTCTTCTTCAGAGAACTGCAACACAAAGTGGAAGACTTGCCCTTCGACAGAGACAAACTACTTTTAGCCAAAACCGACGAAGTTCTCCACTCCATGAAAGACTCCAGGGCGACCATTGGAAAGTTAGGGCTATATACAATCCCAAACAGGAGACAGCTTTATCAGCCATACCACAGAAGTGACAGCAGAGACCATATGAAGCAAGGGGACAAAGAAATAGACTACAAAGATGCCGACAGACCCAACCCCAGTATTCAGCATCTCAGCCACCACCAAACAAACCGCAATTTTGAAGTATTGGTCAAGGGTCTGCATGACCTTCCCATAACACCAATGTCAGTGGACAACATCCAAATCTTTGGGCACCGACACAGGCCATTTTACACCAACTGGGCCTCGATCACATCCGATCAGTGGGTTTAGAACTAATTCTAATGGGCTATACCATCCCTTTTGCATCTATCCCAACTACCCACCCCCCTTCCCTGTCCCTCTTCAGGGACCTTTCCCACAAGCATCTATTGAGACAAGAGGTGCATCACCTTCTGCAAATAGGTGCGGTGGAACTAGTCCCAATACAACACACCGGGAAGGAATTTATTCCCATTACTTTCTGACTCAAAAGAAAAATAGGGGGTGGAGACGCATCCTAGACCTGAGAAAACTCAACAAATTCGTCATGCCCACAGATTCAAAATGGTCCCCCTGAACTCGATCATCCCTATGCTGGAAGAAGGGGACTGGTTCGCAGCCCTCAACCTACAAGATGCATACTTTCACATTACAATCCACCCGGCTCACAGATGCTTCCTAAGGTTCACAGTAGGACAAGAACACTTCCGTTAGAGTCCTACCATTTGACGTATCGACAGCACCGAGAGTGTTCACCAAAACACTGGCGGTAGTAGTAACACACTTATGCGGACAAGGGATACTCCTATTCCTTTACGTAGACGACTGCCTAATCAAGGGCTCCACAAAGGCAGAAACAGAAAGAGGTGTTCAGCTAACCATCTTCCTCTTCCACTCCTTGGGGCTACAAATCAACAAAAAGAAATCAACCTTCACTCCAGTACAGCAACTGGAATTCATAAGTGCTCGCCTGGGCTCACTCACGGCCAGAGCATCCCTTCCAGAGCCCCACTTTACAATGATGACCTCCCTTATATCGATGGTCTCACACAGTTCATGGGTGCATGCACGCACCTGCTTACAGCTACTGGGGTACATGGCCCAGCACCCCAGACTATACATGCAGTGGTCAAGCACGCCAGACTACACATGCAGTGCCTACAAAGTCTACATACCACGAAGGCACAGCTTAAACAAGAGAATCACACCCATCGCAGAGGTGATTCAGTCACTGCACTGGTGGACAAACCCATCAAACGTGCTCAGGCATACCTTTCCAACAGGAAACACCATCAGTTCAAATCACAACAGATGCCTCCCTGATTGGATCGGGGGCCCACCTGAAACAATGTACTGCCCAGGGCAAATAGTCACCAACAAGAGAGACACCTTCACATAAACCTATTAGAACTACGCGTCGTCTGCAATTCCACTAATAAGAAACAGAACATTAAGGATATTAAAAGACAACATTGTATGCATGTTCTTTATCAACCGCTAGGGTGGAGTGTGATCCCATTCGTTATGTGTGGAAGCTCTAAAGTTATGGAACTGGTGCATAAAGCACAACATCACTATAACAGCTTCACATCTACCAGGCCACCTGAATATCATGGCGGACACACTAAGCAGACATTCTCACCAGAACACAAATAGGAACTGAATGAAGAAATAACACAATGCGTCTTTCGGAGGAGGGGAAATCCGTCCATAGACCTATTTGCCACATGAGCAAACAAGAAATGCCCAAGATCTTACTCATGAGCAGGACAGGGAGCGCAATCACTGGGAGACGCATTCCTGATCAAATGGAATGCCCCTCTCCTTTATGCTTTCCCTCCAATTCCTCTAATCTCCAGAGTCATACACAAAATACAAACAGGGCCAAGATCATCCTCTTAATGCCAACATGACGCAGACTAACTCAGTTCCCTTACCTGAATCGCAAGGCAATATGCACTGCATTCACTATCCCTCGATGACACAATCTCCTCTCACAGGACAATGAACAAGTCCTCCATCCCAATCCAGGGAAATTTCTCCTGAGAGCGTGGCTCCTTCATGGCTCTCAGAGGACGAATTAACCTGTTTGGATCAAGTATTAGTAGTAGTGATTAACAGCAGGAAACAAAACACACGACATGCTTACCTCCAAAAATGGGAGATTTTTCATTTGGTGCCAAAGCAAACAAATATCGGCAAACCAGGCCCCACTTCCATTGATCCTGGAGTACCTACTATTGTTAAAGAAATCAGGACTGGCTGCAAGCTCGATCAAGGTCCACCTCGCGGCAATAACTGCCTTTCACCAACAGGTAGAAGGAACCTCAATCGCCCACCCAATTACAAAGAGATTCATAATGAGCCTACAAAACATGTACCTGGACATCCGTGAACCCACTCCGGCATGGGACTTAAACCTAGTGCTCAAATCCTTAACCAGAAAACCATTCGAACCCTTAGCATCTTGCTTTATGCTCCGTTTATCAATGAAAATAGCATTCTTAATATTCATCACATTGGCATGAACAGTGAGCAAGATTGGGGCACTCATGGCTCCCCCCATACACAATATTCCACAAGGAAAAAGCAACTCTGAGGACTCACCCAAAATTCATGCCCAAAATATCGTTCTCATTTCACCTTAACCAGCCAATTCACCTACCCACTTTCCACCCTAAACCATACAACAACCCACAAGAGGTGGCATTACACATGTAAGAAGTCTACCACACTCTGGCCCTTTACCTAGACAGGACAAAGACCTTTCATAAGTCCCCCAGACTGTTCATATCGATAACGGAAAGGTCGAAAGGCGCAGCTATATCAACATAAAGACTATTTTAATGGATATCAAACTGCATCCACTTGTACAACTCCGTATGCAACACTGAAGCTCTAAAGGGTATCAGAAGATATTCGACAAGGGCTGTAGCAGCTTCTACAGCATTTCTGCACAACGTGCCCATTCTTGTCATACCCAGAGCAGCTACATGGGCATCCGAACACACTTTCACCAATCATTAGCTCGAGCGCAGATGCTAAATTAGGCTGCACAGTCCTAGCAGCAGCTACACAATCAACTCCGAAGCCCCTTCCATCCGCATGCGGGCACTGCTCTACATTCACCTGAAGGGGAGCACCCACAGGGACACGACTCAAAGAAGAAGAGGTTACTCGCCTTGTGCAGTAACTGAGGTTCTTTGAGACGTGTGTCCCTGTGGGTGCTTCACTACCCACCCTCCTCTCCTCTGCTTTGGGGTAAGAATCAACTGCTCCACGATAGAGAAGGAACTGAGGGGGTTGAGGCGTGTGCGTGCCAGAAGAGGTGTCAGTGCCACCACGAGACAGCTACTGCACATGCGCGCCCCAACCAGATGCTGCTAGCAAAATCTCAGATCGATGGCGCTGGGACGCACCTCCCCCTGAAGTGGAGAACACACAGGGGGACACGTCTCGAAGAACCTCAGTTACTGCACAAGGTGAGTAACCTTTTCTTTTGGACTATTTACTCTTATTTAAGCTTGGTACAGCTACATCTAGCGGTGATATCCGCTAGTCATCCCCATATTCAAGGTCACACTGTTTTCTCATGCCCTATGGCAGGTATGGCCAAACTGCTGCTTGTGAGCTGCTGTGGCTCTTTTACAGTTAAAGCACGGCTTGTGGAGCCACCTTCCTCCCCCTCCCCGCCCCTTCGTCTACCATACTGGGGGCGGGGGGAAAGCTCGGGGCTTCTGTCTTGTGGCGGGGTGGTGGGCTAGGGGCTTCTGCCTTGTGGGGAGGGAGATCTCTGGGCTTTAGCTTCACAGGAGGTGTTGGGGCAGAAGCCCTGCACCCTGGCATACGCCGTCCTGCGGGGCAGATAGCGAATGTCTTGCAGCTCTCGAACTTCTGAAGATTATACTATGCAGCTCGGAGGGTCAGTAAGTTTGGCCACTCCTGTCCTATGGCATCAAAAAATTTTAAGGGGCTCATATGTTTTCGCCCATCATCAAACCTCAGCATGGTACTGACAGATGGATGGGCTCTCTCTGTTTGAGTTTCAGGCTGTGCATTCTCTTTACCATCTGTCAATGAACATTGCCGCCTTGATATCCTTCTAGCTGATATGATGGCTAGGAGAGATTCAAGCTTTCAGGGCAAGACCTCCATGTATGATTTTCCTCAGGGACAGTCTTCCTTAAGGCTCACCTGATATGTCTGCCTAAGTTAGTGTCCAACTGTCACACCAACCAATCTATTCACTTCCTGGTTTTCCTTCTGAAACCTCACTCCTCCCTGGGCGAAGAGATTTCACACTCTGGATGTTGTTGTTTTATTTGAACAGAACCAGACCAAAGATGTATGTCTAGACTTTTCATGGTGTTTTCTGAGCGGGTTAAGGGTCAATCAGTATTTTCACAGAGACTAAGTGGGTCTTGGACTCTGTCAAGACCTGCTATCCCCTAGCCAATAAAGACACACTTGGACAAATTAGAACTCACTCCATCTGCCCAGGAAGCCTCTGTGGCCTGCCTTAGTGTCTCCATTTCAGAAATATGTGGAGCAGTGGCATGGAATTCGGTCTGCACTTTTATCTCCCAGTATTCCCTCGTGCAATCTTACAATCACTGTTCAAGTAAATGTCCCCTCACCCACCTTCTGGCTTTCGGGTGATTGATTGCTAATCATGAAGAGAGGAACCTGTGTGGGCAAATACTTGAAGAAAATATGGTTACTTGCCCTACAGTGATTGTAGTTCTTTAAGATGGGCTATCCACACAGATTCCACATCTTCCCCATGTTCCTGATGATGGAAGTCCTATTAATGGGATTTTTTTTTACTGGTGAAGGAACAGAGCATGGGTTGCTGCCACCCTGCCCTATATACTTTCTGCTGTGGAAAGTGACAGGATTTGGGGGTCACAGGCGCAGCCCCAAAGGACACTGCTATTCAGAAGAATCCAATCTTGGGCTTGTGTGTGGGGTCTGAGCCTAAGCTGTGCTCCATGTTTCTATCCCTCTGTAGCCAGGGGCCAATATTATAAAAAATAGGTGCTTAACTTTAGATTCATAGATACTAAGGTCAGAAGGGACCATTATGATCATCTAGTCTGATCTCCTGCACCATGCAGGATCCTTAATCCCTGTTTAAGGACCTAAATAGAATAGCTCTATTCACCAAAGTGCTGAGTCCTCATCAGCTCTGTGTATAAAATGATGGTTGTATCTGAGATCAGCATCTCCTCTAACTAGTTCATAAAATTGCATAGTAGCAAACCATTGGATTGGTGAGATGTGTTGAAGTCTTTCTCATGATAGTTTGTGTTTGGGATTCTCTCTGTTTATAATCTTTCTTTTCCTCACCAGAGAGGCTGGGACAGTTACATGGTTTATTTGTTCGATAAAAGCAAAATCGTGTATGAAGGACCCTTTGCTTCCAGAAGTCTGTCTGACTGTGTAAATTACATTGGTAAGTGTATTCCAATAGACTTTGAACCTGAATGCCCTTCAACTAGTTTAATACCCAAATTTGTCTTGTCTTAAAAATCTGCATGGGTATTCTACAGAGCGTCTGTCTGAGCTATTTTCTCTTTAAGCTCTTTAAAGATTTATATTAAAATCCCTGAGCATTGAGGGAACACAGTCCATCTCCACTGTCAGTAAATAAATCCCAGCTAAATAGAACCACAACCGGTGTAGCCAAAAACTCTATAGTGTGAGTTCTTGTGGGAGCAGATTGCTATGGAATCATATGAATTAGAAAGGGAAAAGATCTGTGTTACCTGACCATGTCTCCAACTATCACCTCTTAGTCCCCAGGTGTTCCATTACAGCCTTTGGTAACACAGCTTGGTGGAAGTGGACACCTTTGCCCATGACTTATTGACCAAGATGAGTCAGGGAGGAGATTAGATTCCAGAACCTCTTTTCTCTCCTGTTCCTGTTCGGAGTGTAATAGATTGTATTGTTATGTGGCATGAACACAAGGACTAAGGTTATACATGCAACCTTAACTTTGGCATCTAACTGTTGAGTGCTCAACTGTGCAACACTAGTGTTCTTCAAATGTAGTGGATTATCTGGAATTATGTGTATAGCACCATAGATGTGCATGGGATTTGACTGACAAATAGCAGTTCTTCTGTGAATGATTGCACATGTCCATTCCACTGTAGGGGTGTGACTGCTCCAGGGCACAATTGTCAGAGTTTTTCCCCTGTGGGTACTCATTGAGGCAGCACAAGCCCCCTCTGTGCCTTGTGCACAGTACGCAGGCAAACAGGGTGGAGCCACCCTAACCCTCCTCAGTTCCTTCCTGCTGCCCATGATGGTTGTTGGCATTCCCTTTTATTGCTTCTGCAAGGCTTTTTGTCAAGCATGTAAATAGTGCCCATTTGTAAGTTTCTGTACAGTTAGTGTAGGTTGGTTAGTTAGTGTAGTTTAAAAAAAAAAAAGGTTTTGTTGGTTTTTTTGGCTCTGGCACCCAGTCTGGGTACCAGCTCTAGTACTGGAGATATGCTAAGCTCTCTGCTTTTCAAGTCCTGCCACTCTTGTAGTAAGGTAATGCCTAACAGTGACCCTCATCCCAGTTCCCTTAAGTGCTTGGGGAATGCACACATGAGTGACAAATGTAGCATTCGTAAGGGCTTTCAGTGCTGCTTCAAGAAGGACAGGGCAGCCAGACTTAAATATCTGCTGCTGGGATTGGTGCTACATTGTCTGTCTGAACCATCTACCTTGGTCCAGGTATGAAGTGCCTTGGCATCCGTCAGTAATGCACCTCCAGCGTTACTGGTACTGAGAGGCAGATTGGTGTTGCTGGTACCGAAGAGGAGGCATTGTAAATAGGACTTGGTGCCTGAATCATCAAAGCAGACGAAGAGGTTGAGCTTATCTAAAGACTTGGGAGTGTGCCCATAGAGGAGGCACTGTCCAGGGCACACCTATAAGCAGGGAAGTTCATTGACTCCAGAGCCCAGTATGGGCCAGTTGAGACCGACGGAAGATCAAAATCCTGTGTGTCCCTGCCTAGCTGTTCTCACTGTCAGGAGTATATGAGAAATCAGTGATAATTTGGCTGAATTAGTCTTAATTCTGATGATTTGTAATTTTTTAATGAGTCTGAGTGGATCTTCACCCACTACTTTATTATTCTCTTCAAATAGATTATTTTCGTAGCTAAAAGAGTTTTGCAGTGTGAACAATAACACTGTCAGTGGTACAGAAATGCAATGTTAGCCTCTTACAAATATTCCAGGAAACTTCATTTACACAAAAAGAAAAGGAGTACGTGTGGCACCTTAGAGACTAACCAATTTATTTGAGGATAAGCTTTCGTGAGCTACAGCTCACTTCATCGAATGCTTATGCTCAAATAAATTGGTTAGTCTCTAAGGTGCCACAAGTACTCCTTTTCTTTTTGCGAATACAGACTAACACGGCTGTTACTTCATTTACACAGTTTTCTTTTTCTCTTGTGTGCAGTTCAGGACAGCAAAATCCAGTTGCCAATTTCACAGCTGCGTAAAGTGTGGGCAGAAGCCGTGCACTATGTGACTGGGCTAAAAGAAGATTACAGCCGGCTATTCCAAGGGCAGAGAGCTGCAATGTAAGTTGGTGCAAATTCAGTAGACCAGGAAGAGAGATGTGAACATGGAAGACATTTGAACTGAAAGCTGTAGGAATTAAAGGATTCTTGGATTCTTGGCCACTCTTTTGAAGTGCATTGTTCTTTTTGTCCATAAACGTACATTGTAAACCAGATGAGAACTTGTCCTAATCTGTTAAATTATCAGTGCTTCTATATATGATTAATATTTATCTCAGTAAAAGCAACTTCAACTTTAAAAATGAATAAGCTAGAGGTTGTTTCTCTAGCATTGTTTATTGCAGCTGGTCTGGGTTTATGGTGGCAGTAGTTTTATTCTTGAAAATGCATTTCAGCAGTAAATGTAAATTGAGAATTCAAATGGCTGGTGGTCAAGACTATTTGGTCAGAAGGAATGTTCTGTGGTCTTCATTAGGTCATAAATCATAGCAGAAGATGCTGAGCATTTTCAAAGGTGTATTTTCCATCAAATGTAATTGTATCCCAGATAAAATCTATGTTGAGTTGGAGTTAAGGTTGAACTCAAGTTAGTAATTTTGAGTAAAATTACATTGTCATAATGATGTAATTGTCCCCAAAACAAACATTAATAAGCCCAGGAAATGCCAAGTTAAAGTTAAACTTTAAAAGAAAAGATTATTGCATGATAGCAGTTGTAGTCCCAGATTAGTTTAAAGTAAACTGATGTTTAAAGATGCATTAGATTTTTTTTTCTTCTTCATAGTGTCACAAAGACCATTAGTCCATTTAAAAAAAGAGTATTCAAATGTAGCCTCTGCCCAAGATTTCAGTGAGTGTTAACTATATGGTAAATTGGAAGTTTCTGTTACTCTAAGACTGTTCGGAACACAAGGTAAATACGTTATCTTTAGAGAACCCACTTCAGAATTTAAATTTTTAACTCCTAAACTAATGGATTTACCTGTAAATACTCAGAAAATTCATTCTGTGTTCACAGTAAATGCTGTAAGTTTGGTGAGGGTACGCTGCATTCTTCTTCGTACACCAGAGTGGTCGAATCTCCACCTTATGTGCAAAACTCAACTCAGCCTTAACTGTGGAATCACGCCTAGCAGCTCCATTATATTTACTCAGTTTTATTGAATGTAGCAAAACGGTACTCCTCTCATTGAGGGGTACCTTCACAGGCTAAATTTAAAGTTTCAAAGTTCAGTTCTATGAAATAACACAAGTATCCTGTGTGTTGGAAAATGGTAGCAGTAGAATTTTCAGTGGGGAAAACTGTACTTCAGATGTTCATAAACCAGAAAAAGCTAAAAGGGATTTTCAAAAATATTTCACCATATTCCAGGAACAGATAACAGATGATGATAAAGATAGTTTTTGCGATTTTAACTATGATGGTTACTCTGTGACCAATATAATAGTACTAATATAGATTGTTCAGAGTAGTTTGCGTGTGCAGGGATAGATGGTCTTATTTATTATTGGTATTATGGTAGCACTGGGAAGCCCCAGCCATGAACATGCCCCTGTTGTGCTTGGTGCTGTACAAACACATACCCAGTCAGTCCCAGCCATGGAGAGAGAGCTCACTGTCTAAATAGCCAAGACAACTAAAATGGGGGAAAAAGAAGAATTATTCTCCCCAATTTACATATGGGGAATTGAGGCCAAGAGGGATTTAAGTGACTTGCCCAGGGTCACACAGGGAGTCTGTCCTTCTGCTGGAAACCTTATGCCAAAAGGTCGTAAAAAATTCAGTGCCACTGATGCATTTCCTTTAGATGTTAGAATTCAGGTTCTCCATGCATTGATTATAGCAGTTCATTCTTTGTTACTAACTCACAGAATTCCAGTTGTATTAATTTTAACAGGCTCTGTTTGCAATTATTGTTTAGGTTGAGTCTTCTTCGATATAATGCTAACTTAACCAAGATGAAAAATAATATGGTGTCCGCATCTCAGCAACTGAAAGCAAAGATGGAATTCTTTCATCAGAGTATTCATCTTGATCTGGAGAGATACAGTGACCAGATGGCTTATGGAATATGTAAGTATTTTCGGAATAGTTGAAGGTCCCAGTGAAGGTCATGGTGGGTAGACAGTTCCTGCTGCAGAGAATTTGTAATGTAAAAGATATAGATAGAGGTTTGAGGATGACGACTCTCACACAAGCAAATTAACTTATTGGGGGTTCAGCACAGTTTTGTTAGTGTGCTGTATTTTTTTAACTGGGGACAGAGGTCAGGGGACCTAGTTAACATTTTTATTAATGACCTGGAAGAAAACACAAAATCATCAGTAATAAAGTTTGCAGATAGACATGGTAGGTGAGTGATGCATTTTATCAGACCTAATTCTGTTGGTGGAAGGTACAAACTTCTGAGTTACACAGAGCTCTTCTTCAGGTCTGGGCTTTCCAATCCTGAAGAAGAGCTCTGTGTAGCTCAGAAGTTGGTACCTTCCATCAACAGAATTTGGTCTGATAAAAGACATCACCTTTGTTGTGTTTCTCATACCTTGGGACTAATACTTCTGCAACACCACTGCAAACAAAGTTTGCAGATGAGACACAGATTGAGTGAGTGGTAAATAATGAAGAGGAGGTAACTGATACAAAGTGATCCACATCGCTCTGTAAGCTGGGCGCAAGCAAATAATATACATTTTAATATGGCTAAATGTATGCAGGGAGTCCTCGAACTTACAACACAATTCATTCCTCAGAATTATGTTGTAAGTCGAAACCACTTTTCCCATAGGAATCCACGGTATAAAGGAGGGATTTGTTCCTGAACCAAGACATGATACACTATTTTCACCACAAGAACACAGATTTTTGTACTAAATGAATTATAGATGACTAACATAGCAACATCAATGTGTTTATTTGGTAAACAGCATTCAAATATCACACAAAATCACATATGCTTTGACTTCCCAGAACTTTTTGAAGGGCTCTTGGCTGGGGGCTTCTCTGCAATCTTAAAGTGTCCAAGGAAGTTTGGACAGATGTTCTCCTCTTCTCCTTTGTAAATTTCTCTGTAGCAGCTGTTACAATGAATGGAGCTGGAAGGGGAACCCTTGAAGTTGCTTGTCTGATTGGCTTTTATGGCTAGGCTAGCTTGTTGCTGGGTAGCCTTGCCGTTTGTTTTTGATTATCTGAGCCCGGGGCCTGGAGCCAATGAGAAAGCTTGAACAGTGAAATCAGTGATTGGCTGAGGCTCAGCATGTGATGTGTGCTGTTCTCCCTGCCAGCTTTCGTCATAAGGGCGAAACAAGCGTCGTAGGGGCGAAATGGGCAGACAATTGAAAAGCGTCATAAGTGGCATCCGACGTAAGTCAGGCATCATAAGTCCGAGGACTCCCTGTACATCTAGGAACAAAGAATGTAGGTCATGCTTGCGGGATGAGGGACTCTATCCTGGGAACCAGTGACTCTGAAAAAGATTTGGTGGGAGAGGTGGATAATCAGCTGAACATGAGCTCCCAGTGTGATGCTGTGGACATGAGGGCTAATGCAATCCTGAGATGTGTAAATGGACGTCCTGAGTAGTAGAGACGATTTTAAGGCTATATTTGGCCCTGGAATGCTGTGTTTAGTTCTGGTGTCCGTGGTTCAAGAACGATGTTGAACAATTGGAGAGGATTCAGAGCAGAGCCCTGAGAATGATTTAAAAACATTGAAAACATATCTTAGAGTGATAGTCAAGGAGCATAATCTATTTAACTTAACAAAAAGTAGGTTAAGGGGTGACTTGATTGCAGTTGCCAAGTACCTATATGGGGAAAAAATACTTAACAGTGAAGTCTTCAGTCTAGTGGAGAAAGGTATAATATGATCCAATGGCTGGAAGTTGAAGCTAGACAAATTCAGACTGGAAATAAGGTGTAAATTTTTAATAGGGTAATTAACCTTTGGAACTATTTACCCAAGGTTGTGGGTAAATTTGTGGTGGATTCTCCATCACTGACTATTTTTAAACCAAGATTGGATATTTTGCTAAAAGACAGGCTCTAAGAATTATTTTGGGAAGCTTCTATGGTCTGTTATACAGCAGGTCCGAGTACATGATCACAATGGTTCCTTCTGTACTTGGAATCTGTGGATGGCAGAAGTGAGGGAGTTCATGAGAGAAAGGGAATAGGAAAAAGAAGAAACAGAAGGACAGTCCCATTTTCGCACATACCTTGTCATGGTAGGGTTTTGCAGGCATCGCGGTGGGCATGTCCTAAAGAGGGATTTCTAGGAGATATGGGAAGGGCATGGCTCTATGAATTTAGTTACGGAATTTTCCTAGGTAGAAGGGCTGTGGGAGAAGGTGGCTGGTGGGGAGGGAAGTTGAGAATGTTGGCAGAGTGAAAGTGGGGTCAACATTGCAATAAACGAATAGAGCAGCTAGGTAGGGCAGGACTAAGTTGTCGAGGACCTTAAAGGTGAAGACAAGATGGCTGGTGCTTGATGCAAAGTGAAGGAAGAGCAAGGGGTTAATGTGGTCAGTAACAAGCCAGAAAGGTGAGTGCAGCATCAGCTATTTGAATAGGTAAGTCTGCTGTAATCGAGGCCAGAAAGGTTGCAGTAGTCAGAATGGGAAATGATGAAACCCTGGATGAGCATTTTGGTGGCATAAACAGAGGATAGGCTGTTACCTATGGAAAAGCAGCAAGATTTATACATGGTTGGTATGTTTAGCCATAGAGAGGGCTGAGTCAAAGAAATGCCACCTGAATGTCTGTTAGGATAGTCATGTTGTTCACAGATATGGAGGAAAGGAGAGAGAGGGCTTCAGGGAATGATTACAAGATAAATTTTTCCCATGTTGTGTTTAATCTGCCAACAGGACATAATCCTTGAAGAGATATCAGAGAGGATGAGATGCTGGGTTGGATGGAGGTAGATTTGTGAGTCATCAGCAATGATGGTGGTGGTTGAAGCCATGCTTGTTAGATATGTGCACCTAGACAGGACATAGAGGGTGTCAATGATTGCGCCAATCAAGAGAGTGGGTAAAGAGCCTGCTATAGGAGCGGTCAGAGAAGCAGGAGGAGGACCCTGAGAGAACGGAGCTAGGAGAGCCATTGGAAGAGTTAAAAAGTGAGGGAGTGGTCAGTGGTGTGAGAGGCTATCAAAAGGTCAAGGAGGAAGATGATATACGAGCCCTGAGATTTGGCCTGGAAGAGGTTGTTAGAGGTTTGGTGTGAGCAGCTTCCATGGAACAGAAAGGGTGAAAGCTGGATTGAAGAGTTAGAGTGTGAGGTGTGGGATCTTGGGTTCAGAAAGGCAGTTAAGTAAAGGACTAAATTTTTTTTTAAGATAGGGGGGACTCCTATTGGGAGGCGAACGAACCTGAAGTGAAGAGTGAGTTGAGGGGGTAGCGAGGAAGCTGTTCTAAGCATGCTTTGCTAGGCCTCCAAAAAATCTAGTTGCTATTGTGTTGAGCAGCATTTATCTCAGTTCATTTCCTTCTCACACCTCAGTTTGTACTTTCCTGAATCTGTTCTCTTAATCATAATCCGTGTGGCTGTCAAGATGTGTGGCACATGTTCATTCCATGACCTGCCCTCCTTCCCCTGTAAATCAGAGTCTATTCATTCTGGATTCTGGTGCGAAGGAACTGAAGGGGGATCAGGGCAGCTCTGCCTTTTATACTTTGGCCTGGGAGCAAAAGCATATGGAGGATGCAGATGCCACCCTGATGGGTACTGCATTGGGAAAAAGTCTTTGACTTTAGAATGTGCATGCCCAAAACACCAAAGTGGAATGGGTATGTGGAACACATCTTGAAGAACAACTTACAAAAGAGGTGAGTAGCTGTCTTTAAAAAATCTGCCACATGTTCATTTCCTTCCCTGGAGTTCCTGCCCATTCCAAAGTTTGAATTCATTGAAGGAAGCAAGGCTTCCTTGCCCCCTTTGTATAAATTTTTTTACATTTGAAGCAATGGGCAATTGGCATTGTTGACAACTTTATACATAGTGCAGTTTTGTTGATCATTTCTCACTTTTGCCATTCTGGTGGCACGTTTCTTTCTATGGTAATGGGGTACATGTTCCCCATTACCATAGTATCGGAGTCCCTTGCTGTCTCTAATATATTTATTCTCACAACAATCTGATGAGGTAGAAAAGTGCTGTTACCTGCATTTTTGATTCATAGATGTTAAGGCTAGAAGGGACTGTTCTGATCATCTAGTCTGACCTACTGTTTGACACAGACAGGAGAACCTCATCCAATGATTCCTGCCTCAAGTTCATAACTTACGGTTGAGCTATTTTTAATAGTGAGGGTGATTAAATGTAGTTACAGCTGACATAGGGATGTGCTGAATTCTCCATCATTTGGAGTCTTTGAATCAAAATGAGATGTCTCTTTCTAAGAGACCTGCTCTAGCTCAACCAGAAGATACAAGTTTGATGCTGGAATGACTGTGTGAAGTTCTTTGGCCTGTGTTATACAGGCCATGAAAATTTCCAAAAGTGGGAACTTGAAGTTATGAGATGAAGTTTATAGGCTTGATTTGCAAAAAGTAGCTGAACTCAAGATAACTGAAGCCATTGCAAGCTGTTTGGGTTCTCAGTACTCTTGAAGTTCAGGACACTTATTTATGTGCCTAACTGTGGACTTCAGAGTGTTTCTTTAGGCACCCATTTTCTAAAATTTTTGTCTGTATATGTATGCATTTATCTAGGTTCATTCCCAGTTCATTTGATATCTGTGCCTTTTTTGTTCATTAATCAAACTCCATTTCTTTTAAGCCTCAGAAAAGATGCTCAAAGCCTGGAAGGAAATGGAAGTAAAGGCCATCCAGTGTGCTGAGGTATGGGAGTGAAACCAGGATGCTTGATGTCTCGGGGAGGGGGACTTGGCAGGCTGAGATACTGAAAATTTTTGCATTTGGGTCAGTTTCCCCTCTGAAGCTTTACCGAGGAATAACTTATGCAGCCACAGAAGATGTGTATGGTGTAGAAAACTCAAGGGACTCTCTCAGGCAATTATAGCATGTTTAAAGGAACTGAATCATTGAGTCTGACTGATGAAATACATTCACTTACATCAATGTTAAATCATGACTTATTAAACTTAAGCTATGATGTGTGCCGTAGCTGAAGCACCTGTTCAAGATGCCTCATGTACTGAGTGAAATAGCAATAACAAAATTACTATTTCAGCCAGAGATCTTCCTCAAGAAACAATTCAACTGTCACCATGTTGTTCAAATATAACAGTTTATTTCTCCATTGTACTCTTTCCATTGTCTCCTTAGAGTCCATATTAGAAACACAAGATCATAGAAAACTATTACTCATTTGGGAGGTGATTTGGGAGTAACTGAGATTTTGTAGTCATTCCCACTTCCACAAGATTGACAGGGAACCAGTCACTTAACATCTTACCACTTCATTTTAAACTTGTCTTGACATCAGAGTAATTGAAATACCTAAACCCTCCACTTTGATGATCTCTTTATAAGGCTCACTTTTCATTATGGAAGCATCTCTTATGATACTGTTCATAGCTTCCAAGGCCAGAAGGGACCACTGTGATCATCTAGTCTGCTCTCCTGTGTAACACAGGCCACAGGACTTCCCTGAATTAACTCCTGCTTGAATTAGACCATCTCTTTTAGAAAAACATCTAATCTTGATTTTAAAATTTCTGGAGATGCAAATCCACCACAAACCTTGATAAGTGTCACGGATCCACAGGTTTGGTGCTACATCCTTAGCTTTTGAACAGTCTTTTGGAGGAATCCCCATAGTATGCCAGACCCTCAAGGGGTCTCATTCTTCCTTCAAGGAAGACAATGCAGACTCAGTGCATCCTTGATTGGAGGCTCCAGCATTCCTGCTTCACAGCATGAATTCTGCTCAGCAAGTCCAACTGAGAAAGACTCCTGGTAGAGACTTGTATGCTCTTCAGGGACTAATGCACCCTAGCCAGTATTTCCAATGACATCCTAAACAGTGTTTTCAAAACAAAGTAGGATTTATTAGAGACACGAGTGAGGTAATATTTTTTTTCCCAGTCCAGTAAAAGATATTACCTTACCTACCTTCTGTCTCTAATATCCTGGGACTAACATGGCTACAAATACACGGCATACAACAATGTAGGATTTATTAGTCAATTGGAACACAGCGCTGGAAGTCCTTAGATTAGCAAAGAGAAATAAAGGTTAAAGCACGGTCCATTCAGGTCAGCCTAGAACATTTCACCAGCCGAACCTAAATTTACTTATGGACAGTTTATTGCCCTTGCTCTTGTGCTAACATTGTCCTTTAGCTTAAATAGCTCTTCTCCCTCCCTGGTGTTTACTTCCCTCATGTGTTTATAGAGTGCAATCAGATCCCTTCCCAGCCTTCATTTTGCTAGGCTAAGAAAGCCAAGCTCTTTGTCTCTTCTCATAAGAGAGCCTCTCCATTCCCCTGATCATCCTTGCAGCCTTACTCTGCACCTCTTGCAGTTTTAATTAATTTTTCTTGAACATGGGTGACCAGAATTGTATACAGTATTACGGATTCCTTGTATAATGGTATTAATACTTCCCTATCTCTGCTGGAAATACATCACCTTATACATCCGAGGATCGCCTTTATCCTTTTCATGGCCTTGGTACATTTGTGGCTTATAGTCATCCTGTGATCAATACACCCAGGACTTTCTCCTCCTCTGTCATTTCCAACTATGAGCTCCCAGTTTATAGCAGAAATTCTCGTTTTTAGCCCCTAAGTACATGACCTTGCACGCTGTACTATTACATGTCATCCCATTTTATTCCTCCAATCCTCTAGGTTATTCAGTTCTTACTGGATAATATTTTTCCTCCTCTGTGTTGATGCCTCCCAATTTTGTGTTGTCAGTGAATTTCATTAGTACATTGCTACTTTTTGTCCCGAGATCACTAATTAAAATATTAAATAAGAACTGTCCCAAGACTGATAGTTGGAAGGCTCCACTAATAACCTTCTTCCAGGCACAACCCATTGTTCTTTCCCTTTTAGCCAGTTTATATTCTCGAATTCATCTAATAATTTCCAACGTGGAACTTGAAATCCGGGTAGATTTGATTGATTGTATTTTCCTGGTCTAGACTATCATTTATCTTACCTAAGAAAGTGGTTAGTGGTGTGATCTGCCTTTTGTAAACCCATGTTGCATTTTTTCCTATTTTCCATTTACCCCCATGTCTTTAAAGAAAAGATTAATTAAAGTTTTTTCCAAAGTCTTGCATGCTATTGAGATCAGACTAACAGGTCTGTAGTTGCCTGGAGCCTTTTTTCCCTTAAACTGCTTTTGATAGTTTCCAGTCTATATGGTACTACTATCCATTTACTAGATTTATTAAAAATCCTTGCTGCCGAATTTGTAATGTGTGCCAGTTGGTCCAGTATTCTGGGATGGAGATTATCCAGTCCCTCCACTTTGAATATAAAGATTGGATGGCTCTTTTTAAAAGATAAGCTCCAGCTCAACTACCAGATGTGGGTTTAATGCAGGAATCGTTGGTCTGTTTTCAGGTCTGTGTTGTGCAGGAGCTCAGACTGGGTGGTCATAATGGTCCCTTCTAGCCTTAACATCTGTGAAACCTTTATTCCAGCACAATGTTGATTTTGTCTTGGAATTGTACTGTTTTTTTCTCCAAAACAATAAAGCGTCACTTCATGTGTTCTGGAAGTAGTTGTGGGCCAGTCAGATAAATATATTGAAGCAGCTTTTACACAGTGCATTCAGATGGTGGAGGTGATTCCTATATTAGTGTTGCCTAACACTCTGCATTTTATTTATTTAAATAAAGTGTGTCCTGTGGAAGTGGGGTGTTATATAGAGTCCTGTCCCTTTCCACAAATTGCTCAACCTTTTTTTCTAGCAGGGGCCAGTTAGGAAAGGCTCAGTTTAAAGGCTTCAGGATCTGACATCCATAATCCTGTTCTTCTGGATAGGGGAGTTTAGGGTCCTACCTCTGATTTTTCTGGATGTCCATAAGATGCGGGGGATTCCCTCTTGATGGTTGTGCTTGCATGACACAGGAAATGTGTCCTTGGTGCTACTGCCAGCACACTAGCTGAATTATGGTCTTTACTGCAGCTTCCCCTGTTGACCATTCTTTGTTCAAGTGTCCAGGATGATTAGAAAATGCTACATCTAGTGTTTCCTCTGGTTCTCCTGAATCAAGGAGGATGTCCATATGTTTCCTTGGTGTTTTTCCCCCACCAGCCTAGGTATGCCATTGTAATGTCCAGTGTCTGGGTCCCGGCAGATTTAGTTTGATGACTTGGACCTCGAGGTCCATCTCCCAGAGTAATTGGTAGACGTTCTCTTCTCTGTCTATAGCTAGTACTGGAAGCCTTCTAATCAGTGCACTCTCAGGATAGCTTTAATGCCACGTCAGCATCTAACAGAACTTGTCTTTGGGCCATATTGGGTGGCTTGACTAATAAGGCTTAGTCTCAGCACTCTATTGCATGTTCCTGTCTTGAGCACCCTGAAGATGGAGCAGTGTTTTGATCCAAGTGCTGCTTCCACCTGGATTCTTTTTCTTAAGAATTAAGAAGTTAAGGTTGTCTTGTCAAACTCCAGTTGTTTCTCTTAGAAGGATAAGTGACATTTTTATTTTATCCTCAGGGTTTTTTCAACCCAGAGTACTTTTTGAAACTACTACCAGGTTTCTTGAACTACTATAGTTGCTCTGTATCATTTCTGTGAGGGGACAACTTTTCTTTCTTATGGCTTAACTTTCATGCATTTCCAAGGAAACAGATGCAGTCACCTGGATGTCAGCAGAACAATCCAATTCCATTTGATTAGGACACAGTCCATCTGGAATTCAGATACCTAATTCATATCCTTGCTGGCAAAATCAAAGATCGAAAAGATTCAAAATCTACCATCTACTGATGACTCAGTTTAGCTATTTTAAAAGAATTTAGGGAAAAAATCTGAACATCTACAAGTCTCAGAGCAAGGTCAACTCATTTGATTCCATAACCTGGGTAGAAGAAATGGAACCTCTTATGAGAAGAATTGCAGATCTCTGGCAATCAAAGCGTATGTTGATCAGACGCAAGGAGATACAACACCTTCTTCCAATGCTGTCTTTGGTCAGAGTCATTCAGTCTGCCATTCTCCCTACATGTGTCTCCTCATCTCATCCTGGTCTCTTCCATACCCCACACTTGGAGTAACAATATGTTCACTTGTCAACATGACTCCAGACTAGTAGATTCCTTCTACGTGTGAGAACAGACCATATGGACTTACCGCAAGTTTGTCTCCTCTTAACAGAGGGAATCACTACAGTGGCATTTTCCTATTCAGGTACATAGTTTATCTATTTATAGCTTTTTCAGTTTTGCAAGTTCTGGAAGCATCTCAACTTGGACTGTAATACAGTTCCACAGATTATATATGGGAGCAGTTTTGGCACCAAAATTGAGACTATCTGCTGATTCTGTGGTCTTGTGGATGTGGTTAACGCAACAATGCTGACTCCAGAGGAATCCTTTGTTAGAAGAAGATACGTTTTCAGTTTGTTGGTATTGTCTTTGTCTATCCAAGGTTGTTGAGGGTATCGTACATTGTGTGGAAATTGGTCTGATTTCCGTAGTAGAACTATAGCAGCAGCTGATCTAGTGAATGATTATTGTCCCTCAATGACAGCAAGACTCTCACTTTCAGTAAATTGTTTGTTCTACTCAGATTCACTTGTCTATTGAACAAAGTAATTTGGGGAATCTTTGTTGATTTTTATGTATTTCTGCTCCTGAAATTGTTTAATACGTGGACTGTCACTTTCCAGTCAAAACTTGAGATCTATGGCGAGTTATTTTTTCTCATTAGGCTGGAGATATCGGATACCTAGATGAACAGATTATGGCTCTGCACACAGAGATTGTGGAACTGCAGAGGAGTCCATATGCAAGGCGCCAGGGAGATGTCATGGAGAGTCTGTAAGGAAAAGGACTATTCTCTCATACTTGTTGAAATCATTTTACATTGTAACAGGTTTTATATTTTTTGTTCTTTTTTGGTTTTATTCTCCATTTTGAAGAGGTTAAAGTAAGTGTGTGGGTAGTGGGAGGGGGAAGAGTGGGTGTGTTTACACTTCAGTACTCTAGAATTATATACCCAGGCTATTTGAAAACTGCACGCTTGAGAGAGCTAAGGTTTTTCTTGCTTTGTTTTTAGCCCAAAGAGGGAAGTAAACTTCACTGAGCCATTATTGTATGAAAATGACAATATTTTCTCAAACATCAAGTGTTTCAGATGTGGTTTTGGAGCAATAATAACATTTGTTTAAAAAAAACAAAAACAACCTTGAACTTGAAAATCGTTAGTATATTCCATTTAAATCCTACTTTAAAAGAACATAAGGGTTGCAAAGTGAAGCACTCAAGTTAGGAAGTGCCAAAGTAAAGTTTGCACATGCAGTCTTAACTTTGTCCCTTTGTGCATACGTATAACCATATAGCCTGTAGTTATTGGATCTGTTATTTCCAAAGAAACTCTTTTCTATACAGTGCTCAGTGAATGTGTACTAACTGAGGTAGGTGTCTTCCTGATCTCTGCTTTATTCACTGTACATCCCTGAATGATTCCCTACACACTGTCCATCCTGGGCGTTCTGGGGCCGTATCTGCTCTGAGTTACGCTGCTGTCAATTCAGAGTAAGTGCACACATTTCAGTATATTTACTTTGGAGTGAAAGCAGCCAACGGGGGCAGGAGGAGGGGTGCTGGTTACTCTCTGATAATGGTAGTGGATCCAGCTGGCTTGGTGTGCAGTCTCCAGCAGTGCCACAGGTCTGATCAAGGCTGCAGACTACTGTCTGATGTGTTGATGAGTAATTTGTGTCATGAAATTGCTGGTTCGGCATTGGGGTTCAGAGTGGGTGGAGGAAGCCTACTTGAAACGGATAAGGGAAAAAATGTGCTGCTGAGTATGTAACCAATTATCACGTAAACCACAGACAGGCCGAGAGCAGAGAAGAAATGTCCCTTCCCTTCCTGAGTAAGTGAATGTTTAGAGCCAGGAAGTGAGAAGAAAGGATGATCTTGTGGTTAAGGCACTGGACAGAGGCACAGGAGATCTCGTTTTTTCCCCAGCTGTGTCAGTTTCCCTGTATGACTTTGGGCAAGTCACTGTTGCGGGGGGTGAAGAGCAGGCTGGGTGCCTGGCCTCTTGGCAGTTGGGGGCTGGCAGGATTGAGAAGCAGACTGGGGTATGATGGGGTGGGGATTTTCTCTCCATCCTTTTCTCAGATTTTCTCTCCTCTGTGTATTGATTTTTCAAGCACCAGTGCATACCAACAAGCACCGGGCTGGGATTAGGGCACAAGAAAGACTGCTGGATCTTCACACTTGTTTGCACAGCATCTAAAACTTAATTGAGGGAGTTGAATGCCAATAAGCTCTCTTCCCCCTACATTACGGGTGCAGTGTAGTGGTCTGCTGTCTAGTTTGGGGGTGCCAAGAAGAAGGCCATCTCTTAGCTATTTCCAGTGCTTATTTAACTCGTGACGAACTGGCGGTGGCTGTGTAAGCTCTTGTGATCTTGAGACATCAGCTGTTGTAATTCCCTCTTGTGGGGCTATCAGCAAGACTGATGCACCGCTTGCAGCTCGTTCAGATTAAACCGCATGACAGCTTGCGAATTTGAGTTGTTGAGCATATTCAGTCTGCATTGTGTTCTTTACATTAGTTGCCTATTTAAGTGGCAGATTCAGTCAGTTATCCTTACTGGTTTATAAAGCTCTGAATGGGACTGGCTCTGGTTATATTTAAGACTCCCTTCTTGAGTCTCTATCTAATGGAATTTTGCTCTCCCACACCACCTGGTGCTTTGGGGTTCTACCATCATGCCTGAAGCAGGCCTGCGGTCGAGCCTTGGCTGTGGCCGTCCCTGCAGTGTGGAACTCCCTCCTTCCTGAAATCTGGCTACTTCATCTCCCCACTCAAAAAACACCAAAAACTTGGTTTTTTCAGAGGTGTTTTTAAATTACTCCTGCTGTTGCTGCTGTTCTGTTTTTTTTCTTACTGTTTTTGTTTACCCACCCTGACGGTAATTTTGTTGAGGTTGGGGTATTTTCTGATAGTTAACAAGAAAATGCTGTTGTGGTTGTTCAGCAACCCCAGCATTTTTGTGGAGGAGGGTGCTCTATACATATATTATTACTGGGACAAAACACAGGACATTTGACTGGAATATGTGATTCCCTTGAAACTCCTCTGGGGGTGAGTAAAGGTGGGTGGGTGGGCTGGCCAAGGAATGGGAGATTCCAGGTTTATGAATGGTCTGCATGATGGGAGAAACTAATCTGCTGTGAAAGATTATGCTGAACTTTTTGAAATAGGAAAGGGAGGATTTGACATGACATTGGAAGCTTCCACATGTAGCTGCTTTTGAGTTATTTAAGGTAGGCAGAGTATCAAAACTTACTTTAAAGGGAGAAAGAAATGTACCTTTTTGGTGATCTCTTCCTCGTACTCTTCCTAAATGTCCACAATGGAACTGAGAGCAATCAAGGAAACATGAGTGCAAATGGGGAATTTGTCAGGCAGTTATACAGAAGAAAAGCAAACAAAGTTACTAAAATCAAACCTTCAATGTTTAAATGTTATATGGGAACAAAATCCTGGTAGATTTTATGGAAATAATAAATATGTTCAAAGTAATTGAAGAAAGCATAGAATTAATGCCATTTAGACTGAATATCAGCAAGGTAAATACAGAATTGTGAAGAAAAGGGGCATCTTTTTAGGAAATGTGGACTTCTATCATGGAATGAATTGACATGGATTCCTAATGTTGGAGGGGCAGGATATCTATTAGTAAGATTTAAAAATTGGCTCTATCTTAATAAAGACCTGAATATGAAATCTTGTTACTCTTGAATATTACAGATGATCAGTTCCTCTGTGTGTTTGAATACATGTATGAAGTGATTTCTTCTTTTTGCAGTGAACAAAAAGCCATAGAACTATACAAGCAATTAAAACCAAGACCTCCAGGTACGGAACAGGCTTATTCTATGACCTACATAAAACTCAAACCTTGCAAGTAATCTTTGCTTTCAACAGTAAATATCAGACTTTTTACATTTCCATTTGCAGCAGGGCAGAGGGAATGCTGGACAAGGAGGGGTGGAGATACACTTAGAGTGATGGGGTGGGGAAGACCGCAAAGTCTTGGTGGGAGCTGAGGGGAGTGGTTTGATGGTGTGCCTGTCCAAAGACATAGGTGGTGAGTGGAGGAAATGTCGGCAACATTTGTGAGTTGTGTAAATAACATCATATATCAATTTCACTACCAAAAAATTACATGGCCCATAAAATGTAACTTGTTTAGTGATCCTTTTCATTACACGTTCTTTTATATAGTGTCAGAACTGCCACACCCCTTAACTTTGGCCTGGACCTGACCAGGTGGGTCTGGGGTAGAGGAGGTAGGTGTCATGATGTATATATCAGTCCGGTGTTACATAGCATCAGCTATAAGGTAAAAGGTGATAGGGTTCTGGTCTTGTTGTCTAAGGCTTAATTGCTCCAGGGCTGTGCATGCTGTTAACCCTTCTTAGTCAGTTACTAAGGTTTAAAGAAAATCATGCAGATCACCAACCCAGCCTTGTTGCTCAGATCTTATTTTAGTGTGGGATGGTACCGTCAAAACCTTCTATGCTACTTACAGTGCTTTCAGTTTGTCAGGTCACTGTCACTGGCCAAACCCAAGCAGACACCCAGATGAGAGGGGAGAGAGGAAGAACAGATGCTCTAATGTGATCGTAGTGCCTTGATGGGCCACACTGAGAATGTCTACCCTATTACTTACAGTCTGCCCTGAGTGAAACAATCTGCCAAACTGGTGGTTTATTCTAAAATTAGATTCACCAAGCCAGTAACAAAATAGCTTCTGAAGTATTGCCACCCTTACTTTTGTGCTGCTGCTGTGACAGTACTGCTTCAGAGTTAGGCAGCTGGACAGCAGCTGCTGCTCTCCAGCCATTCAGCTGGGAAGGCAGCGCAGAAGTAAAGGTGACAATACCGTTTTTCATGGCTGTGAATTTGATAGGTCCCTAACCGTATTTAAAGTTCTACCACTCCCAAAGGATCAGATACATTGCCCACCAGGTCAACTAATATTTTAGATCTTACCCAAATGCATGCTTACAACCAATCCTTATTAACTAAGTCTAAGATTTATTAATATATATAAAATATATATAATATATAAAAAGAAATATGTATTTCTAAGAGCTCAATATACATACAAATGTGTGTAAAGTTCTTAGGTCAGCTTCGTAGCTGAGATGGTAAGGCTGCTGATTTGTAAAAGTCTTTCTGGAATCCATATAAAAAGGTTACAGTCCAATAGACAGTCCAGTTATAGAGTCTGTTCACGTTCTTCCATGAGAAATTCAGGGTAAACCCGGAAACCTCAGTCTTATGGCTTAGACCTTCCCTGTTAAAGTTTAAGCAGACCTGAGATGCAAAGGATCAGGCCCAAAGCTTCCTTTATAGTTGAAGTAGGTAGGGCACTGACAGGTAACTCTACCATGTGGGCTTTGATGAAAGTGAGCTGACAGTTTGTGATCTCTATTCAATGGGTCCTTTCACAGACAATACTTCTAGCAACAGCCATTCAAACTCTCAAGACAGTTCACAGGTAGTTACTATTTGGAATTACAAGCTTTGAGAAGAGATGAGGACAATAATATTATTACACCACCAGTCCCATCTAAATGATAATATCCCCCTTTGATCTCTGAGTCAATAGAATATAGTAATGAAGCATTAGAAGATAGGAACAGGATTTAGCAACTACAAGGTAATCAGATCACATTGTTAGATTTCTACTGGGATGCAGACAAACAGATACATTTAGCACTTACTCTTTGATTCTCTAACCATACAGGCAAAAAGGATATTCTAGTCTACTTAACATGGCTTTGATAACTATCTACGAGGAATGGCCCTGAGTGTTAAAGACAGAGAGAGGAACACTTTTTTTCTGAACTGGTGATGGGGGTGGTAGTTACTGTGAGCCTCAAGCTGGAGTCACACCTCTTCCACTGGGTAGGGGAGTCCTGGCCCTGGTTAGAAGGTTGGGCTGGAGCTGGTGGATGGTGTTTCTCCCTGTTCCTGTGCCAAGAGCCAGGAGGACAATGTCAGGGGAGCAGGTAAAAGCCACACCTCGGTCTGGTTAGGTAACCCTGAGAAACATCATGGTCTGAGGTTGACAGGGCTCAAGGCTTTATAGAACCAGGAGTTGATGCAGAAAGCAAAAGTCAGACATGGAACAAACAAAACGACCAAAATGCAGTTGTGCCACACCCTGTCCCTCCAGTTACCCTAAATGTTATAAGAAGAAAAGGAGTACTTGTGGCACCTTAGAGACTAACCAATTTATTTGAGCATGAGCTGTAGCTCACAAAAGCTCATGCTCAAATAAATTGGTTAGTCTCTAAGGTGCCACAAGTACTCCTTTTCTTTTTGGGAATACAGACTAACACGGCTGTTACTCTGAAACCTAAATGTTATGCTTCAGTTCATGGAAGCTGATCAGCCGTCCTCCCAGAGTTTCCCAGTGGCCTTTTTAACCCATGCGTATGGAATTGTTGAGCAAGATCACTATGACGGACACTGCTGTCCTAAAACCTCACCAAGAACTCAGCCTTTGTAACCGTTTCCTATATGGCGGAGGTGGTCCTACTGCAGTAGTACTAGAGTTCCCCGTCAGGAATGAGGGCCCCATTGTGCTGGTCACTGGACATATAGAAAAAACAAAGGCAGCTTTTGCCCCCTGAGAAGCTCACACTCCTAGTAGAAGGAGGTGGAACAGATGGATAAACAGTCAAGTCCTTCTTAGCATTGTTCTGGTTAAATGATTTTTTGGCTTTTTCTCAAAGGTCTGGAAAAATAGCTCATAGGCCTTAAATCCATTAATCTATCTGTGGTAACCAGTCCTGTGTCTGATTTCACTCCCATGACCTAGTCAAGTGTAGCTGATCAAGCTAGCATGCAAAAAATAAGTCTATCCATGGCACCACAAGTGATGGGAGGGGCCAGGCACCTGTGTATATACTTATGGGCTTAGACAGGCACATACTCAGATGGCTAGCTGCCACACCACCACTTACAGCTATACTTCTATTTTTAGCTCTCTAGCTAAATGAGAACTAGCGCGGTTATGCCTCTTTGAGTTGGAAGTTACACCTCTAGCTCAAAAATTAGATGGACTTTTAGCGAGTGCTTTGGTGGAGGCCTGGAGTGGGAGTGCTGTGGAGATTGTAGCACCCTTCTCTCTGAATGTCCCAACTTGTGCACATTTACATACTCACATGTGACATTCTCTTCATTTATTAGTTTGTTACAGTTATTATTTTGGGGGTTTTCAAACATTTATCGGGTGTTTCCTGCTTACTTAATAATTGTATCCTGGGCTAAACAAACTCTGAAAACTGAAGTCCAAGTCAAGTTAGTCCCAGGTTTCCATTTTTACTGCGTTGATGAGTCTCAAGTTAGTGCTACACTGAAATCATAGAATCATAGACTTTAAGGTCATAAGGGACCATTATGATCATCTAGTCTGACCTCCTGCACAACACAAGCCACAGAATCTCACCCACCCACTCCTGTAACAAACCTCTAACCTATGTCCTCCAGCAAGTGACCCATGCCCCCACGCTGCAGAGGAAGGTGAAAAGCCCCCAGGGCCTCTGCCAATCTGCCCTAGAGGAAAATTCCTTCCCGACCCCAAATATGGCGATCAGCTAAACCCTGAGCATGTGGGCAAGACTCACCAGCCAGACACCCAGGAAAGAATTCTCTGTAGTAACTCAGATCCCACCCCATCTAACATCCCATCGGGCATATCTACCGCCAATAGTTGAAGATCAGTTGCCAAAGTTAGGCTATCCCATCCCCTCCATAAACTTATCAAGCTTAGTCTTGAAGCCAGATATGTCTTTTGCCCCCACTGCTTTCCTTGGAAGGCTGTTCCAGAACTTCACTCCTCTGATGGTCAGAAACCTTCATTTAATTTCAAGTCTAAACTTCCTGTTGGCCAGTTTATATCCATTTGTTCTTGTGTTCGCATTGGTACTGAGCTTAAATAATTCCTCTCCCTCCCTGGTATTTATCCCTCTGATATATTTATAGAGAGCAATCATATCTCCCCTCAGCCTTCTTTTGGTTAGGCTAAACAAGCCAAGCTCTTTGAGTCTCCTTTCATAATCTGATGAGGTTCAATAAGGATAAGTGCAGGGTCCTGCACTTAGGACGGAAGAACCCAATGCACAGCTACAGACTAGGGACCGAATGGCTAGGCAGCAGTTCTGCGGAAAAGGACCTAGGGGTGACAGTGGACGAGAAGCTGGATATGAGTCAGCAGTGTGCCCTTGTTGCCAAGAAGGCCAATGGCATTTTGGGATGTATAAGTAGGGGCATAGCGAGCAGATCGAGGGACGTGATCGTTCCCCTCTATTCGACATTGGTGAGGCCTCATCTGGAGTACTGGGTCCAGTTTTGGGCCCCACACTTCAAGAAGGATGTGGATAAATTGGAGAGAGTCCAGCGAAGGGCAACAAAAATGATTAGGGGACTGGAACACATGAGTTATGAGGAGAGGCTGAGGGAGCTGGGATTGTTTAGCCTGCAGAAGAGAAGAATGAGGGGGGATTTGATAGCTGCTTTCAACTACCTGAAAGGGGGTTCCAAAGAGGATGGCTCTAGACTGTTCTCAATTGTAGCAGCTGACAGAACGAGGAGTAATGGTCTCAAGTTGCAGTGGGGGAGGTTTAGATTGGATATTAGGAAAAACTTTTTCACTAAGAGGGTGGTGAAACACTGGAATGCGTTACCTAGGGAGGTGGTAGAATCTCCTTCCTTAGAGGTTTTTAAGGTCAGGCTTGACAAAGCCCTGGCTGGGATGATTTAACTGGGAATTGGTCCTGCTTTGAGCAGGGGGTTGGACTAGATGACCTTCTGGGGTCCCTTCCAACCCTGATATTCTATGATTCTATGATAAGACGGGTTTTCCTTTCCTCGGATCATCCTGGTAGCCCTTCTCTGTACCTGTTCCAGTTTGAATTCATCTTTCTTAAACGTGGGAGACCAGAACTGCACGCAATATTCCAGATGAGGTTTCACCAGTGCCTTGTATAACGGTACTAACACCTCCTTATCTCTACTGGAAATACCTCGGCTGATGCATCCCAAGACCGCATTAGCCTTTTTACGGCCATATCACATTGGCGGCTCATAGTCATCCTATGATCAACCAATACGCTGAGGTCCTTCTCTGTTACTTCCAAGTGATGCATCCCCAGTTTATAACAAAAATTCTCGTTATTAATCCCTAAATATGACCTTTCACCTTCAAAATTTTTTCCAAGACCTTGCATACTACAGATGTCAAATTAACAAGCCTGTAGTTACCCGGATCACTTTTTTTCCTTTCTTAAAAATAGGAACTATGTTAGCAATTCTCCAATCATACCATACAACCCCTGAGTTTACAGATTCATTAAATATTTTTGCTAATGGGCTTGCCAGTTCCTTTAATATTCTTGGATGAAGATTATCTGGGCTCCCCGATTTAGTCTCATTAAGATGTTCAAGTTTGCCTTCTGCTTTGGATGTGGTAATATCTACCTCCATATCCTCATTCCCATTTGTCGTCCTACCGTTATCCCTAAGGTCCTCATTAGCCTCATTAAAGACTGAGGCAAAATATTTGTTTGAAAAGGTCTCTATCCATATCCAGATCGGATCCCGGCAGTCTATAGCACACCCCAAGCACTATCCCAGGGAAGGCTCTAGTAGCTTTCTTCCCCAATGTGATTTTTGCCCAAACTCAGAAATGCTCCTTCTACCTTTTGATTCATGCACTCTTGTGACTTTTCTTCTATGCCCAATGTCCTTGCAGTTCCTCATCCTCATGCCCACAATAAACATGATCGCTTTCTGGCATCTTCCCTTCCTTGCCATTGCATCTAACATTCTTAATCTTTCCCTCTGCTCCTCCTTCCCCACTTTTTAAATTATACTGGCTGGCGTGATGGTGGGGAGGGTGGCAGAAATTGAGACGGCCCTGAATATTGTGGCGAGGGTATTCTAAGGGCAGTCAGAGGAGGGATTTTTGCATAGCTATGTGATGGGTAAATAGCTGTAGTCATTATGGAAAGTAGTGCTTGGGCAGAGTGCCTGGAATTGTATAGTGAGTGTGGAGAGGTGGGTGATTAGTGTCAGCTCCCCTGTGCTCTGACTGGTTCAGATGATTGATGTGTAGTATAACTGCGTGCACTGGAGAAGGCTTTTTGATTTAGTAGACTTAACCCCCTTCTTTTTTAATTGGGTCATAAATGATCTGGAAAAAAGGATAAACAGTGAGGTGGCAAAATGTGCAGATATAAAACTACTTAAGATCATTGAATCCCAAGCAGACTGTGAAGAGCTATCAAAGGATCTCTCAGAACTGGGTGGCTGGGCAACAAAATAGCAGATGAAATTTAGTGTTTATAAATGCAAAGTAATGCCCGTTGGAAAACATAATCCCAACTATACGTATACAATGATGGGGTCTAAATTAGCTGTTGCCACTCAACAGAGACATCTTGGAGTCATTGTGGATAGTTCTCTGAAAACATCCACTCAATGTGCAGCAGCAGTCAAAAAAGCAAACTATGTTGGGAATCATTAAGAAAGGGATAGATCATAAGACAGAAAATATCATATTGCCTCTATATAAATCCACGGTACGCCCACATCTTGAATACTGTGTGAAGATGTGGTCGCCCCATCTCAAATAAGATATATTGGAATTGGAAAAGGTTCACAAAAGGACAACAAAAAAGATTAGGGGTATGGAACGGCTTCCATATGAGGAGAGATTAATAAGGCTGGGACTTCTCAGTTTGGAAAAGAGACTACTAAGGAGGGATACAATTGAGGTCTATAAAATCATGACTGGTGTGGAGAAAGTAAATAAGGAAGGGTTATTTACTCCTTCTCATAACACAAGAACTAAGGGTCACCAAATGAAATTAATAGGCAGCAGGTTTCAAACAAAGAAAAGGAAGTATTTTTTCACACAACGCACAGTCAAGCTGTGGAATTCCTTGCCAGAGGATGTTGTGAAGGCCAAGACTATAACAGGGTTCAAAAAAGAACTAGATAAGTTCATGGAGGATAGGTCCATCAATGGCTATTAGACAGGAAGGGCAGGGATAGTGTCCCTAGCCTCAGAAGCTGGGAATGGGTGACAGGGGATGAATCACTTGATGATTACCTGTTAATTCCCTCTGGTGCACCTGGTATTGGCCACTGTGGGAAGACAGGATACTGGGCTATATGGATCTTTGGTCTGACCCCGTATGGCCACTCTTATATTCTTATGTAGGTCTCTATTTCTTTGGCAGAGCTTGTTGGGTAAAATCCTTCTTTGACCTGTGGGTTTGTGTCTGAACTGTTTGCTGAGAAGCACTCTGCTAACCAGACGATTGGTATCCCTTCCAGATCACGCCTACAGTGACAGCACTGACATGGTGAAGATTATCGTGCAGACAGTGCAGAGCCAGGATCGAGTTCTCAAGGAGCTCTTTGGACACCTTAGGTACCAGAAGAGCTTTCCTTTCTGGAGGAAAACAGAGACAAGATGCAACTTCCATCATTCTGAGCTGGAGACCTTTTAACATACTAATTCTGTTGGGGAGCAGAGAGAGCCCTTGCATTCATATTCCAAGAGCAAAATCTTCATTCAAAGACCGTTCAGATTGCTGAAGGGCACATTCCCATCACTGTCCCTAAACCTTCAAAGCTAGTAAAGGGGAAGATCTGTCTCAGAACTTGCTATACATCCCCCTCAAATTATCTGTTGTCAGTGGGGCACTGCAGCTCCCCACCAAGAATTGCTTTCCCCTTCAAGGACATGCAGACACTCTATACTCCTCACATTCATTTGACTCATACTGTAACACAACCCCTTAACGCTTTTCCTAAAAGCATTTCACATCTCCTCTGGGAACCTTCTCTCAAGAAACAGTACATATGTGACTGTTGCTGAGGTGGAGGGGTCCATGGCAAGAGGTTTCTTTGTGAAGAAAGACTAAAATACAGCAAATTCTAAGTCCTGAAGCCTTCTTTCATTGAACTTTTTGTGCTGTGTACCTTGATCATTAGACCCGAAGACTTCCAGGAGCCACCGTGGTCCTAAAGAATCTTTCAGTTGTGCATCTATCAGTGTAAATGCTGAGGGTCAAGTACATGTTTATCCAGTTTTTCCTTAAATAGCAAGATGTAAAATCAGTGTAGCTACATTGATTCTTCCAAAGCCTGTGCCCCACTGAATGGCAAAGTGATTGTGATTTCTCCTTTGTTACAGCAAGCTGTTAGGCTGTAAGCAGAAGATTATTGATTTGCTTCCAAAGATTGAAGTGGCTCTGAATAACATCAAGGAGGCTGACAGCTCTGTGATGCAGATGCAGGGAAAAAGGCAGAGGGAGATCTGGCATTTGCTGAAAATAGCTTGTGTAAGTGACTTTAGGATTGAAGTCTCTAAACGCTAACAGTAACCTCTTTAGCCAGGCAGTGTGTGACCTGTCAGATCTCTGATGGTTGGTAAAGTGTTGTGGAAGGTTTGAAGCACTACGTGCTGAGTGTACAGGAATTGTTCTGTGGCTTATGCATGCTGTTTATTATTTGTTACAGTGACACTCAGAGGGCCACGTTTTGCTGGGTGCTGCACAGACACACAGCAAGAGACAGACAGTTGCTACCCTAAAGAACTTAGTCTAAATAGCCAAAACAAGGAAGAAGCCTGCTGTGAAGTAGCACATCTGCTTCCTACATTGCTGCTGTTTTGCTGGGGAAGCAAAGACAGACTGTGTGGCTGGAGCACCAGTCATATCAGTTTGAGTCTCTGCTCCCCAAGGCTACCCCCTCGGGTCCTGCAGAAGTGCAAGCCTTGCATCTCCCGGCCACTTGCCTGTTCAGTTCTGAAACCATATACAGCCCTCCCCAGCGAGGAGGGTTACTATAGTGCATGGCCTTGGGAGGGCGAGTGCCATAGGTGACTTCAGCTTAAAATGTACAGTATGTGCAATGTGGGTGAGTTACTGTGGATGTGAGAACCTTTAACACTGGCAATTCATCGCCCTCTGGGGCTTGAATTTGTTGCCTTGATGTTTCATTGCCATAGCTTTTGCATTAATGTACATTTATCTTGAATGATGCTCATAATGCACTATTCGCAGGTCTCTTGGCTTGTATACACAGTATAAACCCAAATGAAGCAGGACTAAAATCTGTGTGTCCAGTGAATATGTGCAATGAAAATAATTCTGCTTCTATCCTAGACTCAGAGTTCTGCTCGATCTCTTGTGAGTTCCAGCATCGAAAGTGCAGCCACCCCTCCAACTGCTACATGGTTGCCTCCGAACTCCTCTGGCAACATACCCCATCCCCTCTCTTCTATGGCAGCTCCTAGAGATGGGTAAGAGCCAAGGAAGGGAGGTTATTGCTAAGACCAGTCTGTCTCTTTTCTGAAGAGTATACCTATTTTATATGCAAAAGCTCTGAAAGCTTGCCCTCCCTCACTGAGTTGTAGTGTAGACAGGCTCCAACTGTGATACATTAGCACGTTGGACTTCTTGAAAAGCACACAGCTTGTGTGCTGCCTGGTACGTTTTGGTAGAGTAACTGTGACTTTAGACATACCATTGTGATGGCCGTGGTGTAAGAACCAGAATAGAATAAGGCTGGCCTATGAAACACTGTGAACCACAATCCATCCTCTCTTCTTGTCGAAGTCCTCTTGTTGGCAGAGGCTGCCTGGCCTTTCGTTAATTCAGATTAAAGCTGGCCGCATTTGGCGTCCATTGCAGCTGCAATAGCCTGAATCTTCTTCAGTTCAAGTGGACTCTGATTGTTCAGTTTCTCTTGACTGATCTGGAGCTGGGGTCACTGAGGTTGCCTGTGCTCAGGGCAGCAATTAACCTGTGATCTTGAGCTCCCGTTCAGTTGATTGTTGGCGAGTATGTGGAAGGACAGAGTCCTAATACATCTCGTATGTTACAACCATGCTGAATATCAGAATCAGAAACGAGGCTGAAGTTCTTTTATGAAACTTGC
This sequence comes from Caretta caretta, assembly GCF_965140235.1. NCBI lineage: Eukaryota > Metazoa > Chordata > Testudines > Cheloniidae > Caretta > Caretta caretta. The sequence continues at coordinate 61,465,498 of NC_134212.1, read as the reverse complement.
TGGCCCCGATTGCTGCTCTTGTGCTGCTATGAGGGTCCACCCAAACTAGCAAGGGGTTCTGGCACCGCCTGCTTCTGTGCTGTGCAGCTTTGGCTCAGAGCCCACATACCAGCAGCCTGTTCACTGCACAATGATCTCACCTTGGTTTCCACCCACCTGGTTACTCCGTGCAGGGTGACACCAACAGCTCTTTCAATTCTGAGTCTCCTCAAAACGGTGTCCAGTTGCTCTCTCGGATACCTAGAAGTTGTATGTGCTGCCTCCAAAGAGACAGAACACACACCAGCCTGTTAGTTTAGCTGAGGACTTCACCCTTTAGTTTAGTAGACAGCACTGAGATGGTTTTGTAGTAAAACAAGAGCAAGTTTTATAACAAAGAGCACATATTTAAGTGATAAGAATAGAAGACACAGATGTGGTTACAAGTAAAACAAAACAAAACATGCTTTCTAGTGACTAAAACTTAACTTCAGCAAGTTTCCAGAGACTTCAACTCACTTAGCTAAAGGATCCACCTTTTTCAGATTACTAGAGCTCTATCCTCTTTTGTCTGCCCAGTGATGGATGCCAAAATGGCTTTATGCTTCCGCTTGTATTTCCCAAAATCTGTTGTCTATTTCAAGAGCTACGAAGGCTTCATGGAGTGTGGGCTCCATCATGATAGCTAAGCGGTCTTCCCCTTCGCTCATTTAGCTTGATGGCTTTGTTAACTTTATATGTAGATGTACTTTTCCTCTGAGATGTTACCTGGCTCAATTTACCCTGGAGATGCAGGAAAGCCAGTGAGATGACATTCCTTTGTCTAGGACAGGCTGGATTTATGCACTCCTTGCAAAACACCTTTTTCCAGCACACATGTATCATTCTTTATACACCACCTGTTACATACATCACGTGATAATATTAAAGACCAGCATCTTACTGGTTTGCATACCTTCCATGATGCCTTGTGTTTACAGATTACGACAACACTGTGTTGAGGCAATGAATGTCAGGCCTGATGTGAGTTATGGTATGGTATGCCCTCTGCCAGTTCGCATTGAGGGACTTCCTGGGTTACACCTAACTGCTGTAAAAGTTCTTGTCTTAGCTCAGAGCAGTGTGCTTCTTTGCAGGCACCCTACAATGCCGAGATCATATCTTTAAAAATGGGTAGCTGCTGTGTCCTACTTTTTGAGTCTGTGGTTGAATCTGGTGTATCTGCTGTCTCACCAAAACTAGCTTTTTCTTTACTTTAACTAATTTATGTTCAGTGAATCTAGTCAAGTTGTACACTGGCAGAGGAAAAGTAATGTGCGCCTCAGAGTTACTCTTAGGCCACTGGAAGTTGGATCAGAAATCTCTTAAATTGGGTTTATCTGTGTGAAAAAGATTCATGTGATGTCATTCACTCTAGAAGCAGGACAGGTTCTTTTCTGAGTTTGGGAGTTGGCTACTCACTGAGTGGTGCAGACCTTGTCTGCTTGCCCCATTTGGAGTAAGAGAAGAATATATTAGCACCAGTATCACCACCTCCATTTTGTCTTTAGAGTGAAGATGCTTGCTAGCAGACATACAAGTTGCCCAGCACTGACATCTGCTGTATCTGAAGCACTATGAAAGAAAATAAATTAAGGGGCAGTTCATAGAGTTAAAGGCCACAAGGGACCACTAGATCACCTAGTCTGATCTCCTGTGTGTCACAGGCCACCAGTACCCACACGCTAAACCCAACAACCAAAATTAGACCAAAGTATTACAGTCCACAAGAGACTAGACTAATTAGATGCCACAAGGAGGGAAATAGGAAGGCTCAGGGTGCACCAATGCCTAAGGCATGGTAGGGAAATGATGAGAGAGAATCCTGGCAAGTGAGCCACACTCCACGCTGCAGAGGAAGGCAAAAAATCCCCAAAGTTATTGCCAGTCTGACCTGAGGGGAAATTCCTTTCTGACCCCACATTTGGCAAAGTGTTCATTCAGTTTTTGGGCTATACATATATCTTTAATCTCCTTCCCATCTATGCTACATAGCAGCCTGACCTCATCCTTCCTTATTCTCTTTTTATTTCTAGAACTAAAAAAGTCATATGTAGTGTTGTTGTAGCCATGCTGGTCCTAGGATATTAGAGACACAAAGTGGGTGAGGTAATTTCTTTTATTGGACCAACTTCTGTTGGTGTGAGAGACAAGCTTTTGAGCTTACCTGAAGAAGAGCTCTTTGTATGTCTCTCTCACCAATAGAAGTTGGTCCAATGAAAGATATTATCTCACCTACCTTCTCTCAAAAAAAATTCTTATTTATTTTAATCTCCTTGACAAGAGCTAATTCATATAGACTTTTAGCAGTTCATTTTATTCTTACATTTCCTAACCTCCAAGGTGTCACTTTCATTCCCAAAAGGTTCTCTGCTTACTATTAATAACTTTTTTGAGGTGGTTATTCATCCAGCTGGGTCTGGAGTCTTTCCCTACAAGATTTTTTTCCCTTGCTTGGAATGCAAATTTCAGACAGTTTTTTGAATAGTTGATCTGAAGAAATTGCAAGCCGCCTCCAACTCTTAAGTCTTTGAGCTCTTTAGCCCAGTTCATTTCTTTAATTAATTCCCTTAATTTTCCAAAGTTTTCCCTTTTGAAATGAAAAACCATAATTGATGCCTGGTTTTGATTATCCTTCCATTTAGTTGAAACTGAATCACTCGATCCAAGGTTATTTCCTACGACCAGCTCTTTTATGATGTCCTCACTACTTATCAAAACCAAGTATAAAATTGCATCACCTCTTGTTAATTCAGTGACAAGTTGAAAATGAAAACTGTCATCTATCGCATCCAAGAATACCTGGGCCATATCAGCATTAGCAACATTTATTTTTCAATCTCTATCCAGCAAGTTAGTCTCCATTATGACACAATTCCCCAAAGTATTTATCTCTCTAATAATATTAGAGATCTGTATCCATATCTGAGTCCAGCCCTGGAGATCTGTTGCATACCCCAACCATATCCTAATAGAACCTCTTTTATAATCCTTCCCCAAAATGATTTTGACCCAAACAGATTCAGTTTTATATATACTATCACACTGTATTTAACAGTTTACTGCATCATTGATATAGAACTCTATCCCTCCACCTTTACCTTTATTGCTATCTTTCCTAAACAGCACATACCCTTCAATGCCTGTATTCCAGTCATGAGCACTATTCCACCATGATCTCTTATCCCTATAATATCTGATTTGGCCTCCTGCACCAGTAGTTCCAGTTCCACTGTTTTATTGTCCTGACGACTTGCAATCATGTTCAGGCATTTCAGTTGTTTCCCTCAAACCTCACCCAGCTTTCTAGCTGAATTAGGTATACTCCTTTTGCTAACTGTAACACCTGCCTGACTACTGTTCCAATCAGTGTGTACTATTTTTCTCCTTGTTGTACATATTCTTCCCTTGTGGTGTTCCATTCTTCTTCGAGTCCTTGTCTATATGTGCTCCACATGCACTGGAGATCAGAATGCTTTAGTCAACAGTGTCCGTTGGCTGCAGCTGCTTCCTGCATAGCCTCAAGCTCCTCCCCTGTGAGGTTATAAAAGGGGATGAAGTGACCAACTGACCCCTCAATTCCTTTCAGCACTTTTGGCTGTGAGATGATGCCAACTGACAGTGCCATCTCATCCATTCACACATTAGTTTATCTATAAATAGTTTAGTTAGGGTGTATTGTAGTAGTTGATGGGTTTTAATTTAATAGTATTTTTTTTTATTTGGTTTGTTTTTTTCCAAGTAGGGAGACCTCCTTGTGTCTGTTTAAAATTTTTGAGGTTTTAAATGTTTATGTGAGGCTGTTATGCATGTTAATAATGCTCACTCCAAGGCTATGTCTACACTACGAATTATGATTGATTCAAGTTACATGGGTGTACAGCTGCGTCAGAACTGCGTGTAGTCACCAGCAGTGCCTGTGTCGATGCAAAGTGCAGTGCGCCACAGGTAAGTATCCCACTGTCTGGCACAATGCCTTTTGGGAAATTTTTGCAATGTGTTGTCGGATAGAAACAACTTGCCCAGAGATCTCTGGGAGCTGGGGGCCATGGTCCCAGCATGCAACTTTCTCCATTCAGTAATGCCATCCATAGTCCATAATTTTCATACCATTTTTTAAAAATCCCACAAACCTGTGCAGCACTTCTTGATGTTTCCCAATTATGTCTACTGCCTGGGTGAGTGAGATGTTAGGAAACGTTTAAGGATTGCAAGTCCTTATCGGAAGAGCTGCTAGATCCAGAGAAAACTGTCTGAAAACTATTGGTTAGAGAAATCAGCGAGGCCTGCATCAGACTGTAACATTACCCAGGGTACAATCTGGACAGTTGAACAGCTTTGTACCCATAACTCTCTAGCCTGGGGTGCCTTTTACACTGTGTTGCTATCAGAACAGCCAATTCTTGCCTGTTCACGCAGCCTTCAGCATGCAGATTCACTCCCAGCTAAATAATGAGCACTCTGACCAATCACTCATGAATTACATACAGGGCAACACCCGCAAGCTCTCTAGTCCCAGCCTTATTCCCACAGAGATGCGCATCTTGTACTGCTCAGTACCTTTCTGAACAGTATTAGATCATAGGAAGTTTTAACAGCTCTATTGGGGCCTCCATTCGACTCTCTTGCATCCTGTCCACTGCCACCTCTGTCTCAGAAAACTGCATTCATGATAGCCATTACCTGTCAGGAGGGTGGGTGAGTTGCAGGCCCTGATGGTGGGGCCTCCTTACATGCAGTTCTCCAAGGACAAGGTAATGTTCCAACCACACCCAAACTTCTTATCCAAGGCAGATTCTGTTTCATTTGCACAGGCTGTGTATTTGCCTGTATTTTTCCCTAAGCTGCATCGTTCCCTGGAGGAGTAACACCTCCATACGTTAGACTGCGGTTCTTCGACATGTGATGCAGACATGTATTCTAGGGGGCATGTGTGCACCCCACATGCCGGAGACTTTTGCCTAGCAGTACTCTTACACTGGTAGCGCTCATGTCTTTGTACAAGACGTTATCACCTAGAGATGGTCCGCACAGAAATTTTGTCCCTTCATGCAATCCGGATACGATATGAACAGGCGAGGCAAGCATGAAACTGTTCAGTCCTGGTCAGATAAAAGGTTAGACAGATGTGTATTCCACAATGGACCCTCTGTCCCCTCTGCATCAGAGTCTTCCTCTGGACGTTTGGTGCAAAGGAACTGAGCGTTGTTGCTTGTGAATCACCTACCTGGTGGAATATATTCATCTGCATCTACTCGAAGAAGAAACAGTTACTTATAGTAACTGTGGTTCTTTGAGATGTGATGCAGACGTGTATTCCACAACTCACCCTCTATTCCTCTGCATCAGTGTCTTCCCCTGGGTGTTCAGTGCGAAAGAACTGAGAGGGGTTGCGGTGGTGCGGCCTCATATAGTCAGGAGAGGGGCTACAGACATGAGTGCCACCCCCCTAAGAGTACTGATAGGCAAAAGTCTCTGGCCTGCAGGGTGAATGTGTCTACCTGGAATACACGTCTGCATCACATCTTGAAGAACCACACTTACAGTAAGTAACCATTTCTACATCATGCAGTATTAATGACCAGAGGGTCACCAGTTCTTACAAGATGCTTTTTGGATAAATATTATGACAGCAGCGTTCAGATGCAGTGAGTTTGGCAGGCCTGGTAACCGTTGTATTTACAGAACAGTGAGTCTTTTGCCATTTGCCATCAAGGGGCTCTTAAGGTCATACTTGGTTACTCAGAATTTTAGAAATTGGCTGCTTCAGATTAGATCCCAGGTAATTCATGATATTTCTATTCATCTTTGAGGTCTCCAGTATTATGGCACCTCTTTGGAACTCTGCTCTGTCCTGAGTGAAGTGCAGGATATTATTGTGCAGTGAATCATTCCTAACTTAATCTTTGCCCTGTGGATGGTGGCTGGAAGCCCTCTGTCAATCCCTTGGCATCAGCAGAGTGGCATGCCAAATACAGTTGCAGAGTAACTTTTTGAATTGCAGATAAACTGCTGTAAATTTATCTCCTCCTCTCCCTGTCCTCCTTCCGGAGGAGTGGGTCAGTCACAGTTTAAATCTGCCCCCTTATGCCTTTTTTATAGGGAAGTTTTTGCCCGTGTGATAGAAGAGAATCTGAACTATCTGGACCGCTTTAGCACTATCATTCAAGAGGCAAAACAGGAGCAGAACAGCAGCATGATGGTAAGTCTGTTTCTATGATTCAAAGGCTTGATTTTCAAAGCTGTCATTGGCTTGGAAGCTTTTGCTTACTGAGCGTATCTTAAAATATATCTCTGGTCCTTTGTGACAAGTCAGGCTACTGCTGTCAAGTGTATATGTGCAGTGTCCTGGTGAGTTGCTCACAAAGGATAGCAGGTGCACTGACAAAAGCATCAGCTAAGGAATCCTATTCCTGGCTCTGGAAATAGGCAAGCTATTCAAGCAGGGATGTGGCAAGCAGGGGACGGTGGTGGGAGCATTATCTCTCAAGATCTTGTTATAGAGTAGAAAGAACTGCCTGCAGTAAACCTTTTCTCCTGTTCCTGAGCCATGTCCACCCTTTGACTTGACAAGAGCAGAAGGGGCAGTAGGAATGGGCTTAAGGTTCAGAGTGAGTAGGGAATAGGAGGAACAAGTGGTGTGAGTGGACAAGTATGATGTCAATCTGGGACCTAGTGTCTGAGCAGAAGGATATTTCACCTTTCTCTAAATAATGAGAAACTGGAATTCATAAGTCATTGGGCTAGGCAGAAACTATGGGCCAGCTAGTTCTTCTCCTCCTATCCTTCCCCTTGAGCAGGCAAGGATCCTCACCTGTTTCAGCCCATCTCTAATGGATGAAATGAAGCTGTTCCCATGAGCACTCAGTATGGTGTCCAAACTAATGATGATGATCTGTGTCAGATGCCACACTCTTTCCTGGCAGCTTGTTCTGTTGCAAGCTCCTTATGCAGTTACATTTATCTAAATATCCCTGCTGTGACCTTGGGATTAAGATTTCACTTCTCCTCCAACTGTGACATTAAGCTACTCCCTAGCTGGAATGTTAGATGTTCCCTTCAATACACGTTTCCCTGAGAATGATTTCCTATGAAGCCATGCTAAAACCTACATATACAACATGCTTCCACTCCTCACCAGCCACTTGAGAACATGTTAAGGGGATCACTGCTCTGACCCCTATAACCTTTGTGGCAGTTGTGTAAGAGAACAGTAAAGAATTTTCCCAACACGGGAACAACATATGGCCAGCATAATCTGTCCTTTGTGGACCCCACAAACCCTAGAGTAGGATGGGGTAGGGAGGTAGAGTAGCCAAAGTGAGCACCGGATTCTTGAACAGCGATAGGCAGCCCTGGGGAGGTTACTGTAAGTTAGAGCAGCTCCCAGGGCAGAGCCCAGTTGCCCAGAATCTGGAGGATGAAATGTTATCTAAAGCCTCCTTGGCCTCCTCTTCTGGGCTGCACCTTTCAGGGGCACAGCACAGAATCTAGCCTTTAGGGTTTAATGTCTGGTTTTGATGACCCTTTGTTGCTTACTACTTCTCACCTTATTTTCTGCTAATTTACAAACCAACTGCTTATCAGTAGCTCTGACACTTTATCAAGTATTGCTGCTGAGACCACCACCAAGGTCCAGTTAGTGCCAGCTAATGTGGTGGGTTTGTGATAGTAGGGACTGAGCTGACACCATTAACTCATCTCCTGTGGTTACCCAATAGCCTTCAGACAGTAAGGACTTCTGGTCCCTGCTGATCTGTGTCAGATGAAACCAGTAGCCTAGAGGTCAAAGGTTAACTGTCTGCCAGTATACTGAGTTTCAGTAGCTCACAGTCCCTGGCCACACAAATTCTTCATTTCTGGTTTCTCATCAGTTCCTCCCCAATGCTGAGAATAGATTCAGGGTGACTTCTTTTCAGGCTCTTGATCCGGAAAGTAGTTGCTGTTTGTGAAATGTCAGAAGTCTTTGAAATACCTCGATTTGCTGTGGTTTTTACCAGCGGGTCTTGGATAGTTAAAACACTACCCACTTCAGTCTCTCCTTATAATTCCAAGACTGCCATCAGTGAGTGGTTTTGGACAATGCAGCTCCCAGGCAGGTGGTCATTGATTTGAAAATTGATAAGCTGACTGAACTCTAGTTGCTCTTTTGCTTCTTTTCTAGAGTTTTGATTGGAGTTGGCTGAAATAATTAAGGAAGTCAAGCGGGCATTGTTGCCATCCCCAATATGTCCATGTGCTCAAGGTTGGCTGACAGTCTGCGATGAGATGAAACAGCCCAGTATCAACGTTGTGCTGTTGATTCCACACTCTGCTGATTCAGGACTGAATAATCTTCTCTCCCACTGCATCCGGATGACAGTTAGTTCTGCAAGAGGCATTTTGTGTTTTGTAGATGTTAGCGGACTTGATTATAAAGTACATGGGCAGCAACAGAGACCCTACCTTGTATGTTTTGCTGCTAGAGGCAAATGTTTTCCAACCTGCTGCCTCATTTCAGGGCTTTTAAATCCATATTAAGCTACCTAAAGAAGTAGCCTGATTTTCAGAGATGCTGAGTGATCCTGGCTCCCACTACATCCCTGGGCACTGCAGATGCTCAGCACATTTGAAAATGACACCCTTTATATTTAGAAGCTTTTTAGGCACCTGGGTTTGGTTTGAAAATGTTTGCAATGGCCAGTCTTTCTGGCAGTATGACCCGTCCATGCAGTCTGTGCCTGATAGGCACTGCTAAGGGAGGCAGCTGTTGCTCTGACAGATGAGCTGAGATTAGAGCACTGTTCGAAATGTTCTGTCTATGGAGAACCTCTCCTGGCGGGATGTCCTCTGCCTCAGCATTTGGCGTTAATTTGTTTGGTGCTAGAGCTGCTGTGAGCTCTAGGGGAAAGCAGAGGGGGCAGGTACCAGGGAGGTGTTCTCCTTATTTCCTCTGAGTAGGGAGAAGGCAGGGAGTGCCTTCTAGGTGCAGACAGATATCTGCCTTAAGTGGACAAGATGCACAGTACAGGCTACAGCAGTATCTGCAGTGTCCTGCTGGGGTGCTGGGCTACTGCACCCTTTTCTCCTGGGGCAGGCATCTCACATGCAAAATGATGTATTACTTACGTTATCTTGCACCCCAACCCCCACTAAATCCCAACCATCTGAGCCCTGGTCTGCGGAATGCAATTTCTGATGGATGAAAGAAAAACACTACAGCCATGGCTTTCCACCCCGATGTGCACTCTTATCTACCGAGAAGCAGTTTTGACAGGTGTTTCTTACTGATCAGGAAATACTCTCCAATTCCAAACAGACGGAATTTTATATCCACTGGCTACTTTAAAATATTTAAGACTTCTATTTGTTCATTTGTGATAAATATTATATTATGTAGAACCTCTTCGTGATTCTTATTATGTTCCAGATTTGCGTCATTTTAAAGATGATACCCTCAAATGGTTTGACTTGCCAATGTTCTGTTTGGGCAGGACACAGGAGCGGAAAGGTAACAGGCTACCTGGACTTCAGTTTATGGGCAAGATTTTCAAAAATGGCTAGTGATTTTGGGTGTGCAACCCAACCTCTTTAATAGAGGGCAGGTGCTCAGCACTTTCTGAAAATTACGCCCTTTTAAGATGTCTTAAGTTGAGCACTCAAAGCATAAGCTGCTTTTGAAAATCTTGATCCATGCTTGTCTCTCTCCATATAAGGCTGAATTACTCTAAAACCAAAACATTTCAAAACCAGGTAGCTATGAAGTAACAAGTTCACATCACTTACCAAATCCAAATTCTGAATAGCAAGAAATAAAAAGCGAAGGAAATTGTAAATTTCACATCATCCACAAAATAACCAGCAATACACTAAGTGGGCCTCCATTCCCTTGCCTCCTTGTGCAGTCATTTACATCTGTGCAAAGTGGGTGTACATTTTACATGCACTTTGCACCAGTATGAGTGACCAAGGATACAAGGCAATAGAGAATTGAGCTCACTAGTAAACGAAGTACAAAAAAAAAAAGGAGTACTTGTGGCACCTTAGAGACTAACCAATTTATTATATTTCATCCCAAAACAGCAAACTGAGTTCTGATCATTGGGATTAAAATATATTCGAGCACTTGTCTAAATGTCTTCTGTGTCTATACCTCTTCATGCGGGAGATTGAAGATCCCTGATCCAGAGATCAGAACATTTTTGCCAGCAGTGTCCATTGATTTCATCAGTTCCCAGTGTAGCCTCAAGCCTCTCTTCTCTTAAGGAGATGGTCACGCCATCTACAAGGGGAAGGCGTGACCAAAGGACCCTGAGTTCCTTTCACCACTTCTGGCTGTGAGACAGAACCAGCTGGCAATGTTCCATTTTGTCCACTTACACATTACTTTATCTCAATGGTTCCCAAACTTTAACAGCCTGTGAACCCCTTTCACTAAATTGTGAAATCTCGTGAACCCCCTCCTAAAAATGAATATTTCCAGGGTTTTAAGTTTAAATTTCCTCAGTGTGATGGCTGCGCTTGCTTTTCCTGCATATCTCTTGGAAGTCTGGAACCACTGGAGAAAGATAAAGTCTCAGGTCTGGTTCAGCATCAAGTCTGTTTCTGTATTTGGTTTTCAGATGTGCATACGAGGAAAACGCTTTCTCGCATAAGTATGTTGTTGAAAATGGTAACAAAACTGCAGCAGTTTTTTCTGCCAGAAGGGGATATTTGTTTCTTAAACTCAGCCAAAAGTTGATCAATGACAAATTTCTGAAACTCCTTTTCAGTTCATAATCACAGGAGATCTCAATCAATTTATCTTTTTCCTTAGTGTTCAATATCTGTGTTGAGAAAGTGGTATAATCAAATGGGCTTGCGAATCCAGTAATGATCATCTGACATAGCTGGAAAGTATTCCCTGAAAGTTGTGCAAAGTCCTTTTAGGTGTGCAATTACATTGGTTTTAGTGCACTGATCCAACTGAAGTTTATGTTCTGCCAGGAAGCCATGAAGATTACTGAAACACTCAGTTTGATTGTTTTCCAAACAACTTTCCCAGAACTGCAACTTCTTTGTCATGGATTCAACTCGCTCTTGCACATTGAAAATTGTTATATTGAGGCCTTGAAGAGATAAATTTAGGTAATTAATTCTTGACAAAATATCTGCTAAATAAGCTATGCTATGGAGCCAGGCATTATTTTCCATACAGCTGACAAGGTAGAAAGGGTGGCTGTTGAAAAAAAACCTAGGATTTCTGTTCTAAGCTCAAACAAGCGCACAAGGATTTTGCCCCGTGACAGCCATCTAACTTCAGTATTGGTCAACAGACAATTGTGTATACTACCCATTTCTTCACAAAGTACGTGAAATATTCTGGAATTTTTTGGCCGTGATTTTATGAAATTCACCATTTTCACTGCATTGTCCAGCACTTCCTTCAGTCCCTCAGGCATGCGTTTTGTTGCGAGGGCTTGTCTATGGATGCTGCAATGAGTCCAAGAGTCTTTTGATGAAGCCTTTTTTGTTCGAGCTACAAATCCAGTATACTTTCCCGTCATTAATGTGGCCCCATCAGTGCAAATGCCTATGCAACGAGACCAATCTATTTCCTTTTCTTGAAAATATGCATTAGTCAGATTGGCGATATCTTCTCCAGTTGTACATTCTTCCAATGGTCAGCAAAACAACAAGTCGTCTTCAACCATACCTTCATTCACGTAACGTACAAACAGTAGCAAAATAGCTAGATTAGCTACATCAGTTGATTCATCCAACTATATAGCATAATATGGACTATTTTTCACTCTGTCTACAATTGTGGTCTCTACATTATTTGACATGTAATTAATTCTTCCTGACAACGTAATATTGGACAAAGGTATCATGTCAATCCTTTTCGCAGCCTTTTCTCTGAGCATGCAATGAATTACGTCTTTTATACATGAACCAATCAAGCTCTCTGCTATGGTATGGGCTTCTGATGCTTTTGCTAATTGGTAGCTCACGTGGTATGACGCTTCAAGTGAATTTTCATTATCAGTACTTGCTTTGGATATAAAACTGTTAATGTCACTTTTCCTTTCAGCTAATTTTCGCTTGAAAAAATCAACAGGCGTGTTGAGTTGTGCAGGATGCCTAGTTTCTAAATGGCACCGAAGTAGAGAAGGTTTGAGGCTGCTGTTTACTAGAACATCACCACAAATCACACACAGTGGTTTTGGACGTTCTTGATCACCAATGCATGTAAAACCATATTTTATATAATCGTCGTCATATTTTCTTTTTTTTGTAAGTGACTTTCTAGGACCATCATGATCATTAGACTTAATTTCCATAGTGTGGACTTGAGGAAACACTAGCTGATTCTTGCATCTTTACGCTTTCCCCTTTCAGCCACTTATCCATTGAACTTGTGTACAAAAGTTCTAATAAAAATAAAACAGAGAGACTGCTAACAACCAACAAACTAAGAAATGAGAAGATTCACTGAAGTCTCACTGAAGCAAAACAGCACTCCAGAGAGAATGACAATTACTGAGGCACCTTAACACTGCTACACTGGCTACAATGTGCTTCCAGCTGGTTTGGCTTGCAAACAGCTTTTCTTCTGGCATGAGGTCCATCCCTACGAGGGTGCCCTGCGAGGGACAAATTAGCTTGGACCACCCCCCACGTACAGCGTGGCCCCTGCTCACTCTGCCCTTGATGACAAGCCAGAGGTCTGAGCTGCCACCTGTGCGCCTGGGGTCTCAGCTACCGCCCTGCCCACCACAGGGCTCCGGCTACTGGCCCTGCACCGGGGTCTGGGCTGCCGGCTCCGCACTCTGTGGGGCTCCAGCTGCTGGACCCCGTTGACTGCCCCAGTCAACTGAGCTCAGGTTGCAGGTCCCGCTGACTGCCGGGGCTCGGACTGCTGCCCCCAACTGCCCAGCCCCACTCTCCCTGGGGCTTGGGCTGCCAGCCCCACATGGAGTGCTGGGGTTCGGACTGGTGACTCCCCTGCTGATGGGGTCAGGGCTCAGGCTGCCAACCCCAATGGCCCGGCCCCACTCTCCCTGGGGCTCGGGCTGTCTGCCCTGCAACCGGGTCCTACCTGCTGTCTCCAATGCTCAGGGTCCTCTGGCCGCCGTTAGTGAAATTTTTCTGGTGAATCCCCTGTAACGTTCTGCGAACCCGTTTGGGAACCAATGAACTAGGGTCTCTGGACCTATCAACACCCTTTAAAAGTATCCCTAAGAATAAAGAACCAAAAAAGTTGGATCTCCTGGGCATAAAAAGTCATTTGTCCTCGAGCGTACAACTTTGCTTAGCAAATTATCCGGCTCTTCTTTCTCACTATGACTATTTTCATGGGATAAGACTGAGGAGTTTCTGGATAAATGTCCATGTACTTTAGAAAGGACTTGAAATCTCTCATCTCAAGTCAGTTAATGGCTAAGACCTCTGTACAAGTTGCAACTGGTGCTGCTGATACAGCATCAAATTCTTTGAGTGCTGTTGTCTCTGTGCGTACACGGGCTCCATGCTCTTGAGACTGAAAGATTGTTGCAAGAAGTGTCCATTGGTCCACGTCTGTACTTTTCCACTCCTTGTGCCCCAGATGAACGGTATAAGGGATGGTGTGGACCGTCCACCTCTCCATTTCCTTTCTACTGCTGTGTGGTGTGAGACAAAACCCTCCAGTGTCCATGAAGCTGATCATTCGACTTCATTTCTGTAAGTATTGTAAAAAATAAAATTTTGTTAATAGCAGTTTAGAGTTAGTTTAGTTAGATAGATTTTGGGGACTCCCCTGTCTGGGGCTGCTGCCATTCTGGTAAAGGATTCAGATTATGCCCAGGATTCCAGGCTTCAAGAACAGCATCTCCTGCCCCCGATCCTTCGTGGTCAGCAATGACCATTAGAGGTGCCCATACTTCTTTGGAGAAGCTCATATCTCTGCTAAGTGGAGTATCTGCCATTCCATTCCCAGTTGAGCCCTGTAAGCTCAGGAATTCAGACGTAGGAAACATCTCATGGAACGTGCTGTGAGGCCCCAGCCTAATATGCCAATGTACATGGGCGGGTGGGGGGTCTGCCTGGCCCAGAAGCATTGAGGAACATACCACCCAGCTCCATTGTCTCTGAGACAGGGGCGAGCAAAGATAAGGAATCCTTTTCCCAAGCTCACCATGAGGGTAGAAAGCCTCTCAAAAGCCTAAAGAGAGATCCCCCTCCAGAACAACCTCCTAAGGTGAGGGCTGCTTCCCCAGCACCTTCACGAATGAGTGACTCTTTGTGCCTGGTTCCAAGAGGTTTAAGAGCACGTACGAGTTATGATACCATCCCACTGGATCCAAATAGTATAAGTACCTGCATGTTGGCACTGTTGATACCAAGCAAAGAGAGGCATGAGCCAAGGCTCGGATAACCATCGGTACTGGCAAAGGACGTTCAAGAACCCCATGTACCACTGGTACCAATGTGAGCGCATAAGGTAACACCAGCTCCCAAGAGAGAAGACTCTTCAATCCCCTCGTGACAGCTTCACTCCAGGGGATCTCTTTGTTGTTCTGGACCCAGGTTCTCCCTTTCTATTGGACCTGGTCTTTACAAGGGAGATTCTTACACTGGCAGTCCACGAACACTACTACTTACTGGACTCATGGATCATCCTTTCAAACCACTGGGTTTCTTGTTCCCAGTTGTCTTCATGGACAAATACAGCTTTCCTTGTGGCTATTACATCAGCACGTAAGGTGAGTGAGTTGTAAGCATCTTCTGCCATATATGATTTTCTGCAAAGACAAGGTTATTCTCAGACTGCACCCTAAATTATTTTCTAAAGTGCTGACTGATTTTTCATTTAAAAAATAAATCTGTCTGTTTACCTGTGTTCTTTCTGAAACCACACTCAACCAAGGGTGAAGCTGAACTACACATATTAGATATCATATGTGCCTTGTCCATTTATTTCACTAGGAAAAAATCTTCTCCAGTAGGAATAGAGAGGTTATTTTACCTGTGTATTTAGCACTGGTGCGACTGCTGCAGAAAAACTGTCTCCACTTCAGGTGTTCACAGTTCAAGAAGGATATTAATAAATTGGAGAGGGTTCAGAGAAGAGCCATGAGAATTATTAAAGGATTAGAAAATGTGCCTGATAGCCATACTCAAGTAGCTCAATCTACTTTGCTTAACAAACAAAAGGTTAAGAGGTGACTTGATCACAGTAAGTTAATATCTACATGGGGAACATTTAAAAATGGGCTCTCCAGTCTAGCAGTGAGAAGTGTAATGTGACCCAATGGCTGTAAGCTAGTTAAACTTAGGCTGGAAATAAGGCGTAAATTTTTAACAGTGAGAGAAATTAACAATTGGAACAATTTATCGCTGGCATGGTATATTCTCCATCATTGACAATTTTTAAATCAAGATTGGATATTTTTCTAAAAGATCTGCTCCCAGAATTATTTTGGAGGAAGTTCTCTGGCCTGTGTTAGACAGGCAGTCCAACTAGATGACCACAATGGTCCCTTCTGGCCTTGGAATCTATGAATTTAGGTCATCCCCTCTGCTCTTTGCTTCTGTTGCTGAAAGATCTAAGGTTCAGGCAATTTCAACCCAGAGGATTTCTAGATGGATGTCAGGTTGTATAAAGTTATTTTATGAGATGGCCAGTTTACAGCTACCTGGGAACATTAGGGCACATTCAGCCGGGGCCCAGGCAGGCTCATTTAGAGGTATTCCTACAGTTGATAATTGTAGGGATGCTACCTGGAGTAATGTACGTTCACAAAACATTATTGTGGCGATGTTGCATGCAGGTGCTCACCTGGGCGGGGCTCTATTAAAATCCGTATTTAATTAGACTCGCAGTAGTACCCTCTGTCTGTGTGGTGTACTCCTTGTGAACCACCGGATGTGGATCATATATAGGCAAGCATACAAAGAAGAAAGGGAAGTTACTTACCTGTTCAGTAACTGGAGTTTTCAAGATGTTTTCTACATGTGTTCTACAACCCACCCTCCTTTTCCCCACTACTGCCAGACCTAATATCTTGGACTGGGTAGTGGTGAAAGAGCTGAGGATCAGTTGGTCACACTTTCCCCTTTTATGCCCTTGGGGGTGAGAGGAGACAGGCTTGAGGCTGTGCAGGGAGCGGGTGTGACCAATGGACACTGCTGGCTAAAGTGTTCCAATATCTGGCATGTGGAGAACATATAGAGAATACATCTCAAAGAATTCTAGTTACGGACTAGGTAAGTAACCTCCCTTTGTAGTCTTGATTTTTATATCTAAATTTTCTTACAAAATATGTTATGTCGGAAATATTGTTAATACCCTTGACAATTAACAGTAAAATATTTTGTACCATGCTGGTTGTCAATCTGTTTGTGTAAATTAATAGAGGCTAGTCTACACTACACAGGCCCTGCTGATACAACTATATTGGCAGAGCCTTCTAGTGAAGGCACAGCATATGCCAACAGAGAGTTTTTCTGCCACCATCATAACACTACTCCCTGTCTACGGTATAGATAGATTAACATAAATCGCCTTGCACTGACCTATGTGTGCACGTTCACATTCAATTTGTCTGCAGCTGACATAATCGCCCTGTTACAGCAGTGCAGTAAAACCATCTCCCCAAACGGCATAGAACTGTGGTCAACCTACTGAGGTTGACACAGTGTGAATGCAGACACTGCATGACTTGTGTTGACCCTAATAGGCCTCCAGCAGCTGTTCCACAATGCCCCATTCCCTGTCACAGTGACCACTCTAGTCACAATTGTAAACTCCACTATCCAGTAGTCATAGAGACTTGAAACCACTCCTCCCCCTTTTTAAAACTTCCTGCATGCAGCATGATTTTGAAATGCCTTTCCCTGAATACCCACCTTGGTAAGCACATCTAGCAGCTCTCCATTGTGTGCAACTGCCTGACCATCCAGGCTGGTTCCAAGCACTAGACATGCTCCTGGCTGGAGTAGGCAGAAATATTGGATCTCCTGAGCCTGAGAGAAGAGACTTAGCAAGCACAGCTGCAGAAGAGCTATAGCAATGTGCAAACAAATTGTTCAGGGGATGCAGGCAAAGGGGTATAACAGGGATCAGCAGCAGTGCTGTGTGCACTTTGCCAGGGATGCCACAAAGTTAAGGAGTGCAATAGATTTGGTGCTGTGCTACAGACCTGCCACTTCATGTCATACTTGCTGCAGACCGCACCAGCACACCACCATGAATACCTCTGAGGAGCCTAAGCCAGAGACCCCTGCCATGAATGGGGAAGAGGAGGTGGGAAATGGGGCGGGGGACTCCTACCAAACCACGAGCCAATTTGAGACGTCAGTGTAGCCAGTCATGCCAGGTGATTGCAGATGAGCCTGATGAAGGGGAAGGGAACTCAGGTAAGCGTGTGCATGCACTTTTCATTACATTGCTCAAATTTAAGATGCACCCGAACCATTCCAGGCTTGCAAGACAAAGATATTGACTTTCATTGTTTTATTCATACTAGAAGAGTAGTGGTACAAGAGACAGATAGACCGACTTGGTATCTTCTTTTCATTCCCATTAGGTTGGGCGGGGTGGTGGTGGCATGCAGAGCATTTTGTTTGTATTGCATAGAGATTTCCTTTTTGTCCTCCTGAGAGATCTCGAAACTTTCAGGGAGATGCTCTGCAATCCTCTCCTAAAGGTTCCCAGGTTGCCTTATTTCTTCCTCCACAGGCGAACACTTTCCCACACCGCTTTGTCATGAGTTCGGCTGATACCATTGCAGTAAACTGGCTAGCGACGTTCCAGGCTCAGGATGCCAGTAGCAGCTGTGTTCTCTGTGCCTTTGTGATCCTTGTGTGAGAGCAGCTAAAACCACCACCGTCTGTGGAAAATAGTTCTAATATTCCGTGCTATTGTCTTATACTCATACCCATGAAACAGGAACCAACATTTTATAGCTTCATGCAAAAGAAAATCCTTATCCCCCTTGTCCCTGGTGGGGAACGGAGAGTGGTGCAGGGCTGAGCTGTTCCAAAGCTGAAACATGAATAAGCTTTTGTCATTAAAGTATTTATGCAAATGGGAAAGGCAGCTTTGAAACTTATCTTTCCCTTTCCCCTGTGACTGTAAATTCAGTGGTACAGCTGTACTGCTTTTATAAAGCAGCTTCGAACAATGCTCCCTTTACACCTGCAGAACTCCTGACCCTGATCGAGAGAGAAGAAAACTAGGGAGCACATGTTCTGAGAGATGCTGTACTGGACCATGGAAAAAAAGGACTGATATGACCAAAAGCATGGAAAAATGTGATATATTCCATTGTCATTTTGCAGTGTTTGTTGTAGCTGTGTTGGTCCTAGGATACTAGAGAAACAAGGTAGGTGAGGTAGTATCTTTTATTGGACCAACTTTGGTTGGTGAAAAAGAGACAAGCTTTTGAGCTTACCACTGAGCTTTTCTTCAGGTCACGTGTGAAGAACTCTAAGTAAGCTCAAAAGTTTCTCTTTCAGAAACAGAAGTTAGTCTGATAAAAGATATTACCTTGCCCTCTTGTTTTTCTAGCATGGAAAAAAAAGTCTCTGGAGTCCCACCAGGACAAAGAGGGAAACAACCTAAGCCATAATTCAGCAAATCCAAATGCTGTACATCCTGGTTCACCCTGCTTGCAGCTTTCTGAACAGCTGTGTTCTTAAAGAAGTGACTGTCATGCACTTTCCCTGACCAACCCATGTTGATATCTGTGAAATGTTACTTATGAGTCACCAATGCTTGAATAAGCATAGAAAAGTAGCCATTTTTGCTGATCTGCTTTGTGGCAAGGTGGCCTGTTGCCAAAAGAGGAATATGCATGCTGTGTATGGCCCCACTTCACTTTGGGTAGTCTATTACTGCAAATCTATTCACTATGTCCTGCATATTGCCAACAGTCACAGTCCTGTGTAGCAGATAACTGGCCCTACACACTTGCATAACTGAGTTACCTTCTGTTCTTTAGGGTGCATTGTCCTGTTCCCTTCCTTCCACATGTACCCTCATCCATAACACACCTTCCTTCCTCTCCTTTGTTTTTGTTTCCTCCTGTCACCATCACCCCCCATTTGTAACTTCAGGTCTAAATTCTAGATGGTCAATTCTTCAAGCCAGAATCTAGTATATTTTAGAACAGAGACAGTCGTGGCCTGGCTTTTAAATGCTTGTTTGTGCCATAGGTGGGAGATCATGCTATTGGTGCTTGGAACCTAAGTGTCTCTTACATTTTTATCCTTTATGTAAAGAAATGGAGATATTAGGTCATTTTCAGCTTTTTCTCTGGCCCGTTTGTGCTGCCTGGGTGGCACAAAACACTTGACAGCTATCCTGACAAAACTGCATGGAGTTTCCCCAATCCAACTTTAGCGGATGGCTACAGCTGTTGTAAGAGGAGCAGCCCTTCTGTTCCATAAATTAACAATGGGGATCAACAATGTAGGAGAGTATTGACTTTTCAGGAGTCAGACCACTTTTAATGTTACAGAAGAATGGCACAGTATCATTGCCCAGACCTGCCCCTAGCATTGACCCTCACTGCTACTGAGCATCACCCCTACACTGTGACACTCCCTAGCCCCAACCCTGAGCATCACCCCCACTGTGACACCTCTGCCCCCAGCATTTATCCTTATCGCAGTGAGATTGACCAGCCCCACCTATGCAGTACAGTACATTGTCCAACAGTATGACATTGCTCTGTAACACCCCCAGCTGCCCAGCCAAGACCCTAGTACTGAGCGCTGCCCCTAGTGTGGCACTGCCCAGCCTCACCCCTCCCAGCCCTGACTCTCATCCCTGTGTAAGGCTGCCCCATGCCACCCCAGCACTGAGCATCACCCCCAATGTGACACCTCTGCTTCCAGCTTTGATCCTCATCCCAGTCCTGCCCACCCAGCACAGGGCATCACCTTCACAGTGTGATGCCCCTAGCCCTGACCCTCCTCCTAATGTGGCACTACCCAGCCTGCCCACTCGCACGGAACGTTGCCCCTAATGAGTGTGACATGGCCCAGCCCCAGCACTGAGCCCCACCTCTCAGCTACCCACAGTGCGACACGGCCCAGTCCTGCACTGAGCCCGCCCCGTAGCGTGGCACTGCCTTGCCCCCAGCACTGAGCCCCGACCGGCACTGTGACACCGCCCGCCCCCGCGTTGGATTCTAGTACTACGCGGATCTGTGACGACAGGTATTTTGTCCTCGCTACCTTACCGTACATGGGAACTGGCCCCTTGTGGTCGGTGATTGGCTGGAAGGAAGTGGAAGCGGGTGCTGTTTGGCGCGCGTGCGTGGGAGCGATGTGTCCGGTGGCTCGTGAGGGGCGGCGCTGAGCAGGTACTGGGGGGTGGCAGCGATCCCCTCACACCACACGCCTCGACTGGGGAGCGCGCTGGCCCTACGGCTCGACACGGACCCGGGCGGCCGCGGGGGCGGAGCCCCGCACAGCATGCCTGGCGGCCGGGGCTCTGGGGCGGGGCCCGGGGCTCCTGGCTGCGGCCCGGAGCGTTCTCAGCGGTCCTCTGGCGAGCCCCTGGCTGCGCCTGCGGGAGCGTTGGGGGCGGCCGGGGACACGGCTCCGGAGGAACGAGGGACTTGCTGCGCTGGGGAAGGGCCGCTCGGCTGCAGCCTGCCGCTGGGCTGGTCTTGAAAGCGGCAGGACCGTTTCCTCCCGCTTCAGAAAGCGAGTCCGAGGCGGAGCGGGCCCGCGTGGGGCGGGCGGTGTAACGCGCTGCTGCCTCAACCGTTAGTGCTGAGGGTACGTAACGCCGCACTGAGATCCCCGCGGCTGACTCGGGCCAAGGAGCTGGAGTCCGGGCCCAGGGGGGCACTGCGAACATGGACACGGCAATAAAACAGCCTCTTAGCCCGAGGTCCACGAGCCGGAGTCGGCTGGTACGGGCCAGCCGCGGGTGTCTAATCCCAGCGTAGACCTGTCCTAAGAGCTCACGTAGAACAGACCCAAACAGCAGGTAAAGCAGTTCTTGCTTACAGGACATGGTGCGTGTTTTCAGGAGAGGCTGGGTGATGTGAGGTAAATGGATGAATGTTCACGTTGCATTGTTGGCTGAGAAGTACAGTAGCAGTGCTTGACGTTCTCCAGAGTTTTAATAGGTCTTGTGGAGAAACTCCCAGACTCTGATTGATTTGCAGCAGGTGGGGTGACTAAAGCAGCAATCCAGACTCCTGGCTGCTGAGGTCTGTGCTTAGAGAGCTGCTGCTGTATCTTAGTTTATTCTGGCTGAGGCATTTTTAATCATGCTGAAGAGTCTGGTGGTGTGATGTTATGTGAAAAAGTTAATAGTAAGAGCTCTTTAATTTCCCACAAGCTGAAGGTGAAATGTCCTGCGGGGCATGTTCTAGTATGGCTGTCTATTGGTGCTTGCTGAGACAGGCAATCATTACACCAGTTTCTTGATAGCCTCATTTGTCAGCTGTGGGTTTTTTAGGCTGATTCTTATGAACACAGACACATTCTACCCAGTCCCTTAGCTGCTGTGGTTTTGGGCTCCCTTCCCCAGTGAATAATTTCACTGCTGCCTACAGTTCTGAGCAGCCTCAGGGAGACTTACCCAGAAACTGGATAACTTCATTCTGTAGCTGATTGGCAAAATTCTGAGCAGTAGCTGCAGAAGCTCTAATGCTGTCTTATCTGCAGATACAGGAAGACAAGACTGCGCATTAGTTACACCTGCTTCTTTGCAATCTGTCATGAGAAATGTCACTTTTTCAAACAAAGGAAAAGCATAGAGTCTGGAAAAATAGATGACTAGCTTCTCCCCTTCACACCCTAAACACTCAGAAGCGGGAAGCTTTTGGTTCTCAGCCATTCCCTTAGGAGCCCTTTAATCTCTACCACATTTCTGATTTGCACCAAGCTAGTCATAACAGCAGCCCTCAGTCCGGGAAGGACTAATTTATCACAGATTGTTCTAGGAAGTGTCCAATTTAGTCCAGGAGAAGGATGTTTAGACACCTGGGATGGATGAGGAACTTAGAGAAAGGCTCCTTAATACTTTTCTAGATAGTTCTGCACCCTGGAGCAACTGTTGGCACCAAAGGGAAAGTTAATCTCCTTGCCCTGCTAAAACCCACAAGCTGAAAAACTTAGTTTCAGTTCTGTGAGATGACTATTTAAAAGTGCATAGTCTTGCTGGCCTCATTGAAATTGTGTGTGTTTATTCTTGCCTGTTCCTGCCACCTTTCAGCTGTTTGGCTGGAGCAGCCTAAGCAAGACATCAAAGAGCTGAGTCTGTACTTTCTGATCAAAGTCCTCCCCCACGCCCCAAGTAAACAAGGCTGTGTTTCAACTACTTCTGTGCCTGTTTGAGGGAAGGGCAGATTGTGTCTAAAATATTTATTACAATGGGAAAAAGTCTTAATAGTCCCATAACTCAGGAGCTCAAGGGCGTTTTCTCTAACTATTAAAATCCTGTTTGGGTAGAGGTGACACATGACAAATTTCACTCCCAAATGTGGAAGTTTTGGGATAGCCTAGTGTGTGAGTTCTCACCTTTTGTGCATACCCCAGCTAGTCATTGTTGGGTTAAGGCAGGAACTCCCCCTCCAAGATGCTTTCCATAAGTAGCCAGTCCAAGGGTTCTTGCATCTTCCTCTGAAATACCTGAACTGGCTTCTCTTAGAGATAAGATACCAGAGTACAAGTCATACTCCTGGGGGAATTCTGCACCAAAAAATTAAAAATTCTGCACGCAATATTTTAAAACTTCAAAATTGTGCAAATTTTATTTGTCAAAATAACACTATATAATCACACCAGTTTCAATTATTTTGGTAATTTATTTCAAAGTATCTGTCATCAAGTATGTCTGTAACTCTCTACTGCTGGGGGAATTTTTTGTCTGTGTTGTTAAAGAAACCCCTCTGACGGCTGGGCAGACTACGGCCTGCAGGCCACATCTGGCCTGTCAGACCATTTAATCTGGCCCTCAGCTCCTGCTGGGGAGCAGGGTCAGGGGCTTGTCCCGCTCCGTGAGGCTTCCAGGAAGCAGCCAGCATGATTTCCCCACTGGCTCCTATGTAGTACGCAGAGGCATGGTCAGGTGGCTCTGCACACCACCCCATCCGCAGGTGCTGCCCCTGCAGCTCCTGTTGACTGTGGTTCCCGGCCAGTGGGAGCTGCAAGGGTGGTGCCTGCAGACGGGGCAGCACGCAGAGCCACTTGGCCGCGCCTTGGAGCTAGAGGGGGGACATGCCGCCGGGAGCCTGCCCCAGTCCCCTGCCACAGCCCTGATCCCCCTTCAAACCCCTTGATCCCAGCCCAGAGCCCCCTCTTGGTACCCCAAGCCCCTCATCCCCAGCCCCATCCCAGAGCCTCCACCCCCTGCCAGAGCCCCAATAGCCTGCCCTATCCTGGTTCCCCTTTTGCTCTCCGAACCCCTCGGTTCCAGCCTGGAGCCCACTCCTGCACCCTGAACTCCTCATTTCTGGCCCCACCCCAGAGCCCACACCCCCAGCAGGAGCCCTTGCCCGCTCCTGCACCCCTACCCCGAATTTCATGACCGGCCATGCAAAATTTCCATACCCCAGTGTGGCCCTCAGGCCAAAACATTTGCCCACCCCTGCACTCTGACAACCCAATTCCTGTTTCTCTGCTCCCTCCCCTGCATAGCCCAGCTGGGGGGCCAGGCTCACTCCGCCCCCCTTCCCCCCCCCAGGGACCAGCTGCAGGCCCCCCAGAGCCCAGCCATAGGGCCCTCCGTGGCCTAGACACTCACATCCCCTCCCCCCTAGAGGTTGGCTGCAGGCCCCCTCCAGCCCAGACACACACACCCTTTCCCCCTCCGAGCCCAGCCATGCACCCTCCACCAGCCCAGATACTTCCCCTTCTCTCCTCCCCCCCCCTCCTCCCGAGGCCAGCTGCGGGCCTCCCCCATTGCAGAAACACACACCCCTTCTTCCCCCCCCCCTCCCCAGCCCACACACTTCCCCTCCCCCCTCCCCTGAGGCCAGCTGTGCCTCCCCAGCCCAGGCACACTCACCCCCTCCCACCTAGAGTCCAGCCATAGGGCATTCCCCAGCCTAGACACTCACTCCTCCCCCTCCGAGCCCAGCTGTAGGGCCTTCCCCAGACCAGACACTCTACCTCCTACCCAGGGATCCAGAGGAGAAACGGCCTGATACTGGGTCCCAGGCTTGCACAGAGTTTCCTTCCTTCAGGGCATGCTGGGAACTGCAGCTGCTGGGAGCCCTCCAGTTCACTCCACTTTTCCCCAGCCTTGTCTTCTATTTGTGAGCTGGGCTCTGCCGGGTCCAGTGGCCTCTGATGGCAGCCAACATCTCTGCAGCCCATTTCTGTGGGGGCGGGAAGGAAATTCTGCACACACAACATTAATTTCTGCATAATTCTGCCTTGTGCAGTGGTGCAGAATTCCCCCGAGAGTAAAGTTCAAAGTAAATTTTCCAGTGTGAAAATTGCTATGTTCCTAAAGAAAAATGTGCAATCTTAAACTTGCTGGGTTAAGAAGTGGGGGGTGGGGGGAGTGTTTACCCTCTTTTAGCTGTTTAGAAGTGTTTAATTGCAAATTTTGGGTGTTGGCTATCCATTTTTAGCTGGAGAGCTAGTAGGGTTGTGGTACTGTGTGAAGGAAGCAGTTCCTGAGCCAACCGAGAGGAAAGGGTTTTTAGTCAGTTTATCTGAAATTGTATTTAAACTCATAGTTAGCTGAAATGTTAGACAAACAGTTGAGAAGGAAGATTTCTGAAGATATGCCTTTTCTGCTTAGGGCACAGAGCTCTTTTTCCAGTTCTTTGGCTCTTGTAGGGGACACCTTAATCAAAAATGAAAATGAAAACCTTATTATTTCTAAAGGTAAAACAAGCACTGCATCTGCCTTTTGGGGGGAGAGAAGAAAATATACGTAAAGTATATAAAGAAGCAAAAAAGACAAATTAGGTGACTTATTTTTTGCAGATCACCTTAAATTATAGGTGTGACTGAGTGTCTGCAGTAGCAAAATAAGAACAGCTTGCTGAGGACAGCTGTACGCTCCTTCCCACATTCAAAGGTTTTTACTTGGCTGTTCACAGGTTTCTAAAGTTGCAGTAAAATTAATGGCCAAGTTCATTTAGTGTAGAGGCCAAGATACTTCACAAACCAATTAAGTACTGAACCCTTGATTCTTTTCAGAGTAGCAGCCATGTTAGTCTGTATCCGCAAAAAGAAAAGGAGTACTTGTGGCACCTTAAGAGACTAAGACGTGAGCTGTAACTCACGAAAGCTTATGCTCAAATAAATTTGTTAGTCTCTAAGGTGCCACAAGTCCTCCTTGATTCTTGTCACTTTGCCACTGTAACTTCCAGTTGCATGGAGAATTTAAAGGGGAGCTGTGAGGCGCACGAACAGAGTTCTTTTCTTTTTTTCTTTTTTTTTTAATTTCCTTATTTGTTACTAATAGCATCTCAGCTGACAGAATTTGAAAATATCAAATTCACTGCACATGACTGCTTAGGCAATAAGAATGGGCAAGTCAGTTTCTAATCTGTGCCTGCACTGCATTTGGACATGAATCTGCAATGTTCAGGCTACAATGCTGCAGAACATGTTGTGTTCCTTTAAAAAAGCTTCTGTGAAAATGGGGGGGGGGGGGGGGAGCATGGAAACATTTCTATTGGTGGGAGGCCTTTTTAAACTAGATTTATTTTCAGAACCTAAACCTTGGGCCTAAGTCGATTTTTCAGTGTCCTTCTAGGCCCATTTACACTACGTGTTCAGCCATATCACAGGGAAGCACTTAACATACTGTTGTCCCCAGTCATGGTTAGAGTATGACTTTGGTGTTGAAACAGGACTGTAAAAGGATACAGTCAACAGTGGTCCTTGTGACTGAGGTGTTTCTGTGGAGGAGCTTGGAAGGCAGGACCCATTGATGTGACTCCTTATTTAAATTGAGCCAATGCAGGAGCCAGGCTCCGGAGTGATGTCCTTTTGAGTGTTTGTGTTGCTAAGAAGGTGAGCTGCTGCAGTTTGAACCAGTTGGAGCCTTATGTCGGTGAATTCATTTCTAGATATATTGCTACGGTAATCTAGTTGAACGATCACAGTTGCTCAGGTCACTTGTGGCTGGGCCTGAGTCTGACAAGCTGAGACAAGCATAGATTGAAGAGGATCTTTCTGCAGCCAGAGATTTATGATGGGTCCAGGATTGTGTCTATAGACTTGACTATCTGAGGAGAGGTAATATACTGGCAGCAAGTTCTTCGAAGCATTTTACTCCACTGGTATTGCCTCCATCCAAACCAGGTTTAGTTTAATCATCTTCTTTTCATCCGGCACTACTGTTTCCTTTAATATTTGGATAGCTGGGTATGATCCATGTATTGCTGAGACCATGAGGCCCTATGATTTTACCTACTGGCTCCATGCAACCCATCTGTCAATAGTACTCCATAGGAGTGGGCTCTAGAGATGGAAGACAGTTTCCCATCATGACTCTTGTGGTTTGGTCGAAAAAGGAAGGATTGGAATGTTTTTTTTTCAGTGTGCTGTTGCATGCCTGTGCTGTGTCTCTGAAATAGGACAGCTACATTCTATGACTGACCGTATACAAGGCCTTACAGATCCAGCAGTCACAGTATGGCTATACACCGAAATCCAGGGATAAGAAGCAGTCATCAGTATGTCCACAGATTCAGCTCTGTCATGCCCTGGCCTGAAGCTTTATTGGGAGAGATCCAGGATATTGGCAGTGGAGTGGGAGACTGCTCTTTACTCAGAAATGGGAGGTTGGACTCTGAGCATTGGGCAATGAGATTGGTTACATTGAATAATAGTTTCTTAAGTACTTGTTGCATTTGGAATCTTTTCTGGGGGATGGTAGAATTTACTCCCCAGAAAAGATTTCGGTTGTCATTTGATTTCATGCAGAGCTTTTGGGATTTCCTTTTGGGCCAGTTTGAGAGGAAGGGTGTTGTGTTTTTGGGCCTGCATTTTATGACTGTTTCCTGACACTAATTATTCACGACTTTAATGTGGATTGCGCACATAGTTAGAGTTCCCATCTACACAACAAAATGCAGACATGCTTTAGCCATGTTGGGTCACAGGTGTCTCCTTTGACGTGTCTAACTGTATTTCTAGCACAAATGGGAAGCCACTTTTGTGTCCTTATTTTTTTGCAGCTGTTTACGCCACTGAAACTCAAGAACACGTTTGTTCTGCCACCTTGCTCACTTAAATATACTCCAGGGAATATATTAAGCTTTTAATAGATTTTTAATACCAGAAGTGATTCATGATCTAGTCTGACCTCCTGAATAATCCAATTCATGGAGCGTAGTGACTCCTGTATCTTAGGCCTTCTCTCTACACTGGCAAGTTTCTGCACAGTAAAGCAGCTTTCTGCGGTGTGATTCCCGAGATGTACACACTACCAAGCCATTTAGTGCACAAAAACTGCACAGTTGCAGTGCTGTAAAAAAAAAAAAAAAAAACCTACCCCGACAAAAGGCGTACAACTTTCTGTGCCGGGGGCTCCAATGCTGCGGTGCCAATGTAGACACCCTGGTTGATTACAGTGCTGCAGTTGGCCTCCAGGAGGTGTCTCTCAATGCCTGTTCTTGCCTCTTTGGTCGTGGGTTTGAACTCTACTGCCCTGCCCTCAGGTGACCAAATGTGAGCCCCACCCCTTAAATTCCGTGGAATTTTGAAAGTCCCTTTCCTGTTTGCTCGGAGACGCATGCAGTGGTCTCGGCGCATCTTTCCAGGTGACCTTGCCTGCTCCACGCACCAGGCGATCTCCATCTTGGAGCAATGCCAAGCTTCTGGACCTCATCAGCATTTGGGGAGAGGAGGTGGTCCAGTCCCAGCTGTGCTCCAGCGGCAAGAATTATGATACCTATGGGCAGATTTCAGAATGCACGACAGGGGCTGTGACCTGGACACTCTGCAGTGCAGGGTCAAAGTGAAGGAGCTGCGGAATGCCTACCACAAGGCGCAGGAGGCAAACCACTGCTCCAGTGCTGCCGCCACGAGCTGCCGGTTCTGCAGAGAGCTGTGGCTACCCCACCTCCACTGCGAAGGCCCCTGTGGATACTTCGCTGGCTCGCGTGCCAGTCGAGAGTGGACCGAGCCAGGAGGAGGAAATCTTGGATGAGGATGTGGAGGCGGAGGGGGACCCAGAGGCAGAGGATGACTCGGAGGTCAGAGCTGCATATAGCCAGGAGCTCTTTTCTACCCCAGAGGAGGCTAGCCAGTCACAGCTATTGGAGCTTGGTGAAGCGCAAACAGGCAAGGAGACCCCTGGTAAGTGGCTTTGATTTTGGGAATCGCTGAAGCGAGTTGTTGGAGTCAGGAGGATTGCAGAAAGCAGGTTTGTGTCTGTATGACGCACTTACCACCATATGCCTAGTCTGAGCAGCGGAACAGGGTCTTGACTCCCTCACTTCACGGGAATCTCCCTCAGAGATCTCCAGGAAACTCTCATGGAGATACTGGGCAATCCGCTGCCTCAGGTTCTTTGGCAGAGCTGCTTTGTTTCTTGCCCTATTAAGGGTGACTTTCCCCCGCCACTCTGCTGGCGGGAGAGACGACTGTTGCGGCACACAGGTGAGCCGCATAAGGGTCAGGGCGGGAGCCGCAGTCTTGGGGAAGACCCTCCCTTGATTCCCTGCTCACCCTCAGCAGTGAGATATCTTCCATAATGAACACAGCCTGTGGAAAAAGTGGGGACAGTAATGATGATAATGACTATAGTGCCGGCTCTCCCCAAGACCCACGTGCCCAGTGTACAGTACCGTCTTGGAACACTGATTTTTCCCCTGCAGTTACTCACCATTTTGGGGGTCTTGTGGCTCGTGTGCTTGCTTGGGGTCAGCCAGTTAGTGACAGGTATGTGAATAGTGGCTGTGTTTTAAATCACTGAATCAGTGGTCTGTGTTGCAAACAATACTGCTTCTGTAAAATGTTGCATTTTGGCTTCACAGAGATGACCTTGGGAGCCCAGCCTCCCTCTTTATCGGCGGCTGAACAGCTGCGCAGAATTAGAAAGCAGCCATAAAGAACTAAAGAGGATTTTCTGCGTGATGTTATGATGCACTCCATGGCCAAAAAACAGGAACTGAAGGCGTGGCGGGACAGCGAGAAGAGGGACCAAAAGGAGAATGGGACATGCCAGAACAAAGCTATGGAGCGGCCCTTAAATGTTATGGAGTGCCAAGCAGACATGCTCCAGGCCCTACTAGCACTGCAAACCTAGCAGCTCCGTGCCTGCCCTCCCCTGCAGCTGCTGTAGCAAAACTCTTTCCCATGCGACCCCCCCAGACACCACCAACACACTCTTATCAACCTCCTGGCTCCATTCCACTCCTACCCTGTCAGTCCAGCCTTGCGGACTACCAGTACCCACTACACTCAGCACCCATCCCTCTGCTGTTTAGCTCTGCTGAAATACAGTACCCACTGCGCTGTACTCCAAAGGACAAGGTTGCATATGATACTTGGACATATACAAATCTTTAACTGTCCTGGGACCCCACCTCCTCCTAGGACCCTCCCTTTTCCCAGGCCTGACAGTGCTGATGTGTGTGTTTTGTTTCTCTGTCTCCTCCAATTGTTGTTTTTTAATAAAAGAATTGTTTTGGTTTGAAAGCCATCTTTATTCCATTAACTGAAAGCAAACAGAGCCCTGCAAAGTAACAGTCAATTTTCTCATCTGCACCAATCACAATCACTTCCTAGCTTTACAAGCACTG